>NC_090307.1:10088802-10713802 GCF_039906515.1 Pseudorca crassidens
TGAAGACATCAAAGGGGAAATAAAAAAATACCTAGAAACAAATGACAATGAAAACACGATGACTCAGAACTATGGGATTCAGCAAAAGCAGTTCTAAGAGGGAAGTTTATAGCAATACAATCCTACCTCAAGAAACAACAAACATCTCAAATAAACAACCTAACCTTAAACCTAAAGCATTAAGAGGAAGAAGAACAAAAAACCCCCAAAGTTAGCAGAAGGAAAGAAATTATAAACACCAGATTAGAAATAAATGAAAACTAATGAAGGAAATGATAGCAAAAATCAATAAAACTAAAAGCTGGTTCTTTGAGAAGATAAACAAAATTGATAAACCATTAGCCAGACTCATCAGAAAATATGGGAAAAGACACAAATCAACAGAATTAAAAATTCGGAAAGGGAAATTTCGGAATTAGAAAACAGAAAAGTAACAACAGACACTGCAGAAATACAAAGGATATGAGAGATTACTACAAGCAACTCTATGCCAATAAAATGGACAACCTGGAAGAAATGGACAAATTCTTAGAAAAGCACAACCTTCTGAGATTGAACCAGAAAGAAAGAGAAAATATAAACAGACGAATCACAAGCACTGAAATTGAAACTGTGATTAAAAATCTTCCAACAAACAAAAGCCCAGGACCAGATGGCTTCACAGGAGAATTCTATCAAACATTTAGAGAAGAGCTAACACCTATCCTTCTCAAACTCTTCCAAAATATAGCAGAGGGAGGAACACTCCCAAACTCATTCTACGAGGCCACCATCGCCCTGATACTAAAACCAAAGGATGTCACAAAGAAAGAAAACTACAGGCCAATATCACTGGTGAACATAGATGCAAAAATCCTCAACAAAATACTAGCAAACAGAACTCAACAGCACATTAAAAGGATCATACACCATGATCAAGTGGGATTTATTCCAGGAATGCAAGGATTCTTCAATATACGCAAATCAATCAATGTGATACACCATATTAACAAATTGAAGGAGAAAAACCATATGATCATCTCAATAGATGCAGAGAAAGCCTTCGACAAAATTGAACACCCATTTATGATAAAAACCCTGCAGAAGGTAGGCATAGAGAGAAATTTCCTCAACATAATAAAGGCCATATATGACAAACCCACAGCCAACATCGTCCTCAATGGTGAAAAACTGAAACCATTTCCACTAAGATCAGGAACAAGACAAGGTTGCCCACTCTCACCACTATTATTCAACATAGTTTTGGAAGTTTTTGCCACAGCAATCAGACAAGAAAAAGAAATAAAAGGAATCCAAACTGGAAAAAAAGAAGTAAAACTATCACTGATTGCAGATGACATGATACTATACATAGAGAATCCTAAAGACACTACCAGAAAACTATAAGAGCTAATCAATGAATTTGGTAAGGTTGCAGGATACAAAATTAATGCACAGAAATCTCTTGCATTCTTATATACTAATGATGAAAAATCTGAAAGAGAAATTAAGGAAACCCTCCCACTTACCACTGCAACAAAAAGAATAAAATATCTAGGAATAAACCTACCTAAGGAGACAAAAGACCTGTATGCAGAAAATTATAAGACACTGAGGAAAGAA
Source organism: Pseudorca crassidens (assembly GCF_039906515.1). Taxonomy (NCBI): domain Eukaryota; kingdom Metazoa; phylum Chordata; class Mammalia; order Artiodactyla; family Delphinidae; genus Pseudorca; species Pseudorca crassidens. Next base: position 10,090,405 of record NC_090307.1, read on the forward strand.
ATTAAAGATGATACAAACAGATGGAGAGATATACCATGTTATTGGATTGGAAGAATCAACATTGTGAAAATGACTATAATACCCAAAGTAGTTTACAGATTCACTGCAATCCCTATCAAACTACCAATGGCATTTTTCACAGAATTGGAACAAAAATTTTCACAATTTGTATGGAAACACAAAAGATGCCAAATAGTCAAAGCAATCTTGAGAAAGCAAAATGGATCTGGAGGAATCAGGCTCCCTGACTTCAGACTATACTACAAAGCTACAGTACTGAAGACAGTATGGTACTGGCACACAAACAGAAATATAGATCAATGGAACAGGATAGAAAGCTCAGAGATAAACCCATGCACATATGATCACCTTATCTTTGATAAAGGAGGCAAGAATATACAATGGAGAAAAGACAGCATCTTCAATAATTGGTGACAGGAAAACTGGACAGCTACATGTAAATGAACGAAATTAGAACACTTCCTAACACCATACACAAAAATAAACTGAAAATGGATTAAAGACCTAAATGTAAGGCCAGACACTATAAAACTCTTAGAGGAAAGCATAGGCAGAACACTCTATGACATAAATCACAGCAAGATCCTTTTTGACCCACCTCCTAGAGAAATGGAAATAAAAACAAAAATAAGCAAATGGGACCTAATGAAAGTTAAAAGTTTTTGCACAGCAAAGGAAACCATAAACAATACAAAAAGACAACCCTCAGAATGGGAGAAAATATTTGCAAATGTAGGAGCTGGCAAAGGATTAATCTCCAAAATTTACAAGCAGCTCATGCAGATCAATATAAAAAAAAAAAAAAAAACCCAATCCAAAAATGGGCAGAAGACCTAAATAGACATTTCTCCAAAGAAGATATACAGATTGCCAACAAACACATGAAAGGATGCTCAACATTACTAATCATTAGAGAAATGCAAATCAAAACTACAATGAGGTATGATCTCAAACCAGTCAGAATGGCCATCATCAAAAAATCTACCAACAATAAATGCTGGAGAGGGTGTGTCGAAAAGAGAACCCTCTTGCACTGTTGGTGGGAATATAAAGTGATACAGCTACTATGGAGAACAGTATGAAGGTTCCTTAAAAAACTAATAACAGAACTACCATATGACCCAGTATTCCCACTACTGGGCATACACCCAGAGAAAACCATAATTCACAAAGAATCATGTACCACATTGTTCATTGCAGCTCTATTTACAGTAGTCAGGACATGGAAGCAACCTAAGTGTCCATCGACAGATGAATGGATAAAGAAGATGTGGCACATATATACAATGGAATATTACTCAGCCACAAAAAGTAACGAAATTGAGTTATTTGTAGTGAGGTGGATTGACTTAGCATCTATCATACAGGCTTGAGTAAGTCAGAAAGAGAAAAACAAATACCGTATGCTAACATATATATATATGGAATCTAAAATAAAAATGGTTCTGATAAACCCAGGGGCAGGACAGGAATAAAGACGCAGACATAGAGAATGGACTTGAAGACACGGGGAGGGATAAGGGTAATCTGGGACGAAGTGAGAGAGTAGCATTGACATATATATACTACCAAATAGAAAATAGATAGCTAGTGGGAAGCAGCTGCATGACACAGGGAGATCAGCTCGGTGCTTTTTGTCCACCTAGATGGGTGGGATAGGGAGGGTGCTGTGGAGACTCAAGAGGGAGGGGATATGGGGATATATGTATATGTATAGCTGATTCACTTTGTTATACAGCAGAAACTAACACAACATTGTAAAGCAATTGTACCCCAATGAATATGTTAAAAAAAAAAAACAAAAAAAATAAAATTTAACTTAATGCGAATGCAATACCCATCTGAAATATTACAACTTGCTATCAATAGCCTGCTAGACATATTTATATACCAAGGACTCCTATTTATTTATAATGGGTACTATGAAATCAATGTTAATGTATCATGTGGTGACTATTAATCTTTCAGGAGTAAATAAACACAGTTAAATATGAATTTATATATGTTCTACAGTACCAGGTACATTTACTAAAATAAAGACAGAAGTTAAAAATAGACTTATCTCAGAGAGAGCTGAAATAACTCTTCAAAATTATTGTTAGCCTGATTTTCTTTTCATTGTCAAACATCATATACTGCTATCATAGCAACTGGCATTTGAAGAAGGGGGTAGCAAGATTAGTAAAGCACCGTAGAATATACTACTTATAATTAATAGAAATATCATTTCCTTTGAAATTTTAATTGAATATGTCAGCGCCGTCCATTCAAAGACTACCAGGTACACACATGTAGCTGCAGAAGCTGGGTTTGTAACTCATTGCAATGAAGGAGATCACACTATGGGGAACTGTAGTCACCACAATAAGAGGATATTACAATGCACTAATTATAGGATTTGGGTAATTTGGGGAAGAGTTCAAGAAATCAGGGTTTTTGCCTGATATTGAATGCTGTCAGGAAATGGGGCAATTCTATGTTTTTGTGTCTTAATAAATTTTATCTTTAAGGTGGGAGAAACGAAGAAACCTAAAGCTGTAACTAATTAAGAAGTGGAAGTCACTTGTGTTAGCCAGGATAAGGACATTTAATCATTTTTTGGTTTGTACGGTATTTATGTTTGTATCTTTGTTAAAACATGATATGGAGTGAAACTGTTTTGTCTTGATCCATCCAGGCCAGAGACGAATCTTTTCTGATGTAAGGTTGGTTGCGTTCAATGGAAGAATATCGAGACCTAGTTGTAAGAGCCAGAAGAGTTCCTGCTTGCCAGTGGCTGCTTTTCTATTTCTCAGAATAAATGTATGAAATCATATTATGAACTTACAATGCAAATTAGAACCTGTAATTTTTCTCTTTAGAAACACAGTGATGCCAGCAAAAGAATTCTACAGATACCATCCACCTGTGTATTTATAATTCACATTTGTTTTAGCTACAATGATCCAATCATTAAAAAAAAAAAAAAAAACACAACTCATGGGACTGACAGTAACTTTCAGAGTCATCAAAGGCTTAGTGATTAAGGGAAATCATGTCTTAGTGATTAGAAGAAAGCAACTTGTATGGGAACAAGATATGTTAAGTTGATTCTCATGAATTGTTCTTAACCCTAATTATCTTTCGGACAAACATAAATTTATTCTGGTAATTTTAATGATATAAAATTAGTGACTTTTGAAAAACAAAAACAGTAGAAATAATTCTAAATAGATTGATCTGGGATTTATAGACACAATGATAATCAGTGTAATTTTTTTCAAAGTAAAACACCGTTTGCATAAAAAAGCTAATTGTTTAGCATTCAGTTTTCCCTCTTAATCAAACTTGAAGAGTTAGGTGAAACGGCAAAATTCCTTGAAGACACAAACTACCAAAACAGACTCAAGAAGAAACAGAAAGTGTAAAATCAATACCCCCTGCCCATGACTTAATTGGGAAATTCTATCATATATTTAATAAATAAAAACAAGCTTTCAGAATAAATAATATTTTAGAATAAAAATAATTGAATAGATAATATACAAATTTCCAGAAACCTCATATTTATAATGTCAGTATTGCCCTGATGATAAAACTAGAAAAATATATCACAAGAGGAAATAAACCTACAGATCAATATCCTGCATGAATATAGATACAAAAAATTCTTAGCAAAGTTTTATCAACTAAAATCCAACAATATATAAAAAAGATCATACATGAAGAGCAATTGCTATTTATCTAGGAATGCAAGGTTAATATAACATTTTCAAATTAATAAATATAGTTAAGCAATTAAATAGACTGAAGGAGAAAACAATATCAGCATTTCAATCGATGCAAAAAAGGCATTAAAAATTCATTCGTGAAAACTTAGGTATAAGAAGTAACTTTCTCATTCTGACTAAAAGCAGTTGTGAAAAAGATACAGTTAAATGTGCACTCAGTTATGAAATATTCAATTCTTTCTACCTAAGATCAGAACAAGACAGGAATATCCACCCTCAGTACTTCTATGTAACTGGAGGTTCTCACCAATACAGTAGGGCAAATAAAACAAACAAAAGATACACATTTTGGAAAGGAAATAGTAAAAATCCTTATCTTCAGGTGATATGGTTGTATACATAAAAATTCTTAATGAATGAAAAAAAGGTTACTACAATTAACAAGTAGATTTACCAATATCTCAGGATGTGATCCCAATCAAAATACTAGCAAGGTTTTGTTTTTGTTCTTTCTTAATAAATTGTCTAGTTATAAATTTTTTATTGAAAGGCAGAAGACATAAAATAGTAAAAAACTTTTGTAAAAAAACAAGTTTGGAGAATGTATATCCCAATTAATAGATTTAAAGAGTTAGTATAGAGCTATGGTAATCAAAACAGTGGGTTATTAATGAAAGGTTAGATAAATAACTCAATGTGTCAGAAAAGATATTTCAGAAATAGACCCACACTTTTGGTAAAAAAATATTTTCTACAAAGATGCCAAGGTAATTCACTGTAGAAAGGATAGTCTTTTCAACAAATTTTTCTAGAACAAATGAGTATCTGCATGAAAAGGGGGGAAAAAATGAACTCTCATTCTTACTTCACATCATCCACAAAAACTAACTCAAAATATTGATATCTCATAAACCTAAAAGTTAGAGCTAAAACTTCTTGAGGAAAATGTAGAAGAAATTATTTGTGACATTAGGTTAGAGCACATTTTTTTAAACTACACACACACAAAATGTCACAAAGTGCCAATCATAAAAGAAAACAAAGTTTGCTTTTCAAAAGCAGCTGAAAAATAAAAAGTCAAGCCACAGATTAGAAATATCTGGAAATTTATCTAAAAATGAGTTTGAGTGTAGAATTTATCCAAGGCAAATGAAAACATATACCCACAAAATACTTTTTTTTTTTTTTTTTGCGGTACGCGGACCTCTCACTGTTGTGGCCTCTCCCGTTGTGGAGCACAGGCTCCGGACGCGCAGGCTCAGCGGCCATGGCTCACGGCCCCAGCCGCTCCGCGGCATGTGGGATCTTCCCGGACTGGGGCACGAACCCGTGTCCGCTGCATCGGCAGGCGGACTCTCAACCACTGCGCCATCAGGGAAGCCCTATCCACAAAATACTTTCAAACAAATATTCGAAGTACCATTATTAATAATAACTCAAACATAGAAAGAAACCACATGTTAATCAATGAATGATTTGGTAAACACATTCTTTTATTTCCATGTTATAAAATACTACTTAGCAATAACAAAGACTAGAATGTTGATTCACTTAATAACATGGATGAATCTGTAAAAACAAAATACTAAGAAAAAGAAATCAAATGCAGACTATATCATATTATGTATAATATATATAATAATATATATATAATTCTACTCTTAGGTAATTTTAGAAAAGGCAAAAAGCATAGTGGCAGAAACTGAGTGGTTGCCAAGGACCGGGATCTTTTGCGGAAAGGACTGAGGGAACTTTTTAGGGTGATGGAAACATTATATATCTTGATTGTGTTGTGATTTCAGAACTTTATATAACTGCCAAAATTCATCAAAGTTACATTTGAAATGTATGCATATTATTAAATGCAAATTTAATAACACTGCAATAAAGCCGGGGGAGGGAGTATATCTCAAGTCTTCATGCTTCACTCTTCCATTGTAACATCCTTAGCTCAAGTTACCATCTTTTTCTTAAATTATTATAATGGAATTCGAAACAGAGTCTCCATTGTTCTTTTGCCTGCCTACAATCCAGTATCCATTCATCAATTCAAACAATTGCTTTAGAATCCAAAATAATCATGTCATTGCCTTTCTTAAACATGATAAAGGTTTTCCCTTTTCACTAGAATTAAATAAAGCAGCCTTGATTTCTGTACAAACCCTGAACAGCGGAAGCCCCATCTAACATTGCAACCTTATCTACTGACCTCACTCTCTTGCCTCATGACCTTCTTCCAGGTCTCCAACAGACCAAGCTGTTTCCACATAAGGGACACAAACCTTTTCCACTTCCTGGAATGTTCTTCCTCCCACCTTTAGTCTCTCAAGTCTTAATGATTCTTCAAATTTCAACAAAAATGTCATTTCTCCAGAAAAGCCTGCTGGAAGTTCTCTGAAGGAAATGGGTCTCACTCTAATATACTCTTATGGCAGTCCTATGTTCTTTTATAGAATTGACTAGAGTTTTCAGCTTTATGTCTGTGTTTTGGTTTACTCTGTCCCACCCTGGAGTGAAAATTCCAGGTCTATATTGTTCACTATACAACAGCCCTATGGCACAATGCTGATACCCTGTTGTTTAATGAAATTACCAAGGGAAAAATTATTTGAAAGTTACAAATAATATATTATTTCAGACACACAAAGCAACACAAATCTACAAATTTGATAAGCAGAGGAACTTAAGTTTTGTTAATGTGCATTTAAAAAAATGATAACAAACAAAAACAAAACCTAAAACTCAGACTGGAATGAGTCATCTCTGCCTGACCAATTACCAGCATGAGTCTATTCTCCCAACATTGTAAAATGTACCACACATCTTAGTTCTTGTTGTAAAAGGAGCTAATAATCATCATGTCTGCACTGTTGCATTATTTTCCTTTTAAATGTTTTATGTTGAATTATCTATTTAAAAATGTTTTAAAACTGTTTGGGGACATGTAGAACCTGTACAGGTTTCTTACCTTTTTATTTCTCTTAAGCAAAAGTTAATGGATCTTTGGTTTGGGAAGGCATGGTCCAATTTTTCTGTCATTTTTCTTTAAATTTTATAAAATCATATCAGATGTTCCCAATTTACTTGCTGATACCACTCTTAGAGGGTTGGAACAGTGGGCGGGACATGGAGAAAAATGGCTGCAGTCAAGCCTTCTCCCATATAGTCTGCCATCTTCTATATGTTGGATGCCACAATGACCAATTTAAGGAAGGCTGTCATTTTTGGCTATTCTGGTCACAAAATTATGGGAAAAGTGTCATTTCAGCTTATTCCAGTTGCCTTTTTTTCCTTTATCTTAACATTTTAAGGGCAGTTTTAAGGCTGGATTTAATAAAAGTAAATGGTGAAAAAAATTGGAATTTGTTTAAGAAGACCTTTGATTTAGCCATGCTTTTCTAGATCATAATAAAGTTAACCGGGATTAAAATAATAGAGCATTATCTTTTCACACACTCTGTCTCCAAATCAGGTATAACAGAATGATTTGCAGTTACCACAGAAAGCCTCTGTCAAAGTGTTTATGGAGAGATTTTGAAATAATTTTCCCCTGCACTCTCATTTGCTCTGATAATGATATTAATGGCTGTCTACTTTTTAAAACAGTTTTTAATAACAGCTTATGTTTTTTGCTAAGTTGTATGCCAAGCACTCTGTGGCAAGCAAGTGCTAAATGCTGTGACTTAATAAGGCTGTAGTTGAATAATCAAAATGCATACTTGATTACATGCAATGAGTGAGGCTAACTTCACTGTGAAACATAATCTGGAGTTCCATTTTCCCTTGCTTACATGGAAGTGTGTTTCTTGATATCATTTGATGTATTGTTGAAGAAAATACTGTAAATTACTATTTTCTTAGAAGATGGTGTTGATGAAGATGAAAGGAAAAATTTTGGTTTTATTCCAAAAGAACGCAAGAGAATGCATGCTATGGCGATGAAAACAGCTGTCAAGATTACTTGAATACACAGCAAATGCCATCAGTTTACTTATTCTTCAAGTAGGAGTTGATAAAGAACAGAGCAGAAATCAGGCTTTGTACAGAATAGAACTACTGTGCTTAAATAATTCTGCTTGAATCCTATTTAAAATCCTCACGGTACTTAAGTCATGGACACCAAATGGCACCATCAGTGGTAAAGGCACCATATTTCAGGCCAGGTCTTGGTCATGCTTCCTGTGACACTGTGAGCCTCCTTCTAGCTTTCTTGTCAATTTTAGGAGGCACTCAACAGCCTCCCAGTCAACTTTCTGATTGAGATAATCTGAGTTGTTTTCTACAATGCTAGCTTTGGAACCAACCTCAGAATATTTTTAAAAATTGTTTTCTTTATAAAAGTTTCATAGATGAAGAGATAGAAAAAAATAATAATCATCTAAGTATGTACAACTAAGATGAAACATACTTATAGTGCTGAAATTTCAGCCCTAAATTTAGCTGAAATATAGTGATTCAGAAATTAAGAAATAAATTGTTACATATGTAGCTAAGTTTTGATTCTTATCTATACTTCTTCCTTATCACTAGAGGTAATTTAGCTTCTGAAATTGGTATAATTAATTCACATGAGTCTTGGAAAACTTTTACTACCAAGATACATATCTAAAAATGTATATGTTATTGTTTTATATGTTTAAATATTTGCATTGACATAGGTTATGCTGTAACTTCCGATTATTTAATTTGGGGCTTTTGAACTTCATGTATAGTATTGCATATAGAACAAATTTATTTATTTTTAATGTTGCATAATTTGCTTTTTCAAAAATAATAAGCAACACTTTGTTAATACATTCCCTAGTAAGACTGGATAATGGCTATTCAGATGCTGTTAACACTTTTAAATGTTACAAGCAGTCTGGGAAAGATTTTCTTGTGCATATTATGAACAGGTGTTCAGTTAGAGCAGATGCCCGCCTCTAATTGTTAGTGGCATAATACGTACTCACTGGGTATTTACACATTGCTCTTCAAAGTAATTTTGTTCAACAAAGTATATTCTCATGAGCATTCCCATATGCCAAATTCCCTGCCAATATTAATTTTATCAGAATAATTGTTCTCAATTTGATAAATGTGAAGCTTTCATTTCCCTGCTTATATTCCATTATTGTTTCCTTGAGGCTCTTTTCGTTTTCTTCGTTTAATTTTAGAGACTACTCTAGTATCAATATGAAAATACTAATGGATATATGGCTTGTTGACACTTATCAATTATTATATTCATGACATATTTGCTTCTAATATATTTAGAGAATTAGATCATTATAAATATAGATGTTACTTTCTAATCTATCCCTACCCTAATCCCAGTTCCCATTCATCTTCATTATTTTGAGTCTGGTGTTTATTGTTTAGTTTCATGTTTGTTTCAATTTTTCCTAAATACTGGTAGAGAAATAAAAATATTTTTATAGGTTTCAAAACTTTCTGATGCAGCCATGTTGATATAGGTAGTGTTAGTTCAATAATTTCGCTGCTAGAGAATGTCCCATTTGTTACTGTGGCAAGTTGGTTTCTTAGTCTTCTGTTGGTATGCTTTACTTCCAATGTTTTGCTTTTATAAAAATTGTCCACCAATGATTACCGTCTTCCAGAGTTCACCTGTGAACGTGTCTTTAGGGGATTGGCTAAACATTTGCATTGTGTCCCTCTGTCCTTGTTTTGGATCCTGTTGTGCCCTGCAGTGCACACGGAGGCTGACCTCATCACTCATCCATAGGGTCCTTTTCTCTCTGGACACACTCAGGTTTGGCCAATAGAGGGAGACCCACTGGAGGAAAGAACACTTTCTTTCTTTCTTTCTTTTTAAAAAATTTTTTATTGGAGTATAGTTGCTTTACAATATTGTGTTAATTTCTACTGTACAGCAAAATGAATCAGCTATATGTATACATATATCCCCTCTTTTTTGGATCTCCCTCCCATTTAGATCACCACAGAGCATTGAGTAGAGTTCTCTGAGCTATACAGTAGGTTCTCATTAGTTACCTATTTTATACATAGTATCAACAGTGTATATGTCAATCTCCATCTCCCAATTCATTCCCCCACCCCTGCCCCCCGCCCCCTCCCCTGAGGAAAAATACTTTCAAAGGCAGTTTTGGAAGGGTCTAGCTTTCACAAAACCTGGGGATATGTTTACCCCGACTGAAGCAGGTAGGAAACTATGGATACCATCAATTTTACCAAATATTGTTGATAGCTATCCTTAGTGATTGTACCAAGTTAAGGTCACCAGCCACGTATTGGCATTTTTTTCTCTGTACTCTGTAAAACATAGGTATTTGCATTGCCTTATTGATTTAAATTGTTTATCCTTGATACTAATTCTTTGCTAGCTATGACAATGAAAATATTGTCTCCTATTGTTGATTTTTTAAAAAACTTTTTACATTGTATTTTACAGTACAGGTTGTTTTATTAACTTAATAGTCATATTTATTAATCATTTTGTCACAATATATGATATTTATATATTTTCTCTTAAAAAAGAGTGTTTCTTACCATGCTTTCCTGAAAATATTCTATTAAACTATTTTCTCGTTTATTTGTTTATTTTACATTGGGACTCTTATCATAGCTGGAATTGGTTTTTGGAGTCTTTGCTTTTAAACATGAATTGAGATTCTAATATATTGTGATAATTGTATAATAAAGGTAATTATGCCAATAATAATAGCAGTAAAATTTTATTAAGCCAAATATTGTGGTAATGACTGAGCACTGTGATTTATTTTATATATATATATATATATATATATATGTATGTGTCTTCTTTTCCTGTTAGTTCATATCTGATACATCCCAGAAACCCTTTCGGTTTCCATTACTATTAGTTTTTTCCTAAGTTTATCACATATACTTGGTCACTTAAATATGATTGTGATACATTTAAATTAACTAGATAAACATTACATCTTTACAATATTTAGTCTTTCTATCTAGAATTTTAAGTAGGCTTCTTTACTTAATATTTGTCTTGTATTGAAGAAGTTTACTGAATTTCCTATACATTCAAATAATTTCTCAATTAATTTCCTTGTTTTTTGAGTATATAATCAAAATGTTTCCAAATAATAAGATATATATATATAATCTCATTTTCTCAAATTATACATTTTATTTCTGGTTATATTTATTGTGTTGGTCTGAATCATAACAAAAGCTTATGTATATATGATGTAAACTGGTATCTTTTTTCTTTAGAATCTTAATTAGAATGTTCTAGTATGCTTTTGACTATAGTTTAACATCTAAAGATAGAATAATTTTATTTATGGATATACAAACAAATTTATAGTAAACAGTCTCTTTAAGACTGAAGACAAACTCAACCTCTTCCTTAAATTTATCTTTATTTCTAAAATTGTATCAAATAAATTTTGCAATTAGTAGGACCTAGTAGAAAAAAACAGAATTTCCTAACAAAATGTGGATGTTGTAGTAACTTTTCTGTCATAAATTTCAAAATTTTTCTTTGAAAATTTGATACTAAAAATAGGATTTTATAGTAAACAGAATGCTTTACCCATATTTTCCATAAATAGAAGTTAATAGCCTTTTATTGTGTTCAAAAAGCATATCATCATTGTTGAATCATCATTACATGGTTAATAGACAAACAGCTTGAATCTAATAAAATGGAAAGAAACAATTAATATATAATTAAAGTTACTGATGTGTTAAACATTTGGTTTAATAAATGACTTGGCCTAAGAAATTGCTGTAATTAATTATTGATAAACAAAGTTCAATGCCTAAGAGAGGTCATCTCTTTCCTTTAGTAAATGTAACTCCTGGTTACTTTATTTCAGATTGAGAATACATATTAGAGCAATGCACATTTTATTCTCATTTATTATTGTTTAGCTTGATTATGAAGAGCAGGCTGAGTTTTAAATTAGCTAGGAAATTTTACTTTTATTAACATAAGACTGTTAAGCAAACTATCAGTCTAATGCTAAATATGATTTTATGTACTGGTTAGTCTGTCTTTTAAAAATGTTCTCAACATTTTTACAAATGGCAGTATGTTTATTTAGTTTTGTTTATACTCCATCATATTTCAGAAATAATTTAAGTGGCAAAATAGAAATGGATTAATTTAACTCTGGATTCAGACACAGAAAGACCAAAAATAACAAAGTGTAAATTTCCAGTCAATAAATGTCAGGAATCAATAACTAGTTTTCAAAATGGATCAAAAAATAAATAGTATAATGGGGTCTGAAACAGATTAAGTGCATAAAAAAATCAGCATTCTCAAATTCAAAACAACAGTAATAGAATAATTTTATCTAAAAAAATTATTAATGTATTCATTATACTCTGGAATAGTCAATCAGTTGCATTTTTAATACTATCTAGGGGCTGTGTTTTCTAGTCATGTATAAATTTCTAAACCCATGACACAAAATAAAATTCTCTATTATTACAAAATTGATATCTTTATATGAAAGGTGATTTTAATAAATTTGAATGAAAAAACCATAACATTAGAAAAAATATTAATACGAAAACATGCTCTCTATGTCTTTATACAGTAGATTTGAGGAAATTATTTCATTTACTACTCATAACATTATGTAAACTAAACATAAACTAAAACAACTCAAATGTTTTGAATACATATTTATATTGTCTTAATATTCAGAATATTTTCTTCAACAATAAATTCTGTTGATTGTTTAATAGAAATGGTTCCAAATGTATTTATTTGGTAATTAAAGATAGAGAACAAAGAAGAAGATGTGTTTTTTTCAGGTAATTTGCATGTTAAATACTATTTTATGATTGCTTATTCTGTTTTATAAGTTATGGCATAAACTTAAACATCTGGTGAAAATTGTCAAATTGAGTTTGTTTATAGCTTTTAAATAAAACTCCAATTTTAACTGTATCATTTTAATTGTCAAAGTAAAATTAAAAGGTAAGGAATATCTTGACAAGATAAATTAAATCTTTACAATTGAATAGTAAGTAAATAAATATTTATTAAAATATTGGTACATCACTTAAGTTGCAGAGTATTTTCTCAGACCAGCTAATTTATTTTCCATATGAAAGAACTGAAGTAATACATCAAGGACTCTTCCATTATTAAGAAGCAAACAATTTTAAAATTAGAGTTGAATAAATTAAAAAAAATTCTATTCTATGTGAAGTTGTATAGCAATTCTCATGTATCACTTGTTTCTCTCATTTCTGTAGTATTTAATGTCATGATTTATACTTACATGAGCTAGATTTATTATTTGAAAAGTTTGAATAGGTTCTTATTAAATATATGTGAGATCAAGAATATATTTGGATAAGTGCCTCTCTGAGGCTAATATTATAACACGTAATAAAAATTAATATTTACAGCACAATATGTTAAAATAAAATTCGAAACACCAATCTTAATCTTTTTGGCCCATTCGTATAAACTGAATAAACATCATCGAAGAGGTAGCCCTTTAAAATTTCAATAAATTTACTGTCACATAAATATTCTCATAAATCAAAACTTAATAATTCCCTGCTCATACCAACTTGATGTAGTTGAAAATATCAATCTGGTATATTTTGAAATCTGGAAGAGTTATAGCTCCAACTTTGTTTTTTTTTTCTCAGGATTGCTTTGACAATACTGGGTCTTTTGTGGTTCCAGATAAACTCAAGTATTATTTGTTCTACTTCTGTGAAAAATGTCACGTGTATTTTGAAAGGGATTGCATTAAATCTGTTGATTGCTTTGGGTAGTATGGTCAGTTTAACAATATTAATTCTTCCAATCCAAGAGCACAGGATATCTTTCCATTTCTTTGAATCATCTTCAATTTCCCTTATCAATATTTTACAATTTTCAGTGAATGGGCCTTTCATCTCCTTTGTTAAGTTCATTCCTAGGTATTTTTTTGATGTGATTTTAAACAGAATTTTTTTTTTAACTTTCTCTTTCTGATATTTCATTATTAGTGTACAGAAATGTGACAGATTTCTGTATATTAATCTTGTATCCTGTTACCTTGCTGAATTATTTATTAGTTCTAAGAGATTTGTGTGGAGACTTTAGGGTTCTCTATATAGAGTACCATGTCATCTGCAAATAGTGACAGTTTTACCTCTTCCCTTCCAATGTGGATACCATTTATTTCTTGTGTGATTGCTGTGGCTAGGACTTCCAATACCATGTTAAACTGAATACTACAAAGCTACAGTAATCAAAACAGATACATAGATCAATAGAACAGAATAGAGAGCCCAGAAATAAACCCATGCACCTACAGTCAGTTAATCTATGATGAAGGAGGCAAGAACATACAATGGAGAAAAGATAGTCTCTTCAACAAGTAGTGTTGGGAAAGCTGGACAGCTACATGTAAAACAGTGAAATTAGAAATTTCCTCACGTCATATACAAAAATAAACTCAAAATGCTTTAAACACCTAAATGTAAAACATGACACCATAAAACTCCTAGAAGTGAACAGAGGCAAAACATTCTTTGACATAAGTACATGGCAATGTTTTCTTAGATCAGTCTCCCGAGGCAAAAGAAATAAAGGCAAAAATAAGCAAATGGGACCTAGTCAAATTTAAAAGCTCTTGCACAGCAAAGGAAACCATCAACAAAACAAAAGACAACCTACGGAATGGGAGAAAATATTTGAAAAGAATGCAACTGACAAGGAGTTAATATCCAAAATATACAAACAGCTCATACAATTCAATATCAAAAAACCAAGCAACTGAATCAAAAAGTGGGCAGAAAACCTAAATAGACATTTTTTCTATCAAAAAAATGTACAGATGGTACAAAAAAACATACAGATGGTTAACAAGCACATGAAAAGATGCTCAACATCTCTAATTATTAGAGAAATGTAAATCAAAACCACAATGAGGTATCACCTCACACTAGTCAGAATGGCTATCATCAAAAAGTCTGCAAATGGGAATGTAAATTGGTGCAGCCACCATGGAAAACAGTATGGAGAGTCCTTAAAAAATTAAAAATAGAACTACCATATGATCCAGCAACTCCACTTCTGTGTATATATCTGGAAAAAACTATAATTCAAAAAGATACATACACCCCAATATTCATAGCAGCTTACAATAGCCAAAGCATGAAAGCAAACCAGGTGCCCATCAACAGATGATTGGCTTAAGAGGATTATGTGTGTGTGTATATATATATATATATATATATACACATATATATATATAATGGAATATTACTGAGCCATAAATAAGAATGAAGTAATGTCATTTGCAGCAACATGAATGGACCTAGAGAACATTGCGCTTAGTGAAATAAGTCACACAGAGAAAGACAAATGCTATACATGATATAACTTATGTGTGGAATCTAAAACATAGTGCAAATGTATCTATATATAAAACAGAAACAGATCCATAGACATAGACAACAAACTTATGGTTACCAAACGGGAGAGGGAGGTGAAGAGGGATAAGTTAGGAGTATGAGATTAACAGATACACACTACTATACATAAAATAGATAAGCAACAAGGATTTATTGTATAGCAGAGGGAATTATACCCAACATCTTGAAATAACCTAGAATGGAATAAAATCTGCAAAAAACCCAACAAGTCACTATGCTGTATACCTGAAATTAACACAGTATTGCAAATCAACTATACTTCAGTAAAGAAAAATCAATTTGGTGAAGGATTACAGCTCTTTGTTATTTTAATACCAACAAGATTGAACACACTTCCTTTAGAGGTTTCTATATGTTTTTACTTGTCTTTATATTTCTTTTGTGGTATTTGTCTTATAAATCTTTGGTCAATTAAGTCACGCAAATTTGCCTTTTAAAATCAGCAATGTATGGAGTAAATGATATTATTAAATAATTTAATTATGACAATATAATTATGACATTATTTAAATAATTCTTTTGGAACAGGAAATTCAAGCTTTATAAAAAATAAAAAGCCAAATTGAAAATAAAAAGCATATTTTGTATAATTATTTGTCTTCTTTTTGACTCAGATAATAAAAGTAGAATGGGAAAATTCATGAAAAAAAAAAAGAAAACTCACTTCCTTGTGATGACAATATAAGATCAGTCTCATTGTATTATATAAAAATTCAGTTTCTTGTCTGCTCAGGACATTTTAAATATATTTTTACCATTGTCCTAGCTGATTTAAATTTCTTGCTGTATCAGTTGAATCATGGACACTATACTCAATAATCACTAAATTAATTATACATAGAAGTATATGTGCTATAAGGTTGTCTTAGTTAAAATACCTTATATTGGGTGGCTTTAATTAGATATTTATTTCTCACATTTCTGGAGGCTAAGAAGTGCAAGATCAAGGTGCCTGCAGTTTTAGAAATGGAATTTAAAATGCATTGTGCATGCTTTTCCTGTTAGGAAATCTTTTCTCAAAAATATTACAAGCTCAGATGGCTTCCAGGAAGATGGCGGAAGAGTAAGACGTGGAGATCACCTTCCTCCCCACAGATACACCAGAAATACATCTACACGCGGAATAACTCCTACAGAACACCTACTGAACCCTGGCAGAAGACCTCAGACCTCCCAAAAGGCAAGAAACCCCCCACGTACCTGGGTAGGGCAAAAGAATAAAGAATAAACAGAGACAAAAGAATAGGGACGGGACCTGCACCAGTGGGAGGGAGCTGTGAAGCAGGAAAGGTTTCCACACACTAGGAAGCCCCTTCGCGGGCGAAGACTGCGGGCGGCAGAGGGGGAAAGCTTCAGAGCCGCGGGGGAGAGCACAGCAACAGGGGTGTGGAGGGCAAAGCAGGGAGATTCCCGCACAGAGGATCAGGGCCGACCGGCACTCACCAGTCCGAGAGGCTTGTCTTCTCCCCCACTGGGGCGGGCGGGGCTGGGAGTTGAGGCTCGGGCTTCAGTCGGAGTGCCGGGAGAGGACAGGGGTTGGCGGCGTGAACACAGCCTGCAGGGAGTTAGTGCACCACGGCTAGCCGGGAGGGAGTCCGGGGAAAAGTCTGGACCTGCCGAAGAGGCATGAGACTTTTTTTTCCCTCTTTGTTTCCTGGTGCGTGAGGAGAGGGGATTTAGAGCGCTGCTTAAAGGAGCTCCAGAAATGGGCGCGAGCCGCGGCTAAAAGCGCGCACCCCAGAGACGGGCATGAGACGCTAAGGCTGCTGCTGCCACCACCAAGAAACCTGTGTGTGAGCACAGGTCACTCTCCACACCTCCCCTCCCGGAGCCTGTGCAGCCCACCACTGTCAGGGTCCTGGGATCCAGGGACAACTCCCCTGGGAGAACGCAAGGCGCGGCTCAGGCTGGTGCAACGTCATGCTGGCCTCTGCCGCCGCAGGCTCGCCCCACACTCCGTGTCTGTCCCTCCCCCTGGCCTGAGTGAGCCAGAGCCCCCGAATCAGAGGCTCCTTTAACCCCGTCCTGTCTGAGCGAAGAACAGATGCCCTCCGGCGACCTACACGCAGAGGCGGGTACAAATCCAAAGCTGAGCACCTGGGAGCTGTGCGAACAAATAAGAGAAAGGGAAATCTCTCCCAGCAGCCTCAGAAGCAGCGAATTAAAGCTCCACAATCAACTTGATGTACCTGCATCTGTGGAATACATGAATAGACAAAGAATCATCCTGAATTAAGGAGGCGGACTTTGAGAGCAAGATTTATGATTTTTCCCCTTTTCCCCTTTTGCGAGTGTGTATGTTTCTGTGTGAGATTTTGTCTGTATAGCTTTGCTTCCACCATTTGTCCTAGGGTTCTATCTGTCCGTTTTTTTTTCTTAATAATTATTTTTTATTTTAATAACTATATTTTATTTTACTTTATCTTCTTTCTTTCTTTCCTTCCTTCCCTCCTTTACACAATGAATCATCCCAAATTGAGGAGGTGGACTTTGAGAGCAAGATTTATGATTTTTTCCCCTTTTCCTCTTTTTGTGTGTATGTGTATGCTTCTGTGTGAGATTTTGTCTGTATAGCTTTGCTTCCACCATTTGTCCAAGGGTTCGATCTGTCTATTTTTGTTTGTTTCTTTTAAATATTTTTTCTTTTTTTCTCTTAATAATTTTTTATTTTAATAAATTTATAATATTTTATCTTACTTTATTTTATTTTACTTTATCTTCTTTCTTTTTTTCCTTCCTTCCTTCCTTCCTCCCTCCCTCCATCCCTGCCTCCCTCCTTTCTTTCTTTCTTTCTACTTCTACTAATTCTTTCTTTCTACTTTTTCTCCCTTTTATTCTGAGCCATGTGGATGAAAGGATCTTGGTGCTCCAGCCAGGAGTCAGTGCTGTGTCTCTGAGGTGGGAGAGCCAACTTCAGGACACTGGTCCACAAGAGACCTCCCAGCTCCACATAATATCAAACGGTGAAAATCTCCCAGAGATCTCCATCTCAACACCAGCACCCAGCTTCACTCAATGACCAGCAAGCTACAGTCCTGGAGATACTATGCAAAACAACTAGCAAGACAGGAACACAACCCCACCCATTAGCAGAGAGGCTGCCTAAAATCAAAAGTCCACAGACACCCGAAAACACACCGCCAGACATGGACCTGCCCACAAGAAAGACAAGGTCCAGCCTCATCCACCAGAATACAGGCACTAGTCCCCTCCACAAGGAAGCCTACACAACCCACTGAACCAACCTTAGCCACTGGAGACAGACATCAAAAACAGTGGGAACTACGAACCTGCAGCCTGCAAAAAGGAGAACCCAAACACAGTAAGATAAGCAAAATGAGAAGAAAGAAAAACACACAGCAGATAAAGGAGCAAGATAAAAACCCACCAGACCTAACAAATGAAGATGAAATAGGCAGTCTACCTGAAAAAGATTTCAGAATAATGATAGTAAAGATGATCCAAAATCTTAGGAATAGAATAGACAAAATGCAAGAAACATTTAACAAGGACCTAGAAGAACTAAAGATGAAACAAACAATGATGAACAACACAATAAATAAAATTAAAAATACTCTAGACAGGATCAATAGCAGGATAACTGAGGCAGAAGAATGGATAAGTGACCTGGAAGATAAATAGTGGAAATAACTACTGCAGAGCAGAATAAAGAAAAAAGAATGAAAAGAACTGAGGACAGTCTCAGAGACCTCTGGGGCAACATTAAATACAACAACATTCGAATGATAGGGGTTCCAGAAGAAGAAGAGAAAAAGAAAGGGACTGAGAAAATATTTGAGGAAATTATAGTTAAAAACTTCCCTAATGTGGGCAAGAAAATAGTTAATCAAGTCCAGGAAGCACAGAGAGTCCCATACAGGATAAATCCAAGGAGAAATATGCCAAGACACATATTAATCAAACTGTCAAAAATTAAATACAAAGAAAACATATTCAAGGCAGTAAGGGAAAAACAACAAAAAACACACAAGAGAATCCCCATAAGGTTAACAGCTGATCTTTCAGCAGAAACTCTGCAAGGCAGAAGGGACTGGCAGGACATATTTAAAGTGATGAAGGAGAAAAACCTGCAAGCAAGATTACTCTACCCAGGAAGGATCTCATTCAGATTTGATGGAGAAATTAAAACCTTTACAGACAAGCAAGAGCTGAGAGAGTTCAGCACCACCAAACCAGCTTTACAACAACTGCTAAAGGAACTTCTCTAGGCAAGAAACACAAGAGAAGGAAAAGACCTACAATAACGAACCCAAAACAATTAAGAACATGGGAATAGGAACATACATATCGATAATTACCTTAAATGTAAATGGACTAAATGTTCCATCAAAAGAAGCAGATTGGCTGAAGGGATACAAAAACAAGACCCATATATTTGCTGTCTACAAGAGACCCACTTCAGACCTAGAGACACATACAGACTGAAAGTAAGGGGATGGAAAAAGATATTTCATGCAAATGGAAACCAAAAGAAAGCTAGAGTAGCAATTCTCAAATCAGACAAAATAGACTTTAAAATAAGGACTATTAAAAGAGACAAAGAAGGACACTACATAATGATCAAGGGATCAATCCAAGAGGAAGTTATAACAATTGTAAATATTTATGCACCCAACATAGGAGCACCTCAATACATAAG
Source organism: Pseudorca crassidens (assembly GCF_039906515.1). Classification (NCBI taxonomy): domain Eukaryota; kingdom Metazoa; phylum Chordata; class Mammalia; order Artiodactyla; family Delphinidae; genus Pseudorca; species Pseudorca crassidens. The sequence goes on from NC_090307.1 coordinate 10,110,196, forward strand.
GCAAATGCTAACAGCCATAAAAGGGGAAATTGACAGTAACACATTCATGGTAGGGGACGTTAACACCCCACTTTCACCAATGGACAGAACATCCAAAATGAAAATAAATAAGGAAACACAAGCTTTCAATGATACATTAAACAAGATGGACTTACTTGATATTTATAGGACATTCCATCCAGAAACAACAGAATACACATTTTTCTCAAGTGCTCATGGAACATTTTCCAGGATAGATCATATCTTGGGTCACAAATCAAGCCTTGGTAAATTTAAGAAAATTGAAATTGTATCAAGTATCTTTTCTGACCACAACACTTTGAGACTAGATATCTATTACAGGAAAAGATCTCTAAAAAATACAAACACATGGAGGCTAAACAATGCACTACTTAATAACGAAGTGACCACTGAAGAAATCAAAGAGGAAATAAAAAAATACCTAGAAACATATGACAATGGAGACACGATGACCCAAAACCTATGGGATGCAGCAAAAGCAGTTCTAAGAGGGAAGTTTATAGCAATACATTCCTACCTTAAGAAACAGGAAACATCTGGAATAAACAACCTAATATTGCACCTAAAGCAATTAGAGAAAGAAGAACAAAAATAACACCCCAAAGTTAGCAGAAGGAAAGAAATCATAAAGATCAGATCAGAAATAAATGTAAAAGAAATGAAAGAAATGATAGCAAAGATCAATAAAACTAAAGGCTGGTTCTTTGAGAAGATAAACAAAATTGATAAACCATTATCCAGACTCATCAAGAAAAAAAGGGAGAAGACTCAAATCAATAGAATTAGAAATCAAAAAGGAGAAGTAAAAACTGACACAGCAGAAATACAAAGGATCATGAGAGATTACTACAAGCAACTCTATGCCAATAAAATGGACAACCTGGAAGAAATGGACATATTCTTAGAAATGCACAACCTGCCAAGACTGAATCAGGAAGAAATAGAAAATATGAACAGACCAATCACAAGCACTGAAATTGAAACTGTGTTTAAAAATCTTCCAACAAACAAAAGCCCAGGACCAGATGGCTTCACAGGAGAATTCTATCAAACACTTAGAGAAGAGCTAAGACCTATCCTTCTCAAATTCTTCCAAAATATAGCAGAGGGAGGAACACTCCCAAACTCATTCTACGAGGCCACCATCACCCTGATACCAAAACCAGACAAGGATGTCACAAAGAAGGAAAACTACAGGCCAATATCACTGATGAACATAGATGCAAAAATCCTCAACAAAACACTAGCAAACAGAATCCAACAGCACATTAAATGGATCATACACCATGATCAAGTGGGGTTTATTCCAGGAATGCAAGGAGTTTTTAATATACGCAAATCAATCAATGTGATACACCATATTAACAAATTGAAGAAGAAAAACCATATGATCATCTCAATACATGCAGAGAAAGCTTTTGACAAAATTCAACACCCATTTATGATAAAAACCCTGCAGAAAGTAGGCATAGAGGGAACTTTCCTCAATGTAATAAAGGCCATATATGACAAACCCACAGCCAACATCGTCCGCAATGGTGAAAAACTGAAAGCATTTCCACTAAGATCAGGAAAAGACAAGGTTGCCCACTCTCACAACTCTTATTCAACACAGGTTTGGAAATTTTAGCCACAGCAATGAGAGATGAAAAGGAAATAAAAGAAATCCAAATCGGAAAAGAAGAAGTAAAGCTGTCACTGTTTGCAGATGACATGATACTATTTATAGAGAATGCTAAAGATGCTACCAGAAAACTACAAGAGCTAATCAATGAATTTGGTAAAGTAGCAGGATACAAAATTAATGCACAGAAATCTCTGGCATTCCTATACACTAATGATGAAAAATCTGAAAGTGAAATAAAGAAAACACTCCCGTTTACCATTGCAACAAAAAGAATAAAATATCTAGGAATAAACCTACCTAAAGAGACAAAAGACCTGTATGCAGAAAATTATAAGACACTGATGAAAGAAATTAAAGATGATACAAATAGATGGAGAGATATACCATGTTCTTGGATTGGAAGAATCAACATTGTGAAAATGACTCTACTACCCAAAGCAATCTACAGATTCAATGCAATCCCTATCAAGCTACCACTGGCATTTTTCACAGAACTAGAACAAAAAATTTCACAATTTGTATGGAAACACAAAAGACCCCGAATAGCCAAAGCAATCTTGAGAACAAAAAACGAAGCTGGAGGAATCAAGCTCCCTGACTTCAGACTATACTACAAAGTTACAGTAATCAAGACAGTATGGTACTGGCACAAAAACAGAAAGATAGATCAATGGAACAGGATAGAAAGCCCAGAGATAAACCCACGCACATATGGTCACCTTATCTTTGATAAACTAGGCAGGAATGTACAGTGGAGAAAGGACAGCCTCTTCAATAAGTGGTGCTGGGAAAACTGGACAGGTACATGTAAAAGTAAGAGATTAGATCACTGCCTAACACCATACACAAAAATAAGCTCAAAATGGAGTAAAGACCTAAATGTAAGTCCAGAAACTATCAAACTCTTAGAGGAAAACATAGGCAGAACACTCTATGACATAAATCACAGCAAGATCCTTTTTGACCCACCTCCTAGAGAAATGGAAATAAAAACAAAAATAAACAAATAGGGCCTAATGAAACTTCAAAGCCTTTGCACAGCAAAGGAAACCATAAACAAGACCAAAAGACAACCCTCAGAATGGGAGAATATATTTGCCAATGAGGCACCTGACAGAGGATTAATCTCCAAAATTTACAAGCAGCTCATGCAGCTCAATAACAATAAAACAAACAACCCAATCCAAAAATGGGCAGAAGACCTAAATAGACATTTCTCCAAAGAAGATATACAGACTGCCAGTAAACACATGAAAGAATGCTCAACATCATTAATCATTAGAGAAATGCAAATCAAAACTACAATGAAACATCATCTCACACTGGTCAGAAGGGCCATCATCAAAAAATCTAGAAACAATAAATGCTGGAGAGGGTGTGGAGAAAAGGGAACACTCCTGCACTGCTGGTGGGATGTGAATTGATATAGCCACTGTGGAGAACCGTATGGAAGTTCCTTAGAAAACTACAAATAGAACTACCATATGACCCAGCAATCCCACTACTGGGCATATACCCTGAGAAAACCATAATTCAAAAAGAGTCATGTACCAAAATGTTCATTGCAGCTCTATTTACAATAGCCCAGAGATGGAAACAACCTAAGTGTCCATCGACAGATGAATGGATAAAGAAGATGTGGCACATATATACAATGGAATATTACTCAGCCATAAAAAGAAACGAAATTGAGCTATTTGTAATGAGGTGGATAGACCTAGAGTCTGTCATACAGAGTGAAGTAAGTCAGAAAGAGAAAGACAAATACTGTATGCTAACACATATATATGGAATTTAAGAAAAAAAAATGTCATGAAGAACCTAGGGGTAAGACAGGAATAAAGACACAGACCTACTAGAGAATGGACTTGAGGATATGGGGAGGGGGAAGGGTAAGCTGTGACAAAGCGAGAGAGTGGCATGGACATATATACACTACCAACCGTAAGGTAGATAGCTAGTGGGAAGCAGCCGCATAGCACAGGGAGATCAGCTCGGTGCTTTGTGACCGCCTGGAGGGGTGGGATAGGGAGGGTGGGAGGGAGGGAGACGCAAGAGGGAAGAGATATGGGAACATATGTATATGTATAACTGATTCACTTTGTTATAAAGCAGAAACTAACACACCATTGTAAAGCAATTATACTCCAATAAAGATGTAAAAAAAATATATATCTTACAAGCTGTATAACAATCAGCCTGGGAAGACAGTAGCTGATTGCTAAACATGAAATAAATAAATGCATTTATTCTCTAGGACAGAAACTAATAGTCACAAAAGTTTTGTGACTAACAGTCACCAAAGTTGCACTAATAAAGACTTTTAAAACATTTTTTTATTACTTACTTTGTAAATAAACAATGAATAATTGAATAAGGATCGAGTGATCCAGTTGTGGAATATTTCTAGTGAAGGCAAATCATCTGAAAAATTATATATGTTGAATAATTAGATTAAAAATTTTTAATGTATTAATTGTCTCCTCTCTGGTCACATCCAGTTTAGAATAATATAAGAACACAATATTTACTTTCTGAAGGTCTTGAGTTTTTATATTTAAATCTCTTATGAAACATGATTATTTTGAAGTCTCCATTTTTTCTTTAATTTCATGGGTCAAATATATTGTCAGTATTTCTGTGAATTATTTAACATCATAAAAATGTTCCAGTAAATTTAATTTTAATGACTGGTATCTTTTAAAAGAACTGGCTCTTACAAACCTCAAGAAGTGCTCTACTGTGTATCATTTGGACTTAAAGACTCTATGTTTTATGGGTGCAAGTTTAAAACACCATCTCTTTGACTGTAGTGATTGTGCTGCTCTGTAATGTAATACTCCATATGGTTTCCAAGATCCTTAATTGACTGTGAGTCCTTGGACTATAATAAAATCAAGTGAATTAGTGAAGTCACTTTGACTAACTGGGTAATTTCCAAAGAGGTTAAGACATATATAAGTGTGAAAGTACCAATTAAGTTGCTATCTTTGTCCATATACAAATTATTTTCTCTTTGCAAATCTCTGATTACATGATAAAGTAACGGATGCTCTGTCTTCCATTAAAGTGATAAAATCAGTATATGAGATGTGGAACCAGAATGGAAACATTTGGATAATATTGTCATTTCACCATGCAGGTGATTGTATATGTTTAAGTACATGAATATAAAGGTATTTTTAAATTTAAAAATATTTTGAAAATTACAGCAAGAAAAACAGTACATGAAAAGAAAATTTATCCCTGAGGTAAATTAGCAAGAAGCTGTACGTCCCTTCTGTCACCAAAAAGCTTCACTTGCTGAATCTTTCACCATTTTAAGCTTTCATGCTGATTTTTGTAGTGCTATTAATATAATTAAAAGCTATCCTTTCTGAAGTCAGAATATTAATAATTATTGTAACTTGCTCCTGTTTATTTTAAATATTGGCACTCATTAACTAAAGCTAAAACTGTGATGAGTTTTTGTCTATAGTTACCTATGACTTAAAGTCATCTATCTATATAATAAACAACCTCCTTTGGAAACATATTGACACTGACTCTCTAAATTTAGCTCCCCAATTCTGAAACTGACAAGGATTCTTTTAAACCCAAACTACCTACAGAGTTTCCCAGACAAAGACTAAATAACATAAAAGACCTGCTTCCTTGGTTTATGACTCAAAATATAAAATTCATGAGAAGTGTGATACTTGAAGTACAAAGAATTGATTGGTATTCTATTTACTTTTAATTATAGCAACACCTAAGGGCTGCCCTGTTTCAAACTCACAGTATGTGAAGAGATACAAACTTAATGTCAAAGGTGTGTAAATAAGAATTCTTTTCTCATCTTGAGCACTGAAATCATGTGTAAGAAGTGGTTCTCTGTGCCTGGTTACTTTATACTCCTCTGGAATTTCGATTCCATGAAATGATGTCTGTTTTGGATTTTATTTTTTATACTTGCCTCAAATGAGTTTCTTTCTGGGAGCATTAATAGGACCTCTTCCTCATGAACCTCACAAAGAGCTCTTTGAAGTCCCTGGGACAGTGTTGCATTTGATTCTTATTCTGCGTGTTGTTTTAACCTGTTCAGGGTTTTCCTTACTTTCCCTTCAACACAAACATTGTGCTGACGTTTCCCTGTACCATCTTGAATGACTGTAATGTTATTCTAACTAGTTGTGTATCAGGCATTACAGATTGTCTGCCCTTCACAACTCCAGTAATTTTCATTCCTATCTTTGTTAAATGGTAACGGTAACAAAAACCATTATAAAGTAACATTGTCTTTTCTTGTTGTGAGTATACTATTTCTGCTTTATTCCCTGAGAATTTTCAAAGAAAGTTATCATATTGCCAAGCAACAGAAAAAGCATCATTATTATTTTTTCTTTAGTAGCCATCTGAGCAATGGTCACAGGTTTATTGGTAGGGAAAACCCTACTAGTGTCTTATGGTCTCGACACCTGGTTCAGCCAGGCTGGATCAGCCAGTAGGTAGGCACCGGCTGATGGCATGGTGATGACACTGATTAGCAGATAAGTGTGAGAGTTACATCCACTGAAACCTCTCCAAATAGCAGCAGGTGCCTCTTCCTGTCTACTGCAGTCGTACCTCTATAGGACATTGACTGAAGGGAAACATTGCCCATTAACCCTGGGTGATGGGATAGTTGTAGGGGGTCAATTAAATGCCCAGTATCCCCCTCATTGTGGCTATTACACTCTCCTTCTCTGTGGTAGAAAAGCTATACCTGTTCTCACTCCTCCTGAACAAGTGAGAACTTCTATCAAGTTTATTTGCCACCTGTTTTACATCGAAGCTTGACCAATCTCCTTTCAAACTCAGCCCTTATTGAACAACCCAGCTACATCCAGCCAAATGTCTAGTGACATATTAAACGTGCCATGCATCGAAAGATTCCACCCTCAGCTTGTCAACCTCTGTGCATTTCTCTAACTGTAGGCTCTTCCTCAATACACACAGTTCATATAAATCCTGCTTTCCTACAAGATTCAAATCCTGAGCCACCTACCTAACCCCATGTGCCATCACCAGCTAGCCTACCAAGGCCACAAGGGTTATTATTGGCTATACAGTGACAACACAATCATTGGACCAATAAAACATTATAGTATTTTTAACGTATTAATTCTGTAAACCAGAAGTATGAATAAACGTTATGGGCTGTTTGAACCCAGGGATGTCTCCTAAGCATGGATGTTTTCAACAAGACCAAATATCAAGGACCATTTGGCATGAACCAAATATCTCAATGGACATTTTGGACAGGACCAAATGTCTGCTAATTGTATATACACATCAAAACTCTTCATATAGTATATTTTAAATATGTACTTTTATTATACCTCAATTATACCTTAATACTTTTTTTTAAAATGTCATATACTTAACATATGTTTACAATAACATTTAGCAGATATTATTTTCCTCAAATACACACACACATTACTTCTTTGGGGTATCTATGTAGAATTTGATTCAAAGCTGTTAAACATCAAACAATTATATGAAGTAATGATTCATATGCACTTCTGTCTATCACAATCTTTTCTTAGTACAATATACATTTAGACATTTGGTTAATTTTTACTAATGAAGAGCTCAGACAAATAAAAACATTTTTTTTTTCTTAGAAATGTTCTTTAGAATAATTTACCATGCTGATGTTCTTGGTTTCCCTAGAAACTATATTAATGAAGCGGTTTTTAATGTAAGGGAAAGAAAATTAAGACATTGTTTTATACTTCAAAGAAAAGATAAATATAAATTTTAGTGATAAGTAAATTTCATGATTCCTTTTAGAAGAAATTATTTAGGATTATTCTTCAGATTATACTATCACTAGGGAGTAAGATGAATATTTATTCAATTAAGAAACTTTCTTTAAGATCAATATTTGTTCAATCATTGTCAATCTGTGTGGGGAGGCAAACCTATGGCCCGAGGCTGAGAGAGGAGAATACAGGCAGGTAAAGAACATGGGTACCAGGTATGAACAGTGGGAAGAGCTCTCCTAGAAAGAGCCCCGGACAGAAAGAGCCAGCACCTGTGCCTCCAGTCTCTGGAGGAGATAGCTCTAGATTACAGCTGCATTTGCTCCCCTAATCCTCTAGCCCCTAAGCCCAACTCAGAACTTTGGTGAGAACCTTGGTGAGAACTCTCTCCTGCATACACACCACTGCCAAGGTCCTGAGGAGCTTGATAAACATCTACACCTGCTAAACTGAAATTGAAACTGTGGGTGAGGTCCTGTTAATTCTGATGCACTAGGAGGTGTGATGTGTCCTGGAGTAGCAAGAAGGTGAGGGAGTAGAGATAGAAAAGAAAGAAGAAATCAACCTGCTTCTACCCTGTGTCCACTGAATGTATCTAAGCCTAAAAGACTCCCTAGGAGGGGATGGGGATGAGGGTAGGAAGAAGGAGAAGTTTTACTGGACGGGGCTTTTATGTTAATAACTTCATAAATACTTTCATTCAGTCAACAAATATTTATGGAGTACCTACAATGTCATAGACACGCTTGCAGGGTGCTGGGGTTATAGAAGTGAATAAAAAGCCAATATGCCTGTTCTCCTGGACCAGCATTCTAGTTGAATAAGAGAGACAATAAACTGTGAAGACATAGAAAGCAGGGCAGAGGAATAAAGAAGGTATGAGCTTTCTATTACTCAGACGGGTCAGGAAATACCTCACTGAGCAAGAAAGCCGATATTGGAGAAGAAAACTAAATGAAGTCAGGCCTAAATAAATCAGAATGTTCGGATGACTATAACAGCCTGACGTTTATCATCTTTGAACACCTAGAAAATCAATGGAACTTATCCTGTGATTTCTTTCAAGGACAGGAAGAAACGGACAAAATGATTTTAACAGGGTGTGTTGGGAAATAGTAAAGTTATTTTCTACTTACAATTTATATAGTGAGGCTTATTCAATAAAACTGCTACATTTATTTAATACACACGCATCATTATAAAAGAAGCCATTCTCTTTTTAAACACAAGCTGTGAAAAATAGTCTGCTGAGAGGCTTTTTAAATATCTTTTTATGACATGTATAAAATAAGTATAAAATATTTAATCATACGGCTCTGATCAAGTTTGTATTCATTGTGTAAATGTATGCTGTGTACTTACACTGTGTTCAGTACTCTAGTAGGCCCTATGGGAAAAATAGTATGCATGCTTTCAGGAGACAAAGGGCATATTTAATGGAAGAATCTAGATGCTTTCATTTATTCCACAGCTATTTATGGAATGTCAACGATCCTAGAGTAAGATGACAAAAAAATCACCAGGGCTTCCCTGGTGGCGCAATGGTTGAGAGTCCGCCTGCCGATGCAGGGGACACGGGTTCATGCCCCGGTCTGGGAGGATCTCACAGGCCGCTGAGCGGCTGGGCCTGTGAGCCATGGCCGCTGAGCCTGCGCGACCGGAGCCTGTGCTCCGCAATGGGCGAGGCCGCAACAGTGAGAGGCCCGCGTACCGAAAAAAAAAAAAAAAATCACGTGGGAAAGTCGAAGCTTTATTTCAGAGTAATAATGTCTCCACCTCCTAGCAATTAGCAGATAATGTATATGTTATGGGCACTTCAGTCCTTTATCAGAAAGCAAAAAAAGACAAGAAATAACAAGAGAGGTGAGGAGTCACAGATTAATTAACAGCTCTGGGTTTCTGAAAAGAGACAGTCGAAGTGTTCATCAAGGAAACCGAGAGTAAAGTCAGAGATTTTTAACTCTGATACGTAAGGATTGTGGTCTTAGCCCTCTATGAGATTACAGTACGAAGACCAGGATGTAGACAACCTCTGCCTTCATGAATCTTACCATATTAAAATTACAGAGGAAACACAGCACAATGGAGTGATTATGAGCCTGAGCTCTAGAGCCAGAGTTTCTCTAATAAAATCCCAGAGGCTCCATCTACTGCTTTTGTCCCTCAATGTTCTCATCTGTAAAATAGGTGCTCATAATAGTTCCCATTTCTTAGTGTTATTATGAAGATTAGTACTTGGAAAGGCCTGAGAATATGTATAGAATATTGTCAATGTTCACTAAATATTAGCTAGGATAAATAATTGATAGGATAATTTAAAAGATTGTAATGAGATGACAATTATTATTTTAATGATATACATAATTAATGATAAGTGCTATAGCTGAAATGATTCGTGATGAAAAGTTCACAAAATTCAGGAAGGGAGGTTTTCTTTATGAATGTGCAGGAAGAAAACATAAGCTAGTCTAACTTGTTGGAATAAAATAGAGAACAGAGAATAATGATGACCTCAACTGTTACAGACTGAATTGAGTTCCCCCAAAATTTATATGTTGTAGCTCTAAACCCCACTGCTTCAAAATGTGTATTTGGAGTTAGGACCTTCAAAGAAGTAATTACCTTAAAGCAAGGCTTTAGGGTGGGCCCTAATTCAATCACACTGGTGTCCTGATAAGAAGAGGACTTTAGGGCACAGGGAAATATGCCAGGGATGCACACACAGAAAAAAGGCTATGAGCACACAGTGAGAAAGTGGCCATCTGCACATCTAGGAGAGAGACTTCAGGAGAAACCAAACCTGCTGACACATTAATCTTGAACTTCCAGCCTCCAGAACTGTGAGAAAATAGATTTATTTTGTTTGAGCCACCCACCCACGCAGTGGTATTTTGTATGGCAGCCGTAGAAGACTAAGGCATCAATAATAAAAAGAATAGTGAACACTCCGTCTGTTGCTGTGAGCCTCTGCCTCTCTTACTCTTATATACTAGCAAAGACAAAACAAAAATTAATACCTTAATTCCCCTATTGCAGTTCTGATGAGGAAGCAACATAGGTAACAGTGAGAGAGCCTCCATAAATTCTGGGTTCCAAGGAAGTCTCACTTAAGCTGAAGCCTGGCAGGCAAGCAGGATCCAGCCAATGAGGAGGCGGATGAAGCCTGTGTCCAGGTGGACAGGACTGCAGGCCTGATGGTCTGAAGCATGAAATGGAGCTGCTCAGCAATGAAAAGAAACCAGTTTTGTGACTAAAGTTCAGTGAGGAAATGGGGGGTAGAATGAATGGGCTGAAGGTAAAAGTCAGGGGAGACTATATATATACCAGAGCCTTGACAAACGGCAGTTATTCATCATACTAAATAGTTTTATTATCTTATATAAAAAGCCCCAGGAATATTTTACTTAAAAAAAATCTGTGGGCTTCCCTGGTGGCGCAGTGGTTGAGAGTCCGCCTGCCGATGCAGGGGACGCGGGTTCGTGCCCCGGTCCGGGAGGATCCCACATGCCGCGGAGAGGCTGGGCCCGTGAGCCATGGCCGCTGGGCCTGCACGTCCGGAGCCTGTGCTCCACAACGGGAGAGGCCACGGCAGTGAGAGGCCCGCGTACCGCGCAAAAAAAAAAAAAAAAAAATCTGTAAAACAAGATTTAAATGTCAGATATAGAGAAAACATTAATATTATAGAAATAAGATCAAGACTTTTCTTAGAAATATTAGTCATAGATTATGTAACTGTAATAATATTTTTTTACAATCTATTTTGGGAGTATTTTTCTAAATCAATCTTATTTCCTCAGAGGAAACATACTGATGACTCATATAGCAGATATTTATTTTAACAACACAAGTTAAAACACAATGATTTGATTAGAAGTTTTTCTAACTGAAACCACATTTTTGTATAAGAATATAAATAAAATATATAATCCAATGAACCTAGAGCCAAACAGATTTTTTGTGCTGAATCATTTCACTGGCTTATGAATATGGCTTAAGAATTTGAATTAATATCACATTATCACTAAGTTAATTATAAGGCCAATAATAAAAATCACTGATTGTAATAAAACATTAATTATACATTGACAATATTTGTTTTTATTTACTTTTTTTCTTTGAACAGGAGTCCAAACTTTATAACTTTAAAATTATATAATTATAATCTATAATTATAAAGTTTAAATTATAAATTTAAACTTTTAAATGATACTTTTAAATTATGAAATTATAATTATATAATTATAATTTTGTCAAAAATAGTGTGAAGTTTTTTTTAGTGCTTGAATTACAAGCAATAAAAACTTATATTTGAATAGATTTTATATAATGTTTGCATATATTTTTTCAATATATTAGAAAGCTAAATGAAGAATCTGAAAATGGAAAATAGAAAAAAATAATTTTGATGAAGTAACATGGAGTGAAGTTGAAACAAAACGTATCTCTGCTATTTATTGAAAATTCTGAATCAATTATCATGAATTTCTACATAATTAATCCATATGGTATAAACTGCAAAAGCAGAGACAGCAAAAAGAAACTATAATTTCATTGCTAAGTTATCTGTAGTACCAAGTATTTGGGTTATTATAGGGGTTGAAATAGAGGAAGTTGGGAGGGTGGTCATGATCTCTTTCTGCTGGAGTATTGACTCATGTTTGAGAAACGGACTCTTCATTGTAACAGTTTCAAAAGCTATTAATTGTCTCATCATACACAGTCTCAACCTGCACACACACAAACTAACTGCAATGTATCTAGGGAAGATGATGTTTTCTTTTATAGCTATGGCTGCTCATGGTAAAACTGGCATTTCATCTCATGGTTTTTTATCACATGTTGAGAATTATATTCACTACAATCTGTTAAATATTCATAAGATTGGCATATTTTAATTGAATATGCTATATAGTTAGAATCCCTAACAGTAGAGTACTCTATAATATATTTAAGAAAAGCACAATAATCTGTTAAAAGGTAAACTCAGGAACACTAAAATGTTCTAGAGTTTACTTGAGCAAATTTTGATTCCAGTCAGGTAGTGCCAAACCAGAAGTGGTTTGGAATGCTGGGGACAGGAGCATTTTATAGGCTTTTATAGTGCAGATGCAGAAGCAATGCAAGTAGCCTTATCTGGGAAAGTCTAAGGGGCTGTGTGTAATTGGTTATCTTTAATTTTGGTTTTCTCCAATGTGAGTCCGTTTACAGGAATTCACTCTGGCTTAGGTTTTGGTTTGTTTCATAGGATTCTAAGACATTAGAGCCACCTCTAAAATGAACTTAAAACTCTAAAATATTTGATTTTTAGGATCGATTAGAAGTTCAAATTAAGATTGAAAATAAAAACAATAACAACAACCAAAAAAAAAAAAAAAACCGTGTAAAAGAACATACAGCGAGTTTTACAAAGGTAATGCCTGGAGTCCACCAGTGCTGTCTATAAAAAGAGGCAGCCGATTGGCTGTGTTCTGCCTGGTTGTTTTCAGCCTCTGTCCATCTTGTTCAGACAGAATGTCTAACTTTTTGGGCTTTCTTCAAGTGCCCTTGAAATACTGAAAGTGATGACATTCTGTAATTGCTATCTCATTTCGGTCCAGTGATACTCAAATTTTTCACTCTTCTGAACTCTATTCCAAGTCTAGTTTTCATGACTTTTGGAAAAAGGCTAAAGGGAATTCTCATAGCACAAAGGTAGCATTGCTTTACTTGTAGTATGCTTGCCATGGTTCTGTGCTGTGATTATTAATTTCAGAGAATATTCAGTTCCTCATTCTGTCTTCTTTCTCAAAGATCAAAATGTTTATGCCGTGTAATAAAAAATACTGGCTTCCCTTGTGTCTAGCACCTACTATGCAAATCCATGCAAATGTAAATTTAGTTTGTAGTCCTTCAGTATGCTTTCTCACTTCTCCTTTTATTTTTCAGGAAGAAAATAAAAGTGCATTTCTATTTGTGAAGTGCTCAGCTCTTTGCTCTATTGTTCTTTCTCTCTGATCATCACTGTTAAGTGATGTTGGAAGTAATTACATTCCACTCTCTTTTGGCCAGAAAGCAGTTTTCAGTTAGAGAACAGCTTGAAAAACGTTCACCATTACACAGTAACCATGTCTCAATAATACCCTCTGTGCAACAGTATTAGATTTTCTCCCTCTGCCTGGCAAGGGCAGCTCAGACTATCTAGTTAATCATTTCATGCCCATTAACATGTTAGCCACACAAATACTGTCTTTATCCCACATTTCACATCCCAAATCCACCCCCAACCCCTTGAAACTCCTTTAGATCACATTACTCTGTCCCCACTCTAAATTCCTGTGGTGCTTATGGCCGGTGATATTACATTTTACACCTAGAGATATACTTACAAGTGTGTAAGATGTTTGTGATAATAATACCCCAAAACCTTTGGAATAAGAGCTGTGTCTCAAAGATCAGCATGTTTCCTAGAGCTGAGCTATTTGTAAAGTATTTTTCACAGAATGTCACGAAATACATTTTAAATTGAATTTAATTGTGCCTAGGAAGCATGGTGTTTTTAAAATCACTCACCAGGAAATAAACTTTAGTAGTAGGTTAATAAATGAAATAGCCAAGGCAGTGTTAATTTCCCCTTCTCTCAGGCCCTGTGCAAACTCTGCTCTTAATCATATTTTATTGTGCTTGCCTATATATATTTTTGTTTTCCCTGATGGACAATGAATTTCTTGAGGACATGGGGCTGTGAGATTGATTTCCTTCTTTCTCTGTCTCTTTTTCTCTTCATATCTTTATTCCACATGCTGATACACTGCCTTGATAAATATGGCGTCAAGTGCTTCATGAATGAATGATTAATTTAAATTTTAAGTATGAGTCTAAATATTTAAGTTCTCTCTGTGCATCCAATATGTCATGCCTTTGTCTACAAATGAGAGAGGAACCAGTCAGTAGCAGTCTTTATTAAGAAACAGAATGTATCTTTGCTTCTCTCCTCACCATGATAACCTGAGTGGGAAAACCTGGCAAATGATAAATTGAAAGAGGGGTGGTCCTCTTCATCTCTCTCCTCAGATTATGGATTCAAGCAATAACAACTGAAATGTATGGGAAGTTCTATTCTTTAAATCTCCTTCACTCTGCTTGGGTGTTTTTATGTCTTCCTAGGGAGAACAGATTACCAATCACCCCACTTTATTCTTTCATTGTGTAACAAACGCTTGTAGAATTCCTATGGTTGGCTAGCTGTTACATGGGGGCAACAGCCAGTTCTTTAACAAGAGAATGGTGTCCTCTACTGTCATGGAGAGTATGGGGCAGTGATAACCCACATATTACTATTTATCAGGTCATCACATTATATCAACAAATATCAGCTCTTTGAAGCAATTAATAATATTCATCCTTCACAGAGGAAGAAACTGAGTCCAAAAGAGTTTTGAAGACTGGACTGTGGCAAAATACCCAGGTCCTCTGATTTGACGTCTAACTAGTGGAGCTCCTATATTGTTTTGTTTTGTTATTCCACATAACTCCAGTCTCATACTTGTTTTCCTTAGAAGCTGTTCTAGTCTTTTACCAGTTTTACTTCCCTATAATTGGGCTAGTATATATGAGCTGGCTCCTTCTCCACCAAATCTCCTTCTCCTCTTCAATTGTGTTCTGAATGCCTCCCCGAATAGACATTAGAGATCTAGAAATGAGTGAAAACAAACACAAAATACACAAACATTTTACTGAATATGAGGATTTTTTAAAAAAAACTGACATCACTAGATACTATAATAGACCCGTAGAGGGGGCAAAGAAAACATGAGCCAGATACTATATTAGTTTAAAAAAAGTAGTAATAGGGCTTCCCTGGTGGCGCAGTGGTTGAGAGTCCGCCTGCCGATGCAGGGGACGCGGGTTCGTTCCCCAGTCCGGGAAGATCCCACATGCCGCGGAGCGGCTGGGCCCGTGAGCCATGGCCGCTAAGCCTGCGCGTCTGGAGCCTGTGCTCCGCAACGGAAGAGGCCACAACAGTGAGAGGCCCGCGTACCGCAAAAAAAAAAAAAAAAAAAAAAAAAAGTAGTAACAGTAATTTCACTTAGAAGCAATGAATGAATATATGCCATATGCATTCAGTACTTCGTCTTATGCTCACTCAGTTCTGTGCTGTTGGCATTATAATTCTCACTTACTTCATGGGAACCATGAAGTTGCAGAGATCTTATGTAGTTCACTAATTTTTACAACAGTTAATAAGAGTAACAACAATACCTCAAACATAACTGGTTTCCTTGGTTCTCCAGCTTACAGATGGCAGATCTTGTACTTCTCTGCCTTCATAATCACTTGAGCCAATTTCTTATAATAAATCTCTCTCTTTTTTCTTATATATTCTCTCCAGATACATGCAAATATTGCCTCATTTCCACTGTGCTATTGGATAAAAGGTGTTAGCAATTAATTCAATGAAAATGCAAATAATAAAAGATGAAGATATTAAACCACCATACTCTCCTTGAAGTTGAATTTATTATTTTTACTGTCCCATGTTTTTTTCTTTTTCCAACATCAGATTTGTTCACAGTCAGTCGTTCTCAATCAGAATAAAATATTTCATGCTTTGTCAGGTATACCTCACAATATTGTGACAAACACACATAATTCTCTGAAAAACTTTAACAAAACGATCAAACAACCTTTCCGTAACATCTCTACTCTCAGCTTCTCTACATCTGTTCAGAAATGACACCAGGTGGTGGCTTCCCCAGCTAGAAATAACCTTTCTGTTATTTCTTCCAAAACAATTCTGCCTCTCATTTCCATAGATTTTAGCTACTTATTTATCTGTTCTTTTGTAACTTGGATCGAAGTAAAAATAACCAAGTGTTCTATTTCACACTGTATGCAGAAATTCTTTATCTTCTTTATGGCATGGCTAGAGAAGAAACTCTTTTTACAGATTTCTTTACTTGAGAATTTCATCATTGGGAAAGAACCAAAAATTGTTACAAAAAATAAATATCAAGAAACTAGCTTTATTTATATGTTTTTCCTGTTTTCTAACCTCTTCCCCACCCTCCCAAAAGTTTTTTCTCTCAGAGCTCAACTTTCTACAATAAAGAGCAAACAGACTCTACTGAGACAATTGAGTGAATGTGAATATGGCTACCTATTCCTGTCAATTCTCACTTCAAAAAACACCTCTCATCTGTCTCTTTGCATTTCACTGCCTGCACTCTATAACATTTCCTTAAGCAAACACACTAATATCTTTACTGCCTTTCAAATAAAGTCCAAATGCCTTGAGCTTCTATTCAAACATCTCTTCAAATTTGCATCAACTTATATTTCTGGTCTAAAGGCATCTTTCACTCAAACTATATTACTCTGTTTTCTTTCCTTTTTTACTCTTTCTGAACTGAAAAATATTTTGCTTCATCTCCACATTTACATTATATTTATCTCTTTGCATATGTTTTCTCCTTCCATCTAGATTGCAAACCTTTGGGCAAATACCATGTCTTCACCATCATTTTATCTCCCAGAAGCTCTTTCACTCTCTTTCTAGTAAGGACAGTTAATATGGGATTGTGGCATTTGTGTAAATAAAACAGAGCCTTTAGAAAGGAAGAAAGCTACTGTAATAGGAAACAAAAACTTTTTATAAGCCTTTCTCTATGGTATTCATTCTACATTAAAGTTGAATAATGGAATTCCGTGTTAATAGAGAAAGAAGATAATCTCCAGAATGCCAAAAATGTCCCATATTTAACCGCCCAAGCATTCGTTATCAATTAGAATCAATTGTCAGTGATTACTTTTAGCATTTTATACAGGTTCTCTGAATAGTTAGGCTTATATTAGGCTGTGAGTAACAGAAATCATGTCACCTCCAGGAATAGATTAGAAGTCCTTGTTTATTTGTTTGTTTCATGAAGCTAGAAGTCTGGAATCGGGCAAAGCTGAGGACACTGAGACGTTCTTGAACTTTTCCTTAAGGTTACAATATGCCTGCTGCAGCCACCATGACTGACTGCCATGTCCATGTTTCAGCAAGAAAAATGGAGATAAACAAGAAAAAGGGATGACATGTATGTCACAAAAGAAAAAAAAGTAGAAATTCACAGCTGTCTTTCACATATATCTCATGATCATAATTATGAAATATGAACTCCCCTAACTACAAAGAAGGTTGGGGAATGTCATTTTTCAATGGGTAAGTTGCTATACTGAACAAAATTTTGTCAGTAAAGGGGAAAAAAATGAGTGAATATTGTGTAGGATATTTTGTACAGGATAATTTTGTCCTTTTCCTTTGTAATTAAATTTATAGTTAAAAGGATTAACACCAATATACAAAAATCAAAGAGGGTCCTAAGCTTATTAGAATTAACCAAAGAAAGTGCATCAATTTAGAAGTGTAGCATATTTTTATAGACTTTATATTTTAGGGCAGTTTTAGATTTTCAACAAAATAGAGCAAAAAGCACAGAGTTCCTGTAATACCCTCCCCACACACTCACCAAATCACACACAGACCCTCTCCCACCTCTAGCATACTACATCCTGCCCTAGAGTGGTACCGGTTTTACAACTGATGAATCAACATTGCTACAGTGTTATCAACCAAAGTCCATACTTACATCAGTGTTCACTCTTAGTGTTGTATATTCTATGGGTACAAATGAATAACAGCATGTATCCACCATTATAATATCACAGGGAATAGTTTCACTGCCCTAAAAATCCCCTGTACTCCTCTTATTCAGTCTGCCCTACCACCAAATCCCTGGAAATCCCTGAACTGTCTCAATAATTTTGCCTTTTCCAGAATGTCATATCGCTGGATTCATACAGTATACTTTTTAGTTTGGCTTCTTTCACTTAGTAATATACATTTAAGGTTTTTCTATGTCTTTTCATGGCTTGATAGTTCATGTCTGGGTCTACCACAGTTTGTTTATCCATTCACCTACTGAAAGGCATGTTGGTTTCTTCCAAGTTTTGGCAATTATGAATAAGGATACTATAAATACCATGTGTGGGTTTTTATGTAGACATATGTTTTCACTCATTTGGTTGTATACCAAAGAGCACACTTGTGGATCATAGGTTAAGAGTGTATTTAGTTTTGTAAGAAATTACCAGCTGCTGTATCATATTTCAAATATAAATGTAGGGTACTTGAGAGGTATCGTTACCTGATATTCATACAGGGATTAAATAAAACTTGATATCTAATCACTGGCTGAGAATTTCTTGAGCTACATGAAAATCCAAATTGAATTGTTCCAGTTTAAGCTACAGTCTCATGACTCAGGAGCTGTCTGGGCATTTTCACATTAAAATATGGGAGTGAGATTATCATTTCTTCATATCACATGTAGGGATGTCAGACTGAGACACAATTTTGATACTATTTATCTCAACTCTCATATTTAAATAATATTACTATAGAATATATACTATATATACGTTATAGGGTCGTATTTTTCTATCACCCTGAAATTTTGCATTGTAAAGTATTTCATTGAATTATAAAAGGAAACACTCTATCACTAAGAAAACTGTATGAAACAAATTTATACATGTAAATGTTATATGGGCTATTTCTCACTGTGGTTAGAATGGAATAAAATGCATTTGTCTTCATGTTGCCAGAGTATATTGTCATGGGGAATATAATGTATACTGATTCAAACTGTGTGTCAGCAAAAAGACATCCTGTTTAGAAGTGAACATGACTACTGATGCAGGCCCAGACATGTGTCAAGATGCTAGGTAAAGACTAGTGGTGAAACACAACAGAGATATTTATGGCTGCTTTGCTTGTACTTTGCTATCTCATTTCAGTGTCTCTCATGTGTGGAATTATGAAACCACAATGGCTTTTTAAAATACTGAAATATTGGGTCTAGTTACAGGTCAAAGTTTTTGATGTTCTTTGTTGGAAGTTAAAAGTCATGCTTTCTTTCTCAGTAGTACTTTGGGAGTTTTTGTTGTTTTTCACTTACTTTTCTAAATTTTCATAAAGTATTTTTCCATTAAAAGAACACACTGTAGTTTACAATTCGGTATAATAATAGTATGATAACTACAAGATTAGGTACTAAAATTGAATGTATATTTTCAAGTAATTCATTTATATAACGAATATTCACCATCATTTTTATGCAACACACATAGTCCTATGGGCCGTGAATAACAATGATAAAAAGCATAGCCTTTAATTTCAAGGGGACCTTGGTATCCTGGAGAGAAACAGAGAATGAAACCAACAATTAACGTATAGATATCAGGTGGAAAACTGATGAACTGTAATGAAAATGCATAGAGAAGCACTTACTGCACCTGGGAGGAGGATGAGAGCTCAGAAAGCCATCCTAAAGGAGATATTTTAGCAGAAATATAACTAACATTAAATGTGATACAATATTTTAATCATTCTGAAAGCAGTATGAAACTTGCAGTTCCTATTACAAATATGTTTTTTGCAAGTTGTCTAAAATAATTTTTATAATTGGAATGCTCAATTGTTTTTTAGGAAGCATGAAATAAAGTTGCATTCAAATTATAAGAAACATACTAAAAATGAGTTTTACAATTATAATATTTTTAAGCTACACAAAAAGTAGGCAAAAATTCCTTTGATGAAAATGTCGTGTCTCTTTTTAATCGCTGAGAATTTTCTAAGACGACAATTAAAAGATGTATACAATTGGAAGATGTATATAATTGGAAGAAGAAATTCAAAGCATACATACATGAGTTAAAAGGAAACGTGTAATTTTCAATTACTTCAGGGATCTATATTACAGCTATTTCATGTTACAAAGACCTTTAAAAGATAGTTAGAACAACCACTATTAAAATAAAAGCTTTTTTATTCAAAGTCTTATCACAAAGCACCTTACCACACCCTTGTCAGTATCTACACTTACTTTTATTTTTTATTTTTGCGGTACACGGGCCTCTCACTGCTGTGGCCTCTCCCGTTGCGGAGCACAGGCTCCGGACGCGCAGGCTCAGCGGCCATGGCTCACAGGCCCAGCCGCTCCGCGGCGTGTGGGATCTTCCCGGACCGGGGCACGAATCCGTGTCCCCTGCATCGGCAGGCGGACTCTCAACCACTGCACCACCAGGGAAGCCCAGTATCTACACTTATAAATGCATCCCCCGACTTATTAACTGATAAGGTATATAACACTTTGGATTCATATAACATAAAGAAAATAAAAGAAATTCTAAAGAATAGGAGATGGACCCCAAATCATGTAAATTAACTGAGCATATGCATTCTTTCGTTTGTGAAAATATTGAATGAATCTATATAAACAATCTTTCAAATCTATAACAGTTAATTAGGTGAAGAGCAGAACTGAACATCTTCCAACTTGAGTATTTGATATAGGGCTATGATATTATTTGATATCTAACTGATGCCAAGTTTTAATAAGCAACTGAATTCAGAAAGATGTTATTTACATTTACAGTCCTGATAAAACAAAGTATTACTGAAGAAGAAACTGTTTTAGCTTTAAAAGTAAGCACAAGCCAAATAATAAGTCCTAAAATGATCATACTTCCTAGGAAGCTAAATCTACGGGTACATCTGCAATACAAATAAAACAGAGTCACATGAATGCATGGTGACCTAGGGCTTGGAAGTCAATCACATCAGATACCCAGACTGCATGTGTGTTATACTCATAATTCATTTTCTGAGAAAACATGACTTTTTTGGCAAGATATAATCTGTTTGCCCCTTATGATCCTATACTAAACAGTAAATGATTTAAATCTCTGTTTACTAGAATGTAGAGGATTAAAACTAACTCAATTCAGGTAATTTATTAAGCAGGGGGTCATAATTTTTGAAGAAGGACTAAATTTGAAATAGAGATAAACTTAGATAAATTCACTTCATCTCAACCACAGCATATTTTAGAAACAAGCATTTGAAACCTGTGAGTAATTGTAATTTATGTAACAATCATAAAACTTTGGCTTGGGTTCCTGTTAAAATGTTTTTGAAGATAGAGATCTGAATTAATTAAGTAGGGCAAAGTGTGACTCATATAACATTTGAATCAGCTCCATCTTCCTCAAAAGTTTGATTTAATAATGTTTCTTCCTACGTTTGAAAGATTAACCATGCTTTATATTTCCTGGCAAATTAGTCATCACACTTCTGCTGGAATGGGTTTTATTTTTGTCTTTCAGGTGCATAAATCACACAGCTTATTAGTTGGAGAACCCTTTCATGTCTTTAATCACCTCCGAGTTTGAAAACTCTGAAAATGAATCAGATTGGCAGGCCTACTTCTAAAGATCTTTAAAATATTCTCCCATAAGGAGGATAAGTTGAAAAGATGGTCATTTAGCACTGCTGCCTTCAGAGAACTATGCCTTGCTGAAAAATCCGTGCCTTTGTACTTTGGAATGGATGTGATAAATAGCCTGCTTTCATCAAAGGTGTACCTTATGTCCGCTGCCATGTCTGGAATATGAAAACAAAAGATTGATGGCATTGCCTAACATTTGGCATCATTAAGATATCAACATATATTTCTTAGAGTGCCATTAAATAACCATAATTGAAATCTACCTAATTTACACACACACACATACAAAACTGATAGCCACCTCTTGTGATGTTTGTCATTTAGGTAAATCTTTGAGTTAAAGAAAATAGAATAAATATAAAAAATAGTGCACCTTAATTCATTTTAAAATTAAGATTTGAATACTATATTTGTCTTTCACATGTTCTCTCAGCTTTTATTTTTAAATGAAGATTTAAGTAATAGAAGTTTAAATCTTAGAAAATGTCAATATTAAATCTAGCACAGTTTCTAAACTACCTCTGTGGAGCTTTGGAAATTAGACCTAAGTGCTCACGGGGTATAGGGAGTGTGATCATGTCAAACGAAAAATACTTCAGCCTGGTTTTAATCAGACAAGTGGCTCTTTCACATCAGGCATTTCCATAGCAAATATCAAACAAACAACAAGTTTTCCATGCTTAAAATCCTGGCATAGTCTAGTTAGATCTAGTATCCATCTGGCTATACGATGGAATCACTGGGGAAATTTTTTAAGTACTCATGCCTGACTCCCCACCCCCAGAGGTTCAAATGTGCTTGGTCTTGGCTGTAGCCCAGGTATTAGTATACATTTTCAGATAAAAAGATGTTTCTAATACGCAACCAGGATTAAGAACTGGTCTCACCTGAACGTCTTTATTTTTCAAGTAGGACCAGAGAGATCATGGTAGATAATAAAAATGTCACATACATAATGCATACAACACAATCTGCATTCAAATACACACTAATTGAAATAAAATGGGCTTAGAAAAAAAAATAATTCAAGCTTGACATTTTACAAGGAGATAAATTGGATCAGGTAAGGTAATTAGCCAGCAATAAATTTGACAGAAGGCAGAAAAAAGAAGATACCTGATATAGCCAAATGGGATGATTTCACATATTGTAGTTTATGGTAATCTCCTTTATATTAGGTTTATTGTATTGTTTCCTTGTCTTTTCTCCATCTGTACTCCTAGGACAAAAGGGCTGCTGGGAATTTTTTTATAATTATTGTAGCTCTAGCTCTAACCTGAAGATGGTGGGGTCTATGAGGGCAAAGTGGCCAGTGCATTCTTCTGGGCTGGATAGAGGTGTGTCCTTCTTCTTAGAAGCAAGTACAGTAGATGCTCAGGCGCCTCCATGGGCATCGTTGCTGTTTAACAGTAGCACTAAACCTGCTTACTATCCATTCCTTGAGACATGCACACAGGGAGCTTGGGTGATCGCTGTATTTTTCTGTGCATTATAAGAGGAGTGCTTATGACATAATGGGCTGAGGCTCTCAATTCCTGGAAGGTCAAGCTGATATTTGGAATAGAGCAGGTCTTCTTAAACTGTAATGGGAATAAGAATCACACAAAGAGCTTGTTATAATGGAAATGTTGACTCAGCAGTTATGGGAATGGGGCCTGAGATTCTGTATTTCTAACCAAATCCCAAGCTGTGCCAATGTGACTGTATTGTGTATTCCACTTTGACAGAGAAAATGGTTTCTTTGCAAGTGGTTCAAAGACATGTCATGGAGTTGCAGCCCACATCCAGGCCTCTGCTCCAGCGCTGTTGCACTTATAACAGAGTGTGCGTCCATACATCACTGGGCTTTTCTCATCATCATCCTCAATGAAGAGCCTTCACACGTTCATGTGCAATAATTAAGCAGCATCTCTGCTACCAGCGTCTCATTATGATCGGGCATTAGGACATGATGGGCATTGTACAGTCTAAAACTCTGGAGCATGTGGCCAGTGGTTGCTTGTGACGAAGTGAGGCTGGCTAATCTGGTCCACAGCAAGGGCTATGCATTCAGGGGACAGAGGACAGGGGAGCAGATCAGCATCTGCTCTGACAAGGCCCCTGAATAGCCCCTAGGTTCCTCTAGGGTGTCAGAGTAGAGACAACCCTACAGATTGTGCTGGGACGGGTGAAACTGTTATGTGGAAGAGGGGTCCCAGCACAGGGATGGCATGTTGGCATGTGCCAGGGATGGTGCCAGAGGCCACATCATTCATGGTAACTGGTTTGGGTTTGCGCTCCATGTCTCTCATGGGTCAGCTGTTCCACCTTTCCAGAAACGGAAGAAACGAAGAGTATTCATTCGAAGGGAGCGTTGCGAGCTGCTTCTCATGTACTCTAGTGTTCTCCCTCTTTTAAGTCTAAGTGAAATTGGCAATGAGGGAACACGTGCCAGTAGAAAAGGAAGCTTTGGGCAGATGCATCTGTTAATTGCTCTGGGCCCTGGTGTGGCCAGAGTCTCCAAGGATAAACTTGACTGCCGAGGGAATGAATGTGAGGGTTGTTATAGTAACCTTAAGAGTTGGGGCTTGTGCTGACACAGGGGCCGGTCATGGAGGCTGGTGGCTGAAAGAATGTGGGGGTAAAAGGCTGAGCAAATATACGATGATGCCTGGGCCTTTGGGATCAATTATGAGCACTCTGTCCCATAGAGAGGACACAGCATCTGTCTTCAAGTCAGTGCCGCTCTCTTTCCTGGGCTAAGGCTGAGGCAACTCCAGGGAATCAGCCCCTCTCCCCTTGTCCAGCACAGAGCAGAGGGGAAAATGGGAGAACCCCTTTTTAGTGCAGCCTCCAAGTGGGCCTCAGGAAGGGGAAAGTTGGATGAGGGGAAATCTAGGGTGGACACCACAGGCTCTCACTCACCAGAACCTTTAATATGCTCTGGGATCTGAGGCTTGGGTGGGAAAGGAATGGGGTGCTCCAGGCCCCAGAAAGAGCATGCTTTGTTGTGATTGCTTGTTGTGACAGTCAGTCGTACAGTCCAAGATGGCTTTTAGGGTCCACATGTCCCCTCTTCGTCCTTTCAGTGCACTAGTCAGGACAATAATCATGATTGCCTGGTGACACCTGCAGCATTATACCTTTACCTGTTTTTAGATTTATATATATGTATATTTTTTATCCCTCCCTTTTAATTCCCCCCACTCTTTCCCATCATTCCACTCCTCCCTTTCCCTTTATTTTTTTCCCGAGGAAACAGTGCTGTGAGAAGGAAACCCAACATCACCCTCTCATGGGGCAAGAGTTTAAGCCTGCTATTTATTGACCTTTCTAACTTCTAACCCAGACAGTCTTTGAAATATTATCAAGACACTTTAGCTATATACACAGAATAGAAACACTTTCTTGTTGGCTTGGAAATCTGTGTGTCAAATATGAAAATGAAGAGAATGTTACTTATGTTTGAAAATATATGTTCAGAAATGAAATACATCATGGGAGGCAGATCCTCCTCTATACACACTTACTGAAACTATGTTTCCTCTAATGGACTTGTCATTGATGCTGCACCTCATACTTTATAATAAAAATACTTTATAATAAGGGCATGTATTATTTTTACCAGGACTGAAGAATCCGAAAGAAAACATGATCTGTGTGGCCTTTCTCTGGGTAGAAAACTGGAATTTCATTTGTGAAATAAGTAACTAAGAACCAGATCATATGCAAAGATTGGTGCATTACATGTTAACTGGTGAAGGATAATGAATTCCTTATGAGTCAGGGCTTTTAGAGAAGCTCTTCCACAAATTGTGCCTTTAATTATATGACCTTCTCTTTTTTTTTATTCCCCTTTAGTGTTTATAATGAAAACATTAACTCCTACATTAATAAGGTCAGTAAGTTTTTAAAAGGGACCAAAGAGGGCTTCCCTGGTGGCGCAGTGGTTGGGAGTCCGCCTGCCGATGCAGGGGATGCGGGTTCGTGCCCCGGTCCGGGAAGATCCCACATGACGCGGGGCGGCTGGGCCCGTGAGCCATGGCCACTAAGCCTGCGCGTCTGGAGCCTGTGCTCTGCAACGGGAGAGGCCACAACAGTGAGAGGCCTGTGTACCGCAAAAAAAAAAAAAAAAAAAAAGGGACCAAAGAGAAGAAATTTTATACTTACACAACGTTGGATTTATCATTTAATAATTTGACTTTGTTACAGTATCTGTTACCACCTTTAATAACAATATAGGTTGAACCACATAAGACTATTGTCATTATTGTGAGTCAGAATGTTAGGCACTGGGATCAAGGAGAAGTTCCCAACTTTTTTTCTTTTGTGGCCACACCGCATGGCTTGCATGATCTCAGGTCCCCGGCCAGGGTTTAAACCCGGGCCCTTGGCAGTCAGAGCACAGAGTCCTAACCACAGGACTGCTAGGGAATTCCCTGTGAGTCAAAATGATTGAATATATTGACAACTTTTAACTATCAATTCCAAAGGAAGACTTCAGGAAAACAGGGATCAGCTTTTCAGTCAGTGACTAAAATTGTCACTTTGTAATCTACTTTACTTCAAAATATATGCTGACACTTGTTATGCAAATTGTCTCTGAAAAAGACCTTAATGAAATTCAGTTCCTATGTTTTCCTGTGTGGGACACTAGGGGAAAATGACTTTGCTTACTACACATCAAAGAAAAATATTAACAAAATACTACTTTATACACCAACTGTCAATAAACAAAGTATGCATATGTCCTTATCTGTGCCTTTCTTGCTCTCCTTTCAATATATTCTAGTAATTACATATCAGTCTTGGAGGATCCTTATTTGGAAATCTTGGTGTATAACCTCGCCAGAAAGTCCTGAATAGCTGGGGAGGAGCCAGCGAGGCAGGATAGAGGAAGAATACCGATAATCCTCTAGGATTTCACCCAAAGGACTTGACAGTTACTACTTCAAGGTTCTTTGAACACTAACGATAGTAAAGCCTTGACTTTCTCTAAGTCTAAGTAAGTCCCCAAGATACAGTACAGTATGGTTCTGGCCCCTATGTATTTTTTATTGTTGTTCTTGAAAGTTTTCAACTTTCTAAAGAAAATATTCTTAAAACCTTTAAGGGACTTTATTATCCATGCATGTAAGAATTTTCATTTAAATATATTACTCTTATGTTCTTTGTCATTTATATTTATTTTTCATAACCATAATAATTCACCCTGGGAATCTTTTCGATGTGATAATGACTCAGAATTGTTAAAGGCAGCTAACGCTTACTCGTATTCCGAACAACTATCAAGGTGTGTCCTTATTAGACACTAATGCTCACACTGTTGTGTTTGATTACCTAAGTAATGAAGTAAAAATTAGTGTATAACACAGTTGGACGGCTTCATTGGTTTTATGTAGTGAAATGCTCTGAAGATGAACATTACCAAGCTAGGAAATTCTTACTCTCCTTTCAGAAGAAAATGTACACAAAGGGGCAAATAACAATTTAGTAACTAAATGAGGAGAAAAAGTTCTGAAAGCAAGAATAAAGAATTACTAGACTCCTTATCATGTCCTTAATCTGTGACATTTTAGCCAGCCCTGGAGATGGAATGCATGTGACAACTGGTAAGAAGAGCAGATCGTTCTCAGACAGAGAGATTTAAAATCTGGTATTGCTTCCTCTCAATGTGTTAAATAAATAAATACTTATTTAGAGCTAAATTTATAGTACATCAGATTAGCACTCAGTACACAAGTTAAAAAGAGGTATTTTCTAACAAAAAAAATGCTTAGAGTCAAGTGGTTAGTCTTGCGGAGGCAACTGCACTGAATAAGCTTATTTCTGTGGGGAATGGTCAAACTGTATGGTGTGACCACAGGAAAAGGATCACTGTGCCAGGCACATGAAAAGTATTGAGGCTATGGACAGGAAGTGGTATTTGAGCAGAAACTGGAAAGCTGTGTAGGTACTTCCAGGATCATGAATTATGGGAATGTTTTCTACACAGAAGGACCACATGTACAAATGCACAGAGATGGGAGATGCAGGCACTGTTAGCAGCGCCCCACAGCGATGGGCAAGTAGTAAAAAATGAGGCAGCAGCCCGGTTCTATTTACAAAGAGAGTTCACTAAATACTTTGCATGCATTATCCTCTTGAATTATAAGAATAAATCTATGAAATAGGTACTAACTTTACCTCCATGTTGCAGCCAGGGAAAAAAGGCTGAACTCTAAATATCGGCATCCTGAAACTCTAACTTGAATCATGAAAGTTCTTGTATGACAACGAAGTAAGTTTGGTTTTATCTCTTCTCTGTAAAGCGATGATGGTAAACATTTTAGGCTTTGACAGTTACATGTGGTCCTTCCATTTGTAAATTTATGTTGTAAATTCTCCTGTTTCTTCATCCTCCTCTTTCTCCTTAAGATTGTAAGAAATATTTTTAGGTCACAGGTTGCACAATAAGCCACGAGCTACACTTGGCCTGGGAGCTCTAGTTTGCCAAGGGTAGCCTGGGGGAATTTTGAGGAGAGGAAAGAGAAAATATGGATTACTATCTAAATATACAACTAGGGCTGGAACATAGAAGGATATACTGTAAGTGGGTGAAATCTGATATGAAATACATAGTAATAAAAGCAGGCTACACAAACTATCCTGGTCAGACACTGTTAGGTCAGAATGGAGAGAAAGTGAAGTCCAAGAGTAAGCTCATTGTTTGCAGGATGTGAATGAGAGGGAAAAAATAGCATAAATCGTACATGTCTGGACTGGACACACGGGTAGATGAACAGTGAATAGGTCAGACTTGCCTTCCATCAGATATCCCAGTCCTTTGTCTTTACCCTTCTACAGAGCAGAGCTGGGCTTCGGCAATTTTCTTTGCCCTCAGGATTCAGCCTAGGTTCTGAAAGATACTTTGTATTTACTAAAGTCTTGTGAATAATACATGAATTAATGAGTGAGTGAATGCTTTCTTCCCTAAGGGGAAAAAATAAGTAATTATTCTGAAAGAGAATTGCTAACAAAAATGAAAACTGCAAAATATGAGGTGATTATATAAATGTCTCTTATCCAAACCATGCTCTGGGTCTTTAGTGAAAAAAAAAAAAAAGAACTTAGATATGAGAAAGAGAAATGCACTTGAGTTTAGATCAAAATGACACTTTAAAATTGGAGAAGTACTTAGATAAAGTACTGTATGTCAGCCTTTTCTGATCCACACTTGACATTAGTTTAAAAAAAAGATACAAAGGAACTTATTTACAAAACAGAAACAGACTCACAGACTTAGAGAACTGAATTTATGGTACCAAGTTTGGGGGGAGGGATAGATTGAGAGTTTGGGATTGACATGTACACACTGTTATATCTAAAATAGATAACCAACAAGGACCTACTGTATAGCACAGGGAACTCTGCTTAATACACTGTAATAACCTAAATGGGAAAAGAATTTGAAGAAGAATAGATATGTATGTGTATAACTGAATCACTTTGTTGTACATGTGAAATTGACACAACATTGTTAATCAATTCCACTCCAATATAAAAGAAAAAAGAAAAACCCAATATATATATATATATAAATATGATTCAATAGTGTAGGGAACAGCTGACTCTGAGAGAGTTAGGAAAGGAAGTCAGTAACTTGGTGGGAAGGCTGCCCAAGGTACCTATCACAGCCCTCACGTTCGGTTGACAGGGCGAGTAGGGAGAAATCTGAATGAACATGAGTTTACTGATCAGAGATCCTGTCAACATTTTAATTTATTCCACAAATACTCTTGTTATTAACCTCACATAAACATGAAGCCTAGAAATTTATTAAAACGTGTGTCAGTCCTTAAGGGTTTTTTTATTTTTATTTTTTTAATGGTTTAAAAAAAAGATTCATTGAGATGTTATTCATACAGCATAAAATTTACCCATTGAAAGACTACATTTCAGTGATATATATATATATATATATATACACACACACACACACACACACAGACACTCAGTTATCCAGTCATCACCCAATCTAATTTTCAAACATTTTCATCACCCCCAAAAAGAAATTCTGTATCTATTAGCAATCATTCCCCATTTCCACTCTTTCCCATCTCCAAGAACTAGATAACCACTAATCTACTTTCTGTTTCTATATATTCACTTACTCTGGACACCTCATATAAATAGAATCATTACAATATATAGTGAATATCTATATATTCACTTACTCTGGACACCTCATATAAATAGAATCATTACAATATCTGATTTTTTCCTTAGAATAATGTTCTCAAGTTTCATCCATGTGTGGCTTGTATCATCCACGTGTAGCATGTATCTGTATTTTATTCTTTTTGCTGCTGAATAATATTCCATTTCACAGATGTACCACATTTTGTGTATTCATCCCTTACTTGGTAGACATTTGAGTTGTTTCTACTTTTTGACTATTATAAATAATGCTGCTATGAACATACACTTACACATTTTTGTGTGGATGTATATTTTTATTTCTTTTGGGTAATGATGCTTCATATTATTCAAAGTTTTGTTCTGAATAACATTTTCTGTTGTGAGGCAGTTCTCCATGAGACTTTTGTGCTCCTGAAATTTGAACTGACTGTATCAAAACTATAAGGTCTCAACTTCTCTCTTGGTTCTGCCATTACTCAGGATTGATTATGTAGCTGGCTTGCTTACTACTTGCTATAAAAGCAGGAGGTTCCTTAAGCTCCAGATTTCTCAGCTGCAACATAAATCCATTGCATGTGCAGCATCCGTCTAGGCCCAGCATCTATCCCATGGCCTTGGGGGTAGGGAAACAGCTGCAGGTCTGCTAATGCTCATGCTATTTGCATTGCTGAAGCAATCTTGTTCTGAACTATTAAGACTATTGTCCACATTCAGTGCTTATAGCAAACTGTGGCAAGTTTACTCCTTGCCATACTCTATGTGGTTGGAAATGTGAACTATTTCATGTCAATTTTCACTGGAACCTCACAACAAGCAATATAGGATAGAAAACTGAGGACTAGAGAAGTCGGGTCACTTGCCTTAGAAAACTAATTAGATCACACCTATATCTACTACTTCTTCATGTATTTCTTAATTAGAAATAGTCAAGAATCTCAAAAGGAATAGGTCCCAGTAACCTGTCCCTAGAAAATAACTTTCACTTAGGTAGAGATTGTAAAATAATTCAGAGGACAAAATCACTACCCTAGAAGTAAACATATTCAGATTATCTTTATTTGGTATTGATTATATCTCTGAACTCCTGGTTTTCCCATTTAATCTGTGTGTTTGTTACTTTTCACCTCATGGAATCCCAAGATTTTAGTTGATTTACTTTATTTGTTTTTTAACATCTTCATTGGAGTATAATTGCTTTACAATGGTGTGTTAGTTTCTGTTTTATAACAAAGTGAATCAGCTATACATATAATATATCCCCATATCTCCTTCCTCTTGCATCTCCCTCCCAGCCTCCCTATCCCACCCCTCTAGGTTGTCACAAAGCACCGAGCTGATCTCCCTGTACTAAGCGGCTGCTTCTCGCTAGCTATCTATTTTACATTTGGTAGTGTATATATGTCCATGCCACTCTCTCACTTCGTCCCAGCTTACCATTCCCCCTCCCCATGTCCTCAAGTCCATTCTCTATGCCTGCATCTTTATTCCTAACCTGCCCCTAGGTTATTCAGAACCATTTTTTTTGATTCCATATATATGTGTTACCATACAGTATTTGTTTTTCTCTTTCTGACTTGCTTCACTCTGTATGACAGACTCTAGGTCCAACCACCTCACTACAAATAACTCAATTTCGTTTCTTTTTATGGCTGAGTAATATTCCATTGTATATATGTGCCACATCTTCTTTATTCATTCATCTGTCAATGAACACTTAGGTTGCTTCCATGTCCTGGCTATTATAAATAGAGCTGCAATGTATATTGTAGTACATGACTCTTTGTGACTTATGGTTTTCTCTGGGTATATGCCCAGTAGTGGGAATGCTGGGTCATATGGTAGTTCTACTTTTAGTTTTTTAAGGAACCTCCATACTGTTCTCCATAGTGGCTGTATCAATTTACATTCCCACCAACAGTGCAAGAGGGTTCTCTTTTCGACACACCCTCTCCAGCATTTATTGTTGGTAGATTTTCTGATGATGGCCATTCTGACCAGTGTGAGGTGATACCTCATTGTAGTTTTGATTTGCTTTTCTCTGATGATTAGTGATGTTGAGCATCCTTTCATTTGTTTGTTGGCAATCTGTATATCTTCTTTGGAGAAATGTCCATTTAAGTCTTCTGCCCATTTTTGGATTGGGTTGTTTGTGTTTTTAATATTAAGCTGCATGAACTGCTTGTAAATTCTGGAGATTAATCCTTTGTCAGTTGCCTTTGTTTGCAAATATTTTCTCCCATTCTAAGGGTTGACTTTTCTTCTTGTTTATGGTTTCCTTTGCTGTGCAAAAGCTCATAAGTTTCATTAGCTCCCATTGGTTTATTTTTGCTTTTATTTCCATTTCTCTAAGAGGTGGGTCAAAAAAGATCTTGCTATGATTTATGTCATAGAGTGTTCTGCCTATGTTTTCCTCTAAGAATTTTATAGTGTCTGGCCTTACATTTCAGTCTTTAATCCATTTTGAGTTTATTTTTGTGTATGGTGCTAGGGAGTGTTCTAATTTCATTCTTTTACATGTAGCTGTCCAGTTTTCCCAGCACCACTTATTGAAGAGACTGTCTTTTCTCCATTGTATATCCTTGCCTCCCTTGTCATAGATTAGTTTACCATAGGTACGTGGTTTTATCTCTGGGCTTTCTTCCTGTTCCATTGATCTATATTTCTGTTTGTGTGCCAGTACCATACCGTCTTGATTAATGTGGCTTTGTAGTATAGTCTGAAGTCAGGGAACATGATTCCTCCAGCTCGGTTTTTCTTTCTCAAGATCGCTTTGGCTATTCAGGGTATATTGTGTTTCAATACAAATTGTGAAATTTTTTGTTCTAGTTCTGTGAAAACTGCCATTGGTAGTTTGAAAGGGATTGCATTGAATCTGTAGGTTGCTTTGGGTAGTATAGTTATTTTCACAATGTTGATTCTTCCAATCCAAGAACATGATATATCTCTCCATCTGTTTGTATCATCCTTAATTTCTTTCATCAGCATCTTATAGTTTTCTGCATGCAGGTCTTTTGTCTCTTTAGGTAGGTTTATTCCTAGGTATTTTATTCTTTTTGTTGCAATGGTAAATGGGAGTGTTTCCTTAATTTCTCTTTCAGATTTTTCGTCATTAGTGTATAGGAATGCAAGAGATTTCTGTGCATTAATTTTGTATCCTGCTACTTTACCAAATTCATTGATTAGCTCTAGTAGTTTTCTGGTAGCATCTTTAGGGTTCTCTATGTATAGGATCATGTCATCTGCAAACAGTGATAGTTTTACTTATTCTTTTCTAATTTGGATTCCTTTAATTTCTTTTCCCCCTCTGATTGTTGTGGCAAAACCTTCCAAAACTATGTTGAATAATAGTGGTGAGAGTGGACAACCTTGTCTTATTCCTGATCTGAGTGGAAATGCTTTCAGTTGTTCACCATTGAGAACGATGTTGGCTGTAGATTTGTAGATATGTTGAGGTAAGTTCCCTCTATGCCTACTTCTGTAGCGTTTTTATCATAAATGGGTGTTGAATTTTCTTGAAAGCTTTTTCTGCATCTATTGAGATGATCATATGGTTTTTCTTCTTCAATTTGTTAATATGGTTTATCCCATTGAATGATTTGCTTATACTGAAGAATCCTTGCCTTCCTGGGATAAAACCCATTTGATCATGGTGTATGATCCTTTTAATGTGCTGTTGGATTCTGTTTGCTAGTATTTTGTTGAGGATTTTTGCCTCTATATTCATCAGTGATATTGGCCTGTAGTTTTCTTTTTTTGTGACATCTTTGTCTGGTTTTGGTATCAGGGTGATGGTGGCCTTGAAGAATGAGTTTGGGAGTGTTCCTCCCTCTGCTGTATTTTGGAAGAGTTTGAGAAGGATAGATGTTAGCTCTTCTCTCAATGTTTGATAGAATTTGCCTGTTAAGCCATCTGGTCCTGGGCTTTTGTTTGTTGGAAGATTTTTAATCACAGCCTCAATTTCAGTGCTTGTGATTGGTCTGTTTATATTTTCTATTTCTTCCTGGCTCAGTCTCGGAAGGTTGTGCTTTTCTAAGAATTTGTCCATCTCTTGCACGTTGTCCATTTTATTGGCATAGAGCTGCTTGTAGTAATCTTTCATGATCCTTTGTATTTCTGCAGTGTCAGTTGTTACTTCTCCTTTTTCATTTCTAATTCTATTGATTTGAGTCTTTTCCCTCTTTTTCTTGATGAGTCTGGCTAATGTTTTATCAATTTTGTTTATCTTCTCAAAGAACCAGCTTTTAGTTTTATTGATCTTTGCTATCATTTCCTTCATTTCTGTTTCATTTATTTCTGATCTGATCTTTATGATTTCTTTCCTTCTGCTAACTTTGGGGTTTTTTTGTTCTTCTTTCTCTAATTGCTTTAGGTGTAAGGTTAGGTTGTTTATTTGAGATGTTTCTTGTTTCTTGTGGTAGGATTGTATTGCTATAAACTTCCCTCTTAGAACTGCCTTTGCTGCATCTGAAAGATTTTGAATCATTGTGTTTTCATTGTCATTTGTTTCTAGGTATTTTTAAATTTTCTCTTTGATTTCTTCAGTGATCTCTTGGTTATTAGTAGTGCATTGTTTAGCCTACAAGTGTTTGTATTTTTTACAGATATTTTTCCCTGTAATTGATATCTCATCTCATAGCATTGTGGTCAGAAAAGATACCTGATACGATTTTAATTTTCTTAAATTTTCCAAGGCTTGATTTGTGACCCAAGATATGATCTATCCTGGAGAATGTTCCATGAGCACTTGAGAAGAAAATGCATTCTTTTGTTTTTTGATGGAATGTCCTATAAATATCAATTAAGTCTATCCTGTTTAATGTATCATTTGAAGTTTGTGTTTCCTTATTTATTTTCATTTTAGATGATCTGTCCTTTGGTGAAAGTGGGTTGTTAATGTCCCTGCAATTATTGTGTATTATTGTGTTACTATCGATTTCCCCTTTTATGGCTGTTAGTATTTGCCTTATGTATAGTGGTGCTCCTATGTTGGGTGGATAAATATTTACAATTGTTATATCTTCTTCTTGGATTGTTCCCTTTACCAGTATGTAGTGTCCTTTGTCTCTTGTAATAGTCTTTATTTTAACATTTATTTTATCTGATATGAGAATTGCTACTCCAGCTTTCTTTTGAGTTCCATTTGCATGGAATATTGTTTTCCATGCCCTCACTTTCAATCTGTATGTGTCCTTAGATCTGAAGTGGGTCTCTTGTAGACTGCATATATATGGGTCTTGTTTTTGTATCCATTCAGCCAGTCTATGTCTTTTAGTTGGAGCACTTAATCCATTTACATTTAAAGTAGTTATCGATATGTATGATCCTATTACCATTTTCTTAATTGTTTTGGGTTTGTAGGCATTTACCTTCTCTTGTGTTTCCTGCCTAGAGAAATTCCTTTAGCATTTGTTGTAAAGCTGGTTTGGTGGTGCTGAATTCTGTTAGCTTTTGTTTGTCTGTAAAGGCTTTGATTTCTCTGTACAATCTGAATGAGATCCTTGCTGGGTAGAGTAATCTTCGTTGTAGGTTTTTCTCTTTCATCACTTTAAATATGTCCTGCCACACCCTTCTGGCTTGCAGAATTTCTGTTGAAAGATCAGCTGTTAACCCTATGGGGATTCCCTCATACGTTATTTGTTGCTTTTCCTTTGCTGCTTTTAGTATTTTTTCATTATATTTAATTTTTGATAGTTTGATTAATATGTGTCTTGGTGTGTTTCTCCATGGATTTATCCTGTATGGGACTCTCTGCACTTTGTTGACTTGATTGACTATTCCCTTTCCCATATTAGGGAAGTTTTCAACTATAATGTCTTCAAATATTTTCTCAGACCCTTTCTTTATCTCTTCTTCTTCTGTGACCCCTATAATTCGACTGTTGGTGCACTTAATGTTGTCCCAGAGGTCTCTGAGACTGTCCTCAGTTCTTTTCATTCTTTATTCTTTATTCTGCTCTGCAGTAGTTATTCTCACTATTTTATGTTGCAGGTCCCTTTACTGTCCTTCAGCCTCAGTTATTCTGCTCTTGATTCTTTCTAGAGAATTTTTAATTTCATTTATTGTGTTGTTTATCATTGTTTGTTTGCTCTTTAGTTCTTTTAAGTCCTTGTTAAACATTTCTTGTATTTTCTTCATTTTATTTCCAAGATTTTGGATCATCTTTACTATAATTACTCTGAATTCTTTTTCAGGTAGACTGCCTAATTCCTCCTCATTTATTTGGTCTGGTGGGTTTTTACCTTGCTTCTTCATCTGCTGTGTATTTCTGTGTCTTCTCATTTTGCTTAACTTACTGTGTTTGGGGTCTGCTTTTTGCAGGCTGCAGGTTTGTAGTTCCCGTTGTTTTTGGTGTCTGCCCTTAGTGGGTAAGGTTGGTTCAGTGGGTTATGTAGTCTTCCTGGTGGAGGGGACTGATGCCTGTGTTCTGGTGCATGAGGCTGGATCTTGTCTTTCTGGTGGGCAGGACCATGTCCAGTGGTGTGTTTTGGGGTTTCTGTGAACTTACTATGATTTTAGACAGCCCCATGCTAATGGGTGGGGTTGTGTTCCAGTCTTGCTAGTTATTTGGCATAGGTCGTCCAGCACTGTAGCTTGTTGGTTGTTGAGTTGAGCTGGGTTTTAGTGTTGAGATGGAGATCTCTGGGAGAGCTTTCGCCGTTTGATATTATGTGGAGTTGGGAGGTCTCTGGTGGACTAACTAACTAATGTATGTAACATTTTGGATTGGCTTGTTAACTCAGCACAATTCTCTGGAATTCTAGAATTCTCTAGAGCTTTAACCAAGTTGTTGGTGTAACAATAGTCCATTTCTTTTTGTTGCTGAGGCGTGTCCCTTGACAGATATATCACAGTCTGTGTAACTATTCACCCAGTAAAGGACAGCTGGACTGTTCAGTTTTTTATTAATTAAAATTATTTTATTATATTAATAAAAGTTGCTATAAACATTCATGCACATGTTTTTGCATAAACATGTCTTTAATTCTCTTTGTTAAATGTCCATAGATGAAATTAATGGGTTGTGCATAGTTTCATGGTTAGTTATTTAAGAAACTACCAAACTGTTTTCCAGAGTAACTGTACAATTTAATAGTCCCACCAATAATATATGAATGATACAGCTTCTCTGCTTTCTCACTGGCATTTGGTGTTGTCATAGTTTTTAATTTTAGGTATTCTGGTAAGTGTGCAGGGACATCTAAATGTAGTTTTAAAACATGCATCTTCCTAATGACTAATGATGTTGAACATCATTTCTCATGCTTATCTTCCATCTTTACATCCTAATTGGTGAAACATTTCTCATGTCTATTTCCCATTTTCTAACTGGATTTTGTATTTTTACTGTTATTTATTTTGAAAGCTATTCACGTACTCTACATACTTGTCCTTTGTTGGATATGTGGTTTGCAAATATTTATCCCTATGTAGCTTATCTTTTCATTCACTTAATGGCCTTTTGCAGAGCAAATATTTTTAATTTTGACGAAATTCAGTTTTTTCAATTTCGCAATTTATGGGTCATGCTTTTGCACAATCATAGTCTATTCATTTCATATTTTTCCCAGTTTAAGTCAAGAAACTGTATCTCCTTTTATATCTCTTTATCACCCACTGCTTATAAAATAATTTTCAGAAATATTTCATCTATATACATTGAGAACCATGTCAGACAGTGGTATGACTTTGCTTCAATCATCAGACATAATTTAGAAAGTCCAAGATGAGAAGGAAGCTTATTGCATGTGCTCTTATTTTCCTTACCATGTTTTTTCTTCTTTCCTAGTGTTCCAAGATCCCTTCTGTTATATTTTCTTTCTTGTTTAGAGAATTTCCTTTAGCCATTTTTTTTTAACATGTTTATTGGGTTATAATTGCTTTACAATGGTGTGTTAGTTTCTACTTTATAACAAAGTGAATCAGTTATACATATACATATGTTCCCATATCTCTTCCCTCTTGTATCTCCCTCCCTCCCACCCTCCCTATCCCACCCCTCCAGGCAGTCACAAAGCACCAAGCTGATATCCCTGTGCTATGCGGCTGCTTCCCACTAGCTTACGTTTGGTAGTGTATATATGTCCATGCCTCTCTCTTGCTTTGCCACAGCTTACCCTTACCCCTCCCCATATCCTCAAGTCCATTCTCTAGTAGGTCTGTGTCTTTATTCCTGTCTTACCCCTAGATTCTTCATGACATATTTTTTTCTTAAATTCCATATATATGCGTTAGCATACAGTATTTGTCTTTCTCTTTCTGACTTACTTCACTCTGTATGACAGACTCTAGGTCTAGCCATTTTTAAAAGTGGGTCTGTGGGTGACAAATTGTCTTAGTTTTTCTTCTTTAGAGAATATTGTGATTTCCCTGTCCTTCCCTGAAGGATATTTTTGCTTTCAGCACCTGAAAATCATTGTACCACTCTTTCTGGTCTCCATGGATTCTGATGAGATATCTACTGTCATTCAAATTGTTTTTCTTTTATAGATGTCATTTTCTCTAGCTGTTTGCAAGATGATTTTCTTTCTCCCCCTGTTTTTAAACGTTGGTATGTATTTCTTTGACTTTATTCAGTTTAATGATTACTCAATTTCTTGAGTCTATAGTTTATGTCTCTTTAAACATACAGAAAGTTTTCAGCTATTATTTCTCCAAGGACTTTTTCAGTTCTTCCCTCTTTCTCCTCTCACTCTGAGACTCTGGAAAGTAGAATGTTAGATTTTTCTTTTTTTTTTTTTTTAAGTCTCCCTGTCCCTTAGGTTCTGTTTATTTGTTTGTTTGTTTGTTTGTTTGTTTTTGGTTTTCTATTTTCATTTTGTTTCCCAGTCGATTTGCTCTATTGTGTTCAGATTGAGTAATTTCTGTTTTTCTCTCTTATATTTCATTAGTTATTTCTGCAATGGAAGAAAATGTGGGGAGTGACCACATTTTTCTATAGCATTTGCCTGGTGTAGAGAAGTTATTGCCTAAAAATTTTCTGTCTTGCAACACCGTCCCTTTCCGTGTCCTTTGACGAGAAAAAGTAAGCTTTGTTGGAGCATACTTTTGTTGAACCATTGACATTTCTGGATTGCTGGCTTCTCCATCTCCAGGTTTGGGGTAAATGAGGCAGAATGCTCACTCCTTCTCGCATTCCACAAGTCCCAAGGCCCTAGCTGGTTGGCCTTCTCTCCAACTTTCAGAGTCTTCTGATGTTTGTTTCAGATATAATGCACAGGAGTTTTAGTTACAGTTAGTGGGAGGAGTAAGGAAAAGTCTGTATACTCCATCTTCCTGGAAGTCGCAGTCCCTTAACACTTTTGATAAAGGGACTCCATTTACCATTCTTTAACTCTTCCATTTCTTAAAAATATGTTTCTCTAATTTTGAATTAGTGAATTCAAATTAATTGACTAATTAGTCAAAAGTGAATGAACTATTTCTCACATATAAGTTATATCTTTATTAAATGAGGGTTTAGATGAGATATCCAAAGTCTTCAAAATCAACCTCCAAATTACACTATTGATGTTTTATTTCTCAACTAAGTTCCAGAACTACAGAGGGAGAAATATATCTAAGCAACATGACATGACATTAAATTCTTAACCAAAATGTAGCTGTTATCCTAGTTTGGTTGTTTTTAACAGGACATAATGAGAGTCAAGGTCCCCTAAGAGATGTTTCAGCATAACCTGTGGGTCATTTCAGACTACACATGACTCAATTTCTAAATTGCTCGTAGGAATTACACTGGAGATGATGGGTGAGTGGAGCGTGATTGATAATCACTGCTTCAGTTAGAATAAATGAAAGAAATAAAGTTTTCTGTGATCTATTAGGTCAGAAAAAAATGAGATTTGTTCTAATGCTGTAGTTAGCAGTATGGTACAGTATAAACAGATTAAAACTGGGATACGAGAGTCATATTCTTCATAGTCCTAGGTCTACAAGAAATTTTGTGATGATGGATAAGTAAATTATCCTTTGAGACTCATATCCTTATTTGTAATATTTAAGAATTAAGTTTCATCTCAAATACATTTCTATCATGAAGTTCTATATTAAATATGAGACATACATAAGAACATCAGGATACAACTGAGATAAATTTAATGCTCTATTTTATATGATTTTGTTTTTTTGTTTTTTTTTTAGATGTTCCATGTTAAACAATTTTTTGGATGGGATAGTTCATAAGAATTTTATAGATGATTAACTATGATTTTCTCAGATCTACCATACTTCCTTATTCTTACAATTATATCTTTGAAAATAATCTTGCTCTTCTAATCCATTAAATTATATTGTCACTGTGGTTAAACTATCAGATATTGTGCATCTTTGAAAATTGATTTAACTGTATCTGGTAGCAAAGAAAAAAACACTAAAAAATGTTTTATTAAGTGAATATTTGCCATTATATTTGATCGATTTCTCAATTAGTAAAGCAAGGGTAAATGTGCAATTTAACCATTATCAGTGGTTCCCTGCACGTGAGCTTACATATATTATCTCATTTAACAGTTTCTTTAAATGAGTTTCATGATGGGAATGAAGTAGACATCTTTCAAGCAAGTTGCTTTCTTTAACTACTACATCAGTAGATTTCATATATCCTTACAAATGACTTTTGATTCTTTTCTTTGTGTCTGTTTTTATCTCTTTCTTAAAGAGTATTGGTTGAAACAATTAGTTGTCTGATGTCCTTAGTTTTCACAACATTCACATTAAGCTCTTGTAAACCTTTACAGAGTACAAAAATCAATGCTGAGACTTTGTCAGGATTATTGTGTCTGCTTCTTTTAAGTGAGCCATTGAATGCACTTCAAGTAATTCCAGTGCATGTGTGAGAGAAAAAACTAAATCAAAGCTTCGTATAGAGTAAGAGAGATGAGGATGATCATTAGTAAACCCATAAAAGGAAGCTAGGATAAAAAGCCAAGTAATTTGAAAAGCACACAAGCATGAAGATCTAAAGATAAACATTCTGAGAATGTAAACAACTTGTTTAGAAAAAAAAGAAAGGAAGAAAAGGCATATGCCAAAAAAATTACAAAGCCCAGAAGCATAGACAGATTAATTGGATTCACAGAGAACAAGGAATCACACAGCTGTCATATTCAGTCAAGAGATAAAAATGTTGTTAGGTTCTGAGATAGGTAGAAAGGTGTTAAAGCAATAGTAAGGGTCTGTGCATGTCAGCACCGTCCTTTCAAATCACATGGCTTAGACATAATCACACCAGTTTAAAGCAAGTGCCAGTTACAACTTTGGAAAGTGACTATTTGGAGATCTCCATCACCCTTAGGTGACATATTCACAGCTTCTAGATAGGGCATTATGCTGAGGGACGTATATAAATAAGAATAGCACTCAAATAATTCAATAGTATTCGCCTACACATAAAGGAGAAATTGTTCCCATTCAAGCAGGGTACCAAATAATGGAGGCAGAGAGAATGAAAGTTACAGAGCAATCGTGTAAGGGATGTGAAACATACCCCAGCTCGTGAAAGACATCAAACCACATGAGCTATCACATCAGCAGTACCAAGAACAGTTTCTCCTCCTTCCTTTTAACCTGCTGAAAGAGGTGCTCTGCTAGGCTGGAACAAAAGCTTGAATAATGCAACCCCAGAATTACAAAATAGCTTCTCTCTTTGTCCTAATATTAGCCTCATTCAGTCTTCAGCTTATTATTATGCTCCTTTCATTTTCTTCCCGAGAAGAAGTACTTTGTAATATTGGTTTATTTTTAAGTACTTTGTAATATTGGTTTATTTTTCACATTTAAGAAATATTGTCAGGTATATAATGGAGTGCAGGAACCCAAATGTCCTATCCTGATTTTATGCCCCCCTGTGATACTGAGTGTCTATCTTCCAACCCCAGAATCCTGTTTCCCTTCTCCCATCCCAACCTTTGTTCTGCACATTATGAAAAACCCCAGTGATGGATCAAAGTCTATCCATACATCCTCATCCACTTA
Organism: Pseudorca crassidens; assembly: GCF_039906515.1. Taxonomy (NCBI): domain Eukaryota; kingdom Metazoa; phylum Chordata; class Mammalia; order Artiodactyla; family Delphinidae; genus Pseudorca; species Pseudorca crassidens. The sequence goes on from NC_090307.1 coordinate 10,152,075, forward strand.
AAATAATACATTCCCTGAGGTCGTCTCCAGCAGAAGTTGCTCATTATCCCTTCATGCTAGTCAGAATACTGGCCTTCAAAAAAATGTCACATCTTTTTTTTCTTTTTTTTTTTTTTTTTTTTTTTGCGTTACACTGGCCTCTCACTGTTGTGGCCTCTCCCACTGCGGAGCACAGGCTCTGGACACGCAGGCTCAGCGGCCATGGCTCACGGGCCCAGCCGCTCCGTGGCATGTGGGATCTTCTCAGACTGGGGCACGAACCCGTGTCCCCTGCATCGGCAGGCGGACTCTCAACCACTGTGCGACCAGGGAAGCCCATAAAATGTCACATCTTAATCACTGGAACCTGTGAATACATTGTTACATGACACAAAGAGGGACAGTGCAGGTATAGTTAACGTTAGGAGTCTTATAATAGATTATCCGAGTCTATCTGGGTGGGCACTGTCTAATCACATGAGCCCTTAAGAGCAGAACTTTCTCCAACTGGAATCAGAGAGATGCAGCAGAAAGGGGAGATTTGAAGCACACGTTTTTCTCCAACCACTAATTCTAGAAGGAGCCACACAGAGAGCAGGGGAAGGAATGTGGGTAGCTTCTAGGAGCAAAGGCTGACCCTCTGCCAACAACCAGCAAAGAAGTGGGGATCTCAGGCCTATGAGGACCTCAGTTCTATGAGCACATGGAAATGAGTTTGGCCAATATCCTGAATGAACTTGTGGACAGTTCATCCCTAGAGCCTCCGGCAGGGCTCAGAGCCCTTCCAGCACCACGATTTCAGTCTTGTGGGGGTCACTTCAGAAGGCTCAGCTGAGCCATGCTGCACCCAGACTTATGATTTGCACAAGACTAGGATAAGAAATGGTTGTTGTTGGTGGTAATTTGCTACGACAACAACAGAAAGCTAAAGCACCCTGCTCACCTACGGATCTAGAATCGGGGTGAATCCTCATTCTACCCTGTTGCTTCAAGATCATTCCAGGGATGATCAGGAATGCCGACTTCTATTCTAATTGCTGTTATTTTTCCCCTTTATTAATTGCATGCTTTGGTGCCACTTCCTAGTCTACGTTATCACTCTACCAACAGCAGGAAAGCTCTCAAATGCCACATGCGTGACGTATCTAATATCCTGGCCTCTCAATTTTCTTATCTCCTTATATCCAGCTACCATCACTCGGCTCTACTTCGGCCACTCATTCTGTTGCCATGCCCTAGAATTCAGATTGCAGAGAACTGCTTCACCTTGAAAATACTTTTAGAAAAATCTCCTTCCTAGTCATGCTTTCACATCTTTCTCTCTAGAAGATAATTCTTCATGGATCTCTCATGTTTCTGCATACAATGGACAATTTTTATTCCAGATGATCTTTCTAAGGATGTTTATATTAACAACGTTGGGCTACAGAGACAGTGTCTCGCTTGGGGCAGAAGGCAGATTTTTGGCACATCAGGATAATAAAAATAATGTCTTTCTTCAGGTTTCTTCCCAGCCCTTTTTTACACTGGATGTTTCCTAAGCTGGGGGTTTCTAGCTATAAAACAGGTCCACTGTGGATGTAGCATTCACCTGGGACGCTCCACAGCATGCTATGAAACTTGGGGGGAAAGGGGAAATAGTGCAAGCATTCAGTTCATGCTACCTGCTGTGCAACAAGTGATGAATAATAAATCTTTTGTCTTTTGTCTTTGTCTCTGACTCAGGACTCTTGTGTCTTCCGCCAGCACCCAGAGACTGGAGAGGCTAACTTAGCTTGCAAATAGAGCAAAAATCTCAGATCCTTTACAGTTTTTGACACCTTCTTGTTCACTTGCAATCTTTGGATTCTTAAACTTTCTCCTTTTCTAGTAACTGCCTCATATTTTAAATTATTTCCCTATCCAGGTATATAAGGATACAGTGGACTTGCATCTGGTCCTGGGGGAGCAGTAGGCTGACCTCCAGGGACTTCTGGAAGGATGGTGTTGACACTTGGCCAGGATAAGGATGGAATGTGCTATGCAGTGATTTATAACATGCTGTTTAACGTTCACACTGCTCCAGAGGCTGAGCAGCGCTAGTTTGTCTACATTGTTTAGAGAAAATGTATGGACGGATGGTTTGACCATCCTTGACTTGTTAGACTGATTTTAGTTATGTGACCAGCAAGGTATCAAAGACCCCCAGTAAACCTGTGCCTTAGCTTCCCTAACCAAGATACCTTCCATGTTTCTTGATGGCTCATAGTCTGAAGGCACAGTGTGTTCTGTATGTTAGAGAAAGGATGGGAGGTTGCATTTAGAAGCCGTGGGCCTCTCAACGACTGTGTTTATTTCCTCTGCTTTACTGACCATGTACCTTTATTAAAGCCTTACAGGACTGTGGAGTCTTAGGAGAACTTTCAATTATCTGAGACTTGGATTATGGGGTAAATTATTTAAATCACTTTATTGCCAAGTTCATCAATTTTATACCTATTTTTCTTTCATCTCACCAATATGGCAAATATTAAGATGGGTAAATTCAGTTGTACATGTGCTAGCTGGCAACACTACACAGAGTACCAACATATGTAAATGGCCTCTAATTGAAACTTAACTCTGAATGCTACCTTTACAATTGTGAAATCACTTCTTCACTCTTTGTATCACTTAGTATCTAGGTTTAATAAGTGGAAGTTACATCTCATCTTTACATTTTGAAACACATACCCAGAGGCAGTATCTTCCTAGTATTAGCAAAACTGCTGCTGGTCCAGGAAATGAAGATCAAAGACTTCCTTATATATTGAGAAAGAAAGTTCCCTTAATTCTTATTGTGATAGTATACTTATCAAGTGGGACCCTTCTATGATTAAGGATGACGTATTTCACATGTGGAAGATTTTCAGTGAAAGATATATGTTTGTTAATTCCTCAAAGAGGGCCCACCCTAGAAAGGGCAGAAACCCTACTTTCTACCTCTTAACTTTAGACATATTTTCTTTCCTATTTTTTTCTAAATTCTTTCCCCAAACACTTTTTTTTAGTGGAGGCAATTCATATATTATTCAATTCAATTAAACATATATTTTCTGATTATGCATTTATGTGCTAGACATAATCCTAATGCTTTATATAAATTTATACAAAGGCAAATTCTCATAAGGTTCTCAAATACAGTAATTAGCAATAATATAATGGGAAAGGTAGCATGCTAGTGGTATGCACAAAATTCTTTAGGATCACAAGAGTAACAATTTTTTTCTGGGTCTTGAAGGCTTGGGAAGGGTCTGTGTGACCAGAAGATCTGATATGATTAAAATACTGCACAGAAATGACACTTGAGTTGGACATTAAAGATTCAGACTTTTCATGCCGTTTTTGGAAAAAGGCAGTCTATAAGCGGTCTAATAAGTTAAGAAAATGCATTTCAATATACATATGTAAGTTGTACAGAAAGAATGAGTAGTCTGTCCAATGACTATGTTATGTAAGTGGTGTGAATGGCAGGAGATGAAGCTGATCATTATTATTCCATAAATAACATATAAAGAACATTTAAACTGAAATCACTTGGCTGATGGCACATTATATTCTAGAAGATAATGCAAAGACAGAAGGGAACAACAGACATAACAAGATATCATAATGTGTGGTAGGAAACAGCAACAATTTACAGTGAAAACATGATTGAGCTTGAAGATTTTACTTGAAAAACTGAGGTAAGTTTACTTAGAAAATAGTATTGATATTTAAAAGAAAAACTGGCTAAAAGGTTTTACCTTGTATGAAAGAAAAAGACATCTTTTCTTGTTGTGCCTATGAATAAGCCCAGGGGTCACTATACTACATTCAATGAACATAATAATTACTTTCCTGAGGCCATATTCTTGTACCATTATCTGCCCCTGTTGTCAGCACTGTGACCTTGACTTCTTCTGATTGATCATCATTAATGAAGATGTTAAAAGGGCATTCACATCAAACCTTCTTGCCCTGGTACTGCCATTTATGGTACTTTGTCCAGAAAAAAAAAAAAAAAAAATTAGGCATCTTTTCATAAGTGTATTGGGCATTTGGAATTTCTTTTTGGGAAGTGGCTGTTCAAGACATTAGGCATTTTATTCTGTCTAGTTTCTTACTAATTTGTAGGAGTCTTAAAATTTTAAATATAAGTTTGAAATTATGGAGATATAGATAGAACTTTCATCTTTCATGTAATACTTCAAATGATCTCTTACAATAATGAAAAGGGGGCTTTCAGAGTTGAAGACAAAATTTGAGAATCAAAAATATAACTGCAGACTTAAAAAATTTAGCATAACCAACAAGAGAATAGATAAGCACAAATGAAAAATAGCACTGGTATTTAACAGGAAAACTGGCCAAAGGATTTTACCTTGTATGAAAGTACAAAGTACTGAAAATGGAATATCTTGCAGTAATTAACTGAATTCAGACAAAATGACAACTTTTATAGCTCTTAATGACCATATATATAATTGTTTCATTGAACATATAGATATTTTATGGCCTCTATTTGCGGAATTAAATAAATGGAAGAGAAAAGATTTTCAGAGCTAGAATTCATGAAACATTCCCTGGAATGTAGGAATAACTGAATTTTTAAAAAATATGTGCTTTTCGTATTCCAGGAAAATTTGACATAGAACAATTATATCAACTACATTTTATGGTTATTTACCCTCTAGGAAAAATAAACACATCTTCAGGGATTCAAACAGTAAAGGCATGTCATCCACAAGAGAAAGAAGTTAGGCTAGCCTGAAAGTAACGGTAGTAATTAGCCACAGTAATCCCAGTGCAAAAAGAGGTCAGAGCAAAATCAATGTTCTAAAGGAAAAACATGTGTGAGCCAATAACATTACAGCCAGCCAGTTTATATTTTATATTCAAGCCATATATTCCCTTGAATATAAAAGCAATCACCTCTTATTATCAATTGCCTGAGTTCTTAGAAACAACGATTACATTTTCTTCTTTTAAAAATAAATTATTGACAATAAATTCAGCTCTTCAATAAATAAATAAATTATAGAGAAGATACGTATAAATGGAATATATTAATTAGAGAAATAAGAATAAACAACTAAGGGGATTATTGTGACAGATTATAAATATTATAAATCTTGACAAAAATATGAATAATGATTTACTCACCCATCCAGTGAGTGGATGTGAAATGCTGTGTCGGAGTACAGACTTCACCATGCATGACAAGAGATCTATACGTAGTTCAACTCCTAAAATTGAAAACGGCATTTATAAATCCATATTATTCCAGCCTCTTAATATTTTTGCATATTATTTATTCACAGGGAAACTTTCAAAACATATATTTCTTGTATCAATAAAATGTTTGTCTGCAAGTTCAGCAATTCTTTTTTAACTTTAAAGAAATAAATAGATATTATGATTTCAAATGGTGATGTTACCTCTATGTCTAATCTCAATCTGGCTTTAGGGTTATTTACTGTAATTTATTTAGGAATATTACTGACATGACTTTACAGTAGTACCAGAAAGGAGGAATTGGGTGATGAGAAAAGGGAAATAAGTCTTAGAAATTACATAGCTGCAAAAAGTTGAGGTACATGAGTTAAGCTAAATAAAGTGACGCATCAGAAAGATCCACTTTGTTATAAAGCAGCAACTAACACAACAATGTAAAGCAATTATACTCCGATAAAGATGTTAAAAAAGTAAATTTTAATTAAAAAATAAAATAATAATATCTAAAAGCTTCCATATATTAAACCAAAGCATGCATACGTTTCTTTTTCATTTACTCAGGACAAATGATGATGTATTTCTTTAAATTATGCTTACACGTTTCAAAATATGTTCTAGTACAAAGGATAATCATAAGTGGCTATATTTTTATTTGCATTAAAATAATTTTCCTTTGTAATAAATGTTGTTAAATTTCCACTTGACACTAGAAGCTGATTTTCACTTTGTATCAGGCAACAGTGACAAATGTTGCTTGAGAAACTTGCCCGTGGGAAGTACATTAAGCAGAAGATATCTGTGACAAAGTAGTAGCAGCGTCAGCAAAAGATTAATGCTGAAGCTGTGGAATAAGAGAGATATGAGGCCAAAACCCTGGAGAAGCCGTGGGTAGGAAGCAGCATGTTGGACAGTAATGGGAACAAAACTGCAGAGTAAGAAGAATAAATGCCAGAGTGTCAGGAAACTGTTACAAAGCAAGATAAGTCATCGAAGTTAATGTGAAAGATAACACTGTGAGCGTCTGTGAAGATAAGTATTTAAACTTTATCTATTCTATGCAAGTGGAAGAACAATGAGCTGTAAAACAAAAAGTATGATGTTAGTATCTGAGTGGGTAAATCCGTTTCCTATTAGTGCTGTAATAAATTATGACAAACTGAGTGGCTTCGAAGAACACACATTTATTTTCTTATGATTCTGGAGGTCACAAATCTGAAACGGGTTTCCAGGGTTAAAAACCAAGGTGATAGCAGAGCTATGTTTCTTTTTTGAGGCTCTGGGGGAGAATCTGTTTTCTTGCCTTTTCCAGCTTTTGGGCACTACCTGCATTTTGGGTGCTCATTTCCTTTGGTTCCACCTTCAAAGTCAGGAGTTTAAGCATCTTCAAATTTCCCTCTGTCAATGCTCTTCTTTTCTGCCTCTCTCTTACACTTTAAAAGACCCTTGCAATGACAATGAACCCACAGAGATAACCTAGAATAATTCCCTTTTTTTAAAGTCAGCTGATGAGCAACCTGCTTCCATCTGCAACCCTAATTAGCCCCTGCCGTGTAACATAACATATGTAGAGGTCCTGGGGATTTGGACATGGATGCCTTTGAAGGGTCATTATTCTATTTACCACAAGAGGTTTGAAGCTGAAAATTACAATTTGATGCCTCTACTTAATCCATCTCAAATTTTGTTGTTATATTTTATATGAGAAACTCTGTGTTCTCTCCCCAACTCTACTAAATGAAACTTTTTAAAATCTAGTTTCTTCTAACGATACAGGTGTGAAACCATGAGACTTGATGAGAACAACGAAAATATGAGTGCAAACACCAATGAGGAAAAGACGGAAGATTCAGTTCTGGCAAAGACAAATATTAAGAGGTCATGTAGAAAGAGTTAAATCAGCCAATGAGACTAAAGAAGGAGCTCCCCAAGAGTGAGGAGCAAAGTGGAGAGAGTTTAGAGAAACCAATGTGTCTATAAGGACGGAAACAGTGACGTCAAATGCCGCTGATGAGCCATTGAGATGAAATCTGGTAACTGGGTGCTGCATTAACCACTGGCCTTTTCCACATCAAAGGAATTGGCTCCGGGCACTTGAGGAAATGGTTCCTATTATCAAAAAGCACTCAGTAAGAGTGTTGCTTTAATGAGCTCTCTCTCCTACAACTGTCTCCACCTTTCATTGTTTAAATAGGGGGGTCCACTAGAGGCTATCATAGGTCACCTAGCCTCCTTTGATTCCAGTCAGATTAGGCGTTTAATAAGAGCTTAGTTAGTTTTTTTTTTATTGGACTAATAAGTATTCCCTGTGTATATGAAATGAACAGGGCCTGAGACTTACCAGTGACCGCTGGCATATAGTCCCTCTATGCTGAGTCATCTGATCGCGATGTAGCAGGTCCAGGCCTGGCAGGTGGGTTTGGTCCCTGACATCCTTCCTAGGATTGACTGACTCTCCACCTTAGGCCTTCTAACGTGACACTGAATGCTGACCTACAGTCCCTGAAATAGCACACTGTGCAGCGTGATGTTATCTTGCCCTGGATTTTTTCATTACTTTGTCCAGCCGCTATGATAGGATACTTGGTGACTTGGAAGCTTCAAAACAGAGTGAATGAACCAGGATGAGGCTGGTGCATCTTTTCCAAGCTGCACCAACTGATGCTGCAGCACCAGCCAGACGCATAGCACAGCCCTTCTAAGTCAGTAAGTAAATCTCCTGAAAGGTCCTAAATACAGACTCCTGCTCTTACACCCTTTCTCTGATCGCCTACTTCCTGGCACTGCAAGAAGCTGAAATAGTTCACTTTTCACTTCCATGTCTATAAATATAAGTATATTTATGAAATATTTAAAAAATTTCTTCACAAAGAGTCACTCAGTTGCTCCCATGTTAGATACATCACTGAAAAGATAAAGTGATGTTCCTTAATTTCTTCCTTGTCTTCTTTAGTAGGAGAAACGATTAAAGCATCACCCAGGTTTGTTCTTCCTCACTTCTGCTCATTGGTGTAGCCTCCACAAGATATTCCATCGTGTTGACCTCCTTTGCTTTCAAATAACTACTTGACTGTGGGTAACAGTAATCACGGCGGTGCAGTCAGAATGGAGCTGATTCTGAAAATACCTAGCTGCATAAAATTAGCACTGACATGAATAGGGAATATTACCTAAGCCAACCCCCTCTTTTTAAAAACAGGTAACTGAGCTCTGTAGAGGTGTTTTCTTTTATGATTCTAACAGTTTATGCTAGGATATAGAGAGGAGATGACACAGACTGTGTTATGACTGCAGTGTTGCAAGTACAGGGAACGTGGGCTACCTTACGAGCTCTGGGAAGTTTGTATTAGACCGGTGCTCCAGCACCCATGTGCCGCCTATAGGGTGAAGCTTAATGTCCGCCACCACTCTTGGGCCCTTGTTGTCACCTGTGGCAGTGGCAGGTGCCTCCTGCCTTTAAAATAAATTAGAGCTGCATGAACTGTGTTCAGCAGCATCTCACATTAGAATCTCCTCTTCCTGTCAATTCACAACGTGGTGCCTGGCACCCAGTGGGAACTGAATAAATGTCACGTCAAGGACAAATGATGAGGTTTATGGAATCAGCAACATGATATAGAAAAGATTTTGAATAAGTTTCTCGGTTGCAGATTATTTTTATAAATGGCGATTTGAATGTAAAAGCCCAAACTTTAAAACATACAATGATTAAGAATAGTGACAGTTATATATGTATCTGTGGTTCAATACCAAGTTAATTCACAAGGTATATACTGATAATGCAACTGAGTGTCTAACTGCGCTTTCAAACACTAATTGTTGTATGCTCTTGTATAATGACGATATGTCTGTGTAGTATTTATCCACTGCCTTATAATAAGCTCACAAAAATCAGCTCTGTTAAAGAGAAAACAAATGAGCTACATAATACTACAAAGATCATTATTAGTATACATCTCCTCTGTATTTACTTGGCTCTAGGCTTTACTTAAAGGCACTCTTCAAACACAAAAATGACCTTCATATATATCCAGACTATGGGAAATGAGTAAAAATTATCTGAGTGATTAGCCAGTTAACACTAAGTACTCATGCTTACTCACCTGCATATTAAAAACCCATTAATAGATCATGGTAGAATTTAGCATCTATACATTAATCAAAAGAAAATAACTGTCAAAAGAAAAAGAAATATTTTCAGAAGCAATCATGTTAAGCAGGATAAAAGTGAAAATAGAGATACAGTCAGTGTAGGGACTTGAAAGAGTACGAAATTTAAGAGCCACCCAGACTCCACGGGAATCAGGAATTAAAAATCCCCTTACTCTGCAGCTCCATCATCAGTAAAACATGGTTTAAAGCACCAGAATGCCAAGATTTTACACTTGCATTTATGTTGGAATAGTAAGTAATGGTGACTTTGGTAGAATGACTTGATTTAATTTTCCCTTGTACTCTGCTCCAGCTTCAATCATTTCATCCATCTCATTATCAGTCTCTGTCTACCTTGGATTCTTTTATTTATTCTCTTTAATATAGAATGAAACATGGGATAGTGAATTATTCACAACTCCTATCCCAGAATCTTTATTGATTCATTTATTCACTTAACACTTGGTTGGCTTGAGGCAGTTATTTAACTTTCTAATTCCCAGTTTCTGCATACATAAACTTGGTATATTTGCAACATTTTTCCCAGAGAATTTATGTAGTAATTAAGTGAAATCGTTCATGTAAAGCACTTAGTACTGTGTCTAGTATGAATTCATATGTTCATAAATATAATTGCATTCTTTTATTCTCACTTGCATTTTTATTTGTATTCATTTTCTTCATACCTATCCATTGAGTTCTGTGTGTGTGTTAGGCATTCTACTGAATTTGGGAGCTAAAACATGAAGTAAAAACTGGGTGCCTACTTCCAAGTACAGTAAGTCCCCTACATACTCACAGTTAAGCAATAAACCATTAAATAAAATAATTCTATTATTAAAAATTGAACACATAGAGAGAAGTTGAAAGAATGATACAATGAACATCTGTCTACCCATCACCTAGATTCTACAATTGTCAATACTTTAAATTTTGCTTGCCTTTTCTATATGTATATATGTATTTGCTCAACCATTAAGCTATGTAATTCTAAAGTTTTCATATTTTACCATCTGTCAATAGTAGCAAACCTCTTTATAAAAATGAGAAACATAATAAAATATATGTGGGATCATCACATTTCTGGAAGACAAAATCCATTTCCTAAAAGCCAAGTGAAAGAAAACATAGGTAACAGTTCATGACTTCCTATAAACATCATAAAGACAATAAAATTAAAAGAAAAACACCACCATTCATAAGCAAAGCTATAGTTTTCATTAAATTTGAATGAGCATTTTTAGATACTAAAATATGTTTTATCACTTCTGTATTTAAAAATTAATAGAAATAAAAATTAGTCCAACCACTTCTTACCCTAGATGTGTTTGGGACATTTTGACTTCTTGGAAATCTACTCTATATCTACAAATAATGTCATCTATTTGTTTTGGAACTAAGTTTTTTTATAAAAGATATTTACCTAATTAATTGATGTTCCCATATGAGCCTTCAATTTACTGTTTTTTTAATCAGAAGCATATTGACACATATTGCATTTTCTAAATAATTGGATATAAATTTTGTTTCATTGTGTATATGTATATGTTTAGGGCCAGTATTGAAACAGATAATGTGGACAGTGCTTATAGCAAAACATTGTGCACTACAGAGATAAACAATAATTCTGCCTTTTGTTTTAGATTCCATTCATTCACCTATCACAGTGCTCTTCTGAATACTCAAAGCCCCTTGGAGAGGTAGGTAATACCTTCAGATTGCTCTTAGAAAAAGATGCCTACAAATGCATATATATGAATATATATTGTAAACATGTTATAAATATGAACGGTGTACATATTAAATAATTTAACAAGGGAAGCTTCCTTATGGATTAAAAAGTGCACTGATATTCATATCCTAGGTTACTCTTAATATCACTGATAAGAGTCAACTACCTGCTTGACCACTGAATGATTCATAAATGTATTAGTATATACATATTTGTCATAAAACGTATCACTGAAGAGCATCTGCCACTTCCATAATAGTTGTTTTTCATGTGCCCTGAGAATCTATACACTATAAAAATTACCTAATGTATACACAGAAATTTAAGCTGTTCTCCCTAAGTAATAAATATAAATCAAATATAAGTTTCTACATGTAGGTAGCTAGTGCTAAAATTATGTTAACTCACAAATTTACATATTAGAGTTAAGAGCTTAAGATAAAAGGGATACTATGATTTTGAAGCTACTTGAAAAATAGAATAAAAGGTTTGTAAAAACTTAGAAAAAATGATGACAACCATTAAGAAAACAGAACATATTTTGGAATGCACTCAAATTGGGTAGGATGAATATGATTGTATACCATTCTTTAGATGGAAATCAAAAAAGCAAACATTTGGAAACTCCTTTAGTTCCAAGGGGTGAAGAAAGTGTGATGTAATGGAGTATATTTATAATAAAACTTTTTTTTTTTTTTTTTTTTTTTTGCGGTACGCGGGCCTCTCACTGTCGTGGCCTCTCCCATTACGGAGCACAGGCTCCGGACGCGCAGGCTCAGCGGCCATGGCTCACGGGCCCAGCCGCTCCATGGCATGTGGGATCTTCCCGGACCGGGGCACGAACCTGTGTCCCCTGTATCGGCAGGCGGACTCTCAACCACTGTGCCACCAGGGAAGCCCTATAATAAAACTTTTTGATAAATAGTATGTAAAATAACAGGGCCCCCTAGGAATTTAAAAGGAATTCATCTCTTACATTACAGGAAATTATAAGACAAAGTGGGACTGGATTTTCAGGAATCTTCAGGAACAAACATGATATATTGCAGAAGAATGAACATCGGCTTTAGACTCTTGGCTCAGCCACTTACTAGTTATTTAACCTTTCTGACCTTCCTGTGCCACGGTCTAATTGGGAGTCTAATCACATGTAGTGGGCTTCAAGCAGCAGGACAACCGGAAGAATGAGAAGGAACTTTACAAAGAAAATGTCAGTGCTATAAAAATATGTGGTTGTAATGGGAAATTAAATTTAATTAGTGTTGCTAACACTTATTTTATGGTTTAGCATTTCTTTTTAACTGCATGTGGAAGTACACACAAAATCTTTTCAGGGCTTAGAGCCCCTAAACATCATAATCCTTTTCTTTGACCTTCAGTGACCTCACATATAAAACTGAAGAAATAACATCTACCTTGCACATTTGTAATAATAACTAAGTAAGCCAAATAATTTGTACTGTGTTTAGCCTATAGCATATACCTAACAATTTATACTTTCCTAAATATGTTGGGCCACAGAAGATCATGTAGAATATTTAACAAGAGTGGTCTGAGTTTGGTTAAATTATAGTTTAAGAAAGGGTTGGGGCTTTTCGGGTTTAATAACAAGGTCTATCTTTTCCTTTAAGTTCAGAATTGAGACAGAGGTGGCAATCTGCCTTATGGGTATGAATTTTTAATTTTTTAATATAAAAATCTGGATTGCAGGATATGACTTAGATGTACAGGCATTTTGGGCTTCACTATACTTGAAACTACGGTCAAAATACAGGTGACCATTGCAGGACTAGGGTCTTCCTCTGGGAGTTTACCTGGTGAGAAAGTAGAGATATTTTTCCCTCTATGCCCTGAGCATAGACTAGGAGACAGAGAGAGAGAGAGAGAGAGAGACAGAGACAGAGACAGAGACAGAGACAGAGAGACAGAGACAGAGACAGACAGACAGAAAGGGTCTACAATAGAAGAAGCTCCTTAGGTCAAAAGAAACTGTCATCAGTCCTGCTGGATTTCACACTGGGCTTAAAAATTAGCTTGTTTTGGAAACTCACATTGCATAAGTATGTGAATCCAAGCTTGGAGTATTAGAAAACATAAAATGCTTTTTTCCTAATAATTTTGTTATATATTTTCTTGTCAGTGGTTGACATCATTTACTTTATGCCAATTCTGGTCACTACAATTCAATTGAATACAATGTGAAATGGATGATACAAGTAATAATCCTTGCTGCTGGGGTGAATCATAGTGTGTTGTGGCATTGGGATTGCACAATGAATTTGTGAATTTTAATCTTCTCAAATTTATTTTAGAAACTTCAAGAGTTTTACTTGAAGACAAGATTTGAGATTTTTTTCTTTGAAAGAGGCAAATGCCCTTTATTATAAATGATTTATTTTAGCTTATAGATATAGCAAGATATCTTATTTGAATCTAATTTTAGTTTTGATGTCTTGCTGACATTACTATAACTGAAGAGTATCATTTCTTGCTCACTAAACCTGCAAGGAGGGTTCACAATACTTGCGAGTCCTACCAATCTGTTTATCATACAAATGATTAAACAATTGAGAAATGGTGACTTGCAAATAATCAGATACCTGCATCTGTTTGGCAAGAGATCTGCTGACTGACTCAGTGCAGTGCAGTTTCTACCACTCTCTTTATCCTTTATCCCTCCTTCCTGTTGTATAGATATAGTTGTGTGTACATATAAAGATTTACTGCAGTAGTAGGTTCGTTTTTGTACATCAAATTTCCGTGGAACAGAAGATCACAGTTCCTTTTCAGCTTACTCAACCTTCAAAAAGAAAATGCATGGCTAAATAGGAAGCATAATTTTCTAGTTGTAAAGGCTTAATGAGAGCTATCAAACAAACCTGTGGTGGAAATTATTCTCTTTTCTTATCATGAACTTCCACCTTTAACCTATTATGTTCCCTGTAAGTGGTAAAGTCTGGAATTTGTAGTGAACTTCTAGAGAAAGAATTCAAGGAGTTAATTCCCTGTTTTGTGTCTAAATTTCAGGTCACTGCAGCTTAAGCTTGACCATCCCTATGCAGTTCTACCAACCTTTTATGTAGACTACTTTAGGGCTGGGGAGTAAATCTTCATATGGCAAGAATATTCTTTAGAGAAGAATATTTCCTGGGCCTTTAATTTCCCAATATGAAAGGGGAGAGGACAGATAACTTGGTGAACTTTAATTTCTCTCTAGTTCAAGGGTTTACATAAAGATGCATGGATGTTTATTTGCTCAGGGATATAGTGGAGCAGCAGGTTATGGACATTTAACAGGAACCATATCACTTAAGCTATGCTATCTTGAGTTGCACATTGTATAATCCAATAAAGTTGTTAAAGTAATTGCTTCACTTAATTAGAGAAGAACAGAAAGAATGGAATTACTCCTTTTTCTGTTGTATTATATGAAGTATAATTTTAAATAAATTTAAGTTTGGTCCAAATGGAAATCAGACTTTCTTCAGCCAGGATCAATATGACATTTATAAATATATTAAAGGGCTAGGATTCCTGTTTTTATTATTCATAGAAAAACACATGAGAGCCATAAGGATAATTATATACATGATTCCATTAAGGTAACAAAGCATCTCTTGCATTTCTCCTCGGAAACATCAATATCCCTGTAGTCTCAATGTTTGGCTGTTACACTCACTGAATTAAAAGAAAACAAGAAAATAAAAACAGAAAGTGGTGAACTGTTGTCAATTATTAAATTACTCTCTTTTTATGCCTTCTGTGCTCACTCTCAAGGAGGGGGAATTTTTTGTATAGATCGGTTATAGTTAAGACATTAATGAGGTCACCTATAACGGGAATGGAACCTTCGCACAATTTGTATAGATTAGCATATATTTAGAAAATCTTCTCATTTTCTCTTTCATGTATGTGGTGTAGGGTGGTGTCTGGGAGATTTGCTTGCTTACTAAGTGGAGCATATTGCCAATTTATTATAAATCCATGAATTGAGGCTGGAACAAAGGTTCAGCCAACTAATCTAAGAAGACCAAATAGGTTCTCATTTCTCCAGGTAGTCTAGGTCTGTTCATAAGAAATCAAGTTTTGTATTGGATCTTAGGGCCAAAGAGGCAACCAGTAAGGAGAGGTTTCTTTGCCTACCCATGTTCTGAATATAGATATCCTACTTGAGATTCCTGAGAATTAGAAGGTGGCTGACAAGATATATATGTAGATGAGTCCAGTTCCATATGCCAAAGCCTTCTCACCTTTTGAGACTCAGCTTATAATTACTGTACAAAGCTTTCAAAATTTCTGATGCACAATCTGATAAAGGAGTTCTTAACTTGGCATTCATAGATCTTTTGATGCTCATTGAGAGTATTTTAGGGGTTAATGGATCCCTGTAAACAATACATAAAGACTTTTTTCTGTACATTTTTCTGGAAAGAAAGTTGAGCCTGCATTGGAGCATCAATAGGTTGTGACTTCCCCCTCTTAAATATAAGAACAATTATCTGCTAACAATAACATAGAATCCATTGTCAAGTAGAATCCACAGATGTGTTGCTGAGTGACTGCTTCTTGAGACCCTCCAGGCTAGTAATGGCAGAACTTGCAATTTACAGACTAGCTGTCCCACAAATCATTCAGTGACTGTTATTGCTAAATACCAAGTAATACCATGTATTACTTTCAAGGTAATACATGTTTTGGGGAGTATAGTGAGGAATCAGACTCAGGACTGTCAACAAATTTATGTTAGTGGTATTATTATTAGTAATAGTAGTTACATTAATGTGATCATTTAAATGGAGTTTAATCTGTAGCATCTCAAGGCCACATATATATATTTGTCATATATTGAGATAATATACATGCAGATGTTGCATGATTAAATCGTGTAATAGGTATGACTAGTAGTAAGACCTCTAAACCCTGGTTTCCGCATCTTTAAGATAGAGTAAATAATACATTTTTAAAGCACTGCTAAGAGGTTAAATTAGAAAATTAAGGGGGACTTCCCTGGTGGTGCAGTGGTTAAGAATCCGCCTGCCAATGCAGGGGACACGGGTTTGAGCCCTGGTCCGGGAAGATCCCACATGCCATGGAGCAACTAAACCTGTGCGCCACAACTACTGAGCCTGCTCTCTAGAGCCCGTGTGCCACAACTACTGAGCCCAGGTGCCTAGAGTCCGTGCTCCGCAACAAGAGAAGCCACCGCAATGAGAAGTCCGCGCACCACAGCTAAGAGTAGCCCCCGCTCACGACAACTAGAGAAAGCCTGCGCACAGCAACAAAGACCCAATGCAGCCAAAAAATTAATTAATTAATAAAAACAAGAAAATTAAGGTAATTTGTACAGTTTTTGACACAAGGATTTAATGAATAGTAGACATTCTAAAGTTAATCATAATATTGGGGGAACATAATTTACTTTATTATCAAAAGTAAACATTCCATTATGCACTGCTCTTCCAAAATAATAATTTAATTTTAATTAATGCACTGGGCTGAGCTTTCAATACTTTTATGTTAAGATTGTACCCAAAATGTATTACGAAATTTGAAAGATGAATTTGTAAAACAGAAATGACGCCTAGTTTTACTATGAATTACTTGGTGTAATGGAAAGCCCCAGCTATTTTTCTATTTAATAGCCATTTAAATTGTCTGATGATAGAAGTGGATATAGTTGCAGAGACCCAGGAGGGTGAGGAATTTGTGGAATAGATCTGCATTTCAGTGTCAATTTGCTTGAATTAGGAAGAAAAAAGATTAATGGAGGGATTTAGAATTCTATTAATAGTTATATTAAAGGTAAAAAGCAAGTATTTGCAGTAAGCTTCTTGTATGTAAATCCTATGCAAAAATATCAATGATAAATTATGAGAAAGCTTTTATTTTGTGACAAAGGATCTAGTCCTCTTCTTTTCTAAGAACATAAAGTCAACCACTTATGCCACATCGATTTCAAAGGTCATTTTTTTCTACTCATTTAATCGTGTTAGTCAAAAAACTAAACTCTTCAACACAAAAAGGTGCACATATGCACACACACACTTCCATGCACCATGAGTGATTTTCACTAAAGACACTTCATAAAACATGTCTGTTTTCAAGAATGTGCTTTAATAACACACCATATAGAAAGGCAATATCAGAGAAGAATTTATTTATGAGAGTTTCTTGGATCAATGATATGAGAAGTTGGGAAGGAAATCAAAGATGTCACAACAATGATTTTTGAACAGAGAAAAGAGATGGTTGTCATCATAAATCAAGTTATCTTCTCCACTGGAAATATACCAGAACTTCCAGTGACAAGGGAATGTCAAGTCAAAAGAAAACTGAACATAATAAGTATAACAAGATTTCTACAATCTGTGGGTCCCAAAATATTTGTAATAAAAGAATTCTCTCTCCAGCCCTCAGAAAAGGTGAAGGAAAGGTAGCAGTTTAGTTAGAACATATCTGAAAGAAATTTCTCACACATTTATACATTTCTATGTGAGCTGCACTTTGAACTAGCAATAAGAATGGGGTACCTCCTTCTCTTCCCTGCCATCTATAGCATAAACCTGATGAAAGCAGCTACATATAGTTGAGTTCTGGGAATTTGAGAGTTTGTACACTTGATGAAGGTACAAAAGCAAAACTCTGGAGAGGACCAAAAATGCAGGAACATTACGTACACAAACACACACACACACACACACACCTCTGCTTACCAGTAAAACACTGTATGTGTGTGAGAGGAAGATTTAAATACTTTGGGTTATCCAAATTCACCATAATCCAAAGTGAGAGAGAAATGGATATTTGAATACTTTGTACCTCAGAGCATTTAATTTCCCTTTGGTCTTTTACAGTGCACATGTTGCTCTCTGTCTATAAATATTGCTCAAAATATAACTCTACGTGTACAATGTGTCCTTCAAACCCGGGTCAAGTATATCGCTCCGGGCATAATGAAAGAAATAACAATCTGTTTTGGAGAAAAATTTGGCTGTACAGTACTTGGAATTATTGCTAGATGATGTATTTCATGACATGCATTTTGGGTGATTTAATAGACTTCCTAGGGTAATTTTGTCTAGAAAAGGTTTTTGCTTTATACATCAATTAAAAAATACCGCTGTCACCATCGACTCTATATTAAGACTCAAACATATCAGTAAAATGCAATAGTAAAATGAACATTTCCTAAAAACTTAGATTATCTGGGAAATTTTAGTTCCTGTTTACAATCTCTCACATAGTTTTGGATATATATGATGCATTATATGCTATGTTAATTCAGTGTCTAAGTCTTTATATTTAGTACATATTCTTGTTTGTTATTTAGAATAGTTCCAAGGGCCTAGGGAAATGTGGGGATAAGATAGGCTGACCCAGTAATTTCCATGAAATCAATTACCTATAATAATTTCTGTAAAAATAATTATGAATTATTTTTGTACTAATTATGTGCTAATACTGTTTAGAAGCAAAGAAAATGGTTATTAATGACTTGTGCTATTATGGAGATAACAGTAATAAAAGATAATATTTAGGTAACTGTCCCATTAATACATCAAAACTCTCCTTGACAAAACACTCTTCTCAATCAACTCCCCAGAGAAAATTTAAACACAAAAGAAAAAGCTAAGAAACACTTTAATGCTAGGTGGGTCTTTCACAGATTGCAGGGGGTGAGAAGTCTATTTTGACCTTGGGTACAAGTGCAGCTGTCTGATCCATTTTTAACAGCAACCAAGATGGCATTTTAAACTCTATATGACTCTTCCATTTTTTGCAATTGGTTTAGAGTTCAAATGGAAAACTGTAAGTGGCTTTCTACTCTAACATGCAGAACTACAGTGGAATGCGCTGTACCATACCAAAAAGTGGGCTCTTTTTACTGTCATATAAGTTCAAGGAGCATAAAATTAAGACAAGTCAAAAGGTGATGATTTTTATCTTCAATGATATATCAAAAACAGTGTTTTCAATTTTGTAACTAAAAAGGGACAAGAGGCACACAGACACACCAATATCAGAAGACAGAAACAAGACAGAAAAGGGAGGTATTGCCTGACTGCGTAGGGGAAGCTATTCTAGGTCACAGATCCAGATATTTGCTCAAGTGAGGTTGAACTTTCCAATTCAATCTCCATTTTCAATAGAAAAGAGAAGACAAAAAAAGAAAGGGAAAAATTAAGAAAAACAGCTGGAAAGCCATCACTTGTGCAGGCACCTCCAGTCTGATTTAAGTCTCCTTTGAAAAGGAAGCTCTTGTGCATGCAGGTATCATCTCCTTGGCCAGCAGTGGCAAGAAGGGAAAAATATCTCTCCTTCATATTCTAACCATCTTGAACTTGCAAAAGGTCATACCCCCAAAGAATGACAACCACTAACTGATCATAAACAAATAAAAGAAATTTCAGCACCCTTGAGCTGCTCTTAAAGCTCATAATGGGTATGTTAAATAGGACAGACTCATAATAATTTGAAATGACTAATTTTATCATTTGTATTGGTTACCTGGATTTTGAGATACATAATTTTATTTAAATAGGAGTCTTATTTCCTAACTGTGTATAAGCAAGTGATATTGGAAAACTGGGCCTCTTGATTGAACAAGGGAAATGAGTCAAATTGAATATTTAGATGAAGTAAATTCTTTGTTAAGTATACAAAAAGAGGCAATTTGAATGGCAAATTGTTTGTTTGATACTCTTAATGATATATTTTTATCTATATTTTAAAAAAATAAACAAATTTGTGCTTAAAATAGAGTACTGAAGCTATGCTGTGAATGTTCATAATCATTGGTAAGAACAATAAAATTCCTAAAACAAACAGTTACACAAGCTTTAAAAACAAATCAAAATGATCCATGATGCCAAGGGTTGTTTAAGAAAGAAAAGAGTTGTGACTTAGCAGTCACACTTGTTACCTATGCTCTCAAGATATATAGGCACAAATAGTTAACATCCCCTAAACATCTTTAGATGGTATTCAGATAATGGGCTGTGATACTAATATGGTCAAGAGTTAAAAAAAAAAAAAAAAGGAATCTGTAGGTATAGAACATGTAATGTGACAAGACAATATAATACCTTAAAATGTAGGTTCATATATTTAAAAGAATTAAGGACATTCTAAATCTGAATATTATTTTAAAACAATAAAATTATTCTTTACTTAAATGATTTTAACCATGTAAAACAGTACCGTCAAAGTTTAACAAAATATATATATATGATGAATTGGTAAAGAATTTGAGTATTAAATAAATAAAATTTCAAGCTAATGTAGATAAACATTTTGGTGGAAAGCCATATAAGACTAATACAGAGTAATTTAGGTTTCTTCTAAGTGCCACTTTTAATTAAATATATGTGTTAGTTTTAAGATGACTTTTAATTACATAAAAGTAATTTTAGATTAATATGTCTTATGATTTTCTTTCAAGTAAAAAGGCAAATAGTTTAAAGGTCAAATATGCCTCAGATATGAAACTGATTCAAATATTTCATTCCATGCAACACAACCAACAGTTTAATGGAACTATTTTTTTAAATGCTCTAAATAGTAATATTTACTTTTCAATGAAATTAAAAGGCATCTTTCACAATATGGTGTTAGACTAAATTTAGATTTTTTTACTGTTAAAACTGATTTTTTAAATTTATATAAAATCACTTTGGATACCTGTACTCAACTGCTAATTCAGATAATTCTAAAGAATCAATATCAAAATTATTCAGACCACATATTTCCAACCTGTTCTCTGTAAAGGACATGATTTCATAGATTATGTACACCCTTCTGAGTTTTCATGTTTAAGTCTTAACTAGAAATGAGGCAACCCTTTTCCTTTTACTTTAGAAGGCTGAATGAAAAGCTCAGAATTTTTATCATGTTGGGCAGGTCTTGACCTTCTGCTGGTCCAAGAGGCTGATTTCTAATGGAAAATAGTAACAATGGGTGGGTGGGGAGGAACGTTTTGAAGGGAGGTACTCTATCTCCCTCTTGTGCTCCACTTAAAAAAAAAAAAAAAATTCTCACAGTTATTGATTCTTTGGTTTCCAGCCTTAGACAATTGCAATCTGAGTGGCCAAAGAAAGCCAGTTGGTATAGCTCCTGCTGACATCACTTGAATAGCATCACAAAAGCAATTAGAGATATGCTGAACAGTTTAAGTTCACTTCGTGTTTGTATCCTGAGATGTTTGGAAGCCAATAAGCGAGAAAAATAGTATTGACTCTTTGTTCTGCTCCTGTTCTCACTAAGCTTGTTTGTCAGACAAAATCTGAGAATGTGCCAGAAATATGTCTTATTAGTAAAACAAACTGAAAGGCTGGCTTAGGTCACACTGCAGTACAAATGACCGAATTTACTACAAGAAATCTAAAGAAATAAATTACTTTTCAGTTGAGGGTCGTAACAGGGAAAATAGTGGTCGCACATTCCCATGATAAAACTGCTACCATTGGAACTAAAATGGATTGTGAAGCTTAATAAACATTCCACTAGTTATTTCAATTTAAGTGTAAGTTCTTTGACGTGGAAAATTTTAGCACATGAATTTTATTTTTTAAGATTATTTTAAATGTGGGAGTTCAATGTTTTATTAACCTCTCACTAAAAGAACCGCTTAGTTCTAAAAAGAAACAGATGAATTTAGATATTTAATATTTTAAAATAAGATTGAATAAATGCATACACATACATTATTCATGTAATAGCAATCTAAATATTCATACTTGCTCTAGAATTGAGAGAAATTTAAATTGGTATATACGTTGATGAACCAAAAAATAGGTCATTGCCTGGTGATCCTTCCATGTATTTGTAATCAACTAATATTATTCACAGTTGTTTATTGTTCCAAGATATTTTTTAGCGAGTGTACCTGTCAAATTTCCTTTATAACAAATTATCCCAAAAATCTAAGGCTGAAAGGAACAGGAACATTTATTTTTTCTTGTTCATGCGTCTGAACAAGTCATAGGTCAGCTGGGGCTCAAGTCAGCTCCTCTGCTTCAAGCTGCTCGTCCAGAGCTTGGTTCTTGCTGTAGTTTGGGCTCAGGTCTGCTGGTGTCTGCTTAGTAGGAGCTCAGAGTGAAGAAGCAGTGGTCATCGGGGGAAAGTTCTTCTCCTGGCAATGGCTAAGGCTCATGACAGCAAGCTCAATCATACAGGCACACTTTGGGTTTCTGCTCTTATCACAACAGTTAAAATCCCACTGGTTAAAGCAAGTCACATGAGCCAGCTTATACTCAAGGGGTGGGGATCCTCTGCCTCTAATGGGAGGAAATTTAAGGTCACATGGCAAAGGACCCAGTTGCAGGAAGTGGTGAAATCTTTGAATATGTGCTTTATTTCCATAGAAAAACATTGTGCTTACTAAATGAGGAGAGCATCTTCTAATGAAAAACACAAAAATTAGAGTCTATTCTTCATGACAATTAAGAACTCTTTTCACGTATGCATTGGACACTGTAAAGTAGCTTTTAAACACTTTTATCTTCATTTCATCAGTTTTGATATACTATATCTTAATTTTCATTCAGTTGAAAATATTTTATAATTTCTTATTTTTTCTTTGATTAATCAATTATTTAAAACTATATTGCTGAATGTTCAGACAGCTGGGTATTTTCTATTTATATTTTTATTATGATATCCAGCTTAATTACTCAGTGGTTAGATATATATTCTGAGTAAGTCCAGCCCTTGGAATCAGTAATTCCAAGTATACTGATGCTTCTTATATGCATCAACATATCAATATATTAGGTAAGGGTATATATTCCATATATCTTTTAAAGATTATGTACTTCGCAATTATTAATATCAGGTCAAATTTTTGAAATGAGTTTTTAGGTCAATGATCTTTTTCTGTTTTCTTTTTCCAATAGATATTAAGATGTATTTTTTCTCCTTTTGTCTTTTTAAATTTTTTTCTTTATATACTTTGAAGGTATAATTTTAGTCTTCTGAAAACTTTCTAGTAAATTATTCCTTAATCACTATGACATACACATTCTTAATCTCAAATTACATTTCTTGCTGTAAAGTCTGCATTTTCTGCTGTTAATATAGCTACATCAGCTTGTTTTTGGTTAATGTTGCATGATGTATGTTATTTCATTCTGTTCAACCACTTTTTGTGCTTATATTTAAAAAGCATCTCTTTTCAGTAGAATTTAGTAGGGTATATTTTTATCTACTCTCAAAATCTTATTCCCTTCATTTAGTCCATTTAAATCTAATGTGATTACTGATTTATTTGAATTTGTATTAGCTATTTTACTGTTTATTTTTTACTCCATGATTCTTTTATATTGCTTTATTGCTTCTTTCTTGCTTAATTTTGATTAATCAAATGTTTAAAAATTATTCTAATGCCTTCTATTTACTTGTTCTATATACATACATTCTCTATTATTTTGTGATCACACTAGAAATTACAGCACCTATGCTTGACTTCTTACTTTACCATTATCCTGATAATGATAGAAACCCTAGGCATGGTAACTTGTTTTACCTTATTCCTATTTAACTTGTTTTACCTTATTCCTATTTTATGCATTTAACTTTAAATATAATTTTTGTATTTATAAATTTAAATATACATTTAAATTTTGTATTGCATTATAACATATTTTAAACTTCACAATTAATAAACGATATATGTGTGTGTATGTGAATATATATATATATATATTTTTTTAAATTTTACCACATCGTTACCTTTATAGTACTATTTACTCCTCCCTGATTTTTCTGCTTCCATTGGGGTTCTTTTTATTTGCCTTCAGGATTCCCATTTGTACATTTCTTAACTTATACTGTTGAAGATGAATTGTCTCAGTTTTGTCTGTTAGAATATATCCGTATTTTTCCTAATTTTTAAAGAAGCCATTATATATAGAATTCTACGTGGGAAGTTTCCTTTCAGCACCATACAGTTACCATATTATTGCGTTCTGGTTTCTATCATTTCTTTTGTGATGTAAGCAGTCTGATATTGTTGAATCATAGAATGTACAGGTATTAGTTATTTGTAAACCACTTTATTGAGGTATGATTGTCATATAAAAAGGTGTTTATACTTAATACATGCAACTTGATGATTTGGGGATAAGTATACACCCATGACACCAAGACCAACATCAAAGCCATAAACATATCCATCACCACCCAAAGCTTCCTTCAGCCCCTTTTATTATTATTATCATTATTTTTAGTAGTAGTAGTACTAAGAACACTTAACCTAAGGTCTACCATCTTAACAAATTTTAAGTGTACAATGTGGTACTGTTAGCTATAGGCACTGTGCTGTATAGTAGATCACCAGAACTTATGTCATATATCTGAAACTGTACATTTTGACTATCACATTCCCATTTCTCCTCACCCCAGGCCCTGGCAACCATCATTCTAGTTTCCGTTTCAAGGAGCTTGACTATTTTAGATTCTATATATAAGTAAGATAATACAGTAGTTGTCTTTCTGTGTCTGCTCACTTCTCTTAGCATAATGTTCTCCAGGTCCATCCATGTTGTCATAAATGACAGAATTTCTTTTTTAAGGCTGGAAAATATTCCATTGTGTGTGTCTACCACATTTTCTATATCCATTCATCCATCAATGGATATTTAGATTGTTTCCTAAAATATTGTGATAATGCTGCAATAAACATTGATGTGCAGATATATCTTGCACATTCTGATTTCAATTGCTTTGATATACCCAGAAGTGGGGTT
This sequence comes from Pseudorca crassidens, assembly GCF_039906515.1. Classification (NCBI taxonomy): domain Eukaryota; kingdom Metazoa; phylum Chordata; class Mammalia; order Artiodactyla; family Delphinidae; genus Pseudorca; species Pseudorca crassidens. The sequence goes on from NC_090307.1 coordinate 10,176,915, forward strand.
GCTGGATCATATAGTAGTTCTGTTTTTTAAAACATCTATTTACCTTTAAGATTTTATCCCTTCCTTCCTCCCTTTCTCCCCCCCACCCTTTTTTTTTTGTTCCTATGTTTAAATAAGTGCTGTTAGAATATTTCTGCATGGAATTCTCATAGGTTTTCTTGTTTGCTTGTTTTGACTCTGTGAGTTGATGTCATTAATTTGTTACAAATAATTCTTACCAATTCATTTTTCAACTAATTTTCTGAGATTTCAACTGTATAACTTTTGAGAGTGACTCACATGTCTCATGATTTTTGTCTACTGTGTATGCATATTTTCTATTTGTATTATATACGATCTCTCTCTCTCTCTCTATATATATAGATCTATATATACATTTTTTTTTTTTTTTTTTTTTTTTTGCGGTACGCGGGCCGCTCACCGTTGTGGCCGCTCCCGTTGCGGAGCACAGGCTCCAGACGCGCAGGCTCAGCGGCCGTGGCTCACGGGCCCAGCCGCTCAGAGGCATGTGGGATCTTCCCGGACCGGGGCACGAACCCGTGTCCCCTGCATCGGCAGGCGGACTCTCAACCACTGCGCCACCAGGGAAGCCCCTATATTTTTTCTATCTGTATTCAATTTGGATATTTTCTGTGGACAACTTTTCCATTTTATTAATCCTGAATTCTATAGTACACAATCAGTGGTTAGGCCCATCCATTGATTTCTCAATTTCAGATACTGTGTTTTGCAATTTCCAAATTTGTTTATAATAACTTTATATTTCTTAAAATTTCAATTATCTGGCTACATTTCTCCCATCCTTTTATCTAGTTTGCATTTTCTCTTTTCTGGAATATATTACTCATTTATTTTAACTCATTAACATCCTCATCTACCAGCATCACTATGAGCACCACTTCTTGTTTCGCTCCTATTCTAGAGTTTTCTTTTGATTTTTGTCCGTACGATGCTACCTGTCAGCATTCATAGTGCATTTTTATCACATGCTCTGTAGACTGTTTACACCGCAGTGGTCCAGACGGTGATAACCTTCCGCCACAGTCCGGGGGCAGTGAGTGCAGGGTCCGTGCTGCTTCCCCAGCATACTTCTAGTCTGTCCCTATTCCTGACGCACTTCCGGCTCTCCAGAGCTTTCAATTCAGAATCTGACGAATTATTCAGACCTCCACACTGATAGGTTGGAGGAAATTCCACTCTGATTTTCAGAGGTGCATTCCTCAAATTCTCATGCTCTTTGTTCTGCCTAGCTTGTTGAAGGACCTTCCAGCTCTACAACAAGCAAGAGCGCTGCTGATGCCAAACTCATCCAGGGACGGGACCTGGCCTCTGAAGTACCATTGCTCTCAGTGCACGTCCAGGGAACAATGGCTACGGAGATTCTTCTAGGTTCACGTTTCCTACTAGGGTCCTCAACTCTCCTCTGGTTTCTCTAGGGCAGATATTTGTGTGTACAGCATTAAATGGGAATGAGGGAAAATCTACTATGATTTTCAGAGTTTTTCAGCCTAACTCTTTAGTCTCTGACCTCCTCCAAATGCAGGTTTCACCAAGGGATTTTGGTAGAAACTGGACATGTGTTTGTGACAACTGAAGTTTCTAATATTCACTGCAGTCCCATAAAGCTCCCTGAAGGATTGCTGGGTAGTTTGTCCCCCAGCAGCGACCCTTTTCTGGTCCAAGCCTAGATTCCCAGCCTACAGGCCATGCCAAGAATTGATACGTTGCTCTTGGAGGGAAAAAGGGATCTGCACATTCCCAGCTCATACATTGTCCCGTCCATAGAAATCTTCATCTCCTTAGTCCTGTACTCCCTCAGCAATTTGATATATGGAAAAAATATGATGTTTGTACTTTATTCACCTATTCTATTTGTTCTCTCTGGGAGCAACGAGCTGAAAGAGATGACTCTATCTTATCCAGAAGCAAAAACTAATTCTGTTCTAACAACTCTACAGTAATTTAGCCACAGCTTAGACTTACACAATTTTATTTTCCCCAGTTATATTACGACATTAGCTACAGTATAGTATTTAGTATGTAGACTAAATACATAACAAATCCTTTGGTCCTCTCTGAATGCTCTGGAAGTGAGGCTGATACAATCTGGTTCCTGGGTGTCTGCTTTTTGGGGTAGGGGGTGCTACCATACTTTCCTATGGAGACATTAAACCTTATTATATCTCTAGTTTCCCATACTCTGCTGCTTCCTCCAGACACTGGGCTCTCCCAATCTACAGTCCTCTCAACAAGCGAAAACCTTCCCCACCCTTTCCCTCTAGGAGGGGCATGTAGGCACGTAGAAAATACTTTTTCATGCTATTTCGTGATCCAGCACCCACCTAGAAATCCTCCTCCATTTAAGCTGCGCTTGCCTGGGACTGAAGATGGCAGGGAGGCAGAAGCCTGACAGGTGTTCTCAGTTTCTTTCTCAAGCTACCCTTCGTTTCCACAGAGCTTCCCTGCCCTATCCCGCTGCACTGTCCCTTACCAACCCTGAGGCTGTGGGGCAGGTGGGCTTGGCGGTGGGTTCCCTGAGAAGGACATAGATCCATTTGTATCCTCTGAAGATCTCTCTCTGCCCCCAAAAGTCCTTTCCTCTTGCTGTCACTGAAATTTCTCACAAGCTGTATTCTGATGTGGACTCTCCACTTCCTGGTTCAAGAGACTTATTTAATTCTTGACAGATAAAGATATTAGGAACTGAGCAAATATCATCTTCCTGTAAGAAGCTTGGTTAAAATTATTGTTCCTATACATATGAAAAATGTCAAAATTTAGATTCAGGGCTAAAATATGTACTCTTATATAAGGTTTTTTCTTTTCATGTTTATTATACAACAATCTAGCACAAATGCTCAAATAGTCGTATATTTTTGCCTAGGTAAGACAGGGCAAATATTAAAAAGTGCATATATTTTAAGTAAAACATACTTCTGCTATGAAAAAGACTTGGAAATGTTGTGAATATAATTATTTTAACTTCAGTTAGGCACTGAAATAAAGAAACAGTGTTTCAGAACTGGAAAGGAGCATAAAAATCTCTTGCTCTACATTTTTTATGGATAAGAAAATTCAAACACTGAGCTTTTAGGTGATTTACCATCTCAGTTCTGTTTTCTTTTTCAAGAACTGTTTGTCTCATTTGGAAATATATACTTGGTGTAGTTTATAATCTTATCTTCCTAAGCTTCTTACCAATTTGCCAATGTATGTTTTCTAAAAGGATCGTGATATAATCTTTAATACCTAATGGTATGTGTCATCCAATTTTCATTTCAGTAATAAACTGACAGTAAGAAAAGATTTTACAGGATTTAGAAATATTAAATGAATTTTATAGAATGAGTGAGTCATGCTATATTTTAGTTCCTTACAGTGATGTATAAAGTAACATATACATATATTATTAATACTATCATTAAATATATATAGTATTACCTATATATACATTTAAAAGTACTGAACATATAAATTTAACAATTACATGGCACAGCATAAAAATAGCTAATATTCACCAAACAATATGTGTCATGTATTTTCTTTGGGTGTAAACATATGTGAAGCTATTTAGTTTAAGAGGTAAACATATCATCTTCAATTTTCAGATGGGGAAAATTATGTAGTACTACATATATAGTATATAAATATAGTTGTAATTTGTCCAAGATCACACAGAATATGATTCCTGAGTCCACACACTTCATACTGAAATCTATCGCCTATATACCAATTTTAATGATGAATACTATTGAGAACAGGACAGAAGACAATCTGGAAACAAACAACTGGTTCATTTTGGGGTAGGGAACTGTAGGAGGCTGTGACTAATGATTCCAGGAAAGTAATTTGCCAGGGATTGATAGGTTTAAAATGATTGAGAAAGAATAATCTGATTTTTACCCTTTCTCACTATTAGAGACCATAGTACCATTTGCAAATGTAGACGTATTTTCTGTAAATATACATACATTTCTTGCATAGTATTTTGTCTAGTCTAGTTTAAATAAGACCACAGAGCTGTCCCATAGATTTATAGACTACTTCTGTGCTACACTTTCATGTTGTTATTAAGAGTTAAACTTCACAAAGAATCTCTTTAAAGATATTTCATCAAAGGTAATTTGAATTTTTTTTCAAGTCTCTCAGGATACATAATTTAGTACTATCTTTCTCCAATGTATCTTCTGAAAAGCTCAGGGAACACAGAGGTCAGAAGTGAGGCCAGAGAAAGAGTGACCAGGCTGCTGAGCCCGGACTGGCTTTGGCAAAACAGATTCACTTGTATGTGGCAGATTGGTTTCCTAAGGATGCTGTGACAAAGTAGCACAAACTTGGTGCTTTAGGAGAACACAAATTTATTCTCTCATCATTCTGGAGGCTGTAAGTCCGAAATCAAGATGTGGGCAGAGATGACTCTTTTGCAGGGCTACTAGCTGTTCCTTCCTGTGTCCCAGCTTCTGGTGCTTTGTCTGCAATCTTTGCCATTCCATGGCTTGAAGATGCATCACTCCCATCCTCTACTCCACAGGATGGGTTCATGTGATAAGCTAAAAAATCTCCTTATTTTAAGCTCAATTGATTTAGGACATCAACTACATCTGCCAAACCCCTTCACAGCAGTACCTAGATTAGTTCTTTAACATCATAATTGGGAGAAGGTATGTGTATACAAGAAGCTGGAAACTTTGGGAACTCTATTAGCTTCCTAGGGCTGAAGTAACAAAGTACCACAGACTTACTGGCCTAGAACACCAGAGATTTATTGTCTCACAGTTCTGGAGCCTAGAAGTCCAAAATCAAGGTTTTGGTAGGGCCGTGCTCCCTCTGAAACCTGTAGGGGAATCCTTCCTTGCCTCTTTCAGGTTTTTGGTGGCTGGCCAGCAATCTTCAGCACTCATTGGTTTATAGAAGTATCACTCCAATTGTCCATCTACACGTGGCTTTCTCTCTATGTCTCTTTCTATCTTTTTTCCTCTAGGGGTGTCTGCCTCCATGTCCAAATTTCCCCTTCTTATAATGATACCAGTCATATTTGATTAAGACCCACACTAAGGACCTTATTTTAAATCAATTACTTTTGTAAAGACCCTCTTTCCAAATGAGGCCATATTCTGAGTTACTAGGAGATAGGACTTCAGCATATGTTTTTTGGGTGGACACACTTTACCCCACACCATCTAGTTTGTGTGTTGGCCTTCTGACTGCATTTGGTTTGAAGCAAAGAATCCATGCTTAAAATATAACAATTTCATTGACAACATTTTAAAATTTTGTCTTAAAATTTAATACCAAGTGATAGCAAGTTTAATACAAGAATATTTGTTTTAGAAGAAAAAATATTGTAATGTATATCATATACTTAAGCTTTGAACCAAAAATTCCATTTCTAAGTATTTACTCAAAAAAACCCCCAAAACAAACAAACAAAAAAAACCCACCAAACTCTTACATATGTTCACAAGTAAATAAGCACAGCAATATGTTTTATCATTTCTGTAAAATGGAAATTAGGTCAAATAATCATTTACAAGAACATCTATAATTGTTTTATAGTTGTAAAAGAAAATTTTATAACTTCCTAAAATAGGAAAATAGAGTTACACCTATCGACTTGAATAAAATTCACCAACTATGTTATATAAATAAATGAAAGATGCAGAGCCATACATGACACAGTAGCATGATACTATAACAAAATCCATACAATTGATTAATGCTGAATATGAAATTGTATTATAAAACCTGCACAAGAAATAAATGCCCCACATAGAATATTGATTACTTTCAAAGTATCACCTCTAGAATGGGAGAAAAGGGAACCAGTTTGGGAAGGTTTAATTGGGCTTCATTTCTTTCCATAATATTCACTTAGAAAAAAAAAATCTGAAGCAAATAGGGCCGTTGTTAAGATTTGATAAAGCTAGGTGCGAATCATTATTGCTTTACTTTCTACATTTTATTTTCTGCACTTTTAAATATTTTAAGAAGGCACATTGTTCTAGGATTGAATTCTGCAGATTATAATTCTGAAAGTAAATATATTACTTAAACAAGGCATGCAACCTCCCTGTGGTTCCTTTTTCTTATTAATACAACAATATCTGCCTCTAAGGAGTCTTATGAGGGGAAAATGTGGAGGAAAGTGTTTTGACACTTTGAAAGTCTTATTCAAAACTAAAGTATTCATGGACGCATAGAAACAATTGGCCAGAATTATTTAAATTAAATGATGTAGATTGGTGATCTGAAGTATGGAGAATTATGGTGAGATTAAGGTAATGTTTTGGAGCTATTTTCTTTTCAATTATGATTAATTAATATTGGCTAAAGTCAATTTAAAGTCAAATTCGAAAGAAAACCATGCTTGTAAAAAAATCAAAAGTATTTAGAAATAATTTTACTTGTTTCAATATATGATTGATGTTACCGTATTTTCTTCCAAAGAATTCTATTGATGGGATGATTTTCATCCGGAGTTAATGTTAGTGTCAGGGCATGGTTGGCTGATTACTAGTGAAAGCTTGCCATCTGGTGGACAATCTAAAGACGGCGGCACATTCTCCGATTAGAAAAACTAGCAAATCCTTGTAAATCCCTTTTAGTTTAAGCACTTGCTTTCCACATATTTATAACTCATGGCTGAATCGTCCGAATTACTGTTCACATACACACATACATATTTACACACATATACCCACCCAGCAGTTCTAATGAGTTTCATTTTGTTTTCAACGAATAATATGAAGTGCTATAGTGAGGAGGGTTTAGATGAATTTTTGCCCAACAAGAGGTGATATTTGTTGAGATCTATTATCTCGTCACATCTATTTAGACACTTCATCTGAAGTAATTCAAAGAACACAAATTCACAGACATTTGAAAATATCAATAAATGTGTCATGTATATCTCATATTTTTTGGGTGCACCCTCCCTTTCTAACTCCTGAATAATTCATCTAAGTGTTATATTCACACCCCAACCGGAACCCTTGCCAAACTCACATACACACGTTAGCCATAAAAGTAAGTACAGTGAGTTCTGTTTTGTCCTCTAGACTACAGTGTGTCAGTGGAGATTCTGTAGAAACTTAAGATTCCATGTACTTTCTCTAAGGGGTTCTGCAAGAAATTATGATTTAAAAAATGCTTTTTCTTTTTCACTTTGCATGCCATATGCCCATGGGGTGATAGAGCATTCACTGTTTCGTTAGAGGTCTCTCAGGACCACATAAAAAGGCACAGAAGGACTGTGTTGCTTGCCTAAATCCAATCTCAGTTTTTGGAGAGAAACAGAGATGCGCGTTGACAGATGGTGAGTACTGCACTGTACAGAGATGTTCGTAGCCTGGCAACGTTGGTCTCTTCCTGCATTAACTCTTCCAAACTCTTCTTACACACCTCTGACTAATTTTTATGAGACAAATAAGGTCTTTAAGTGGAAAATAATAGAGGGGGATTTATAAACTAAAAACAGCATTTTTTAAAAACATCTTTATTGGAGTATAATTGCTTTACAATGGTGTGTTAGTTTCTGCTTTATAACAAAGTGAATCAGTTATACATATACATATGTTCCCATACCTCTTCCCTCTTGCATCTCCCTCCCTCCCACCCTCCCTATCCTACTCCTCTAGGTGGTCACAAACCACCAAGCTGATCTCCCTGTGCTATGCGGCTGCTTCCCACTAGCTATCTACCTTACGTTTGGTAGTGTATATATGTCCATGCCACTCTCTCATTTTGTCCCAGCATACCCTTCCCCCTCCCCATATCCTCAAGTCCATTCTCTAGTAGGTCTGCGTCTTTATTCCCGTCTTACCCTTAGGTTCTTCATGACCATTATTTTTTTTTCTTAGATTCCATATATATGTGTTAGCATATGGTATTTGTTTCTCTCTTCCTGACTTACTTCACTCTGTATGACAGACTCTAGGTCCATCCACATCAGTACAAATAACTCAATTTCGTTTCTTTTTATGGTGAGTAATATTCCATTGTATATATGTGCCACATCTTCTTTATCCATTCATCTGTCGATGGACACTTAGGTTGCTTCCATGTCCTGGCTATTGTAAGTAGACCTGCAATGAACATTTTGGTACATGACTCTTTTTGAATTATGGTTTTCTCAGGGTATATGCCCAGTAGTGGGATTGCTGGGTCATATGGGAATTCTATTTTTAGTTTTTTAAGGAACCTCCATACTGTTCTCCATAATGGCTGTACCAATTTACATTCCCATCAACAGTGCAAGAGGGTTCCCTTTTCTCCACACCCTCTCCAGCATTTATTGTTGGTAGATTTTTTGATGATGGCCATTCTGACCAGTGTGAGATGATACCTCATTGTAGTTTTGATTTGCATTTCTCTAATGATTAGTGATGTTGAGCATCCTTTCATGTGTTTCTTGGCAATCTGTATGTCTTCTTTGGAGAAATGTCTATTCAGGTCTTCTGCCCATTTTTGGATTGGGTTGTTTGTTTTTTTGTTATTGAGCTGCATGAGCTGCTTGTAAATTTTGGAAATTAATCCTTTGACAGCTGCCTCATTGGCAAGTATTTTCTCCCACGCTGAGGGTTGTCTTTTCGTCTTGAAAAGCGGCATTTTTATATGCTGCCACTCAGCTGCTTCCGCTTTGTCATTTTGTTGGTATTGTAGGACTTAGAAACACAGATGGTATGGGTCAAAGGAGAACTGTATTGTAAAATGTTTAACTTTTAAATTGTTTTGGAGCTTCCTCATTTATTTATTATTTCCTTCCGTTTGTATTTTCTTAAGAGTTGTGTTTTGCAGACGTGTGAATTCCTGATATGGTGATTTTGTTTTAATTGGGGTATAGCTGCTTTACAATGTTGTGTTAGTTTCTACTGTACAGCGAAGTGAATCAGCCACACGTATACATATATCCTCTTCCTCTTGGACCTCCCTCCCACTCCACCCACCATCCCACCCATCTAGGTGATTTTTGAGACAAGATGTGACATGTAAAAGGATGGTTACAGTTGTTGGCCAATGGACAGTTCAAATGAGGTTACTGATGCAGAGTTATGATAATCTGAGGCACTTGAGCTCATCAGTGTGACAGAAGACACACAAGAAGGCCAGATGCACAAAAAGAGCTACTTACCAATGGGGCTTACAGGGGCTAGTGACCCATGTTGCCCTTTTCCGTTATGAAATATCTGTGAAAAACAGTGTACAAAGACAACAATGGCTTCTGCAAATCCAAGAAGGACTTAACTACAAATCAGAGCTTTTGAAGGAGTAAAGGTGCTGAATATTTTAAGTGGCTATTGGGAATCTCAAAAACAGTTAAGACTTTGTTAAACAAAAAAGTCACATTCTTTAAAAAGTCTCAGGAAACAAGATCTTTATTAGCAGAACTTTTTGCCCAGAAGAAGAAAAGGTCCACAACTGGTAAAGACCTAATAGCATTTGCCTGTAAATTTAGAGTGAAGTAACATGCAAGGACACAATGAAGAATGAGAACTTGAAAAGATCCCTTTCTCCAACAGGACCACGAGTGTAAGTTTCTCTCCAGATTGATTGTATCAAGATATGCGATGTGTAGCATTGTAAGTGTTGGGGCTCAAGACAGGTCATTCCAAAATATGTCAAAGTGAAATACTGATTATTTTGGATTAAAGTTAACTGAGAAACAGCTGATATCGACCCTCTGTCTGACCATCTCCATTCCCTCCATCTCCCTGAAAACAGGAAATAAATCTCCCATGTGAAAGGCACCCTCCTTATATCAGGAGGTAGAGAGACATCCTTATCATCAGAGAGAGGGGATCCAGGGCTGAGAAAGCTGTGCAGACGGACCTTGATATGATTGACCCTTCAAAAACGTGGGTTTGAATTGTGTGGGTCCAATTATATGCAGATTTTTTTTTCAATAAATACTACATGATCTGTGGCTGGTTGAATCCAGGGATATGGAGGGTGGACTATGCGATTTGAGCATCTGCAAAGTTTGGTATCCACGGCAGGTCCTGGAACCAATTCCTTGTGATACCGAGGGCCAACTATACTTCTTTACTAATTTAGTACCCCAAGCCCAAATTCTGTTTATATTCTTCAATAATTAAGCACCCAAGCCCAAGTTTCTTTGTCCTGCCAATTCCTCACAAATTTTAAATTTCTTTGTCTAAAAAGTATTTTAAAAAAAACTGTAAAAAGGTGTAAAACCTGCCTGCTTTGGCCACTTCTTAGGTCTTATTTCTATGAACCCTCAGTACATATAAATTAAATTTGCTTTTTCTTTTTTTCTTCTATTAATCTGTTGTGTCAATTTAATTATTAGACCAGCCAAAAGAACCAAGTGGGCTAAGTGGGCAATCATTCTCCTCCTCAACATAAGATTTGCAAGTAATGGTGAAATTCCACTGTAACATTATATTTTTCTTGCGGTAATTTGCCCCAAACTAGCAGAAGCTTAAAGATATTTAGTGTTCTGTCTTCATCTGGAAACAAAAAGTTTATCTCGGAGGTACTTTGTTGGTGTCTGTACTGATGATGCCCATTAATCAATGTTTGGTTGTTAGATGTTTCACTCCTCTCATTGCAAACAAACAACTAAAATACTGATGTTTCATTACACACTGCCTTCTTCACAGAGAGAAATTTTTGGTAAAAACACTTGGATAGGAAATGAAAAATAGTTCTGGAAGATGTTACATAATGTTACATAATGGCTGGTAAGGCTGTAAGGCTAGTTCAACTGAGGATGTTCAAAAGTATATGGAAACCAGAATAACAGATGCCTAATTCTCCTGCGACAGTAAGTAATCTAGTGACTTAGCAGAGGAAGACTTCTCACCAGGATATTTGAAGTGAAAGGTGAATTTTAGGAACACTCCTAAGAAAATATATTCTGTCTGCTGTGGAGAGGAAGGACAGCTGACGAGCATAGCCTACTAAGAAGAAGAGCCTCACCACATGAACCAGACGGACAAGAATCTACATGACCATAGGGCACATGTTTTTTCTTCAAGTGATTGAGAAGGAAACAGATCTCTGGAAAGACTGTGTCGCAAAAGGAAATTCTGAAATGTTTCCATTCTCACAGGAGATTCAGAGCGAGAAAGCTATCAGAAAATCTCGAGTCTTATTGAAAACCACCTGGATGAACTGCAGAACCAAAATTGAAAGAGTTTCCCTCCCTTTCAACACAAGTGCAGGACCAGACGACAGACCTGTTCAGGGGAACTTATGTTCAGCCTCAGAAATTGACTTTGTGAGAAGAGGAAGAATTCTGTGAGGTAAAGGCTGGTTGTGGAGTCCAGATGAGAAATATTGATCTGCCCCTAGACACACTTTGGGTTTCAGTGAAAACAATAAACGTTTTGCTGCAGTGTTCAATTTCTTACACATGAAAAGCTTCCTCTTATCTAACAAGCACTGTGAGCCAGGACAGATATTGACTTATTTCACTTGAAAATGAAATCCATGTGAGATTCTCTCTACTTTTACCAAGAATTGAGTCTTCATTCAGCTAAAAGCAAGTTTCATATTAAAATGAAAATTTTATTATTAGGTTCCAGCTGGAAATTGATGACCCACTGGATTCTCTTTTTGAAAGACACCATTGACAAAGATGAGTGTGTGGGAACACCAGAGATGGTGTCTAACTTCTAGCTTAGAAGCAACGAGTGGTTAATGCTCATAAACCTGAAGGATAGATAGGATGGGACTTTCATGGAGAAAGTCCCATAGAGCTGGGCTTCTCAAACCGTGCTGAAGAATCAGGTTTAATTCTTTGCTTGTTTGTTTTCCACATTTCCAGTCTGTTGAAGATCAATACTTGAAAATTAAGGTCAATTAAAAAGAAAATAAATTACTAGAAATTTGTGAAATTAAAATTTGGAAAATGAAAATCGCTAGAAAAATGAAGCAAAAAGATACTTTAAATACAAGTCTAGTTTTGGTATTATTAGATTTGACAAATATAAATTTACCCTGTGAAATTGCTATAACATTTTCTATGTTTCAAAAATGCTCACCATTTTTGTGCATAGTTCATTGCAGGCTTGTAACAATAACTGACAGAGCCATACTGGTCAGCAAAGCACAATTTGAGCAGCAATGCCATATAGTTTGCCTCCCAGGAGGAGTAGTAACCTTCGCCATGGACAGCACAGCACCAGGCTGCTGAGAGGGGATGGGGATAAATACGCTGACCACAGTTTTCCCTCTTAGTCTCTCTGGGGCAGCCCATTGACCTAAGCCAACTGAAAGCTACATGCATGAGAAACTACAGCAAACAGAGTGGAGAAGGTGGAGAGAGAGGCATCATGACAAAAAGACAGCTGATACCAACTATATTTTTTACTACAAAATGACTGCTAAATGCCTTGATATCAAGGGAATTTCTTGCTAATCTTTTTATAGAGTAACTAGGGTTAATTGTTGCCTTCTTTGCCTTTATTAATTTCTCATTTTTTTCTTTTCCATTAACTGCTAATACGTGTTTAATTGGTTTTTGCTAACTGTATCAACAAAAATACTGGAAAAAAAAAAAAGAGAGAGAGAGACAGACATGAATAGATCTGAAGTATATCAATTCATGACATGTGCACCAAATCATCTTAAATATCCAGGGAGTAAGGAAGTGAGAAGAAGATGTCTAACAACCCTATAGGTTTATTCTGTTACACTCACTACATTATTCACAAAAAGATAATTTAAAACGTCCCATTCCAGTTCCTTATTCTCTACATCTACATCACGTTAAATGAAATGCAACTTTCCTTCTTTATCATGACCTTTTTCACTCTCTACCAGATATTTCAAATTGGCAATTCTTTCTATTATTTTCCTCAACTAAAAAAGAAAAATGTTCCTTCTTCCCAACCAGTATCCAATATCTTTTTGTACCATTCTCATCTCCATTCAGCAAACTCCTCAAAGGCATTGGTTATACTTGTCTCTATATGTTTCCTCCCACTCCCACTTGAAATCAAGCCCATCAAATTTTCTTTTGTCAAGTCTACCAATGGCCTCCACGCTGAAAAGCCAATGGTCATTTCTCAGTATGTATCTTAATTGACCCAACGGAGGTATTGGTTAAAGATGGCCACTACTTCTTTTTTTTTTTTTTCAAAATTCATCAAGCTACAAACTTAAAATTTGTACACTTTATTATATGTTATACCTCAATTTTTAAAAGTGGAAAAATAAACCTTGGAAATAAAGCAACAAAGTAATATGTACTCATTATAGAACCACACTGTCCAATACAGCAGGCACTAGTCACATGTGGTTATTTAGATTTAAATTTTAATTAATCAAAATTAAATGAAATGAAAAATTCAGTTCCTCAGTCACACTAGCCACATTCCAAGTACTCAATAGCCACACATTGCTAATGGCTACTGTATATTGGACAGCAGAGAGATAGAACATTTCCATCATCACAGAAAGTTCTATTGGTAGGGTCACTACTTCTTGAATCATTTTCTTCGCCTGGCTTCAGAAAGTCTTCACTCTTTGTTTTCCACCATTTTTTTGGCTACTGCTTCTCAGTCTCCAACAACTTAAAGTTGAGCTCGAGGACTCTGACTTTTTTTCTTCCCTATCTTCATTCACTGCTTTGGTGATTTTTATTCAGTCTCGTGTTTTATGCCATATATATGCCTGCAACTCCCAAATTTGTATCTATACCTTAAACCTTTCCCCTAATTTACTAATTCATATAGGCAACTGTCTACTTGATCTCTGTAGCTGGATGTTTAATAGGCAGCACATATCTGCATGTTACAAGCTTAAATCCTGACCTTGCTTTGGAAGCCTAATTGTGCTGTCTATCTCATGTATTGGCATTTCAGTTCCTCAGGGCAAATTTAGAATCATTCTTGACATTGTTTTTCTCAAAGTTTACTTTCTCAATCAGATAATCCTCAGGGTATATCCAGTGTCCATGCACTGTTAATGATCTAAACAATACATCTTATGTCAAGACACCATCTTCTCTTAGCTGAATAATTTGATTTCTGTCCCTATCTGTGCCCTCTTTTAGTCTGTATTCAACACAACCACGTCCTGTCAAATGTACTTATTTATTTTTCTAAAAACCTTCAGTGGCTTCCCATATTACTCAGATGAAAAGCCAAAGAGCCTATCATCCCACTCCCAGTATTTTTCTCCTAATAACACCCCCTTCCGTACTCCCTTCATCATATTGCTCTTCCTGGTGTGTCATCAGAAAACAGCCCCTCCCCTTGAAGGCACATGCACTTGCTGTTCCCTCTGTATCGTTCTCTCCTCTGAAGACCTCAAGTCTCACTCCCTCACATCCTTCAGATCTTTCCTTAAGTGTCATTTTCACACCTTCCCTAACCCATCCTTTGAAACTTACAACTTCTCTCTATTCTCTATCTATGCCTTCTATATTTTATTTTTCTCCAACTCACATGTTACTTTCTATCATACTATATATTTCCATTTTTGTTTGTTTGTTGGCTATTTCCACAAGCTAGAATATAAATTACATGAATGCTTAGTTAAATGATATATCTCCCATATTCAGAACAGACCCTGTATATAGTAAATGCTTAAAACATTTTTGTTGAATCTAAAAAATAAATCTCCTGTTCAACCTTACAATGTTTTTCAATTAGTGCTGATTTATATTATGAGTTCTTGCTTGACTCGCAAAATTGGGTATTATGAATTTTACAAAATTTTTTCTAATATCCACATATATAAAAATCACCATTATTATTCAAAAATAAAGCATAATAACTCTTGGGGAAACAAAAATGCTAATTTTCCATGGGAGTTAAACCTTTCTTTTGAAAAAACAAAAAAACAAAATTAATTCTGCCAGTTCGTTTTCACATGCTGGTAAATAGAAAGAATTAACTATTTTTGTATTGCTACCAAATTTATAGATATAAGACTTTTTAGAAATTTTGAGATCTTTCTTCTCTTCTGCTGCCAGAGCTATAGCTCGAAGGATAAGCAAAATATTAGAAGTTAACCTGTCATATTCAATTTAGTAATATATTTTTGATTTATAAAATTATGCTCCATTTAACTTTTTCTCATGAATAATTTCTCATGATATTAGCCAACTGTATAGTTTAATCACTTAAACTCAATATTAAAATTAAGTACTTAGACAACAATTAAGATCTTTCTGGGTCATAAAGATACACTCATCCATGCATGTAGCCAAATATTTTAATTAACTGTGATATCTGTATTGTAGCTAATTACCTCCAGTCATTAAATTTAATCAAGAGATCCATTATAAAAATAGTTTATTAAAAGTAACACTAAATAATTTATTCAATATAATTATCCATAAATGTAACTAAACATGAGTAGTATCTAAATGAGGGTTAACTTATTGTTGATTTTGGCTATAATTGTGCTTCATTATTCTCGCTTCTAACCCACACTCCCTGGCAAATTTTACATCAACCACTAAAAAGGAAGTCAAAGTAAATCACAAAGAAGATCAACTTAGAGCCTTATGAATATTTATGATTTACTTTATTTCACCATTCATAGCATATTTCCAAAATCTTAAAACAATTGAAGAAAAAGTCAGATTTTACATTGGTCTCCCATCAGTACCTTGGCCTTAATTTCTTTTAATTTTTAAATATTTCCAGTATTATATCTTTATATATGTAATGGAAATTTACTGAAAATTCTAACAAAATTATATAAGAATAAATGAATGGATTTAAAAGGAAAGAAAAATATATCATATTATTTTGTATGATATAATATGGACTACAAAAAATACTATTAAAACATCATTGCTGAGCTATAGGATACTGCCCTGAAGAAGAAAATATTGGTGACATCATTATAAATGACTTCCATACCAAAAGTTCATGATTAGACTATTCCAATTTTCTTTAAACTAAAGTATTTCAACCAAATTAGGAAATCTTGAAAACTATGTAGTAAAGAAAGTAGGGAAAGAAGGAAGTAAGAAAAGATGGAGGAAAAAGTGGGGGAAGGAGGAAGAATTTTTTTTAAAAAAAGGAAAGTGATAAAAGCCTTGGAAGGTTTCCACATTCTGGAGGATATAGTAGATTTGATATTCTTTCTCAGTAAAATATGGGGGAAACTAAAACATCAAATCTACTTGGGCTTGATGTCTTACTTGTTGAAAGAGTTTTATATATGGATTCAATTTCTTTCGTAGCAGGATTATTCAGGTATGTATTTGAATATTTTATCTATTTTTATCAGGCTTGCCAGGGATTCATTAATTAGCCTTTTCAAATAAATAACTTTGTTTTTAACTATTTCTTTCATTGTGTTTGTTTCTGTTTTATCAATTTCAGCTTTTTAAAAAATGAGTTAAGCAGTGGTAAAACAATTGGTAGGACACTTGTCTATGGTAACTTGGAAGCATACTCACTGAACTTGTGGACTTGGACAAGATATTTTTCAGATAGAATGCTAGAAAGTTAAGCTGGTTCCTATACCTATAAGTGATAAAATATAGTAAGGAAGTATGTAAGCAGAATTAGAGGAAGTATAGAGATTTAGGATAGAAAAGTGAACTGTTTCACATTTTTATCCTTTGTAGGTGGTAAAAGATCATTAACTTGATATATTGACAGGGCAAAAAATTCAAATTATAAGCCTGACCATTAAGACATACCTTTTGGCCTGAATCAATTTAAGTGCATGGCCATTATTACTTTGTTAAAAATCTTTGAATTAAGTATCAAGACCCTTGCTGCTTTAGGAAAGTCCTTTTTGACTCTATAATCTAACCAGTCAGACACAATTTCCTTCTAAAAGAAGGAAAATGTTTTTCTTAAATCTGTTTTTGAAAACTTATCTCCTTTTTGCTGAAAATGTTTTAAGGTAGACTGGCCTACTGAGAAAGAAATTTTGACTATTGGCTAAAGAAAGACAATCTGAAGAACCAATGTCTGGTCCTGGCAATACTGCCCAGATTAAGTAATAGGTTTGGTCACAGCTTTGGGGAAAATAACATTTAAAAGAACAATAATCTTACTGGTGCATTTACAAATTTAATTTATAAATTGTAAAAGAAGTTAATGTAGTACTACACAAATTAAATTTCCAATTTTTGTTGTGGCCAGAACAAAAACCTTGGCAAACTCTCATTTTACCAGTTCAGAAGTTTTAGGAACAAATCCAATACAAGAACAGTATCAAATAAGAAGCATTCCAATCATAACTATAATTGTTTTTCATAACTATAATAGTTTTTATAATCCCTTGCTGCATTTAAACAGCAAGGGATTACATATATCACACTATTTTAATTTATCCTAATTTTTCTAAATGTAAGGAGAGTTTCCCAAAAGAGTACAGTTCATAAGGGGCCTTGTTGGAAGAGGACAAAAAACACCAATTATCTTTCCTTCTATTACCACATTAATTATGCCTGAACTCACATGGTCTAGACCAAATATAAGGTTCAAACATTCAGAAATATTTAGATACAGTATTAGAGGTAATCTGTCTATTAAAAAACTATAAGTGCAACTACTTTAAACTTTAGAAATTATGGGAAAAGAGTCATGAAACTTTGATGACGTGCTCTAATATTATATGATACATTAAAACAAAAGGAATCAAATAATTTTTAGGGTGGTTTCCCTGTCTCTGTACTTTTATAACTGATTTATTACAATCATGTGGACAGGAAGAAGCCAAACTTATATGGATAGAGCATAGCATAAACTGGTGACCACTGAAAAACCACAGCCTGTGAAAATGCCCCAGCAAGGACAGGGTAAATGTAAATATTTACATACTTAATATCAGTAGAAGTGATTCAAGCCAAAACTACCTATAGGGAGTTTGACAAAATGAAGATAATTGCATCTGTGCTTCTCTGAGAAATCAATATTCCTTTTACTTATGGATGTCTGCTAAGACATGACAAACAGTAGGTTTTCAATATCTATTTGTTGAATTGATGAACTCTTATTTAAGCCACAGACTTGGATAATCAAACGACAAATTGATTCTAGAGGTTATATTAGTAAACACAATTTAATTGACATGATTAATATCTTACAGAGATTGAATAAATATTCATCTTTTGCTCTAAATTGCTAAAAATGACATCTTAGTTGTTTGGGATAGTGAACAATAGCTGCAAAGTCAGAGAGAAAACTGCAAGCCTTCTCGAGCACACATCACCTAGAAACAACTCTGAATATCTCAGGTGTCTATTTCATGTCACAGAGCCTTTGAATGGCCCATGTAGGGGAAATATAAGGCCCAAATTTGGAATTCAAGAACTATCACTTCCCTAAATCTGTTATATGAAATACTAGTCCCTTTGAAAGTCAGTTGCTGGATTCTCACTGTGACTTAGTTGGAGGAAAACAAATTTTAACGATCACTACCACTATCACCATACAAAAACAATAATAAAAAGAGTCATCAAGGGACCTTATGTCCATCCAGAATCCAAAATTCCTGTATGAATTGGATCCTTTCCAACTCGGCAAATGAGAGCTGTATTGGGAAATGGAAATAGGACATCAGGGCTTGCATTAGAGTTGGCTCTAGCTCCTAAATTTCCCCCATAAACTACTTGGATTTTGAGTGAGAGCAGATCTTATGTTAAGTATTCTAACCACAAAAAAGTACTAAGAATAATGGAAGTTGGCAGAAACTTTGTGAGGTGACCTTTATGGTTGTGATGGTTTCATGGGTGTGTACTTCTCCCCAAACTCACTGAGTTATAGATATTAAATATGTACAGATTTTTTGCATGTCAATCACACTTCAATAAAGTAATTTAAAAAAGAAATCTGAAAATACTAGATCATTATTTGGAAGATACTTTAGAAAAACAATCAAGATTAAATTTAATATCAGGATGGAGAATATATTTTTTCTTTATCTATGACAATATAATGGCAAAGCAATTTCTCAGTTATATGATGAATATGTTAAAGAAAATATCCCAGTTGTTTGGCATCCTATCACTCTCTAAACATAGTACAATTTAAATAAATAAAAATCAATGATTGAGCAACCCAAATAAAGTATATTTAATTCCCTGTATCACTTTGTATGTGTATATAATACCACAAGTTGAAGTTTTCAGTCATCTAGAATATTCAAGAAAAAAATTTTTAAGATTTTTACTCTTCTTGAAAAATTTGAAAAATAAGAACAAAGCTGAAGGGCTACCTCTGTCTTGGTATCTTGTTTTTGTTGTTCCCTTCAATTTACTAAATCATGGATGTCATGTCTTTGTTCCATTTTTTCCTGAAGTGCTATGGGAATTATATACCATATTTCTGCTTCTTACTTCTAACAACTTGCTCTGTGTTCTAGATTTACTTTAGTTAATGTAACAGGTTTCCTTTTCCATTATATTTGCTCTGCTCTTCTACGCTATTAATTTTTAGTTAGATGATCACATTATGATCACTTTGTATTCCCAATATTATTGATATTAATTATTCATAGGAAGTTATTCTTATTTTATAGGTATAATATCTTAGCCATTTAAATTGACTATAGTGATTATGACTACATTATATGAGTTTCCTCTGGTTTTAGCTTTTCTCTGTTTATTGTAGTGACTGGATAAACTATTTATTGAGTTTTGTACACTCATATTTGAGAAATGTACATTGGTTCTTTAGTACTGTAGTCAGCTTCTTCTGACTGTGGGGGAGGATAGCTGGGTAGGTTGTATTTATAAGCGTAGGTTGTTTCTGGATGAAACACTACTCTCCAGCCCCGGGTCATGTTTACTTATACTGCCACATCTTGGAAGTCGATACTGCACTTTTTTGCCAGTCAGCAAGATGGATGGAGTATGAACACATACCCAGTTCCTAAAAGAGAGTTCCCTCATAAATTATGCTTCTGGTTACTTCAGGAATCCTACATACTCCATAGCTGTGCTACCTCTAAGTTAGTGATTTCTGGAACTGTCTTACCTCCTCAGCTGTCTGCTCATGTGCATCTATTGGGTTTTAGTTTGTCTTTCTTCTTGCTTTTTTAAAAAATAAACCTAATAATGTTGGCATTTAAACTATTTCAGCAATTCTTAAAATTGTGAAATGTACTCTTAGAAGCCTTTCTAGTTTCACTGCATTCTTATGGATTGATTGATTTAAATTCCATTTTCATTCTTTCATGACATTTTTGTCTGAAGAAGAGATAAATGCTGATACTGATCTGATCATATTATCATAATTTTAATCATGGAGTTGCTCCTTTGAGAAGGGATCATGATTTATTCATCTTTCTATTTCATCAGGCATTTAGAAATGGATCTTGCTTATAGTATAGTTTTAATAATAATGTTGATGATAATAATGGTTAAATTTACTGCGTTTACCATACACAGGGCTTTGACAAGTCCTCAGTAATCCTCACAACAGAATTATGAGGTAGGTACTGATAGTATTCACGTGTTTAGATAAGGGAACAGAAGCACAGAAAGATTAAATAACTTGCTCATGGTTAAATACCTACTGGATGTCTGATTTAGAATTTGAACCCTAATACTTTGACCCTAGAGCCTGTACCATAAAATATGTTAACCTAAGTGCTATTTTTCAAGGCCAGGCCTCTAATTTCCAGCCTTTTCCTCACCTGCATGATATACTTATCAAACATATAGTCTTGTATTCAGAATATCTCTCCTAGTCCTACCAAAATATGATCTGCAGACAAAATGATTTATTATTATTTGTTAATTTTTAATAGAATACTTCACCTACAACTATATAAGACCAATACCTGACTCTAGAATTAAAAGTTAATAGTCCTTAAAACTAACTTTAAAAATGAAAATCCATATGTTTGATAAGATGCAATACACAGCTTTATCCAAGTTTATAGTCTTGATTTAGTTTTCACATGTTCTATAGTCATAACACAAACATATAAACAAATGATAAGCCCAGGAAAATAATATTTATATTAACAACAATCTAGAGACTAACTTTATTAAATAAAGTCAGTGTTAAACAGCCGAAAACAGCGAAATGGAAACTCACAATACTTCTAATGCACTATTCAAATGATTATCAGTTAAATATAACTCAGACTTGTGAAGACATAACATTTCATTTTACCAAAGCATTCACATTTATGGTAACTCTTTATAAAATATTTTAAATTGCCACACTCTGAGCCTAGTCATTTACTGGTCTACAGATTAATAGCATTGGTTTGGTGTCATACTTTCCTCGCATAATTCACCATCTCACTAGGAATCCAAAAGTAATACTCAGAAATATAATTCACAGCTCATTATATTTTAACACAACATTTTTCAACACATACACCAAGTTGTCTGCATCTTAATCTCCCCAAGTCACAATTAAAATGAGTTAATGAAATCATTATTCAACTTGCTCATTCTCATCATTTATATATGACACAACTTGT
Organism: Pseudorca crassidens; assembly: GCF_039906515.1. Classification (NCBI taxonomy): domain Eukaryota; kingdom Metazoa; phylum Chordata; class Mammalia; order Artiodactyla; family Delphinidae; genus Pseudorca; species Pseudorca crassidens. Next base: position 10,198,302 of record NC_090307.1, read on the forward strand.
TATTTATGATATTATTGATCTTCTACTATACACCATAAAAGTAAATTCTTCTTCTCTTTTGAATGGTTGCAGTAATGAAATATTTTTTAAGGAATGTTACATGTACCTAAAAATAAGATGAATCTTACATAAAATTGATTTATGTATTTAATTGATTTAAATACATAAAATGTATTTAAACATCAAGCTGATTTGGTAAAATAGAAAAATGTCTTGCTTCCATTTAAGCAACATTTCAGTTCCCTGTTATATTTGATAATATACTAAGGAGAACCATCACATTATGAATAATTTTCTGTGACTGGCCCAGGAAGATAACCTCAAATTATTCTATAAATAGAATAAATAAATATTATGAAATACTAAAAAGACAAAAATTAAAGGATGATATTTTATTAAAAATATGAATTAGTTTGAACATATTTCCTCAGTCATATCTGAGATTATTTGACAAACTATGAGATCTTAAGTTTTGAGAATAAGCTTTGGCTTGATGTTCTGCCCTCTGGACTCACTGGGGTGGCAGTCCTGATCCCAGGATCTACAGGAGCAGGTGGTATATTAATAAAAGATGTCAAAAAGCAAAAAACAGGCATAGGCTAGACTCCAAGGAGAACTTCATGGGTGTACTGTACAGGAGTACAGGAGTGGATATGACCATGACAGATGAAGTGGTCTGGGAAAAACTAAAGGAGTAATTATTTTATTTATTAATTTTATCATTCACACAGGTGTCAATCAATCAATTAGTCAGTTAGTCTTTGATGAGTATAGGCAATGTATCAGACACTGTTTAGGGGCTGGTGCAGTCTTCAGAATGAATCCTTATACTAGAATGGCAGCTCCAGGACAGCAAGAATTTTCATTTATTGTGTTTACTGCTATATTCCTAGTGCCTAGAACAGTGACTGACACATGGTAAAACTCAATAAATAAAAAGGGATGTAATAAATATTACTGAATGAAGAGATGTAATTTCTTTTTCAGAGTCAAGAAATGTATAGCTTTCTATGTGCACTCAAAACCAATAATTCTAGTTTTTTGAAAAACGGTTTCTATCTAGACTTACTCAATAATTCTACTTGAAATTTAATTTTACAGCCATTTGTTATATTATTCTTATTGGACTCTTTTTATTCTGATACTATATCCTCATATATCATCATATATATCAATCCCACTCCTTCCAAACTCCTTTTAATAGTGTGATTTTAAATTATATAATATATGAAATCAAAATAATATCACTATTTTTAGCAGTAAATCGTCATCATATTTTGTGTTTAAAAATAGAGAAAGTAAGGCAATTTTCAGTAGTAGTCACATTTAATAAATCTAAAATAACTTCAAGTATTTACCTGATACAACATGCTCATTGAAAAAGCTCATTGAAAAGCAGAAATATTTTTCTCTCTATCTGTATTAAAAAGCAATTCAAGTGAAATGAATCAGATCTCAGAAGAAACAGACTTTGTTTATTTAACAATTTTCTAAATATTAATTCTTAGCTTGTACACTCTGAACATCAGAATTATGACAGTCAAATGAATGCCAATAAACAGACACCCATGTTAAAAAATACCCAGACATATTTATTAACTTTTGCTTTATAACTGTTCAAACTTCAGATTGATTGCCTCTCCTTTGGATAAGATGCCACTTATATTAATGAAAAATAAACTTCATCTGTTCATAGTTAGTGATAGAGTTGCTCTTATCATAAATACTGAGGAATGTTGGAGATTAACACACAAAACAATTTCACTTCAGACATGATTACAAGAAACTATTTGCATTTGACGGTGTAAAGGTGTCAAGCTACGCATCAACACTTTTGTCTGCATTTGTAAATTTTTATTTAGCTGAGGAATATTTTCTTCTATTATATCTTTATTTATTTCTTCTGCAGCACCATTTAAGACCAATCATTTAGTTGTTGACTCTTCCTTGTCTGACTCCATGCTATCTTTATTTTCAGCTCATAATTTTATTTAACAATTTTCTTTATTAAATGAAGCATGCTTTTTATCTCATGTATCCAGCAATATGTATTTTTCATTCTTACATACTCAAGCAAAGCTTGAGAAAACTACAAGGCTCATTGTATTTCTACCAAAGTTGTTCTTATTAATGCTGCTACATAAAATGATTTCCACGGAGATTTTAATCTCTCATAAAACAGATCACTGCTATCAGATTTTTCTCTGTTCCTTTCAACTTTTTGACCTTTAGTTTTCTTATTCTTCCTCTGAATAGGTAAATATAGAAAAAAGAAGATAGGGAGAGTTATACACTTTTCTGCATCATTTTCAGTGTGCCCCAGAAGTCAGAGCAGGGCATGAGTTTCTGGTTCCTTAAATGTTCATACACAAATCTATGATTTAGGATTTGACGGTGAGGGTGCATAATGCTTTATTTTTGTTTTTCTTTCTTTTTTCATGCAAACTTAAGACTGTAGTACTCTGAAGTCTGTACGGATTTTTCTCATTCTGCCTCATAGTTATTTCACTCTATCAGAGATCTAGATAAGTATTTGTCAGCTTTCATTTTCAGTCTTCTGAGCTACAACTTTGCCTGCATCTGACTTGAAATTTAAAAAGAAGTAGAGCACTGCTACATTTAAGATGCTAACCAAATTCTATCTTTAAATAAAAAGCTCATATATGTTATTACTTTACACAAACAAAATAGATTTTTTCCTTTAAAATATCAATTACAAATTTTGATAAATATATATATATATATATATACACACACACACACATACACACACACACACACACACACACTTAAATTAGCATTGTTAAAATATAGCAAAACATAATACTTGATTTTCATTCTGGAACTTAATGTGACTTTACACATGTAATTTATCTCTTGCTGAACTCCACTAAGCCTTTATAAAATTAGAACTCACCTCATAGGGTTTCATGAAATTTATAATCTGCCACTTATTAGTATTAAATTAGTGGAAATTTTTATTGTAATTATCAATAACCATGTACTGTTTTATTCATTGTTATTAATTACTTTTGAAACAGTGTTTTAGACTGTTTTAGACACAAATTATTCTCAATAATTTCTAAGGTCACTTTATGAAATGCCATATTGTAGCAACAATTTATGTAATTGGAAAAATGAGCTATTTTATGACTGTTAGCGGAGACTTAGATATGTTCTCATTCCTTAAAACTTAGTATGGAGGGCTTCCCTGGTGGCGCAGTGGTTAAGAATCTGCCTGCCAATGCAGGGGACACGGGTTCGAGCCCTGGTCTAGGAAGATCCCACATGCCGCAGAGCAACTAAGCCCGTGAGGCACAACCACTGAGCCTGCACGTGTAGAGCCTGTGCTCCACAACACGAGAAGCCGCGACAATAAGAAGCCCATACACCGCGAAGAAGAGTAGCCCCCGCTCGCCGCAACTAGAGAAAGCCCACGCACAGAAACGAAAACCCAACACAGCCAAAAATAAATAAATAAATTTAAAAAAAAAAAACCTTACTATGGAAATTGTGTTTAAATACATATAAGTTGTTTTTTTTATTATTTTGCAAATTTACCTTCAATATTTTCTTTTATTTCATTATGCATCATAAAAATATTTATTTGATGAATTCATAATTTCCAATGTCTATTATAACATAAATTTCATTTGATATAAATCACCCAAAATATTAAATGAATGTCTGTAATACATCCAATAAATACATATAGAACATTTATTAAATAAATTGTATTGCAATAATTATAATTGTTACTTTTACATCCAATATTTATTATTTGAAGGATTTTCTCTCCCCTAGCATGGATATATTCTAGGTCAGATAAGCACTTATTTAAATGTTTCTTTGGAAATTTACTTCATAGGCATGGAAAACTTTGTGTTTCACAAAAGGCAACTTGTCATATGTTGTCATATATATATATATATATATATATATATATTTTTTTTTTTTTTTTTGCGGTATGCAGGCCTCTCACTGCTGTGGCGTCTCCCGCTGCGGAGCACAGGCTCCGGACGCGCAGGCTCAGCAGCCATGGCTCACGGGCCCAGCCGCTCCGCGGCACGTGGGATTCTCCCGGACCGGGGCACGAACCCACGTCCCCCGCATCGGCAGGTGGACTCCCTACCACTGCGCCACCAGGGAAGCTCTGTTGTCATATGTTTTATGTTTTGAAACTGATCCTCATTATTGATGCTATGTATGCATTTTTTGAAGAATGATCTAGCAACTGAACAAAGTCTTGTTTTTCCTATCTTAATGTTGATATAGAATGGTACAGCATTTATAAATCGGATAAACCAATATGAACAATTACATGGTGAAATGGAATATTGAGGAAAGACCACCAGATGTCTCCACACTACACTTTTTGGAAAGAATCTCCCTCAGACTCACTGTTAAATGAATAAATGGACAATAATAGTGACAGGGCACAAAAAATAAGTACAAACAAAATAAATATTGTTTTTCAGAATAACAGTTTAAGAAAATTGACAATAGGGATGCAATCATATGGATTTTATTTTCTCCAAACAAACATATCTATGGTAGAAAGTGCCTAAGCCCTCAGTCACCATGAATATTGTCCTTCAACAGCAGTGACTGAAGGATAAGCTCTCTGGGGAAGGAGTCCTTAGGAGACTGCCTGCATGCTGCAACAACCAAGGATATGGTAAATGACCACTGAGGTACAACCAAAGCCAGATGTGGAAGAGTAGCCCGATTCCAGGCCGGCATGGGATAATCAAGGGAGTGTTGTAAAGGCTTTGGTAGGATATCAAACACGTCTACATGGAACAGTGAGGATGATGCCAGTTTACAACTTAATATGAGAACACGCACAAGGACACACACACACTCTGGTAGGAGACAAGGCATGGAAAGGGAGAAACTGGCCTGATTATGGGGACCAGATCTAGAAAGAATTAGTCAGGAAAATAAGACCATGGCAAGGCACCTGGCACAGGAGAAATCTCCCCCAGCACCTTCACATTCGGAGCTTTTCTCATTCAGGTGGCAGGGACCCTCCAGGCCAGCAAAAGAATCAACTCAATACTACCCTCAAATAGCTCCACCAGCACAAGGAGCTGTTTGTCTTAGAAGTGTCTGTGTTACTCCAAACATGTGATAGGGCTCATAGGGTACTTCTTAGAGTACAGAGCACTAGAAGGCTTGTTTGACCCACTCCAAATGCCACCAAATGCACTGGTAATACAGCTGAGGGCTGCTTGCTCATTGGAAAAATAAGGAAAAAATATGGAATGGCTTTACAATGGTAAACAGTTACTGACAATCTCATTTTAAAGAACAAATGCATACTAGAAACAGTAACAAGACTTTGTTTGAGGTACATTACCAGAATGTAAGTTTCTTATATAGTATGTAAGTTTATTTTAGGGCCATGTGGTTGTCAAGAAATTTGGTTATCATTTTATTTATTTTATTTTATGTTCATCAGTTTATTATACATGATGAATCCCACATTTCCCTAAAGTTATAAAAGGTATGTTTGTCACTTATGTTTTGAGCTGAAAACATTTCTCATACTGGAGGGTGGATAGCCCTGAAAGAGAAAATCTTTACAACATGGTATTCGAAATCTGAAGGCCTAATTGACTATTGTGTCTGTAAACATGAATTTTTAAATTGGATTTTAAAAGCCTAACTTTATTTTTTATAGCAACCTGTTCACAACTTCAGATTTTACTAATAGCCAGAAGAATTCACCAACAGCCAAAACTTTCAAAAGCCAGAAAATAATTATTTTGCTAAAATCACTGCTAAACGTGGATAAGTTTCAGTATAATAAGATTCTGTAGAGTATGCCAATTTCTCATTTGTCTCACATAATTAAAAAGATACAGGCAACAGAATGTAGGTATTAAGAAGCTCTCTGTGGAGATAATCTTTTCTCATGTGAATGAGGTAAACATATTTCTCTAGACTACTCTTTGTAGATAGTTCTGCATCTACAGATTCTCTTTTATACTGTTCATTTATTTATTTACCAAGACATTATTATTTCTGTGTTTAAAAATAATAAGTACTGATTGATTATAATATCTGAAAATGCTCAAAGTTTATTAATGTGGTTTTACTGAACTACAAATAAAAGTAATGTAAGGTTTTCTGTTTTAGGCCATTTTCTATATGTATCACTCCAAACACACAGAAAAGATAAATAGAAATAGAAAATCAATGGTAAAAAGAGAAGATTAAAAACATGGACACTTCTCAAAATGTGAAAGAAGCAATGAGGGTCTTTTGCTCACAGAAAAATAGAAAGCTGCTGCTCACCCGCTGTTTCTTGTATGTTACTTCCTAGGGAGAAGGCACAGGCACTGCCCACGAGTAGGGCCTGAACCCAGCCATCCGTAAGCCAGCTCTGTGACTAGATCTGGAATGCCGCCAATTTCAGCAGAAGACAACTCCAAGCTGAAAATGTAAGACCTAACTGGCAACTAAGAATCGAGAAGATTTAAGGAAAAAAGACAATGATTTTAGAAGGAATGTCTGAGCTGACGGAAGGATAGGCAAAAACCCTGGTAAATAAGCAGATAAACTGAAACAAAAAAAAAATAAACAAACAAAAAAAACTCCACTGCTTATAGCTACAACACCGACAAGAGTGTTTGATTTGGAGATAATGAAAAAAATATAACTGAAGACAAGAACACTAGGTAAGTCAGAGAGAGGTACCAAGAGCCAAGGCTCTAAAGTTCGTATCTTCTTCTGGGGGAGGACCCAATGTTGGTACAGGTTTTTACAAATTGTTAAGGTAAGTATGCATGTAAAACATTAAAAGTGATCAGCAATGGGAGGGAAATATATTGATTGCAAATGTGTACGGGAAAAAATGGGCATCTTGTCCTTTGAATACAATAACAAACAAAAATGCAGTAAAGAGGAGTAACAATGCCAAAACTTGGTACTCTACAACAGTTAACAAAAAATATTTTAGACAAAAATATTGAAAATGAAAAGGGAGCATCACACCATAAATCAGCCTTTTAAATGACTGAAAAAATGGTAGTTAGTGAATAACCAACTCCATGTCACTACATTAGGGAGCTTGTGCCAAACACATGACTTTCTACACACAAAAACTAGTCCATGACAGCTGGCTGAAGGAGGAAATAGGTTGGATAAGACTAGCACAGATTAGTTACATGTGAACCACTGGATTTAAAAAAATCTTCCCACAAAACACAGGCCCAGATGTTTTCCTTCTTTTTCTTTTTTTTTGTGGTACGCGGGCCTCTCACTGTTGTGGCCTCTCCCGTTGCGGAGCACAGGCTCCAGACGCGCAGGCTCAGCGGCCATGGCTCACGGGCCCAGCCGCTCCGCGGCATGTGGGATCCTCCCGGACCGGGGCACGAACCCGTGTCCCCTGCATCGGCAGGCGGATTCTCAACCACTGCACCACCAGGGAAGCCCAGGCCCAGATGTTTACAGAGGTGAATGCTGCCATAAACTTTCTGATAATGGAGAAAGAGAAACCATTTCCCAAACCATTGTTTAGGCTCTTGACCCTTTGAACACAAATCCAAAAAATATTTTTAAAGTACAGACATGTTCATCTATAAACATAGGTGTAAAAACTCTCAGCATAGTATTAGGAAATTAAGTTTGGCATTTTATAAATAAGGAATATATATATATAATATTTTTTGCTTAATATTTTTCTGATTTTTTTAATTGCTTTATTTTTAATGATATGAAATAATCCATGGCTTATGTCTACCTTTTTCAAAGTATCTAATTAGATTTTTTGCTACATTTAAATTCTAATTTGACAGATGTTCTAAAAGATTAATTTATTGAGGATTATTGTGACTAATATTTCTAAATTTTAATTACATATAAGATTTGTAAGTACTAAAGAATAATTGTAACATGTTGGTTAGTTTAAATGTAATAATAATAAAGTGCACACATATCAACCAGAAGTCAACTTATCAGTGGTCATAAGTTGAGTTTAGAACCCAGGCATATATATTTGTGAAGGGATATTGGACCAATTTTTGACTGTTGGCCAAAGAAGACAGTTAAGTGGGTGTTAAGCCTGATGTGAACAGCTTAGTGAGAAGGTCCTGAAGGGAGCAGGCCCAGGAATATGGATTGGACTCCTGAGGGAAAGCACAGAATTTGGTAGTTGTGACTTACTGTGGGCAAATGGCCAGGGAGAAGTTGTTGTTGCAGAAAGAGTTCTTTTAATTTATAACGCTGATTTACAAGAAGATTTTTTTAAAAAAGATGATTAATGGTACTTCTTCCAGTTGCATACTTGGCAATAGTCGCTGGATTACCCTCCATGTTTTGTAAGTCATTTTAGTTGACAGATCCCAGAGAATATATGTCTCTCATGCTCAAACTATATCTCAGTTTCCTCCTGCAATACCCTTTCCTTTTTATTTCATTAAGATCATATTGTTATTTTACGTTTATATCATTTCTATATATCGGTTTCCCCAGAGAGTAAAGGCTTATGAACTTTTTCTCTCTTTTTAAAAAAAGTTTTCTCCAAAATTTTGAGAAACAAAAAGAGATCAGTGTGGATTACATTTCCACAGGACCGGGAGGGTGATGTGATCAATACCATCAAATGTATGAGGTCAGGGACACTGAGACAGTCCCTGCAGAGTGTGCTGTGTGACAGGGGGCAGGTGTCTTGCAAGCAGATAAGCCAAACTAGAATCTGACTATCCTGCTTTCCATTTAGCCTGGTGTAAATCTCGTCTCTCACCATGTTGCCCTCATTAAAAAATATACAAAGTGCAATATTTACTTTGCTAGGTTGTCCTGAGGTTAAATAATAAAGGTGTAAAGTTTTTAGTGCCTGGTAATCCCCCAAAGCACCATTTAGAAAACGCCTTTTTCTCCTACTTCTCCTGCTCCCAAACTCCCCAGTCTCCTCAGTTCTTTCTCTCCTCCCTCCCCCTCCCTCCGTCCCTGTCCCTTTCTCTTCCTTTTCTCCTTCTTTCCGTCCTTTCTTTTCTCCCTCCCTCCTTTTCATATGTTCCAACTCTCTGCTTTACTCGCAGGCAGCCTAATATATTTCAATATTCTTTTCAGCAAAAAAGAATGAGTTGAGTTACCATATAATCCAGCAATCCCCCTCCTGGGCATATGCCCTGGAGAAAAATATAATTAGAAGAGATACATGCACCCCAATGTTCATTGCAGCTCTATTTACAATAGCCAAGACATGGAAGCAACCTAAGTGTCCATCAACAGATGAATGGATAAAGAAGATGTGGTACATATATACAATGGAATAGTACTCAGCCATAAAAAAGAATGAAATAATGCCATTTGCAGCAACATGGATAGATCTAGAGATTATCATACTAAGTGATGTAAGCCAGACAGAGAAAGACCACTATCATATGATACTGCTTATATGTGGAATCTAAAAAGAATGATACAAATGAACTTATTTGCAAAACAGAAATAGACCCACAGACATAGAAAACAAATTTATGGTTACCAAAGGGGAAAGGGGTGGGGCAGGGATAAATCAGGAGTGGGATTAACATACACACTACTGTATATAAAATAGATAGCCAACAAGGACTATAGCACAGGGAAATATGCTTGATATTTTGTAATAATCTGTAAAGGAAAAGAATCTTAAAAAAGAATATATATATGTATGTATATATATATGTGTATGTATATATATATATATATATATATATATATCTGAATCACTGTGCTGTACACCTGAAACTAACACAACATTGTGAATCAACTATAGTTCAATAAAAAAATATATATATATATATAAAACAAATGAGTATCAGAATCCACAGAATTTGCATAACATTTGAAAAATATATTGGTGAGGCTAAGTTTTGTTAGTATTTGTGCGTGCGTATGTGTGCTGTGTTGTATGTATGTGATATGACTATAGAATGTAGAGTTCTTCAGGCCAGAGATTATAAATTGTAAGTTATAAGATGAATAAGTTCTGGGATCAAATGTACAGAATGGTGATTACAGTGAACAATTCTGTATTGCATACTTGAAATCTGTCAAGAAAATAGATCTTCAATGTTATCACCATACATAAAAACCAAAATCATAGTAACTATGTGAATTGAGGGATGTGTTAATTAACTTGATTGCAGTGATCATTTCACAATGTATACACAAATCATCACATAGTACAACCTAATTTATGCAATTTTAATTTGTTAATTTTGCATTAATAAAGCTGGAAAAATAAAATAAAAAAGTATGTTTGTGTAAACAAAAACAAACAAGTGAACAGTCAATAAACAGTCTTTTAGTTTATTAATAAATAGCCAATGGACACTAAAAGATGTATCACTAGCCATTTTTTTAAGCGGTATATTTGCTTGATTGTTTAGTTGCTTTCTTCATAAAGCTAATTCTCAAAATTCTTACTCTATAAAAAAGATATAGTAACACCTACCTTACAAAAAAAATTAAGCTAAATTTTTCCTCATATTTTTTAGTTACTTCGCTTAGTGTCTGACAATTCAAGAAGCTCACTATTTCTGTAGGTGGACTCATGACCAGGAATGTTGCTATAAAGAGCAGCATGTAATCAGTATCTCCAGTCTGATGCATCTCAGCCTCCATCCCTTACCAGGCTGAATGATAAATGTCATTGTGTGAAAGCTTGAGGGTGACTGCCCTAACTGGTGAAGAATCCATCTCTCCTGAACCTGCTGCTCTTTGCTATGACTGCTTTACTGGTCACTTTCACACCTGGTTTCCGTTTAACATTTCCAGCTCTGTTGTAGATCCATTTACTTGCTTCTGGCTCTCACACTCTGGCTCTGTTCTGACTCCTTAGTTTGGAGAGCATTTTCAGGTTTGATGCTTTGAAATGAAATCCAGAAATAATGGCTATGTGTTTCCCTCTTCTTTACATATTTACAGGAAAAAGCCTAGTCAAGGGCCCAGATCACTGTAGATTCATAAATGCTGATGTATTAGCCAAACAGAAAAAAAAAGTGTCTCCTTGGTTTGGAAAGGGATTTGAAAAGCATTATGAGGATGAAGACTGCGTAAAAAGGAGACCCAAATTCACAAATCCTAGTGTGTCTTTATTGCCAAGAATTTTTATCCCAAATAACTTCTTAGGGGGCAAGAATAGAAGTTTATATCAAAGAAAGACAGGAACTAAAATTATCTGATTTATTATATAAACCATATATATAAACATAAATTTATATGATTACTGTAGTATAATCACACATTTTCAAAGAAAATACTCATTTCAACTGCACATCTACTAAATTTGAGTATTTCTTTCAAAATTTTTGAGTTGATCTATAAGACAGCCTTGGACTGTTTTACGCAACATGGTACAAGTTATGTGTTTAGATAACTGGATAACTACAGATGAAATTCTCCTTGCCCATTATTTTTTATCATTTCTAAGTATGTGAGGAGTGATGTAAAGGAAAAGAGAATATAAACAATGAAAGTAAATGATCTAATGTGCTTTTTGACATAGAGTTTATAAGTAAAGATATACAAAGTGCAGTGAGAGCACTTATATAGAAATTAAAAGTTGGAATCCAAGAAGATTTTTCCCATGATGAATTAGCATTATGTAAAGAGTATAAACATGTCAAATAGTTAAAAATAATCAGGGCAGTGATGCTTCAAAAATTCTTACATTTTTGAAGAGAACAAAACTTTTAACTTGAAACCATTGTATCAGTTTATCATCCTCTGGTGCTATATTAACCTTTACAAATTATCATATAGAGTGAAATATAGTTTTTATCCAACTGAAAGAGGCCAATTTTATCTCTTCTTTTATGAAAAACATGGTATTATTTTTAAATGACTTTCATCCACAAATATCTTTAGAATATTGGAAAGGAATCATTTGCTTTTTAGATTCATAAAATATTTTGGATATCTCCATGGACACATCTAGACTATCTACCATGTCTTCCTTCATTTACCATGTTACATCACCTGACTTATGAGCTATACAATTTATTAGAAAGTAGAAAGATGTGTGTTATTTATAAACCTGAAAAATAACTACTTTCAGTCTGTTTGTATCTTTAATATGTAGCCTACAACTAAGTGTCCTAGGTGAAGTAATTTGATTTCTTCTTTACTTTTTATTAAAGAGCAAACTTGGCTTCAATAAATGTGTTTTTAAAATCTAGTGGCTTTGTTACCTGCAATCTGTTTCTTTTGAATTCTTACCCCTCCATTTTCAACAAGGAGGATGTTCTCAGAAAAATGATGCGAAATTGGATGTATATTCACTGCACCTGGCTGGCGACAGAACTGATGTTCTGTTCATCTGATTGAGGAGAAACCTTGAAAAATCTCAACCTCCTACTTTCAGGCTCTGCTGAAAAATATTTCTCTTTTGAATAATAGCTAAGGCGGTATTATGTAATAAATAACAGAACAATTACAGAAGACATGCATTTTTCTGTCTCCCTAGGCAGACGTCTCTTCTTCCCTTTTAAGCTTCAGTTGAAATATTTCTTTTTCTTTCATGTGCACATTCTTGGACCTGAATCCTGAGAGATTCTCTGTTTTCACACTGGTCTCAAGCTACCTAAGTCAGCCACTCCTTCTCTTATGTGAGTCTTTTATTTTTCTAATCTGGTAAAATCAGCATGCTACACACAAACACTGGTATGGAGAAATACCCACAGATTTTTAATGATAGCTGAGACTGTCCTCTCTTTTTATTTGGAAAGAGAAAAACTTTAAATTATTATATTTGTCACTATTAATAAACAGTTTGACTTGCAAAGCTTAATCAGACTTGATATTTAAACCCTTAAAATTTCACAATTAATTTGAATTTGAGATGAATATGAGAATATGAGATGCATATATAAAATATGCATATATAATAAAGGACGATTGAACATTTCAATATGATATTATTTATTTGTACCAGATTATTACCAACTTGGAATCATCCCCAAAGCCTTCTAAGTTTTTCTCTGCATTTCAGAGAATAAGCTAAGGACTTCACTTCTCAGAATCCCCTTCCCTCTGTGCTCCAGGTTACGATTTGCCAACACAATAAACTCACGTGATATTTGGAAGGTGTTCTATTTGGAAGGTGTTCCATTTGTAGGTAGAACTGCCTCCAGACTCTCCTGTAGGCCTGAGACTCTCAGCAGATTCTTGGTGAGTCCTTGGGAAACACTCATTTTGAGGCTGCATGAGGAGAGACAGGATGGGAGTTTGAGAGCTTCCTGAAAACTGAAGCAGCTTTCTGGTGGTCTTCTTAGAACTACACATTTTAAATAACATATTTGAGTGTGAAATTACTGTTCCCTTACTGAGAGCCTATGGTGGTCAGTTTTGTTTGCGCCAAAGGCAAGACAAGGCTCTCCAGCTGCTCCTGACTGCCATGTAAGCTCACGTGCTAGCTGGACCACATGATCCACCCAAGGAAACGGTGATTATAGGAGTGAAGGGTCTGTGTCATTCCGTTTGGAGGCTCTGGTAGGTTTTCATGACAGGTTCTCCTATCACTGACTTGCTGGGTCAAGGGTGCCAAGATCACTGGCACGTTCATTGCTTCACTACAAGGACTCACAGTACTCAGCATATGATTGTACTCACAGGTATGATTTACTATGGGGACACAGTGAGGATATGCCACTGGGCCAGTCAGGGAAAAAGACACATCAGGTAGAGTCTGGAGAAATCCATGAGTTGACTTCCTATGCTTTCTCCCACTCCTTGGTGGGGGTCACGCAGAGCATGACCTTTTCTCAAGCAGCAACATGCATCAATGTGTGTGTGCAGTATTTTTGTCCAGGGAAGCCCTGTTGTGACTTAATGTCTGAGTTTTACTGAGGACTAATCACAAAGACACTTTCCACCCACCAAAATTCTGGACTTCTAGAAGGAAATCAAATATTCACATGGTAGAAACACTGGACAGGCTGGCACCATCCTGTAAGTAAGCCCTTCTTAGATCAGGCCTGCATATTCTTTCCCGCACACACGCGTGCAGATACCTGAAAATATATGTGAACATCTGCAAATATTTAGTATCCTATTGAAAAACGGTTTCTGGCTGGCTATTGATCCCTGGTATAGATTGAACACTTGATCGTGGGGTGCCCTGAGCTGCCCATCATGAAACTGATGTGGATGTGGTCATAGTACTACAAGGTAGGTCAGATTTAACACAATTCTGAAGGACAGAAGCACAGCAAGTAGTTTAGATTATTATCGTAACTAGGACTATTACATTAAATCCTATCCCTCAACCCACATCTATAGGATCATAGGGAAATCACTGTGACTCACTGACTCTTGAAGAAGGTATTATTTTTCCGGTTTTTGGATGATTCTACACATGAAAGTGGAACACATGAAACTAGATAGCTTGAGGATTATAAACTTCACCTAGTCATGGCTCCAAAAGACAATGACAAATTCTTTTAGCGAACAAAACTTGAAACAATGAATGTGGAATTTTCCACTCTCTTTGGAAGAGGGTATGGAAGAAGTGTAGACTGATGCTGATTTTTTAACAATTTTACTGAGGTATGATTAACATACAATGATTCATACATATTTGCACTGTGCAATTTGATAAATTCATACATACATTTGTGAATCCATCACCACAGTCAAGAAAGTGAACAAATCTATCACCCTCATAAGTTTCCACGTGACCTTGTGTTATCTCTCTTCTCCATCCCTCCCCAGATCCCCTCCTAGATGACTACTGATCTGTTATCTGTCACTACAAATTAGATTTTTTTAAAGTTTCTAGTGAACAGAATCACATAGTATATATTTTCTTTTTTGCCTTTTTCCCCTTATAATTATTTATGACATTGTATGTTTCAATAATTATTTTTCCTGAGTAGAACCCTATTGTTCATATACACTACAATTTATTTATACTTTTACTGATTGATAAATTTTGAGTTATTTCTAGATTTTGTGATTACAAACACAACTGTACAAAACTTGTATGAACATATGACTTCGTTCCTCTTGGGGTAAATTCTTGGGAGTGGAATGGCCGGATCGTATGGCATTTGCTCTCTACCTAATTGCTGAGCTGGAACATTGATCTTCTCCTGCCCTCAGCACTCCGGGTCCTCAGGCCTTTGGACTCAAACTGGAACCTAGACCATCAGCTCTCCAGCTCTCAGGCCTTCAAACTTCACCTTGGGCTTTCCTGCATCTCCAGTGCAGACTGCCGGTCCTGGGACTCTCAGCCTCCAAAATCACATCAGCCAATACCTTATAATAGTTTCTCTCTACGTAGATACTATTGCTTGTTTCTTGGGAGAACCCTGACTAATCTAACTTTTTGATAAGCTGTCAAACTCTTAATGTGCCTACAACATTTTACATTCCACCAGGATTGTATGAAAGCTCCACTTCTATTACAGCCTTGTCAAACTTCCAAAAACAGAAAAGGAGGGAACATTTCCTAATTAATTCTATGTTACTAGTATTACTCTGTTACCAGAACCAGATGAAGACACCACAAGAAAACTACAGACTATCCCCCTTATGAACACTGATACAAAATGTCAACAAAATACTAGCAAAGTGAACACAACAGCATATTAAAAGGATAATACCCCATGACTGCATGGGATTTATCTCAAGGATGCAAGGTGTTTCATAAGAAAGTCCGTTAAATAATACACTACATTAGAGGAATGAAGGAATGAAATACATAACCATCCCAACTGACACAGGAAAAAACATTTCTCAAAATCCAAAAACCCCTTCATGATAAAATTGCCCAGGAAACTAGGAGCATAAAGAAGCTTCCTCAACATGATAAAGGGCATTCACGGAAAATCCACAGCAAACATTTTACACAATGGTGAAAAACTGAAAGCCTTCCCTAGGATCAGAAAGTAGACGAGAAAGCTCACTTTCATCACTGCTATTCAATATTATACTGGCAGCTTTGGTCAAAATAATGAATCAATAAAAGGAATAAAAGGCATCCAAGTTAGAAAGGAAGATGTAAAATTGTCAAGAGTTGCAACGTCTGAGTTAACACTTAAGTGAAAGAAATTTTAGGTTAAGAGGCAGGAATTTTCATTGTGTGGCTGCTTCAAATACCAGGACCCACAGCCCTAGAGAAGCTACTTATTTTTCTGACAGTCTCAGAGCCCTGCTCAGGACCCGGGGTGAGGGGAAAAGAATATTTGTTTCTTTCAGCATTAACTTTTTTGCTGGATAACTATCGTGATTTCCGACTCAGTTGCACTGACGGTTATTTTCTCTGAGTATCTGGCACATTTTGGCTTTTTGATGTTTTCAAGTATTTTTTTCTCTATATATTTTTACAAGGATCATTTTTAGATGCTCTTAGGTAGTAGCTACTTGAAAACAAGCTAGGGGACTGGTGACAACACAGGAAAGCAAGTGAAGATTATTAACTCCTCTCATCTTAGTAAGAAGCATATGAGAATTAGAGATTCCAATATAAAAGTGATTGTAATAATAGAAGATATTTAGTTTTTTTTTTTTTAATTTACTAAAATATTTAAAATTGACATTTTTGTAGTTTGGGGTCCTTATTAAAGCAATTTCTTTTCATTAACATCATGTGGAAAATAACAAGTTTTATTTAATTCTTTTAATATATATTAATTATATGATCATAGAATCATGAATTTACAGGGGCAGAGAGGGCATGAAGGATAAGAGTGAATCGAGATTTTGTGAACCTCAGTTCTCTATTTCTTGCAATATAAAAATACAAAGAAATAGAGAGTTTGCTTAGAGTTTGAACCCATGAGTACTGAATTTGAATTCTACATTTTTAAAGTGACAATAAACATTACAGAAGCTGCAGAGAGTCCTAGGGTTCATGGAATGAAGGTATTAGGTACAGGGATTTAAACCAGCCTTAAGAGTGTGTAGCCATTAGAAAAGCAGTTAAAGAAGATAAATTGAGTTACTTTCACTTTGCACTATACTTTGATTTATTGTAGTTTTTTCTATTGATATTGGCTCACTCCATTCAGTTTAATAAGTTGCATTTAAAATGCTGTGCTTTCCTAATAGATATAACCTGGGTACAAGGATCCCCCCCCCCAACAGACATTTCTCTGCTAATTATTTAATACCAACAGCATATTGAGTCAATTCTAAAATATAAACACAAGCCTAAAATGGCCAACTCAGACACATTTTCAAGAGACAAAAAGCTCATTTTATCAAAGGATTCAATACATTCCCTAGAGCTAGCCACAGCAGGGATTTTCTTTCTTTCTTTTTTTTTTAAACATCTTTATTGGAGTATAATTGCTTTACAATGTTGTATTAGTTTCTGCTGTATAACAAAGTGAATCAGCTATACGTATACATATATCCCCATATCCCCTCCCTCTTGCATCTCCCTCCTACCCTCCCTATCCCACCCCTCTTTGCAACACTAATTACAACAGCCAGGACATGGAAGCAACCTAAGTGTCCATCGACAGATGAATGGATAAAGAATATGTGGCACATATATGCAATGGAATATTACTCAGCCACAAAAAGAAACAAAATTAAGTTATTTGTAGTGAGGTGCACAGCAGGGATTTTCTATGGCAGTTCATTTACTTTCCCTGGAGCCAAATTATTTTTGTTGTTTAGGAAACATGCACAGAGTTGTTTAAGACACACACTCAGCAACCTGATAATGGCAGAAATTTTCTTCAGTGCTTCCAAGACCCTTGGTAAACACTTAAATCTTAAGGTAAACCAAATTTACAGAGTATTTGGAGTGTGTGTGTTGCCAAATAACTGTGGCAAGGACCCACTATCTATGTCACACGTCGGTACACACCACACCATCTCCAAAGGGCAAAAAGTTTTGTCGTATCATGCCTTAATAACAAGTTTTGCCTTTACATTCTGTATAATGAGGCAACCTCCAGAGTTGGAGTAAATATTTGCAAGCCACACATCTGATAAGACGTTAATATCCAAAATGTGTAAGGAACTCATACAACTCAATAGCAAAACAAAGCAAAACAAAATAGCCCAATTTTAAAAAATGGGCAAAGAACTTGAACAGACATTTCTCCAAAGACATACAAATGGCCAAAAGGTATATTAAAAGATGCTCAACATCAATAATTATCAGTGATATGAAAATAAAAACTACAATGAGATATCACTTCATATCTGTCAGGATGGCTATTATCAAAAAAAAAAAAAAATCCAAAGTTAAGTGTTGGTGAGGATGTGAAGAAAATGGAACAATTGTACACTGTTGGTGGGAATGTAAAATAGTGAGGCAACTATGGAAAAACAGTACGGAAGTTCCTCAAACAATTAAAAGTAGACTCCCATATGAATCACAATCCCACTTCTGGGTATACATACAAAAGAATTGAAATCAGGATCTTAAAGAGATATTTGCACTCCTATGTTTATTGCAGCATTATTCACAATGGCCAAGATATGGAAACAACCTAAATATCCATCCAGATTAATGGGTAAAGAAAATGGTATATACATACAATGGAATATTATTCAGCATCATAAAGGAAGAAAGTTCTGTCACTTGCTGCAATGTGGATGAACCTGGAGGACATTATGTTAAGTGAAATAAGCCGGTTACAGAAAGAAAAGTACTACATGATTCCACTTATATGAAGAATCTGAAATAGTCAAACTCATAGAAACAGAGAACACAAGTGTGGTTTCCAGGGTCTGGATGTTGGGGGTAAATGGGGAGTTGTTCCATTGGGTGTACCATTTCGGTTAGGACAGATGAATAAGTTAGAGAGATGTGCTGTGCAGCATAGTTACCTACAGATAACAGTATCATATTGTGCACTTCACAATGTGTTAAGAGGGCAGATTTCATGAGAAGTGTTTTACAACAAAAGAAAACAACTCCAAAAAACAAAAACACCACTGGGAGGTGGGAAGGTGTTGTATTTCCTTGTTTGTGGTGATGGCATCACTGGTATGTTCATATGTCCAAACTCACTAAACGTCATGCATTAAATATGTTCAGTTATTTGTATGTCAATTATACCTCAATAAACCTGGGGACAGAAAGCAAAACAAAAAATCTGCATATTAGAAAACCACATATGAGCATTCTTCCTTGTCTTCCTACTCATTCTAATTACACTGTATTTTCCCTATGTCTCCTCTTTCTTCAGTTATGAATGTTATTTAAATAAGCAAAGCCTTACTGAATTCTGTAAAAGAGTTGTTACTTTTAGCCAGATTCACAACTGAAGTGAGTCTATTGCAAAACAGCCTGGGAAAAGAGTAATTTTTTGGAAAACAGAGTTGCATGAAAAATGTCCTGATTGGGAGATTCATATACATAAAGGTGTTTGGCTATGGTGTTGACTGAATTTTAGAATAATTCTGGACATAGTTTTTATTTGTATTTCTAAAGAGGGAATTAAAGATCTTAGAATTAGGACTTTCATAATGGTTTTATTTGTGAAAATGTTCAGTAATGTTTTATATTTGAGGCTCTCAGAATGAGGAGAGTTCTTTATCCTCTATGAGAACAAAGCTGTCCAGCTTTTCCTGGACAGTTGGTGGACAAATGCACTGGAGGTTATATTCATGAAGAAATGTGTTTCTAAGGGTCGTTTTGGTGTTAACTTTTAATCCTATGATAAACTAAACATATTGTTTGAAATGTATTATTAAACAATCTGCTTATGTATCCACAAATTTAAGAACACAGAAAGTGGCTTCATATTTCCACAGGGTTAGGAAATTATTTCTGTGGAACATCAAGTACATGGGCTTTTTTCCTATTATTATTTTTGAAAGACTGTGTTGAATAATTGCTTTTTTGCTCTAAAGAAAGCACTCGGAATCAAATTCAACTATAATCGTGAAGATTACCTTATTTAAATTAAGCTATTTTATAGATGAAGAAAACTAATGTCAAGAAGGCCAAGTTGATTATTATAATCATGGATTATTACTGGCATGCGAGTTGAGAATCTTGAATACCCACCTTACATTCTATTCCTCCACTGTGCTACTGCAGTTACATGAGATAAATAGATTTTAATATCTGACTGTTTAATTATTTAAAAAGTCTCAAAATTCCTTCCTCGACGATCTTATTAAGAAACATCGTCAAAATGGAAGTTAAAACATGTCAAAATGCTTTTAAAACTAGGGCACTTGTCACAGTTCTTAAATTAGCCTGCCATTATTGAGATGGAATTCTTGATTAAACCAAAAATTCTGGGCAGGGCAATTGCTTGGCCCTCCTCACAATGAAAACTGACAGTGATTCAACCAAATCTTTCCATTATACCTGTTCTATGACTTCAATACATGACCTTCATCTTTAATTAATCTTAACTCACCAAACCCTCTCCTAAGTACTTAAAGTTTTCAAAAATAAATCCTTTAATAGATTATTTAGATGACAGTCTTGCTCTCACCTTTCACTTTGCAGATTATAGATTACACTTTTACATCTTAGTAATGTCATCAGATTAATGATAGATTACAGAGGCAAGTAATCAGCATGGTATTTCCTTAATAATGTCTTCCCTCAAGTCATCAGCATCATGGCACTACAGCGGTATTACATCGACAGTGGTTTTTACCCGTCTATCATCTATGCAATTGTACATCGCTCCAGCAATAGGGATGTGAATAAATCATTTGCTGTCACCTTAGTATAGAATATTAACAATGCTGCCATGAGGTAACTGAAGGAATGGATTTTTTTCTTCTGTTACTCATTACCATTGAGGTGGAACCCAGTGTCTGGATGCAACTGAGGTTTAGTGAGGCTTCTCTTCAAGCAGGATAAACCCCTAGCACTTCAGAAATATTTGGATCTGCATTGTATCATCTGTTGGGATTAGAAGTTGTTTCAATCAACAAAATGATTTTTAATTTGACTAAAAACATTTAAAATAATTCACCAAACTAGAAAATGCAGATAGGTATAGATAAATAATATATAAATATATTTATAGATAGATATTTCATAGGTGATTATATTCGACTATAACTACACTTGTTTTTAGATTTATTGATCTGCATGTTTGCATTGTGATTTGGGCAATTTATAGTAATTTAAAAAGCAATATACGGGAGTCATATGTATTTAAAACGAAGTCTCCTATAATTTAGGTGTTACTCTAAGGATAATTGTGGGGTGTGTGTGTGTGTGTGTGTGTGTGTGTGTATCTTCATTGTTGTACAAAATGGCATGACTTTTAAATGTTTTGTGTAATGATTACTGGAATATTCTTACATCTAATTGATATTTTAATCTTAAAAGATGGATTCCTTTGTATTGTTGTTAATTGCTGCTCTCTCATCATTTCCCAAGAATTATCTAAATTGTGAAGAAATGCAAAATTTTATACAAAACTTTAGAAAGCAATATTTTGTTATATAATCATATTCAACATTATATATGGTGTAATTGCTTTTTACTTCAAATAATTATATTCTCAGTATAGTTTTAAAATTTTTATTTAAATTAATTAAATTGAAATAGGTTTATGTTATGAGGATTATTTCCCAAACCATGTTTTATAAAAATAGTGATTGAAACATCATTTTTTTAAGTTGTGAGAGTGGGGAAACACATACATAGTATCAAGGAATGAGGACATGTTGTTGGAAATGAAAAGAAATCTCACAGAATATTGTGTCAATCATGTGTTCCAGTATGAGGGATAAGATATTTTCACATGATTTCTGTAATAACTGAAGTTTTATGTAAGGAATCACTAGTTTATTTAAAAAAATCACAGTTAAGAAACAAGCTTGAAGGAAGCAAGTGAATGCAAGGGAAACACAGGGAACTCAGGAGAGACTTTGAGAATTTGGGGTGGACTGAACCCTGAGTTCCAGGAAACAGCTTCCAAGGAAGATACACCAGAGATAAGAGGAAGTGATTAATGCTTGTTGGATACTCAGGACTTCAGAAGATGCTATGAGGTATACGTACCCTGATGATTTATATGCAATAGTATTCACTGGGTGCAGGGTGAAGCTGCAGAATTTTAGGGTTGGTGGAATTGAGCTAATGAGCTTGGGGTATCATGGAGGCTCATTTCCAAGAAAAACACATTTGTGACCAGGAAACCTTGGGGTGAGGGCCTCTGTGCTATATGGTAAGGACATGGTATGCATAATCATGTCAGCAAAAGCTTGATGCAGATGCACCAGGGCTGTGGGCATTGGTTTTTGCTGGTTGAGTTTTCTAACTTACGTAGGCGACATATCGAGAAACATGTGAAAGTCAAAAGAAACAGAGGAGAGAAGATTCTGGTCATTGGATTATGTCAGGAGAGAAGTAGTTTCAACTTGAATGAAGCTTGGACTTAACTTTCAGGAAAAAAAAAAAAAGTTCTCTGGATAAAGGAGAAAAGTTGTCCTGATTCTAGATACAGTATAAACTTCCAGTGAAACCACGTTTCCTTAATAATGTATGCTGCTTGGTTTTTGTTGTTTCTTATTTTTTTGTAAAATTATCTTAAGACATTAGTGTGATATCATATTCAATTGATCATTTTAAGATTATGAACATTTAAAAGATTTGAAATGCAGTACTGATATCATAGTGGGGAAATGAGAAGGGGATAATTAATTATTATTGTTTTAATATCAATTCATAATCTTCAGTTAAGTTAGTGAAGAAAAATAAGAGGCTTAATGCCAAATCTTTCTTGGCTGGCTGTGCTAAAGAAATCACGCATATCTTGGTCATATATTAAAAGCAAAAAACCTGCTTCATGTTTAAGAAACTACACAGCAGATGCCTCTCACAGTGGTACTTTATGTTGACTTCTCTGTGTAACAGATTCTATCAGAGCTATTCCAGCAGAGTGGGTAAGGGAACTAGCGTCAAAAGGTTTGGGTTTACATTCTGGTCTGAGGTTTAGTTGTGTGCCTGAGTCAATATTTCTTCATTTATTTCCATACCATCTTTTTTTTTTCTTTTTTACAGTTTTACGAAGGCATAAATAGCATACAATAAACTATACACATTTAAAATGTACAATTTGAAAAGTTCTGTCATCATACCTCTTTTCTGGCTCTTTTTTTTTTTTTTTTTTTTTTAACTCCCATGGCTCTACTTAACTTTCGAACATGTGGAATGTGGTAGGAATAACTTTTAATTTTCTTGTCTCCTAATTCTCATATCAGTGTTGATCATGGGTTTATTCTGATTTTTTTTTTATCATTTTGGGTTGCTTTTTCTGCTGCTTTTCATACCTGGTGATCTTTGACTGGATGCTAGCCATTATAAATTTTAACTTATTGATGTCTGATATTTTTGTATTCCTATATTCTTGAGCACAGTTCTGGGATGAAGTTAAGTTACTTGGAAATAGTTTGATGCTTTCAGTGCTTGTTTTTAAAGATTTATGAGGTGGGATCAGAACTATGTTTAATATAGGACTAGTTATCCAGGACTAGTTAGTGAGGCAATATCTTTCTAAGTGCTCTACTTGTTGCCCTATAAATTATGAGATTTTCATGTTTGGCTGGTGGAAGTAAGCTCTATTAGTGGCCCTATGTGGATCCTTGGCCCTGTTCCCTTCATTCTTTATGAAAGTTTGTTTCTCGCCTCTCCAGATCTTGAGGGTTCTTTCTCCTCTGTGATATAGTCTCCTGTGACTTCTACCAGTTTTGTTCATGGAGTCCACTGAGCTGCAGTCTGGGTTTCCCCTCCTGAACTACTACCTGAAGATGCTCTTCAGGAAGTAGCCTTGAGCAGTTATAGGACTCACCTCATTTGTTTCCCATCTCTCAGGAATCATTATTCATTGCTGCTTGATACTAATGTCTTAAGGTTCATGATTTCAAAAAATATTTTGTCAAAAATTTTTGGTTGTTCCAAGAAGAATTTAAATCTCTTCTTTGTTGCTCCATTTTGCCTGAGCCTTAAGCAATCTAATTAATACCTGTGACTGTATTTTCTGTCTACAAATTAGAGACAAGGTTAATATTTTCCTAAATGTTTTCTGAGATTACCGTTTAGTTATTATGTGTAAAGGATGTGCAACTTTATTTGATACTTAGTAAGTGCCCAATAAATATTAGTTTGTATTATCAATGTGAAGAAGTATATATTGTTTGCATTAGTGTAGTTATACAGAGTATTTTAATATTTTGTTTCTTTTAGGTCTACAACCTTCAAAAAAGAGTAACACCATAGGAGTAGCATGAATATATGTTACAATGCTGTGAGACTTATTTAACCTTTTAAGCTTGTGTAAATTATTTAACCATCTAAGCCTCAATTTCCTCATTTATTAATAGATGTTGAAATAGCACTTAGCTCATAGAGTCATCATAAGGAGTATATGTGATATTCAATGCAAAGCACTTGACACAATAAAAAGCCTTTGATTACTCATTGTAATTCTTACTCTTATCCCTAGAAATGAGTTTGTCAAATAAACATTATGAAGTTGCATAAAAAGACTAATAAAATGATTTAATTTGTTGCAAATTAAACCTGCTTTAAATATACATTAAATGTCATTTTGTATATATGTTACAAATTAAACCTGCTTTAAATATACATTAAATATCATTTTGTATATATTTGTGTCAATTATTTTTTTAAACATATATATGTTTTGTCAATGGATTGAGAATTCTTGAGTGTATAAAATACGTAAGTATACTTTTGTCCAGAAACTGCTAGTTCTGTCATCTCTTCTTCTTATCCTTTGGTTTGTTTGAGCATCAGTCTTCCTGATAAAAGATAAGAATGCTGCTGCTACCAAAATTCCACAGGTTGACCTATTGTCTTAGGAGATGGGGTACATCAACAATCTGTGTGATTTTATTAGCTTGACTCTATTGCATCACATGTAAAGCATTTTAATTAAGGTATTTTGTTTAATTGGACTTTCAAATAATTGTGTGCAATATATCAGGCATTGAAATTAATTATAAGTGAATCTATTAAAATGTTTTTGACCAAGATTGAAATAGTAGTTACTAAATGACTGAATCATTATTGGATTTAAATGCTTTATGGTTATGACCCACATATATTAAAAAAGTTTCAAATTAGTTAAGTGCTGCCTTATTTCACTATTGATTAGAAACTTTTAGTTACCATATTCTGAACTTTCAGAAAAGAACAATGGATGAAAATACATATCAACATTTTTACATGTCTTGTTATTAGGAAGATTTTTATTAGAAAGTAATGCTTATTAGAAAGTGTTCACAATCCCCATGGAAAATGAGCATTGTTTATGTACTTAATACCTGTTGTCTCACAATTATATAGAGAAGTTTATTTTAAAACATTACTGAATTTATGGAAACCTTTGTCATTATTCTTTTGCTATTTGCTTTTGATACCAAAAATTCAACTATCATACATGTCGTCGGGGTCCATAAAGTTATTTGAAGTATGTAAAGAATCTCCATGCCTGAGATGATTAGATATTTCAGCTTTAGATTATGGTAGAAGTTATAGGACAAATCTAGCCTGCTTTGGGGATTCCATAATAGAACTTTCATGGGTGTGAAAAACAAGGCCACCTTGACTCTGGCAACTGCCACGGTGTATCTTTTTTTGATCAGTGGCAGAATTTTGCTAAGAATACTGAACTTACGGGGGTAATTACTTAAAATATCTGGTCTTATTACTAATAGCTATCATATCGCAAAGTTAGCTATTTCTAACAAATGTGAACTAAATGAGAGTAAGCATCTTCTGTTTGAGAAACTGACCTACAGTGCAGAAAATAAAATATAAAATAATGATTAAAATCAAATCACAAGTTCTATTGGTTAAAGTTTGAAACCATGTCATAATTAAAATTATTTTCCCCAGAGACATAATGGGATAATTGTGACACACCTTTTAAATCAATCATTTCAGGATTTTTGATAACATTTGGAAACATTTTTTGCCTGTAACTACTGCTTTTCACTGATGCACATATGAAATATGGTAGGATGTTATTTTTCCTTATCCAGTTCACCTGGATTTTCAATAGCTTTTCATATCTTGTTCCCTGTAGCTTTTCATTTTCCCCCAATCGAACCCAAGAATGTCTCAGCATGAGAGACTGCTGCTGATTTGCAGGTTCAGCTATCTTTTCTGGTGAAAGTGTTTTTCACTTTGTTGCTTGGTTCTTCTGGCCCTGATCTGTTGGACTAAGAAATGATGAATGGCAAAATATTAACTTGTGCCATGTTTTATATGATATACTATTATACCTTAACTTATTTAACACAATTCAAATATTTTTAATAGAAGGTTTGATTAATAACCTGGATAATCACTTAAATGATCAGAATAAAGTTATAATTTAGATTGGCTTAATATTGTTGTATCTTCTGAGAACTCACAATATGACGTTTAGATCACCTGCTCTGCCATTTTGTGTTACATATAGTTAACTGGGTATATATGAGCTTATTTAACTGAATGCAGAACTCCTGAGTACACAGTCTGATTTATATTTTTGTTACAACATAAAGCATATGGACTACACACTGAAGGTCGTTGATTGAAAATGCACGTGCGCACACACACACACAAATAAGACTTAACTATATGTTGCCTATTGGAAGCTTACTTCATATATAAAGACACAAAATATTAAAAGATAATGGACAGACTAAGGTATAATGTACTAATAATAATCAGAAGAAAACTAGAGTGGCTATTAATATCAGACAAAGTAGGTTTCAGAACAAAGAATATTACCAAGGGTAAAGTGGATGTTTCCTGATGATAATGGCATTTATTAATGAGGAGTACATAAAGAATATAAGCATTTATGTATCTAAAAATAAAGCTTCAACTTACATGAAACAAAGACTGATAGCATTTCTTTAAACAGAGAAATATACATATATAATTTTAACACCTCTGTTTCTCAATAACTGAAAGAGCAGGTAGACAGAAAATCAGTGAGAAAATAGAAAACTTAAGCAGTGCTATCAAACAACTTGACCAAAGTGATTTGGATAGAACTCTCTAAACAACATCAGTAGAATGAACGCACACTCTTTCCAAGAGCACATGGAGTATTTATCAAAATGGGTCATATTCTGGCCCACTCACTGAGTCAAAATAAATCTAAAAGGAGTCAGTTCATACACAGTAGGATCTCTGACTACAGTGAAATTAAATTACATATCAAAAACTGCATGGTATTATTCAGCACTAGAAGCAATGAGTTATCAATCCAAGAAAAGATACAGAGGAAACTTAAAAGCATATTATTGATACTAAGTGAAAGAATCTGAAAAGGCTACATAGTGTATGATTCAACTGCATGACATTTTGAAAAAGGCAAAACTATGAAGACAGTAAAAAGATCAGTGTTTGCTAGGGATTAAGGGTTGTGGGAGAAATGAATAGGCAGGGAACAGAGCATTTTTAGGGCAAAATACTCTGTGAAAATACTCTGTATGATACCATAATGATGGATACATGTCATTATACATTTGTCCAAATCCACAGAATGTGCACACCAAGAGTGGAATGTAGTGTAAACTATGGTCTTTGGGTGATTACAATGTGTCTAATTAGGTTCATCAACTGTAACAAATGTACCACTCTGATAGGGGATGTTGAATATGGTGGAGGCTATGCTTGTGTAGGGCAGGGGAGGTACAGGATATCATTGTATTTTTCCCTCATTTTTGCTGTGACCCTTACACAGCTCTAAAGAAAAAGAATTATACAAAATCTGACCATGTTTGTATGGATAAACACACATTAATAGATGTTCGTTATACTATCTTTTCATTCTTTAAAAGTATTATTGAAATTTTCAAATAAATACTTCTTGTATTTTAGTTTAATTTATTTATGGATGATCTTAGCATTGATAAGCATTGATATATGGATATATCTACATATTTGCTTTTCTACATTTTCTAAAAGAAATACATTTTATTTTCATTACCAGAACAAATTTGAGTAACATAAAATTTGTATAGTATTAGTTACAAACCTAGAGGCATGCAAGTATAAACTAAATAGTATGGTGAAATTATTGAATAAATTATAGTATTAGATAAAATATAGGACTCTAGACCACTACAATTTTCAACTTTGTTTCTGTTTTTATTATTTATAAAAATATTTCTGTTAATTATCCACAAAGTAATTTAACACATAGCTTAGTATAGTTAAACATAGGGATTGGATCTAGGTTTAAGAATGAGTATGGAAACTAAGAAAATACAAATATCTTTGCAATTGAGGGAGAACAATGCAGACAATATAAATGTTGGTCAACATGTGTGATTCAATTCTGAAAATATTTAGTAGCTATTATTATACATTTATAATGTATTGATACAGAGAAATGTAACTAATTTCTTGAAGTTCAATACTAGTATCGAAAATAAGTTCAATTAATATATTCAGACAAAATTAATTCTACAAAAAGGCTTTTAATAAGACACAATTGTTCTCTGACTCAAAACAAAGAGTAGTTTTACATAGAGTGTTCCACAAGTGAAAATGGTAGATACCTTTTTGGTCTAACTGAAATAGTGATTCCTTCAATGGTCTAATGAATCATATCACATCTCATTCCCAGTATAATAGTAACTGAATTCACACAGTGGAAACTGACATAGCAATGTAGGAAGTCAGGAAACTAGGCATTCTTTTCCTTCTTTCCTTCTCTCTTTCTTTTTTTTTCTCCCCCTCTCTCAAGGAACAGAATCCCACTTCTGACTGTGCGACTAAAAGCTTGTAGGGTCCTGGGTCCCTATGTTTCTCAGAAAATAAACAAACTAAATTTCACCATCTGCTCTATTGCTATATATCTGCTTTTGAAGGCAATGGGTAGTTTTTAACCAAACTCCTCTGATGACATAAAATGCTTTGTGACTGCCTGGAGGGGTGGGATAGGGAGGGTGGGAGGGAGGGAGACGCAAGAGGGAAGAGATATGGGAACATATGTATATGTATAACTGATTCACTTTGTTATAAAGCAGAAACTAACACACTATTGTAAAGCAATTATACTCCAATAAAGATGTTAAAAAAAACCAAAAAACAAACAACCAAGCAAAAACAAACCAGGGGAAAAAATAGAACAGTTCTTTGAAGGAACTATAGAGCAACTGAGTTAGCCAGGATGAAATAGCCAAGATCCTTGGAGAAGGGACATGAATTCAGGCAAGTCCATCACTCTCCACTAATTCTCCATTTGAGAGGATTGACAACCCACAGGCAATAGGGGCCCAGGGTCACACTTTCTGTAGTCTTACAAAAACGGAAGAATGCTGCTGAGAGTTCCTAAGCATGGTCTGAATTTGAGCAGCCAAAAACGTAGAGATAGGGAACCACAGTGAAGTCAGCCTGATATTCTGTTTCACACTTTGTCTCAAAGCATCTGGGGCGCGTAAGTTGCGTGGAGCAGGAGACCAATAAGAGAGTATCAACTTACAAGGCCAAAGAGTTAGGCAGGACTTTCAGCTGTCAGTGCTGCGAAGGGAAGCAGTGTAAACCCAGGATCTACAAAGGGAGAGGTAGCCTGGTTAACAGCCCGCACTTTCAAAGGAGACCCCTTGAGGCTAAAACTTAAGAGTAGGGGTGGGCCTTCCCTGGTGGCACAGAGGTTGAGAGTCCGCCTGACAATGCAGCAGACACGAGTTCGTGCCCCGGTCCGGGAGGATCCCACATGCCGCGAAGCGGCTGGGCCCGTGAACCATGGCCGCTGAGCCTGTGCGTCCAGAGCCTGTGCTCCGCAACGGGAGAGGCCACAACAGTGAGAGTCCCGCGTACCGCAAAAAAAAAAAAAATAGTAGGGGAAAACTTATCAATACTGTAACCAGGCTCAAATCATCTCAAGGAGTAAGTTTATTCTTACAGGAAGAAGATAACATTACACTGAACCTGTACAATTTTTCATACACTGTGCAATTTTCAAATAAAGTATTAAGCAATTTTCACATTCTCCTGCAGCCAGAGAGCAGTAAAGCTCATTTTCAAACCCAAGTAAAGGAAGAGTAGAGAGCAGAAGAACAGTAGAGACTAAGGTAAATGATATTTATACCTAGCAAAGGGCACCCCTCTTTTTCTGTCAGACTTCTCAACAGGGTGTGTGGGCTGTGTGTGTGTGGTAATTTAATCCTTTATAGTAGGAAGTAGCTTGACTCACACCGTGCCTATTACAATATACACTGGCCTTTGCCGACCTCTGTAACCTCCTCCCGTAGACATACAGTTAATTAGCTTTTGCTCTACTATTTAAAAAATTTTTATTCTGCCTCTAAGAGGGCATATACTATAGTGCATAATATATTATTAATTGTTTGATTTAGAACACTTTTTTTAAATGAAACATAGTTCAAACAGTACAGCTAGAGTTTAAAAATTTCTCAGAGTAAAGGGCAGCTTCAGTTATGCCAAGGAAAAGTCAAGAAATCTCCGCTTACAGTGTGACTTACAGTTGGGCCTGTTATAAGTTGGCATGCTTTGTACCTTCTATTTAATGGAAAAAAAAAGAAGTGCAGCTTAACTGGAGTGATAATAGAGAGAGAGGAGAGACAGTGAAAAAGAAGAAGGAAGAGAAGAACAATGTTCTGGAAAAGTATTTTGTGACTTGAAGCATTATTGATACAGTGCCAGCCACTGTCAAATGGGACTATTTTGTGCCATTTTGGCAGTTGAGTGTTCTGCCTTCCAAGTAGAAAATTACTTCCTTATCCTCAACTGAACAGTGACATATAGGGAAAGTGTTGGGAAAAAATTGAAAGGGAAAAAATAATCTGTCATAGGGAATCATATTTTACCATTTAGGATCCTATGTCAGAGCGACAAGACAGACTGATGACCGATTAGGAGATAATAATACAGACACATGACCTAATATCGAAGATGGACGTTCGCTTGATGAAAGATTTTTCTCCCACTAATGTTGAATTATTACAGGCAAAGTTCCCTCTGTGATTCACTTCATGATGTTGCCAATTGCGCTGACTTTTCAAATATCATTTATAAATAAAAGTTTGAACTTAATATTTCAGCAGCATTAATGAGACTAAGTCAAAGATAATGCAATTCAAGAAAGGATATACAACAGGGAATGTCAGACGCACAACTTTTCTCTGACGTAATATGATTAGGAAGAAAAAGTCATGAGGAGTTTAAAAAAGTTTCTACTTATATACAGGGATGCTAAGAGCTCTCCCAAGCCAAGGGTCCTCGAACAGATATGGAGGTTCAGGCTGGGGACACAGCGTGATACACAAGAACAGCTGTCCAAGGACAGCACATGCACAGGGGTGTCCCTCAGACTTGGAACTCGTGTTCTCTTTCTCTTACTCCATCATGTCCCTCACTCTAAATCTCTGTAGAATCTTGTGAGTACTTTTAAATATCTCACTTGGGGAAGATGCACCTAGATATTCTAAAAAAATTAAATATGTAATTAAACCTCTTCAAAAATATTCACGATGAACAAAAAAGTAATGAACCAAAATAGTACTCCAGATCCAGAAAGATTTGCTTGTGTATTCTTCCATATACTTAAGGAAAATATGATCTCCATCTTAAACTTCCAGAAAAAGGAAGAGGAGGTAGACGTTCTCAAATCATTTTATGGATTCAGTATAACGATTGTACTAAAATCTGAAAAAGGTACCAAGGTGGGGGAACTACAGATGTAAAATTCAATAAATGTGTCAACAAATCAAACCTACCAAAATATAACAAAGGATGCTGTATCATAACCACGTAATGATTATGTTGAGAATTGAAAGGTGATTTAGCACTTAAATTTACTAACAATGTGATTTTTCACATTAGCAGGAAGAAGTAGAAAAAACATATGAACAATTCAACGGATGCTGAAAAAATCATTTGCTATAAAACAAACTTTCTTAATATGATAACGTATCTAAAATAAATACAAGTAACATCATTCAAATGGCAAATAAGTTAAGAATTTTTCTTCTAAGTTCTTTAATAAATCTCTCTGTTTCTATCAACCATTTTGTAGCCTTAGAAGCAGAGCCTACCACATGGTAAATGTTCAATAATTGTTAGCTCTGCAACTATTATTTCTGATGGAATGTAGTTATTTTTTATTAAATGATGGATATTAAAATGTTCCATTTCATGTTATTAAGTCCCTATTACTTCATTTCAGAGTTCAATATGCAGGGATAATTTTCTACCCTTGCAACTCTTCCTGTTTGCCAAAATAAGCTTGTCCAGAAACTTCCTATGAAATATGATTCCCTCCCCTTTTTTTTTAAGGTTTGTCCTGGATTCGGTAATCTTACAAAGTTTTCACAACCAGATCTTACAAATTCACTTATACTAATTCACTGGGTGAACTTTCTGATCAATTTACATTAGTCCCTCCTCCCAAAGCCTCCAAATTCTAACCTTTAATGGCTCATGATATTTCCCTGAAATGCAGTGTCCTCCTGGTCTCCTCAGTTTGATTATTACAAATTCTGAAAGCTCCAAATCAAGGTCCATCTACACCATAACACCTTCTCTAGCTCCTCTGACACATTCAGATGCTGCTGTTGTCAGAACTAGAAAGCAAGTTATTTTTATTTTGAACTTGCCATATGCTCATTCCTATAGTGCATTTGCATACTAATAGTTTATGGACACAACCTGAAAATTTCTCAAGCCCAAGACCATGACTCTGATTCTTATTATTCCCCAAGATGCCCATCCTATTTTGGTCTTGTAGATAATGACTGAGTTTTACATGGTTCCCTAATAACCAACACCTTTCTTATTTACAGGGCTGGGGCTCGGAGGAAGTAAATGTGGTATTCACTTTGAGTACGAAACTAAGGGGAGCACAAAAAAACCCTCTCATGCAGCAAGATAAATAATAAATTAATATATTTTAAAAATTACAATTAATGCAAAAATTCATAATGAACAAAATATATAATTTTAAGTAAATACAGGATCAGTATTACTAATTTTACCTTATGTCTTGGGCATAAGGTATTACTCAGTATGACAATGCTTATTTATAAGGTGAGAAAAAATTACATATATGGGGTCTTTTCATCATTCTTTTAATCTATTGGTAACTGTAAACACAAAGCTGAAATGACAGAATGACACCAGCAATCCTATGGAACATCTAGGTGAATTCAGTTTTTAAATACTTTTATCCTGCTAGGAAATGAACTGCAGTGGTCAGAGCTCAGATATTGAAGTCATACAGATTTAATTCATAATTGTGGCCCTTTTAAAAATTATTAACTGGAATCTCTTGAGAAAATACCTAACATTTAAGATATGGTTTCATGATAAAAAGAAAAAGATATTGATGTCTTTGTAGGGCTATTAGGAAGATTAAGGGGAAGAAATAATACATATAAAACAATTGCTGGAAGAATTGTAATAATCTCTAGATTACAGATATCATGGTTACTACAAACCATTTGTAAGATATGTTAAAAAGAATTCTTTCTGATCTATAAAAATACAGATGACTCCTGAGGAGAGGAAGAAAAATGATCTGTGCTTTTTGGAATTTATAAGCAGTTCAGGGTAAACAGGAAAGCTGGAGTTCATCAAGAACCCAAGAATTCTCTAAATGGGTCATGAACATCTGTAAGACGCCTTTGTCCCTTTCTGATGAAACCCTTCAAAGTTAAAAACTAACTCTTTAGGGCTTCCCTGGTGGCGCAGTGGTTGAGAGTCCGCCTGCCGATGCAGGGGACACAGGTTCGTGCCCCGGTCTGGGAAGATCCCACATGCCGCGGAGCGGCTGGGCCCGTGAGCCATGGCCGCTGAGCCTGCGCGTCCGGAGCCTGTGCTCCGCAACGGGAGAGGCCACAACAGTGAGAGGCCCGCATACCGCAAAAAAAAAAAAACTAACTCTTTAAAGTGAAAGACTCACTTCCCAAAAGAGTGAGCTGAAGGTGGACAAGACAAGCAGATGGAGCAGGAGGGACATTGCTGCTGTGGGGGCTGCGGAGCAAGTCTGATGAGAAGAAATTAAATTTTACTTTCTGTAGAACTGGAGAAAAGAATACAACATTACTGAATCCTTGAAGAATGGTTTGGACTCTTGGGAAAAAAAATTTATTTACAATCTTGCTTAAGAAGGAATCAGTAAGCACATATTATGGGTCAAAAATAAAAGAAAGAGATAAATGATTAATAAATGAAATTTTTTTTACATTGTAAAATTGTGATAGAACATGATTTCTATATCCAGGGACTCATAATCCAATGGAGGAACAAACAAATATTAATGACTGTAACGCAAAGAACACTGGAAAACTATTTAAACTATCACAGAAGTATAAAGAAAGAGCCTAAAAACAGCAGGGGGTCTATTTTGTCTGATATGAGAATTGCTACTCCAGCTTTCTTTTGATTTCCATTTGCATGGAAAAACTTTTTCCATCCCCTCACTTTCAGTCTGTATGTGTCCCTAGGGCTGAAGTGGGTCTCGTGTAGACAGCATATATATGGGTCTTGTTTTTGTATCCATTCAGCCAGTCTATGTCTTTTGGTTGGAGCATTTAATCCATTTGCATTTAAGGTAATTATCGGTATGTATGTTCCTATTTTCTTAATTGTTTTAGGTTTATTATTGTAGATCTTTTCCTTCTCTTGTGTTTCCTGCCTAGAGAAGTTCCTTTAGCATTTGTTGTAAAGCTGGTTTGGTGGTGCTGAATTGTCTTAGCTTTTGCTTGTCTGTAAAGGTTTTAATTTCTCCGACAAATCTGAAGGAGAACCTTGTTGGGTAGAGTAATCTTGGTTGGAGGTTTTTTTTCCCTTCATCACTTTAAATATGTCCTGCCACTCCCTTCTGGCTTGCAGAGTTTCTGCTGAAATATCAGCTGTTAACCTTATGGGGATTCCCTTGTATGTTATATGTTGTTTTTCCCTTGCTGCGTTTAATATTTTTTCTTTGTATTTAATTTTAGATAGTTTGATTAATATGTGTCTTGGTGTTTTTCTCCTTGGATTTATCCTGTAGGGGACTCTCTGTGCTTCCTGGACTTGACAAATCAATCAATGTGATACACCATATTAACAAATTGGAAGAGAAAAAACATATGATCATCTCCATAGATGCAGAGAAAACTTTCAACACCCATTTATGATAAAAACCTTCCAGAAAGTAGGCATAGAGGGAACTTACCTATACATGATAAAGGCCATATATGACAAACCCACAGCCAACATCATCCTCAATGGTGAAAAACTGAAACCATTTCCACTAAGATCAGAAATAAGACAAGGTTGCCCACTCTCACCACTATTATTCAACACAGTTTTGGAAATTTTAGCCACAGCAATCAGAGAAGTAAAAGAAATAAAAGGAATCCATATCAGAAAAGAAGAAGTAAAGATGTCACTGTTTGCAGATAACATTATACTATACATAGAGAATTCTAAAGATGCTACCAGAAAACTACTAGAGCTAATCAATGAATTTGGTAAAGTATCAGGATACAAAATTAATGCACCTGTATGCAGAAAATTATGAGACACTGATGAAAGAAATTAAAGATGATACAAATAGATGGAGAGATATATCATGTTCTTGGATTGGAAGAATCAACATTGTGAAAATGATTATACTACCCCAAGCAATCTACAGATTCAGTGCAATCCCTATCAAACTACCAGTCGCATTTTTCACAGAACTAGAACAAAAAATGTCACAATTTGTATGGAAACACAAAAGACCCCGAATAGCCAAAGCAATCTTGAGAATGAAAAACGGAGCTGGAGGAATCAGGCTCCCTGACTTCAGACTATACTACAATGCTACAGTAATCAAGACAGTATGGTACTGGCACAAAAACAGAAAGATAGATCAATGGAACAGGATAGAGAGCCCAGAGATAAACCCACACACATATGGTCACCTTATCGTTCATAAAGAAGGCAAAAATATACAGTGGAGAAAAGACAGCCTTTTCAATAAGTGGTGCTGGGAAAACTGGACAGCTAAACGTAAAAGAATGAAATTAGAACACTCTCTAACACCAAAAATAAATTCAAAATGGATTAAAGACCTAAATGTAAGGCCAGACACTATCAAACTCTTAGAGGAAAACACAGGCAGAACACTCCATGACATAAATCACAGCAAGATCCTTTTTGACCCCCCTCCTAGAGTAATGGAAATAAAAACAAAAATAAACAAATGGGACCTAATGAAACTTCAAAGCTTTTGCACAGTAAAGGAAACCATCGAAAAGACAACCCTCAGAATGGGAGAAAATATTTGTAAATGAGGCAACTGACAAAGAATTAATCTCCGAAATTTACAAGCAGCTCATGCAGCTCAATATCAAAAAAACAAACAATCCAAACCAAAAATGGGCAGAAGACCTAAATAGACATTTCTCCAAAGAAGATATACAGACTGCCAACAAACACATGAAAGAATGCTCAAAATCATTAATCATTAGAGAAATGCAAATCAAAACTACAATGAGATATCATCTCACACCGGCCAGAATGGCCATCATCAAAAAATCTACAAACAATAAATGCTGGAGAGGATGTGGATAAAAGGGAACCCTTTTGCACTGTTGGTGGGAATGTAGATTGCTACAGCCACTATGGGGAAAGGTATGGAGTTACTTAAAAAACTAAAAATAGAACTATCATACGACCTAGCAATCCCACTACTGGACATATACCCTGAGAAAACCATAATTCAAAAAGAGTCAGGTACCACAATGTTCATTGAAGCTCTATTTACAATAGCCAGGACATGGAAACAACCTAAGTGTCCATCTACAGCTGAATGGATAAAGAAGATGTGGCACATATATACAATGGAATATTACTCAGCCACAAAAAGAAACAAACTTGAGTTATTTGTACTGATGTGGATGGACCTAGAGTCTGTCATACAGAGTGAAGTAAGTCAGAAAGAGAAAAACAAATACCGTATGCTAACACATATATATGGAATCTAAAAAAAAAAAAAAATGTCATGAAAAACCTAGGGGCAAGACGGGAATAAAGACAAAGACCTACTAGAGAATGGACTTGAGGATATGGGGAGGGGGAAGGGTAAGCTGGGACACAGTGAGAGAGTGGCATGGACATATATACACTACCAAACGTAAAATAGATAGCTAGTTGGAAGCAGCCACATAGCACAGGGAGATCAGCTCGGTGCTTTGTGAGCACCGTGGGATAGGGAGGCTGGGAGGGAGGGAGACGCAAGAGGGAAGAGATATTTGGATATATGTATACGTATAACTGATTCACTTTGTTATAAAGGAGAAACTAACACACCATTGTAAAGCAATTATACTCCAATAAAGATGTTAAAAAAAAAAAACAACAGTAGAGGATTCCTGTTTATTTTGATAAGCAGAGTTCAGAACAATGTACTTAATACATGAACATTTGCACTTTTAAAAAGAAGGAAAAAAAAGGAGGTGGTAGATGTAGTCAGAATACATATTTAAATCCACATGAGTATGTATTTTTCATACTCACATGGAAATTCAATGACCCTACTGTATAACCAAGAAACTAATACCATTAGTTACCTTTAGTAGGTGAGAGGTTATATGGTCACAAGTTTAAGGGGGAAGGTAAGACAAATTTCCACATAATCTTTGTTTTTGATCAAATAAATACACTCCTAATTCCAAAAAATAAATACAAAATCTAAATTACAAAAAAGTTCTATAAATGAATAAAAACAAACAAATCAACCTAATCTTGGATCAATTTCATAGTATTAACACAGGAAGAAATAACTTATGTCAAGTAATTGAAAGGAAAGGTGTTGACTGTACTGTAAGATTGTACTTTATGTGATGCATGAATGAAAAGTACAAGGACGTTTAAAATTTCACACTATGTGTTATTTTTAGCAACAAAGTTGATATTTTGTTTTGGAACTACTGTTACATATTGCCAGGTTAAGTAATTACTATGTTAACTGTGTTACAAATCAAGATTTTTGGATTCGGAGGAAATATGTACAATTATAAAGCATAACAAAAGAACTAAAATATTAAAATTAAATTAGAAACTTCAATACAAATTCATGGACTTAAGATACATGCATATATAAGCTTTTAGTTCATAAAATGTAATTTTATAATACATGTAATATGTGATATATAAATATATACGTATAAAGTAAATACATGTATTTTAATGTTTATATGTTTATTTATAGTTAAAATGTTTAAATACATGTATGCATGTATGTGTACTTTTTGTTTTTTAGCTCTGTCAATTGAAATTTCTTGGAAGCAATTTTACCTCAATAAAATGAGTAACCCTAACATCATGTAGATAAAGTAGAGATTTCTAATGGCAATTTACCTTAAACAGAATCAGGATTCCTTGAAAAACAGCTGACTCCAGGAGTAAAGCAAGAAGGACACAAGATGAACTTGGAATATGATAATATATTGTGGTGGAAGAAAAGGAAACAGTAATTTAGAGAGCTATATAAACAGGATATAGACATCTGCTTGAAGGTAATTCCACTATTAATGTTTGCTAAAATGATAATTATTTTATTGGATAAATATTAATTGATTTATTAAAAATCCATTAGCTCCTCATTTTGCTCACAATAGGGAAAGCTGGATAACACCCATATGTTATCATTAGAGAGAGCTATTAAACCTGTTTCTTCCTTGCAAATAAGGTAATTAAATAGAGAAAATTAAAAATTGATCCAACATTCTTAGTAGAAACTCTATGTCAGGATAACCAAAGGGCATCAGTCAATAAGGGAATGAACTATTTTGAAAATCATAATTTTATAACCTGATATTAGATAGATAGATCGATCGATAGATAGATAGTGAGAGAGAGAGAGATTATTTCAAGTGTCAATAACTGCTTTCAAGACTGTTAAGGGAATGGTTGATGGGAATAAGTTATTTGTATGATGCCAAAGTAATACTATGCATATTACTTGCTACTTAGAAGAGGAAAAGTGACTAATATCAATGCCTAAATTATTAATGAATCCTAGCAACAGTACGGTTGGACATATAGGATGATTAGTATTATGGGATGTGAAGCACTACAAAGTAAATAACCATTAAGATGTATTTTAGCCCAAAACCTGAATCTACATTTTAAGAATTAATGTCTATCTTACAGAAAATATTGAATATTGAGGAGGAAGATAATACCTCAAGAAAGTAGTTAGAAATGTTGAGGAGTTGGAATAATCTGGGGAATAAATAGTCTGATCTTTTCCATAAGTCAGAGACAGGAAAAAATAATAAAACTGTTTTAGATTAAAGGAGCTGTAACAATAAGACTCTAATGAAATGAGAGGTTGTCAGTTGATCTGGACTGGAACAAACCAGCTATGAAGAAAATTTTAGGGACAATGGGGAATTTGAATATGGAATGAGTATTAAAAATTAAATGTATAGAAATGGAAAGGTCAAAATTACTAACTCAAATACATAGGATAAAAATGTAGAACAGGAAAATATTTGGAAGGATCTACACAGATGTGTTAACAGTGATAATCTATGGATGGTGAGGCTATGAGTTATTTTCTTAATTTTTTTTACCTACTTCTATATGTTTATTGTGTATACTGTTTTGGAAGTGCAAAATGTATTTTAACTAAAATATGATAAGGTCCATATAGAAACCACTGACAAAGTGCTAGCCTTCAATATCCTTGGAGTATCAAGCAAGATCCAAGAAGATGGAGAAAGAAGAGGTAAAGTCAGGAAAATAACAGAATATGAAACAATAGCAAAAGCATAAAAAGCAAGAGAATTCTGAGGAAAGAGACAAGACTGGAAATGTATAGTAGCATAAGGCCAAATGATTAAAAAAAGGGTAAACGACAACAGGGTACAGGACATCACACAGAGAACTGGTGATTAGAGTAAATCTTCTAAAGTTGTTTCTACCAATAACTAGCTAACTGACTTGGACAAGTCGATAGATTTGAATGGGCCTTGATTTTCTCATCTGTAAAATAACAGACCTTAAAAAATGATTTCTTATGACTCTTTCATCTTTACCATTATAAAACAATATTCTAAACATGACTCTTACATCTCTATGTCTGGAATACCCTTCTCCTCAACCCAGCAACTCAGCTCAGATTTATCTTTCTAAAGCCACGTTGCATAATAAAAGCTCTCAACAAATTAGAGATAGAAAACACACCTTAACATAAAAAATGCCATATATAACAAACCCACAGCTAACATCATACTTGATGTTGAAAAGCTAAAAGCTTTTTCTCTAAAATCAGGAACAAGACAAGTTTGCTTCCTCTCCACTTTTATTCAACATAGTACTTGAAGTCCTGACCACAGCTATTAGGCTAGGA
This sequence comes from Pseudorca crassidens, assembly GCF_039906515.1. Taxonomy (NCBI): domain Eukaryota; kingdom Metazoa; phylum Chordata; class Mammalia; order Artiodactyla; family Delphinidae; genus Pseudorca; species Pseudorca crassidens. Next base: position 10,238,567 of record NC_090307.1, read on the forward strand.
AAAAAAATCCAGAAGGAATGAAAGAAGTAAAATGGTCTCTATATGCAGAATACACTATCTAATATATAGAAAACCCTAAAAATTGCCCCCACCACACACACACAAAAAAAACTGGTAGAACTAATCAATGAAGTCAGGAAAGTTTCAGCATAAAAAAAAATCAACATACAAAACTCAATTGCATTTCTATAAACTAACAACAACATATCCGAAAGCAAAATAAAGAAAACAATTACATTTACAATAGAATAAAGAAAACAATAAAATATTTAGGAATAAGTTTAACCAAGAATATGAAAGATTTGTACACAGAAAACTATAACATGTAAATGAAATAAATTGAAGAAGACACAAATAAATGGAAAGATATACTGTGTCTGTGGATCAGAAGGATTAATATTGTTAAAATGTCCAAAGTACTCAAAACTATCTATAGGGTCAATGTAATTCCTATCAAAATTTTTATGATATTTTTTCGTAGAAATAGAAGAAACAACCCTAAAATTTGTATAGATCCACAAAAGACCCCAAATAGCCAAAGCAAGAAGAACAAATCTAAAGGCATTGCACTTTCTGATTTCAAGCTCTAATAATCAAAACAGTATAGTACCAGCCCCAAAATAGACACAAAGAACAATGGAATAAAATCAAGAATCTGGAAGTAAACCCACGGTCAACTAATATTTGACAAGGAAGCCAAAAATACTCAATGGGTAAAAGAAAGTTGTTCAATAAATTATGCTGGGAAAACTGGATAGTCACACAAAAAGAACAAAATTGGACCCCTATCTTACACCACTCACAAAAACTGAAATGGATTAAAGGACTTAAATGTAAGGTGTAGAAATGTAAAATTCCTGCAGGAAAATATAGGTAAAAACTCCTTGACGTTGGCCTTGGCAATGATTTTTTGGATATGACACCAAAAGTACAAGCACAAAAGCAAAGGAAAAAAAAAAGTGGAACTACATCATCACACTAAAAACTTCTGCAGAGCAAAAGAAATAATCAACAGAACTAAAAGGCACCTACAGAATGGGAGAAAACATTTGCAAACCATACATCAGTTTGGAAGTTAATCGCCAAAATATGTAAGAAACTCATACAACTCAATAGCTAAAACAAAGCAAAACAAAATAACCTACAAACGATCCAATTTAAAAATGGACAAAGGGGCTTCCCTGGTGGCGCAGTGGTTGGGAGTCCGCATGCCGATGCAGGGGACACGGGTTCGTGCCCGGGTCCGGGAAGATCCCATATGCCGCGGAGCGGCTGGGCCCGTGAGCCATGGCCGCTGAGCTTGCGCGTCCAGAGCCTGTGCTCCGCAACAGGAGAGGCCACAACAGTGAGAGGCCCGTACACCGCAAAAAAAGGACAAAGGACGTGAAATAGACATTTTCCCAAAGAAGACAGAGAAATAGCCAATTAGTACATTAAAAGAAGCTCAACATCACTAATCATCAGGGAAACGCAAATCAAAACCACAATGAGATATCTTCTCACACCTGTTAGAGTGACTAGCATCAAAAAGCCAGAGACAAGTATTGGAGAGGCCTGTGGAGTAAGGGAAATCCTTGCACACTATTGGTGGCAATATAAGTTGATGCAGCCAGTATGGAAATAGTATGGAGGTTCCTCAAAAAATTAAGACTATAACTACCATATGATCCAGCAAACCACTTTTGGGTACATATACAATGGGGATGAAATCACTATCTCAAAGAGATACCTACACTCCAATGTTCATTGCAGCATTATTTACAGTAGCCAAGATATGAAGACAATGTAAGTGTTCATTAACAAATGAATATATAAAGAAGATGTTTTATAATATATATAAATGAAGATGTTTATATATATACATAAACAATGAAAAATAAATATATACTCAGCCATAAAAAAAGACGGAAATCCTGCCATTTCGATAATGTGGCTAGACTTTGATGGCATTATGCTAAGTGAAATAAGTCAGACAGAGAAAGACGAATACTAATCTCACTTAGTGGAATCTAAAAAAAACCCAAAACTCAGGGCTTCCCTGGTGGCGCAGTGGTTGAGAGTCCTCCTGCCGATGCAGGGGACATGGGTTCGTGCCCCGGTCCGGGAAGATCCCACATGCCGCGGAGCGGCTGGGCCCGTGAGCCATGGCCGCTGAGCCTGCGCGTCCGGAGCCTGTGCTCCGCAACGGGAGAGGCCACAACAGTGAGAGGCCCGCGTAACGCAAAAAAAAAAAAAAAAAAAAAAAAAAAACCAAAACTCAGACGAACATAGAGTAGGTTGGTGGTTACCAGGGGCTAGGGTCGGGGAAATGAGGAAATGTCAGTCAAAGGGTATAAACTTCCAGTTATAAAATGAATAAATTCTTGGGATCTAATATTCAGCATGTTGATGATAGTAAACAATACTGTATTATATACTTGAAAGTTGCTAAGAGATGAATCTTAAATGTTCTCACCACAAAAAAAAGTTATAATTATGTGATTATGTAACTATGCACGTGTTAACTAATCTTATTGTGATAGTCATTTCACAACATATACATGTATCAAGTCATCACGTTGTATACCTTAAACTTACAAAATGTTATACGTCAGTTATATCCTCAATAAAGCTGGAAAAAACAATGAATATATTTCTGCTTGTAGTTAATCCATAGTGCCTCCAAGCAGATGAAATGACTGCAACCCAAATCTGTGGCCACTTTGTTCATACTTTGTTGTTTTACTTCTCACAGCGTGTTGCTTTGTCAGCTTGCATACTTGTCCCTTCTAGGAGCTTGTCTCTTTTCTGAGGCTGCGTGTTCTCGTCTCCACATCTTTGATTCTTGTGTGCCTATCACGGTATCTAGCTCATAACAAGGATTCAGTAAGTATTTGCAGATAGCACTGAATGATTCTGTAGCTAAACTCCCAGATTGCATTGAATCATTCTCTAACTAAGCTCCCAGCATAAGAGATAGAGTCTGTTGTGATTAAGTGATTGATAAGCCGAGCAGATGTAGGGAAAGAAAAGGGGATTCCAGAATCACCACCATGTGTACTATGCCACATTATTTCCTCTCACTGGGTTGCCTGGAAGGTTGTTTTACTTGGTGATAGAGTTTGATTCTTTATCCAACTTAGATCTTCTAAATATACACGTTGTGATTATCGTTGAGGTATTAAAAAAAACAAAATCCAAAATAAATAAAGCTTAACTTGGGAGTGCTAAGTCAATTCAAATTAGTATTGCATCTGCAGACAGGGAATGATAAAGTAAATTCTGAGTACCAACAGAATGTTCTCTGTTTTGTGTCTTTCAACTTCATGTATCCTCTGTTCATCCACTGTGATTTCAAGTATCCTGTCTCTTCAAACAAATCTCCACTGTTTTCCACTCTGATGTTAAATTCAGTTCTAGATTTTTGCATATGTGCTCCATGTTTGAATTTAGTTTAAAAGCGAACTATTAGTTTTGCTTTTTTTTTTTCTATGTTGATATGTAAAACTCACCTGACAGGGCTATACCCATTCATTGCAAAACCAAAGCATCCACTCTACACCATAAATATTTGGGCGGATTTCTTAAATATGTTATTTTATCTTTACATTTGGAGGCTTTATTTAATCTCTTAATTGGAAAAGTAAATGAAAATGTCATTTTGTAATGTTGATCAGTATAACACTGATTTATTAAGCTAATTTTACAAGTTGTATTTTCTTTTACCCTTTGCTCCTTGGTGACTGAGAATTGAGATACACTGAAGTGTACAAGACAGAAAAACTAAGGTGTAAATCTAAGTGCATTTTTGAAGCAGCAATAGAGATAATTCTGCAAGTGTGATGTGCATTGAAATAGTAAAGGCCTCAATTATGTTCAGAGCTACTTCATCAAGTGAATACATTTACAAAGCATTGGAGCCAGCAGGTTGGCTCCTTCTATATGAGATGTCTGAATTATGTTGACAATCTAATAATGCGGCTGAGTAGCTAAAGGCTGATGCAGGCCTTCAGGAGTTAGTAATGTCGCTGCAACATTTTACAACATTAATGGCATCATGGAGATAAATGAGACTAATATAGTTTGACAATCATCATCTCTCTTGTTTTAAAGAAAGATTTAAGATGTATAAATATTATATATTTATATGCTATGCTTCATCATTCACATTATGTGTCCTAGCAAACTGAGCATTGCATATAAAGTAGAAGAAACCAACTGTGGTAGAAAGTCTTTGTGAAATTCAACTCTTGGAGAGGCTAATTAATGTATAATAAATAGTAAAGATTGATTTCAAATTTGAAGATGATTTTTAAGAGAGAAGAGCATGCACATTTCTTCATTTTCCCCAAACATTGGCTATATCCTTATAAAAACCCATAAAATGATACATGAGAAAGTAATGAAGTGTGGGTGAACACATCCACAGAGATGATGTACACAATAAGATGCTTATAACTATACGTGATGGCGATTTAAATACAGTCAAAATACTGCTCTATACAGTACCTCAAACGAATGGCTGGTGATTTTATTTCATTCAATTTTAAACAGTAACATATTAAACCAAAGGAGACTTGGTATAACAGAAGTTAAAGACCATTTATTGTGAAGTGCTTTGTATTCAATATTATTTTCTTAACATAATTTTAATACGTATTAAGAAAAAATTCAGTTAGAAAGTAATATGATAAATATTATATTTGTCACTTAATCCATTTTAACTAATTACTTATATATTCATTTGCAGAAATAGGCATTTGCTCTGAATAATTACTTTAACAATGCATTGGCTGCAAGTGAAAGATTCTAAGAAAACAAATACAGAAAAACATTGTCCAGGCATGAGATAAAGTGACATTTTTGCCTTTCAGTTGATACTAAAGAAAGGGTTAATGTGACCATTCATTTTCAGGATTTCATGTTTCTTTGTTTCAGAGGCTGGAAAAAAATATATGTCCAAGGGAAAATAAAAAAATGAAAGTAATGAGCCCCAATGGACATCACCAAGGCGATTTGATACTGGGGAAGGAAGTCTGCACAGAAAGGGAGGGATTCACACCGTAGCTTGAGCTCTGAAAACCTGTACACGGCAAGAGTCGGGAAGCAGTTTGTAGCACCTAGAACTCCTTGGGCATTTTGTGAAAACTTGCCAAAACAGCAAGAGAATTATGATTTATTCTGGGACAAACAGAAGGCCACTCACAGTTATCTGGTTCAGAGAGCACTGTCTTATTATTCACGTATTCATCCATTCAACAATAGTTATTGTGCACCTCTTATTTGGAAAGCATTTTGATCAGATACAGTGAGGAATACAGAGGTGAATAATATAAAGTCTGTATTTGAGAGGACCATATGAACACCAGTCAGTTCTTTAAGTCCAGCCAATCCACCAAGTCTTTGTCATTTCATGAAAACAAACTAAAACCAAATTAGTGGGGTTTTTTTTCACATCAATCCCTCCACCCTTTGCTTCTGATTCACATCTTCTTGTCCTCATTTCCTTGGCATAGGACTTCTAATTTCCATGCTCCTTTTAAATGTACCGACAATGTGGTTTACCCACCTTCCTTTGGAAGACTCAGCATACTTGCATGCTTTTTGACTTTGTGTGAACCTTTGTTTTTGGTGTCCTCTGCTATTTCAGTTGACAATATCGACAATACTCTGTTTGGACTCTTTTCAGCACCTGTAACTAGCCTGTCCCCAGCTAGTTAAAATATACCCTATCAGCTACTTGTATCATAATAGAGGGAATTTGGATATTTTATTTCAGATAGAATGAAAGTGGATTAAAATACAATTTGAGGACACAGATGAAAGAAAAACACAAATGCATATGCACTAAAAGAAAATAAAATGAAGCCACAAAAGCATAAACTATGTTTATTTATTTAAATTGGAATTACATGTATTTGCTATGCCATGAATTTTTTATTCTTTACCTTTTCTTAACCCTGGTTCCTCTACATTAATTTGGTCATATGGGGAAACAATATTTCATATGGAATATAAAAGCAACATGAGAAGTAAGTGCTGATTAAAACAGAGTTGAATGTGTTTTGGGGAAACATATTTGAGGATTGACATTAAATATTCCAGAAATTTTGGGCAGTTTCCAATAATCATAGACAAAATTTTTGGTTTTAGCATGCAAAACTGGAAGACCAAATCCAGCAAAATACATATTTGGATCTTCCTAATTCTTTGGGGGATGGAGTTGTTTCTGAAATCTATAAAACCTTAAATAAACCCATAGTTACAGAATTTCCACATTTATTTTTAATTTCTAGCTCTTAATTTTTCCCCCCTGAATGTTAACCATTTCCTGGGTACCTTGATTCCTGGTATTATTGTTAACATGCCTTTGTGTTAGTGACAGATTTTTATGGTGATAACTTGAGGCCATAGAAAAAGACCATCTCTATTTCCTGTGAAATTTTAAATCAGCATTTTAAATTTTATGCTGATATAGAGAAAAAGGGGCACAGTATATGAGTCATATAATAATCAACATTTAATTAGTTATTGAATAAATGACTCATGTGGAGAAATATGATATTAATGTTTAAATATATGCTTTTTATTTATGAGAGCATCTTGGCTGGTCTTATTTTTTCTTGGTAGAAAAATATGACTTGGAACAGTCATTTATCTCAGTAACAAGACCCACACTTTCTACCTGTACCCTATCTTTCTGTTACGGGTAATGAAAACTGGCCTTAAGCAAAATAGGTAAAGAAGAGTAAGTGAAAGCAACAAAGGAAGCAAACTGTCCATTTCCCTCTTAGTTCCAGGCCCCAAGTGGCTGCCAGGTGCACAGTAGTTGTCCCACGGTGGTGCCTCTCTCAAAGTTGACAGACTGTCCTCCTCCCACATGAATGTACATTAAAGATTTTTAGTGTTACACCCACAAGTAAAAGTGTAGTTGCCTCAATTTTCACTTCCCATTTATTGATGTCATGGCTTTAGGTACAAAGAAACAGAAGGAGAAGAAAATACAGTTAATACAGGAAGGATTTAATCTCTCTGGAGTCCAGAAATGTCTACGTTTCATTTCTTCCCTTTACTTCTCGATTCACATTTGAATGTTTTTATTATCAGTAAGTCTGCTGATGCATTAAATATAAAGTCTATTAAGAAATATCTATGTACAAAATCTAGGAAGAATTTCTTCCCTGTTTTTTCTTGTTGGATGTAAACAATGTTCTAAGATATAAAAGTTATGCTTTTATGATGCCATTGTGCTGAACTTCAGCCTGGGCATCAAGTTTCTTACGGTGTGAAATGTATCAATCCTGTCTACTTTCAACAGGAGAATAAGAAGTATCTAGCATTTGTAGAGATGTGGATGGACCTAGAGACTTTCATACAGAGTGAAGTAAGTCAGAAAGAGAAAAACAAATATTGTATATTAATGCATATATGTAGAATCTAGAAAAATGGTATAGAGGATCTTATTTGCAAAGCAGAAGTAGAGACAGACATAGAGAACAAATGTATAGATACTAAGGGGGAAAGGGTGGGGTGGGAGGAATTGGGAGATTGGGATTGATATATATACACTACTGATACTATGTATAAAATAGGTAACTAATGAGAACCTACTGTATAGCACAGGGAACTCTACTCAATACACTGTAATGGCCTATATGGGAAAAGAATCTAAAAAAAGAGTGGATATATGTATATGTATAACTGGTTCACTTTGCTGTACAGTAGAAACTAACACAACATTGTAAAGCAACTATACTCCAATAAAAATTAATTATAACAATGATATATTGGAAAATAATGGTCCTTCATAAAACCAGCATTTAAATTCTTACCTAGTGCAGGGAAATTTGATTTACTACAATTTATGCACCTTGATTGCTGTAGGAAAATGTTTACAGAGGTTTTGCTGTATTAAAATTTCATCAAATTTCTTTGAATTTAACTGTAAAGAGAATGTAGTGAATGACGATCACTGACTGACTAATGTCAGAAGGTTCTATATTTGTAAACATATGACACACTGATAAGCCTGTGATGTCATTAATCTACTTGATTCATGTGTAAGTATTAACTTTCTATGTTTCTGATGATACATAAAGGAAATTATTATAATAGTAGGGAAGTTTTGTTGACATCAATCCTAATGCTCAAACAATAGTGAGCTCCCTGGGACAGGGAAAGCTGTTACTGAAACATCATAGATCAATATTAAATATGAAAACAATAAAGAAACACTACTTTGCTTTTTCTTTGTAATCAAAAAAAAAGAGAAATATCTAGCAATTTTAGGAAGATGAGCAAAAAATCATTTACTATTTGCTATACATGCAAAGGGTATAAGTATAAATTTGAATAGTTACATAAGCTACTTTTTAACTTTGATTACTTTACTGATCAGTGATGCTCAGTTTGGAAATTTGAATTTCATAAAAACACATCCTAGACATACTATATATTTTATTTGCTACCTATTCTTTTAAATTTTAATAAAAATGGAAGGAAGGAAGGGAGGGAGGGAGGGAAGGAAAAGATAGTTTGGGCACTTCTTTTTTAAAAATCCTAACTCTATTTCTACTTATAACTCAATAGGATTTACAACATCCAAGAAGACTTTCGCCTTTTTCTGCAATAATGCTATACAGAAAGCAACAATAAATCTCATTGTCTTTTAATAACAAATATTGTATTGATTGACTGATTGATCTTCATGGGGGCAAATGGAGTGGCTAGGCTTTATGAGCCACGGCTGGTTAGGTTCAGGTCTACTCCGTATTTCTTTGTGATCTGGGACCACAGGCCCTCACTCATCTACAGGAAGTCAGAGAGTGAGCAAAAACATGTGCTGTCTTCTAAGACCTATGCTGAGAACGGATATAGTTCTGCCCTTATTGTCTGGGCAAAACACAGTCATCAGGCAGTCCAACATCAAAGGGATGAGAGATAACATTCTGTCTCTTGTGGGAGGAAATACAAAGCCAAATGTCAAAGAGCACAGATGGATAATTCCAAAAGAGTGAAGGTATGAAAACTTGCGAACAAGCATCCAATTCACCACTGATTTTTAGGGATATCAGAAAGGCCATCATCATAGTGAGGTAAATCCAAGCTGAAGTTATTCAACAAATACCAATCGACAAACTTTTCTTAAACACCTGTCTGAGTTAAGCGTTTTGTAATGTGTAGATGTTAGAGTTAGGAAGAGGTATACACCTAAGTTTATTTTTGAAAGGCTTATTTTTGGTTGCTTTTGAAAGTTAATATTTAGCTCCTTCCTAGGATCATCTGAAAGGCTTATGGGCTCATCATTCAAACCAAATTCTTGGATTGAGCAGACAAGAACTAAGTTGTTTTCTGTATGTTGAAAGGAGTTTGTTGTCATTAATCAATATGCTTAAATGTTCCAGATAGATGAACACTTAATCTTTCAATCAAAAGAATTATCTTTTAGTTCTTTTTGTATGTGTAACATTTATAATGAAATACCCTATACATAGCAGTTGCTTAATAAATGTTTATTAGATACAACTATCTTCTTGCAGCAGATCAATACATATTAATTTATACTGCAATGTATATTATAGTATATTTGAATTTAAATAGATGACATTTTATCGTGCAAAAAAGCTTATGTATATTTTCTTTTCAAATTATTTTCAAGCACAAAGTTATATTTGTGGGTCGTTACATTGCATACTATATAACTAAATATTATATTTGTATATATATTTACTGTGAAGAAATAATATATATCGTATATACAATATGTATAAGTACTTGTGTTTTTATATATACATATATATTTTTTAGGTGAAGAAAATAAAACTTGGCTTGATTTCTAACACTGATTATTTCAATTGCAAAGTAATATAGAATGGTAATTAAAAGAGAAAAATATTTGTCTTTGTGTTTTCCTTTTTGAATACCATGACTAAAACTACTAAAGTTTATTAAATCATGTATTTTACTATTATCATCAGTGTTTTACAATTATGTGTAATTTTATGTATTTAAACCTTATATTATTTGCATATTTTTGGTTTGATGTCTAACTTAACAGGCTAAGAAAATTTACTGTCATGTAACTGTATTGTAATTGAAATACTCTCCTATGCATCAATAAAACTATTATTTAGCTTTTTTTTTTTTTAACATCTTCATTGGGGTATAATTGCTTTACAATGGTGTGTTAGTTTTTGCTTTATAACAAAGTGAATCAGTTATACTATTATTTAGTTTTTACCTTCACTACGCTCCACAACTGCAAAAGATTTCAGAGTAAATAAAACAGTGAAAATTGTCTTTTTTTTTTTTTTTGTACACAATGTTAATTTATTTACCACTAGGCAAACATGAATATCCCACAAAGAGCTTTATACGGCAAAACATTTAGCTACTTGTTAGGGTAAGATACTATAATCAAATTTAGAATGAAATATTTGTATATATCTTTTATGAAATGGTAATGTTCTACTAGCCAAGAAAACACACATGGCCAACCTAGATTTAAGAGCTTAATAACAGATCCACTTTTGATGAAAGGAGAAGAATTTAAAATTAATTTTGAAATCTACCCTAGTCTTTGTTGCATTCCTCATGTGTAAAATATCACTTCCATCCAAAGACTTCCAAAATTATCATCCAATTATGATATCAAAATCCCAGATTATGATTTACATTACACACATTATATATATGAAGTTCAGACGGAAAGGAGATGCTTCCAGTGCAGTCTTTCAAGTGTGCTACCTCTTAATTCCCAGTCCTATAAACGAAGAAACAAATGATCTTTTCACACTTGTAAATATCATGGTGAGACAGTTGGTGGATAACTGTAGTAAACCCTCATGTTTTAAGACATGAAGAATGAGAGGTACATGGAGTCACTGGTCCACAAACAATATGAAATTCCAGTGGCACCTGGTGCCAGGCCCACCTGCTGAAGCAGTAGTGTATGTCACTTCACCTAGTTCTAATCTGTGGGAAGCCATCCCTAGTTCATTGTTCTACACGTCTTTTGACTCTACCATGTGGGATCTTTACTCTGCCTCCTGAAACATCTCATTTTTTCCTTAAGAAATTGCCAACATTTGTAGTTTAATAGCTTTCTCAACAAACTTCCTGTTTGTAGAAAGTTGGCAATCCTGAGGGCCTTTTGAGATTTGATCAATTTCAATTCCTTTTGGTCAAAGCCACCATGTTTCCCTTAAAAACTTTTGTGAGGATATTACCTTTAAGTTTATAATCCATTTATAGCAAAAAAGAAAACAAAAAAAACTACAGTTCTTTTGGAGACCTCTCTCTACTTTGCATGTTTCAACTTTGTGTAATGCCTCTTATTGTAGCTGAGAGGGTGTATTAGGTATTGTATTAAATCTTTTGAAGATATAATACAGATAGCCATAACTTTGATATTAACTATGGCATTAGTCCTTCTTTTACTTCAAGAATCTTTTACTGACTTGGAGACTAGAGGTGAATGAGAGTTTATTTTCCAGCCCAATAATTTATGCCTCTTCTGTAACCGTTTTAAATTTTTCTTGCAATCTTAACAGTTTCTTCCCTCTCTCCTAAAGTTCTTTATCATATGTAGTTAGGAACATCCAGCTGACACTTTCAATATTCTGCCTGGAGATCTCTTTGGAAAAATCCATGTTTATGAGGTAGATTTTCTATCTGCCAAGCTATTGCAGGTTACAGTTCTGCCAATTGTCTCATGATGACATAAATAAGTTGTCATTTTTTTCCACCCTTCAGTAATAGTTTCTGCACCATTTCTCCAGCCTTCTTCAACAGTGTGCTTGGCGATTTTTCATTTTCTGACTATCACCCAGTTCCAAAGCCAATGCCATATGCTTTAGGATTTACAAAGACAACACCCATTTCTAGATAACAATTTGTTCCATGTAGGTTTTCTCTTTGTAAAAAAAATCTCATAAGTTAGTTACAACAGCAACGTTATATCACAATTTATTTATGGAAAACAACCTGTGACTGCTCTGGCTCATCTGCTTTGTTGCTCTCTGCTGGGTTCGCTCATGCCTCCAAGGTGAGAGAGTGAGCTGGAAGCTGCTGTCTGGTGTTTGGCAGACTTTGGTTTAACTGGGACAGCTTGTTATTTGTTCCACATGGTCTCTCAGTATCTAAAAGTCTAGTCTGGACTTATTAATGTGTTTGTCTTAGGGTTTGACAGAGCAGCAACTGAGTGAGCTCTCATGTCCAAACACTTGTCAAGCCTCTGTGTGATCGCAGTTGGAAAAGTTCTAAGTGGCCTTTGAAAGTCATTGCATGCAAGTCATTCCATCGCCAACCTAGACTCAAAGAGTGGAGATGTAGGTTACATATTTTGATGGGAGGGGAAGAATTCATGATAAGTGATAATTTTTAACTCTGCCAATGCATACTTCTGCTACTCTTTTGTTTTTCTGCCCTCAGGAGGAGAAAAGCTTCTCCCAGATATTGGCTGGCCTGACGGGGCAGTGGCAGTGCGCCATTTCCCCAGCTCACCCTAAAAGGGATTGTGTGCTTCCATTTGACTTCTTGCACTTCTTCTATCACGAAGAAAAGCTTTCTTCTGGTAGTTTCTGCCCCCTTAGCTTGGACTCCACAATTTAAAATATGGGAGTGCTAACTACAAATGGGCACCTGCCATCAGCCTCTATAAGGATTAGCTCATGAGCAGCTGCAGCTGCTGACCTTCAACACCCCATGCAAGGAGTTCAGGGTGGAGACCAGGAACGAGGCCCTCTGTGCTCTGGGACAAACTGGAAGAACAGGTCTTTAGACAGATATTTTCAGAAGAAGATTTTTATGAGCCCAACTCTTGCATTTCCTCGTATCTATAAAAGCACTAAAATCATTAATGGTGACATCTGCTCCTCGTGACTGGCAGCAAGTCTCTGCCAACACGTGTGCTTGAGTGCACGTCCCACCCTCACTGACATCATATATAACACTGACTTTTGCCGCTACCTCTTTGGAGCAGTTCCTCAGAGCCATATGAAATGCTGTCTCCCAGGCTATAGTTCTCATTTTGCCCCAAATAAATCTTAACTCACGACTCTCATATTGTGCTCTTTTTTTTAGCTGACAAGAGTTATGCTTTATCCAAATGCAGTGGGAATCAGTTCAGCTAGTTCTGCAACTATCTGAAGTAGACATACCCATTGTACCTCAGCCAACCACAACACATGTGTTGGCTGAGGTCCAGTGGGTATATCTCACATATGTATGAGTAAAAATAAATGTAATGTTATTCTATGCCACTGAGTTTGGAGTGTCTTCTAATGAAACAATAGATGACTAATACATGCACTTTCACTTTGATGACCAGGAAGATACACTGAAGCTTTGACCTGTACTAGTGGATTTATTTCCTTAGATAAGCTGAGAATGTTCATGATGCTTACCTAATTATTTATCTATATGAAACAATACATTTTATTTTTCATTGATAAGAACTATGTGTTATGTTATTGACAAATGCAGTCAATCTGTTTTCATTGCCATGACTCCGCATATTCATCATGGAACCTGTGGCCAAATCAGTTTTTTTTTTCTTTTACTGATGAGAGGAATATCACCAATGAATTCTAAAAATATTAGCTTAATATATCTACACTCAGACACCTGTTAATGAAGGCAAGGTCACTTCTAAATAACAAATGGGCAAATTTGGGCCTAATTTTAAAAAGCTTTTATTTCTTATGCAATGTGTGCTTGATGCTTTCGCCTAAATAGTTGCTTCAGTCTTCCAGTTTGGGTATCTGTTAACACTAGTTTATAGCAATCTTTGAAATCAGGACTTTTTTTGACACAATGAAAGTTTTGTTGAGAAAAATTTAATGGAGACTATAGAATGAATAATGATGGCTTCAAGAATTACCTTCAGGGCTTCCCTGGTGGCACAGTGGTTGAGAATCTGCCTGCTAATGCAGGGGACACGGGTTCGAGCCCTGGTCTGGGAGGATCCCACATGCCACGGAGCAACTAGGCCCGTGAGCCACAACTACTGAGCCTGCGCGTCTGGAGCCTGTGCTCCGCAACAAGAGAGGCCACGATAGTGAGAGGCCCGCGCACCGCGATGAAGAGTGGCCCCCGCTTGCCACAACTAGAGAAAGCCCTCGCACAGAAACGAAGACCCAACACAGCAAAAATAAATGAATAAAATTAATAAAAGGCAGAATAGGTGATAGTGTGCCCCAAGCACACTATTAAAAAAAAAAAAAAAAAAGAATTACCTTCAGCACATGCTAAACAACCCTCCCCCCCCACACACACACCCCATGCACTCACACACCAAGACATTCTCACTGGGACAATGTTTAACCCCCAGGAATTAGAAAACGGATAAGCGTCTACAACAGTTCTTATATTATTAGCTTTACAATCTGCTGATTCATGTCTACAGTACATGATTTTTCAATTGCATTTTCCTATATAAGACACAAAAAAACTGATTACTTCCTTGATTCAGTTGTTATATTTATTCAGAGCTCTCTATCTTTATATCTACATTTTCTCCAGATATGATCATTAAAACTTAGAGAATCTATTATTTGAAATAATTACCTCCCTATTTCCTACTGTAAGGGCTGGTATGATATTGAAGGCCCAGGGGTGAAAACTTTTTCCACTTTAAATGAACTCCACTAACACATCCTACAAAAGCTGTTATACAAATTATACTAGACCATATTTTTTGCGTTTGGAGTGATGAGACAGAGTCTATAGAAGTCGATGGCGTCGGAACAGAAATGATTCTTTGGGGGTTTGAACATTGCTTGAGGAATTCCCCACCCGCTCAGAATCAGGTTCTTCAGCTGCTATTTACAGCAAAGCTTATGGATTATCTGGCTATCTCAGCCAAATGGATGGCGACCTTTTAAATATTTCATGGACGTATCACGTTTATGAGAATCCTGAAAAATTATCCTAGCTTCTGTCATTTGCTTTGGTAGGAAATCCAGAGATTGATAGGGCACTGGGTACATTTTATTTTCTTTGGGTGTTTTATTTCTATTCCTTATTTTATTCTGTAGGTCTTACTCAAGCATTTATTTATGAAACAGGGGAGGTAGGAGGCAAGGCTAAGAAGGGCAAGTTTCTGAAGTTTTCTAGGCAGTCCAGCATCTCTGCTGCATCTTGTTATTCTTGCCTGCGTGTAACTGCAGGTGCAGGTTTCCTTTGATACAGTAATTGGATTCGGGAAACTCTCAGGCATGAACATATAATTATTGCTCCTGTTTTCTTTTTGCTCCTCGGACCCACAAAAAGACATCTGGCTCAACTGTACCATTAGGAATAAAGGAAAAAAACATAGAACAATTGATTCAAATTGTAGTTTTTAAATTCCTTATGAATCTTCTTTTCAACCAAGAAGAAACAAAGGAATCTGCTCTTGACAGCCCTTAAGAAACATAACAGGAGACCTAAAATAGAGAATGTACCAATTCAAAACAACATTTTAATTTTCGAAGTAAAACCATTACACACTTTCATAAGAAATAAAATGGCACTTTAGTTTGTGTGATCAACATGGAATAGAGGGAAATATCTAAAACTGAAATGAAATATTGAAGAATAATCATAGAGCTGGCAATGCTTTTCTGCTTTCTTCTCCAAAATTGTTGTTAGAACTGTTATATCAGCATTTTCAATTTTAAAAAGAAAAATGCATTCTTAAAACGCCACTACTTTGAGGTTTGTTGAGCTGTTCATTCTGTCTTCATGTCAGTGGTAAAACACAGCTAACTGAGGAGGCAGGTGATATTTTCTGATGTTTTCACATGTTCCATTTTTATTATTAAAATGGTACTTTTTAATGTGATAACTAACGGTTAATATAAGCAGATGGAAAATCATGTTTGTTTTTCAACTGGTTACTAGGAAGGATTTTTTTTTCCTTTTTTTTTAAACATCTTTATTGGAGTATAATTGCTTTACAATGCTGTTAGTTTCTGCTTTATAACAAAGTGAGTCAGTTATACATATACATATGTTCCCATACCAGGAAGGATTTTAATCGCAGATCTAGCATCCAGCAATTAGATATTGAATATCATTTCCATGCTTTAAAAATGTGCATCAACCTGTGTTTACATGACTGGATGTCACGCGGCAGGTTACACACACAGCTTATTGCTTGCTACTGACAGGATTTCAATGATCTATTTGTTTTGAAGTTTTTTAAACATCGCAATGCCTTCCCCACTTTACTCCACTCTTATTATATAACATACCCATTTAAACAATGTCATTTTGGACTTTTAGAGACTATTTTAGAATATTAGGACAAAAGTAATAAGATAATGAAGGAATGAGAAGCAGTATTTTGATATCCTACACTCTGTAACTCATTTTTCCATCTAACCTCAGGTAGAATATAATGGTTATTTCTGGAGGACTGTCAAGGGTTAAGAAGCAAATTACAAATGATAACTTGATTATAAAGTTTTTTAGAGCAAGAACATTATTGCTATAAAGTCTTAGTGAAAAATTTAGTTTTACTTATAATTTTATAAAGAAAAAAATACACACACACAAACCCAAATGACTTTATTCCTACATTTGAATGGAACTATTTATCAAGGCGAGAATTCAGTAGGCTTCTGCCATTGTGGTAAGATGAATGATGAATCAGATGCAAGGCAGTATTCCTTAATAATTTATTGGGTCAGAAGTTATGGTTTTGCTCAATTGAAAATTATTAGATGGGTTTGCCTCAGGCGAAAAGCATAGCGTATGCAAAAGGAAAATACATTAAGCAAACATTCCATGAGTTTAAGCATTTCAAACAGTGTACTGGATAAAGGCCCTGATGCAGTTGTCATTAATTCAGGGGACAATTTTACCTCCACACAACATAATCACAAGATGGGAATTGTCAGCACAGTTCTGTAAATGAGATGTTCATAATGAATAGTCAGTATAAGTCATTACTTTATCCAATGTTCTTCCTCGTGAATGAGGATAAGAAACAGTGCAGAAGTCAAAGCTTGACTTTTTTTTTTTTTTTTTTTTTTGCCGTACGCGGGCCTCTCACTGTTATGGCCTCTCCCGCTGTGGAGCACAGGCTCCGGACGCGCAGGCTCAGCGGCCATGGCTCACGGGCCCAGCCGCTCCGCGGCACGTGGGATCTTCCCGGACCGGGGCACGAACCCGCGTCCCCTGCATCGGCAGGCGGACTCTCAATCACTGCGCCACCAGGGAAGCCCTGGACTGTAGTATTTGATTCTGAGAACCATGATAATGTGGATTGCATTTTAGAGAAAAGTTAAATAAAAATGTTAGGTAAACTTTTAAAGTAGTCACTAGTACTAAGGGACAAAATATATAGTCCCGACTTACAATGTTTTGATATATAGTTTTTTGACTTTATGATTGTGTGAAAGTGATGCGCACTCAGTAGTAGCCATGCTTTGAATTTTGAGTTTTGCTCCCTTCCTGGGCTACAATCCTCTCGGTGAGTGCTATGCCCAGCCTGTCACGTGACCACGAAGGTAAACAACTGATACACTGACAGCCATGCTGTACCCAGACAACCATTCTGTTTTTCACTTTCAGTACAATACTCAGTAAACTACATGAGATATCCAACATTTTATTATAAAATATGTTTTGTGTTGTTAGTTTTGCCCAACTGTAGGCTCATGTAGTAAGTTAAGTAAGTAAGGTGTTCTGAGCACATTTAAGGTAGGCTAGGCTAAGCTACGATGGTCGGTAGGTTAGGTGTATAGTCATCCCTGAGTATCCAAGAGAGATTGGTTCCAGAGCCACCCTGGATACCAAAATCCGCAGATGCTCAAGTCCCTTATATAAGATGGCATAGTATTTGCATATAACCTATGCTCATCCTTCAGTGTATTTTAAATCATCTCTAGGTTACTTCTAACACCTAATACAATGTAAATACTGTGTAATTAGTAGTAAAATACAAATGTAAATTATGTAAATAGTTGCCAAAATCATGCTGGAAATTCGAGTTTTGCTTTTTAAAACTTCCTGGAATTGTTTTCTGAAATATTTTTGATTCACTGTTGGTTGAATCTGCAGATGTATACCCATGGATACAGAGGGCCAGTGTATTAAGTTCGTTTTCAATTTACGATATTTTCAATTTATGATGGATTTAACAGTACGTATCTGGGGAGTTAATGAAGAAATTCAAGAAGGAAAAACCTAAGAACAGTAAAGATGCAAAGTTGTCCTTAGAAAGTTGACTTGGGGAAACAGTCTGTTCTCCAGAAGTTTCTTATTTTAAAGTTACCTGTATCTGTGGATACGGGAAAGGAAAAACCAATAAAATTGCAGACTCAGAGTTGACATTTTTCTCAGAAAGTAAACATAGGAAAAGCAGGGCAGATTTTAAATTAACATTTAATGTAATATAGGTAATCAGTAGTAGATACAGCCAATATGGATGTGGGGAAAAATACACTAAAGGACCAGATACATGCAGGTCATCACTCTTTTTTTTTTTTTTTGACGTAAAAATTTTTAATCCAAGAAACAATATTGTGGAAAATGCCTTAGAGAGTCTTAATTAGAGACAATAGCGAATGGAGCACAGTGGCTAAAATAGGGAAGAGCAGAGTATAAAAAAATAACCGAAATATTCCCAGGAACTAATTTTATTCTTAAGCTGTTGTAGCTCTAAAGCCTTTTCAGTGTCTAGAACATAGTTGCTGTGAATCGCTGAATGAATGAGTAAATATCCACTGACAGACGTGGGGAAAGTGCCTGGCAAGCCAGTGGCATATGCATGTAAGAGAATGTGGAAAGGAGTTAGGCAACGTGAGCTGGGTGATTAACTGCAACAGTTTGTAACTCAGGAACAAGAACAACAAAAAAAGCAGAGAAAATCGAGCATTATTGTAGAGTTAGGATATTCTAGTTGGCTAGGGTTTCACAGAAAATACTATGCAAGAGAAATTTAATTAAATATTTTCTTTATAGGATGACATAATAAAAACGTTTGCTGCAAATCTGTCAAATCAGAGGTATTAGAAAAGCTTGGAAAATGTTTTTTAAAATAAATCTTCTGCAGAAAATGAACAAAACCAGAAGCTGCTCTGTTGAAGTGGAGGTGTGGGTTCCAGAGCCCTGGTGGGGTTCCTGTTCCTTTCTCACAAGTAGTGGCGATTAATCAGACTCTCACTTAGAATGTTCTAGAACCCTCTTGATCACAGCTGGCATCTTTGCAATCTCATATGAACAAATTTAATCCTCCATCAAGAGTCCCCTTAACCTCTTACCAAACAACAAAAGCCACAGATGTTGAAAGTATGTTTGAAATGCTGAGCTCTTTAGAACTCTCTATATCTACAGACAGAGCAGACATTGTGCACCAGTTTACCTGTATTCGTTTCATGGCCAACATATAGACCTAAGAACCAAGTGTGAATCACAATCAGCAAGATGAGTAAGTCATCATAAACAAGAGAACACTGTCCCCAGTCTAAAGGGTTTAACATCTGTGCGTGTTTTGTATCAATTAGGCATTTCATAGAAACTTGGAGTTCAGTGAAACAATTCTCTGCTATGTAAGAACCCAGACAGGGTGAATACTAGGTTAGGTTTTTATATTTTCATGACTGATGCAAAGTGAACTACATATATAGATTATAGAAACATTTCTTCCAGTTCTGAGACCATAATTCAGAGACTTAATAGCCTATTGCTATATATTACAATTATACATATAGCATTAATATAATATTAGCTAAAAGGCTTGCCATGTAGCCATGAAGTTAAGGGAAATTTTTCATCTGTATTTTAATTTTAGCTTTAAACAAACAACTCTGGGAATATTGTTCAATCTATATTAACTAAGACTAATAACCAAGGCCTTCCTTTAAACAAATACTAACGCATGCAGCAGAATTAAATCCAACGACTTTGATTTTTTTCCCTGGAGCTATTGTGAAATTATTTGATCCATCTTTCTTAACATTTTGAATCTGGTCCGTTAAGACTTTGAAAAGGCAGAGAAATGCTGCATTAAGATTAAAGCTTATATATCGAGAAGCAGCTAGCTAAACTTTGAGACGTTAATGCCTAGATGTAATATTTTTATTGTACATGAAGGGAAATAAGCTTCTGTTGTTTCTGACCTTCAGAAGTTGTGCTTTATGTGTAGTTAAAATTAATAAACTCCCATTTGCTGATCAACAAGCGAGGCTGTTTGTGGGAGTCAGTAGAAATAATTATGTGTATACATGAAATTGTAGGAAGGTCTAAACTTTGTACCCTACAGCTAGCTATTCAGCTCTATCCATTACTATTCTACCTTATTCAAATACAGTCAATTATTTATGCACTTTTATCCATCTAAACTAATTAATTTCTGCCCTGTTTTTTAGCTTACAAATTTGCTTGACCAGTAGAAAAAAAATCTGTTGCTTTAGGTACTGGTGAATTATATTCTTTATTAAAATAAAATTATTTGATGCAGATATTTCTCTCACTCTTCTCAGGTTGTGTCATATTTTAATGATTATCCTTACATACTTTAACATATCATGTCTACGGTCCTTCCAGAGGTGTCATTTTCAGTCTAGACTTTTAGGATATGATGATGCTTGATTGCATTTACTTATAATGAGCATCTAGAAATAGATTTCCACTTCAGTCTTGTAGACCTTGCCAACCAATTAGAAATGAAAAGCCAGAAACCCTGTTACAATTAGTGAACTTACACTTTATCTAAGCCATTCCTACACACCTTTTATATAATTATCATTATTTTTAGTCTGTCCTTTTCATTCCTTAAGGTGGGGTATCTCAATTTACAATGTAGAAAGTTCAGTGTTTTTTTAAACAATACTGAAAACCATCAAAAATTAACTTAACAGTTTAATAAACAAATACACTCTACTATGTCATTCCATTTGAAAATATTTCTTTCCTAAGCAATTCTTCATTTATTATTATAGTTTGAGGATAATATACTGGTAAGATAATGTTTCAAATGTAAGCATAATTTAACTCATATTTTTAGAAGTTTTAATTGGTTTTGACACTTCTCTGAAGATTCACAGAGATTTCTTAGATATTAAATATCATGTAAATATTAAGTAATGATTATGGCTAATGTGGTATTTTCTAAATGAGGAATATCAAGGTATCTAAGTAATTGATAGTCACTCTGGAAACATGGGCAAAAGCTAAAGGACAGGATACACAATATCATTTTAGCCCTATACATAATTAAAAAAGAATAAAACTGAATATAAAATGTTTCACTCCACCACTCTATCATAGAAGGAATTTGTACTTAGGTTTTTAATGTTTGTTTTAAGAATCAAACGTCTATTACAATCAGTAATGAGTTTTTATGAGAATGAACAGACACATTTTTTTCATAGGTCTATGTTTAGCTATGAACTTATTTGAGACCCAACAATCCCAAGACTAGGTTCTTCATATCTTATGAAGGATAAACTGCTGTCTTGGCATCCTTCAAACTGTAGTTCAAGCTGGAGTGGCCTGCCATTTCTTTCTCCTCTTACAATTAATTCATCCCCAAAATAAAGCTAGAGCCATCACAATGATTTGTCACAATCTATATGGAAAGGGATATAAGAAAGTGGCCTCTGGGATCACATTGCTAAAATTTGAATCCTGGATTTGTGACCTCAGGCATTTAGCCTCTATGATCTGTTTCTTCACGTTAGAAATGGGAAAACAGATACTATACCTATTTTATAGTGTTGCTGTGAGTTCTAAATGAGTTACAATGGGAAAACTCTTAGAACTCTATTTCACACATAAATATGACCTCTTTTTAATATCATCCAAACTCAGTAATAATATATTTACATAGAATTTCACATTTAAACTATTCCAGAGGCTCTGGTCAGAAGTTAATATGAAAATTATATACCAGTCCCTTGTAGATTTTATATACAATTCACACACTCTACATTCCACAGTAATAAACACTGTTCCATCTATTTTTTAAAAGATCTTCTGACAAGTGTTTTGCAGAAAATATTGTAGATTGGGAATAAAATTTTCTTGAATCCTACAAGTCCCTTCAATGTTGATAACATCCTTGTTTCTAGTCAAATAATTCCAAAGAGATCCACATTTAACTTACTTTCTTCTCACACAATTGTGCTATATTGTCTTATTATATATTTATATATGGTCACTGATTGCAAGTCGATACCAAAAATACCAAATAATCTTACTCTATATATTTTTACGGAATTTTTGTTTCCTTCATCAGAAGAGACTGTTTTATTTCTCCCTAAACTTTCCATGCTGCCTACAGATTCTCAGCTGATGACCTTCCCTTATGCTTCACTCAGAAAATACAGGCAATTAGTGAGGAACTAATTCATCTTTCCACTGCCAAACAGACACATCTGCAAACACTTCTGCCCAGACACTTTGACTTTTATGTAGTTCCAATTAAAAGACTTCTGTTCTACATTTCTTCCATTTTCTGGTATTATGGATCCCAAATTCTATCAACTTTTCATAGAAGCCGCTCCAGAAATTATACTCTTAACTCTGCATTATTGATTTCACACTCACAACTAATTCTTCAGGGAAGTGAAATGTTATGATCCGTCTAAAAATTCTCGTTCTACAAGAGGATTATGTTGTTTTGACACACTCATGTATTAGGATTTGCCATGTTACTTTCTTTGGCAAGTGGTATGACAGTGAGAATGATACATGCTGCCTCTTAGCAACAGCTTAAGAGCTATCATATGGTTTGCTTATTGTTGTTTTCCTTCATTATAAGGGGAATGATGACCCAGAAAGGGGATGCTATTTCATCCAGGCTACATACAACCAGGACCATGTATCAAGTATTCAAATTAACACCAATGAGGCAAATTATATATATATATATATATATATATATATATATATATATATATATATATATATATATATATATGAGCTTGAATCTGGAGCCCATGTTCTTAACTTCTGTTCTGAAATATATTCACCATTTTCCTAAAGGATAGAAACTCAAAAGTCACATTAACCTAACATATTCAAAAGTAATATCTAGAGATCACTTCAAAAATTGCTTTTCAGATTGAAAACTAATAATCTCAATCCTCCTAGTTCTTTTGTAATACTAACCAGACTATCTACTTACTGACCTTCTATCACTGAAATCACATTATGAAGATGAGCCTATGCTTCTACTGTCCATAATGTCTTTATAGCTCAATATTGAAAGATAAAAATTCTATATAATTGCTTGAAAATATTCTCTAAACTTGGATGAAATATGATAGTTTTCAAACCCTGATACTTTCAGGAGATCGGTTAATAAAAACATGAATCCTTTATTCATTCACTCATTCATTCATGCGTTCAACACTTATTAACCTTCTACCGAGTGATATATGGCCCTGAGACATATGATAGGAATAAGGATACACAGAAGACACAGTTCTTGCCATTAATTGGCTTTCAGTTACAGGGAGATAAACAGACCTGAAAATAAATTAGTACAATAAAGTATTACAGGTATTCTTATAGATTCATACACAGGATGGGACATTAAAGAGTGCATCATCAACTCTCCTAGGAGGAAACAGGACATATAAACAGAGTGCTGTTTTTAAAACTGACAGACCAGAAAGGTGGAGTGGTCCAAGAACCAAGGAAAAGTGGTACCATAAGCAAAGACAGGAAATAAATATGAAGCATCCCAGAATGTTCTGGGAATCACAAGCATTTCAAATTATCTAGAGTTTAAATGGCTGTGAGAGGAGTGGTGAGCAGGGGAAACCTTAATTAGAACTTGTGGCATAGATTCCTCTCCATTCTAGGAGATAAATAGATCAAAATTGCACAATAAGTGTATAATTTTAATTGTCTGTATCTGAGACAAATATATTAATTATACCATGAATCCATGTAAAATAAGCTACTGTCTTCAGAAGCAGCTTTCATGGAATCATCTCAATGCCTACAAGAAAAGTGACTTTATGGTGTTAATACTGTAAACTTAAGTCAGTAAGATGAGGGTAAAAGTTTTAATTGCACTCTAAAATTGATTTAATCATAATACTAGGAAAAAATAACACATGACACTTGTGAAGTTCAGCATAGGAGAACAGCATAGGAATAAAGCTATAGCAAAAGAGATTTGGGACATGCTAGGAAGGCCATTTGACACCATATTAAAAAATATCTCCACTCACCCTTGAATAACTTTTTAATTGACTATTAGCCTATTAATTAGGCTGAAGAGTAAAACAACAGACTCAGATCATTACTGTGAAGATAAAACAAAATGAGTTTTTGAAGTTATGCAAAATATTAGGATAAACTATTTTGCCCAGAGTAGGATTCATTTGTTTTCTTTTGTTATTTGCTTTTATTTTTAAAGTACTTACTATGTAAAATTTAAAACAAATACAAAAGAATATTATAGTAAAGCCCCTTTTATTCATCAACCAGCTTCAATTTCTTTTTTTTTTAAACATCTTTATTGGAGTATAATTGCTTTACAATGGTGTACTAGTTTCTGCTGTATAACACAGTGAATCAGCATATGTCCTCCCTCTTGCATCTCCCTCCCACCCGCCCCATACCGTCCCTCAAGGTGGACACAAAGCACCGAGCTGATCTCTCTGTGCTATGCGCCTACTTCCCACTAACTATTTTACATTTGGTAGTGTATACACGTCCATGCTACTCTCTCACTTCGTCCCAGCTTACACTTCCCCCTCCCAATGTCCTCAATTCCATTCTCTATGTCTGCATCTTTCTTCCTGTCCTGCCCCTAGGTTCTTGAGAACTTTATTTACTTTTTTTTAGATTCCATATATATGTGTTAGTATATGGTATTTGTTTTTCTCTTTCTGACTTACTTCACTCTATATGACACGATCTATGTCCATCCACCTCACTACAAATAACTCAATTTTATTTCTTTTTATGGCTGAGTAATATTCAATTGTATATATGTGCCACATCTTCGTTACACATTCATCTGTCAATGGACACTTAGGTTGCTTCCATGTCCTGGCTATTCTAAATAGAACTGCCATGAACATTGTGGTACATGACTCTTTTTGAATTATGGTTTTCTCACGGTATAAGCCCAGTAGTGGGATTGCTGTGTCATATGGTAGATCTATTTTTAGTTTTTTAAGGAACCTCCATACTGTTCTCCATAGTGGCTGTATCAATTCACATTCCCACCAACAGTGCAAGAGGGTTCCCTTTTCTCCACACCCTCTCCAGCATTTACTGTTTGTAGATTTTTTGATGATGCGCATTCTGACCAGTGTAAGGTGATACCGCATTATAGTTTTCATTTGCATTTCTCTAATGATTAGTGATGTTGAGCATCCTCTCATGTGTTTGTTGGCAATCTGTATATATTCTTTGGAGAAATGTCTATTTAGGTCATCTGCCCATTTTTGGATTAGGTTTTTTGTTCTTTTGACATTAAGCTGCATGAGCTGCTTGTATATTTTGGAGGTTAACCCTTTGTCACTTGCTTCATTTGCAAATATTTTCTCCCATTCTGAGGGCTGTCTTTTCATCTTGTTTATGGTTTCTTTGCTGTGCAAAAGCTTTTAAGTTTCATTAGGTCCCATTTGCACATTTTTGTTTTTATTTCCATTTCTCTAGGAGGTGGGTCAAAAAGGATCTTGCTGTGATTTATGTCATAGAGTGTTCTGCCTATGTTTTCCTCTAAGAGTTTGATAGTGTCTGGCCTTACATTTAGGTCTTTAATCCATTTTGAGTTTATTTTTGTGTATGGTGTTAGGGAGTGTTCTAATTTCATTCTTTTACATGTAGCTGTCCAGTTTTCCCAGCACCACTTATTGAAGAGGGTGTCTTTTCTCCATTGTATATTCTTGCCTCCTTTATCAAAGATGAGGTTACTATATGTGAATGGGTTTATCTCCAGGTTCCCTATCCTGTTCCATTGATCTATATTTCTGTGTTTGTGCCAGTAGCATACTGTCTTGATTACTGTAGCATTGTAGTATAGTCTGAAGTCAGGGAACCTTATTCTTCCAGCTCTGTTTTTCTTTCTCAAGATTGCTTTGGCTATTCGGAGTCTTTTGTGTTTCCATACAAATTGTGAAATACTTTGTTCTAGTTCTGTGAAAAATACTATTGATAGGTTGATAGGGATTGCAATCTGTAGATTGCTTTGGGTAGTATAGTAATTCTCACAATGTTTATTCTTCCAATCTGGGAACATGTTATATCTCTCCATCTGTATGTATCATCTTTAATTTCTTTCATCAGTGTCTTACAGTTTTCTGCATACAGGTCTTTTGTCTCCTTTGGTAGGTTTATTCCTTGGTATGTTATTCTCTTTGTTGCAATGGTAAAAGGGAGTGTTTCCTTAATTTCTCTTTCAGAGTTTTCATCATTAGTGTATAGGAATGCAAGAGATTTCTGTACATTAATTTTGTATCCTGCTACTTTACCAAACTCATTGATTAGCTCTAGTAGTTTTCTGGTAGCATCTTTAGGATTCTCTATGTATAGGATCATGTAATCTGCAAACAGTGACAGCTTTACTTCTTCTTTTCTGATTTGGATTACTTTTATTTCCTTTTCTTCTCTGATTGCTGTGGCTAAAACTTCCAAAACTATGTTGAATAATAATGCTGAGAGTGGGCAACCTTGTCTGTTCCTGATCTTAGTGGAAATAGTTTCAGGTGTTTACCATTGAGAACGATGTTGACTGTGGGTTTGTCATATATGGCCTTTAATATGTTCAGGTACATTTCCTCTATGCCTACTTTCTGGAGAGCTTTTATCATAAATGGGTGTTGAATTTTGTCAACAGCTTTTTCTGCATCTGTTGAGAAGGACATATAGTTTTTCTCCTTGAGTTTGTTAATATGGTTTATCACATAGATTGATTTGTGTATACTGAAGAATCCTTGCATTCCTGGGATAAACCTCACTTGATTGTGGTGTATGATCCTTTTAACGTGCTGTTGGATTCTGTTTGCTAGTATTTTGTTGAGGATTTTTGCATCTATGTTCATCAGTGATATTGGCCTGTAGTTTTCTTTTTTTGTGACATCTTTGTCTGGTTTTGGTATCAGGGTGATGGTGGCCTCATAGAATGAGTTTGGGAGTGTTCCTCCCTCTGCTATATTTTGGAAGAGTTTGAGAAGTAAAGGTGTTAGCTCTTCTCTAAATGTTTGATAGAATTTGCCTGTGAAGCCATCTGGTCCTGGGCTTTTGTTTGTTGGAAGATTATAATCAGATTTTCAATTTCAGTGCTTGTGATTGGTCTGTTTATATTTTCTATTTCTTCCTGGTTCAGTCTTGGAAGGTTGTGCTTTTCTAAGAATTTGTCCATTTTTTCCACATTGTCTATTTTACTGGCATATAGTTGTTTGTAGTAATCTCTCATGATCCTTTGTATTTCTGCAGTGTCAATTGTTACTTCTCCTTTTTCATATCTAATTCTTTTGATTTGAGTCGTCTCCCTTTTTTTCTTGATGAGTCTGGCTAATGTTTTATCAATTTTATTTATCTTCTCAAAGAACCAGCTTTTATTTTTATTGATCTTTGCTATCGCTTCCTTCATATGTTTTTCATTTATTTCTGATCTGATCATTATGATTTCTTTCCTTCTGCTAACTTTGGGTTATTTTTGTTCTTATTTATCTAATTGCTTTAGGTGTATGGTTAGGTTGTTTATGTGAGAAGTTTCTTGTTTTCTGAGGTAGCATTGTATTGCCATAAACTTCCCTCTTAGAACTGCTTTTGTTGCATCCCAGAGGTTTTGGGTCATCGGGTTTTCATTGTCATTTGTTTCTAGGTATTTTTTGATTTCCTCTTTGATTTCTTCAGTGGTCTCTTGGTTATTTAGTAGTGTATTTTTTAGCCTTCATGTGTTTGCATTTTACAGATTTTTTCCTGTAATCGATATCTAGTCTCATAGCATTGTGGTCGGAAAAGATATTTGATATGATTTCAATTTTCTTAAATTTAGCAAGGCTTGATTTGTGACCCAGGATATAATCTATCCTGGAGAATGTTCCATGAACACTTGAGAAGGAAGTGTATTCTGTTGTTTTTGGATGGAATGTCCTATAAATATCAATGAAGTCCATCTTGTTTAATGTATCATTTATAGCTTGTGTTTCCTTATTTATTTTCATTTTGGATGATCTTTCCATTGGTGAAAGTGGGGTCTTAAAGTCTCCTTTGATTGTTTTACTGTCGATTTCCCTTCTGTTAGCATTTGCCTTATGTATTCAGGTGCTCCTATATTGGGTGCACAAATATTTACAATTGTTATATCTTCTTTTTGGATTGATCCCTTGATCATTAGGTAATGTCCTTCTTTGTCTCTCATGATAGTCTTTAATTTAAAGTCTATTTTGTCTGATATGAGAATTGTTACTCCTATTGCTACCACACTTATCTGGATCATAGCTATTTCTCATGTGGCCAATTAACACAGACTTCTAATAGGTCATCCTTCCCTTACTGTGCTAAAAGAAGACAGCCAAGCAGAAGTAATGCTACTCATATGCATAATTGTTATATTGTATCTAATTATATTATGAGGTGTGTTTTTTTAAAATGTAAGTTCTTCAAAGAAGGGAATCATAATTTCAATGGATTTTTACAGTATATCCAGTGTTATCTTTCAAAATACATAAACATGATTATGGCATCCCTTTACTTATGAGATTACTCTTATTTTATATTTGCCATATTATTAAACTTTTCAGTGGTTTTTCACAAAGCCCAAACTTTTTGATATGACTTACAAACCCCCATATATTCTGATCTTCATCTGTCTCCTCTGTTTATTTGCATTTTACTCTTACACACAATGTTCCAGTCCTAATACCCTTCCAGTAGCTTTTATGAAGTGGCAGACCACACCCCTTTAATCTACCACACATATAGATTCTTTTTCTATTGGTTCTGTTGCTCTGGAGAACTCTAACTAACACACTGACTACTGAAAGAGAAGTGTTGTGTTTTTTTTTTGAATAAGCAATGCTGAGAATTGAAATTTTAAGTCAGTACTTTAAAATATTCTGTACCTGTGCTTGTTCTGTTATTTGAGGTCAAACATAAATATAACACTATTTGTAAAATACATTACTTCTCAAAATTTAAAAATGTCAGTTTCTCCACAGTATTTATACATTAATATTTAAGATAACCTACAATTAATTTTTTTACTTTATTTATAAATATGCCTGCATTCTTACCAAGATATTACTTTATCTCAAATTAACAAGTTGAATGGCAAAAATACACAACTTTTGGCAAATGCATATGCTCCCTATAAATATTGACTGATGCTGATATTTTCGGTGAACTACATATAACTTTTTTTTCAGAATTTTAATGTCAACATTTTTTTCAGTTTTAAAACATCACATTGAAATGAGCACATTTGCCCCTAAAATTTTGGGTGCATAATTCTAGGCAAATTTATGTTGATTGTCCATGCAATCTCCTTAAGCTGAGTTTATTGACTTATTTCTACAGTGTTCCACAAATTTTATCCATGTTATCCAAACTCTTCTATGATAATTGTCCAAATTTTGTCATTCACTTAAAATGATCCTCCTTATGAAATTAAGTCAAATATACAAGTTTTTTTCTGGTTCATTCAGGGGTTATTCAATGAATGTTCTTGAGCCTCAGACAGACCCCTCCCTCTTGAGCCCTCATTTTCTCCCTGTTATATCAACTGCATGCTCTGTGAACGTCTCCTTTTTAATTAAACTCAGCAATTATGCTCTGTTGCCTTATGCTAGGAACACCTTTACCCTAGATCAATCCATCCAGGTAGCTTCTCTATAGCAAATCCAGGACTGATGAAGTCTACTGGAAAAAATTACAACGTCTCAGATTTGATCTCTTTATCAGTTTCCTAACTCAACTTCAACTGAGTCCTAATTAGTGCTTAGAAAACCTTTTGTTTTAACTGTTTTTTCTTTTTTTCCCCATCCTCTCCATAGTGATGTTTCAAATATTTTTCTTTTTTCTTTTTTTTTGAACCTATGGCACTGCTACTCGTGCATAATTTTAATGAACTCAATCTCTACTTCAGTAACAAAAATATAAACCATCAAAAAGAATTTCCCTCAACATTATGCCAACAACCCTAAAAAATGATCTTAACCTATGCCTTTGCTGTTCTCCGAATGTCAGACTCTAGTGGACAAGGAAAACTTCCTATAAAATAGGGGTTATTCTTCCCCTAGTGCTGGGTGTTACATCCACCTTTCCTCCTCAATCCGTGGAACTCAAATATATTGTAGAATAGGGAAGGAGGAGGGAGTGACAATATTTACATACATCCTCCGTTATTATGAAACAAGAGGTGATCCAGAGAGTGTCTTGTGAGAAAAAAGCATAGAGAATGTCCTTAAAATTATCGAAGGCAGCAGCATCCTATTTCATCCAGGCAAAAGATTTTGATGATGTTTTATGCCATATCTCTTTCAAAGAGAAGATAGTTAACACTTTTTTGAAAGTATGTTGGAAAACCCCATCTCTCTGTTTTCATCATTCTCAATATTGAGAATGCTTAGGGCACATTCTCAGTCATCCTCGTCTCATCTGGGTTTTAGCTGCACGCTTGCATTTTTTTCAAGCAGGTATATGGGGGGTTCCCTGGTGGCGCAGTTGTTAAGAATCCGCCTGCCAATGCAGGGGACACGGGTTTGAGTCCTGATCCGGGAAGATCCCACATGCCGCGGAGCAACTAAGCCCGTGAGCCACAACTACTGAGCCTGCGCTATAGAGCACGTGAGCCACAACTACTGAGCCCGCATGCCACACCTACTGAAGCCCACGTGCCTAGAGCCCGTGCTCTGTAACAAGAGACGCCCCTGCAATGAGAAGCCCAGGCACCACAACGAAGAGTAGCCCCCTCTCACTGCAACTAAAGAAAGCCTGCATGGCAACAAAGACCCAACACAGTCAGAAAAAAAAAAAGAAGGCATATGGATAATTTTCCACTTTTAATTCCAACAGATAAATTATGAATCTTCAAATATCTGATAGAGTTAAGGTGATGCTTTATAATAATTTAACATCTTTTCAGACTTTAAGAAGACTAATTATTCATTGATTTTGCCAAAGTATTATTGGAAACTGAAGATTCCTATTTTCCACTTACATAATCTTACAGCACACTCTTCTGTCAAACTGTTTATTCCTATCATATACTTATTATATTTAAATTAACATAATAGGAGTATATGTATATATTATGTGAAGGAAATTAAATAGAAATATGTGCTGTAGGTTTAGAAAGAACAAATTAAAACAGCTGATGTTTAATAGTTGATAGATGATATTAAATCACTATGATATTAAATTTCTTTTGGGTACATTTAAAAATTTAAACAGTTTCATTGGCTGACACCAATATGATCAAATAAGTAACAATGTTGAAAATAATAGGAGACATATTTCTATAAAAGTAATGATATATATGAAAATTGTTGAGAGTAAATCCTAAGAGTTCTCATCACAAGAAAAATTTTTTTTCTTTTCTTTTTTTGCTCTGTCTTTTTATTGTTTCTATATGTGATGATGGATGCTAACTAAAGACTGGTAATCATTTCACAATATATATAAGTCAAACCATTATGCTGTACACCTTAAATTTGTACAATGATACATGTCAGTCGTATCTCAATAAAGCTGGAAAAAGTTTAAAAATATAGTACAAGGGTGGGCAAAGATTTCTGTGTAGCACAAGATAGTAAATATTTCAGTTTTTCAGCTGCATAGAATTTTTTTGCAAATTCTCTTTTTATTTGTTATTGTTGTGTGTTTTTATACCACATTTAAAGGTGTAAGAACATTCTTAACCTATGGGTCATAGAAAAACATGCTGTGGGCCAGATTTAACCATGAGTTTCTACTCAATATAGAGTCCAGAAACAGGCTCAGGCATGTATGATCATTTGATTTTGAGAAAGGTTTAAAGTAGTTCATTAAAAAATTTTTACAAGTACTTCTACATTACCTAATACAGAAGAAAATTCCTTCTACATTAAGCTTGGAATATTTCTAACAGTATCAATGTTTTTGCTTTTTCATTTTTTTTAATTGAATGGACTATCTATTTGATTTCATTTAGGGTTTCACTGCATTTGTTTTAAATTACATAGATTCATTTATTGTTACAATCAGATAGTGTTTTTCTT
Organism: Pseudorca crassidens; assembly: GCF_039906515.1. NCBI lineage: Eukaryota > Metazoa > Chordata > Mammalia > Artiodactyla > Delphinidae > Pseudorca > Pseudorca crassidens. The sequence continues at coordinate 10,270,714 of NC_090307.1, forward strand.
ATATTGTAGAAAATAAATTTTTACTCACATAAATCATAAATAAAATCACATATTGACTGCTCCTTGAAAACAGTTTGAATGTGTTTTCAAACTATAATGTTTTGAAATTTGAGGAAAAGATGTGTGATAGCACATATTTGTTATGATCATCATAATCATACTGAACTTTTATCTACTATGAAATAATTGTAGATTTAATCAGCCTACATCATTATTACCTATAGACCTCACAATTAAAGCTATTAAACATATTCTATACGATATAAAGTGTTACAGATATTTACCCATTCTAAGACTTGCATCACATTTAAGTGAGGAGCAAAAAAAACATATAAATAATGCTTACTTCCACTCAAATACTATACTCACTGGGAAGAACAAACACTTATAAATTTATAATCAAACTTTGTTTAAATCACAAATATCTTGTGGCCTTTCTCTCTATGAATTGTAAATTGTAAAAGGTAGACATAATTTTTTTGAAAGTCTATGTAAAATTGGAATGAAAATATTTTTCATGACACCCATTTTGTATTTGGGAAATTCACTAACTTTTGCACTATTCTAATTTATTTTTATATGTAATTATTTTAAGATAAAATGCTATATCATGATTACTACAAATTTCCTTTGTTCTTACGTGTGTCAAAGAAACCTTGTAAAAGGCACATTGCTTAAAGTATTTTAATTAAATAGCAAACACATATAGCATGTTTGGTAGATAGTACTATAATTGGATGGAAAAACATCAATATTTTGCAGTTCCGATAACATGTCTTTTTAGACAACCATATTTAAAGCAGTATGACAGCCCTGTCTTTCTTAAAATTTTCATTAATAAAAAAATTAAGCTCACTTTGCTGTATAGAAGAGAGTGGCACAACATTGTAAATCAACCATACATCAATAAAAAATAAAATTCAAAAAAAAAGGGTTAAATTCATATAAGAATGTTTGTATCATGCCTGGGCCTTGCTGAAAAATTGAAAATAGAAATAACTGAAATACAATTAATCAAAATGAATCTCCAGCTTTGCCAAACTTAGACTCTAACAATTAATAGGGAAAGAGAGGGAAACTGTCCCAGCAGGCAGGTAACACTTAGCTGATTGCTACTTAGATGGCTACATATGGGGTGGGCGTTCCTGAGACACCAACAATAACTAACAACTAATTCTCATTATAAGCTAACCAAGAAATATTCCAAAGCAAGAAGTTATGAAAATACCAAAAAATAAAGATTTTTAGAAACCTTACTTATGTTTTCTAACATTTCCTAAACTGCCTTTTACTCACACTTTTTTCTGTTTCCCATTGTTCCTAAAATTAGATTGAAATATCTTTACGATTATAGGCTGTTGTTTATCTTTCTATGAGGTAAATATTTTAGTAAAAAAAAGGCAATAGAATCATAGTAGGAGAAATATCCTATAATTTCATGAAGTGTGTTGATAGGAATCAAGAGAAGGTGAGGGTTAAGAAAACAGCACTGCCCACCTGTGTAGAAGTGAATTCACCCTTCCCCCAATTCACTTTGTGTGTAAACCTATATAATAGATTTCCTTGGGCATTTTCTCATCCAGAAAATCAAAATGATAACTGTATACAATTCATAGGTTTGTCTACAGATAGAACTACCATATGACCCAGCAATCCCACTACTGAGCATATACCCTGAGAAAACCATAATTCAACAAGAGTCATGTACCAAAATGTTCATTGCAGCTCTATTTACAATAGCCAGGACATGGAAACAACCTAAGTGTCCATCATCAGATGAATGGATAAAGAAGATGTGGCACATATATACAATGGAATATTACTCAGCCATAAAAAGAAACGAAATTGAGCTATTTGTAATGAGGTGGATAGACCTAGAGTCTGTCATACAGAGTGAAGTAAGTCAGAAAGAGAGAGACAAATACCATATGCTAACACATATATATGGAATTTAAGAAAAAAAAATGTCATGAAGAACCTAGGGGTAAGAAAAGAATAAAGACCCAGACCTACTACAGAATGGAGTTGAGGATATGGGGAGGGGGAAGGGTAAGCTGTGACAAAGCAAGAGAGAGGCATGGACATATATATATACACTACCAAACGTAAGGTAGATAGCTAGTGGGAAGCAGATAGCTAGTGGGAAGCAGCCGCATAGCACAGGGAGATCAGCTCGGTGCTTTGTGACCGCCGGGAGTGGTGGGATAGGGAGGGTGGGAGGGAGGGAGACGAAGAGGGAAGAGATATGGGAACATATGTATATAAATAAGTGATTCATTTTGTTGTAAAACAGAAACTAACACACCATTGTAAAGCAATTATACTCCAATAAAGATGTTAAAAAAAAATTCATAGGTTTGTGTGAGAATTAAGAGTATAGATGCATGAGAAAATTCTTAATAGAGTCATCACTGAGCAAATATATCCTTTTTTGATTCAGATTTATATTACCATAAAGTATATATTAATTCATTTTGTTATTACTCTTTTTCTTTTGAAATAGAGTATCAAGTAAGACCTAAATGACAGGTGAAATAAGATCTAAGTAAGATCATTCAAATTATTTTAGTAACCCTCCTTAACAAATTCTATGTGAAAGTTATGGTTTTCACTGTACCTGGGCTATTCCAAAGTATTTATTACAAAAAATACCATCTGAAGTGCTTGAATCAATCACAGAAAGTTTGTAATGTGCTCGTTCAGACAGAAGGATGCAGGGGGAGATTTGTCTCCTAGCAGTATGTTGGATACTTAGGACTTTGAGGTCAACAGTTCGTCAAAAGAAGTTTGGGAGAAAATAATACAAGAAAAACAGTATTCTGGAAAGTTATCTTTGGGATAATATCACCTGGAGATTATCCTGGTGAAAATGACATTTTCCTCACACTTCTTTCTCTCTCTGTTTCTGGGATAAATAGAAATGATATTTTGACATCAGCAGTTAACATCATAATAATATTGCCAAAAAGAAAAACTGAATGCAGAAATGCACTCTCCATAGGAAGAAACTGATGCCAGCAACATGCATGCTGAGAAGGTACAGACTGTATGCAAAGTAACAGTTATGAAGAAATCAAATAGTAATACCTAATATATGGGGAAAGATTATGTAACTCCTGTCATATTTCCTGATTCTCTCTAGAAGTATCCAATGTCCTATTTGTTTATTGCAATTGATAAACTGGGCTTGATTGGAATAAAACTAAGTTTAACTTGGAAAAGGTGGGTGTTTGTATATTACAATATAAGAAAATGTAGTTGTCAAAATAAAAATGCTGAACAACAGCATTAGTCAAGCTACAGTTAACATGGATTTATCTTCCACATTATGATTCTGCATACTTTCTATTGATTTATTTAGTATTCACGCAGAGACCTTGAAAAAAGATTCATTTTGCTGATGGATGTCGGGGGTGGAACTGCATCAGTGCACAGAAAATGCATTAACTGATATGATAATATAGTCATAAATGTAATAGGATTCATTACTACCAAAAAAATAGTGCTATGATGCCTACGAACTTTTTCTCTAGTTTTCAAAATGTGTATTAAATAGAGAGTCCACCAAGGTTTTAAACCTATAGAGATTTACATTATAGTCAATAAATAAACTGAAATTAATCACCTCAAAAGGCAAAGAATTATTTCTGTTCTGCTCTACATGATATCCTTTTTATTTTTTATATGATTAAGATGTAAAACAAAATAAAGTGTGTGTGTGCAAACATGTACCTCTATGCCTACCTATAGTCAAACATCTATACAGTATTTTCCTTGGCACGCAGTTTGAAACATTCCATTGGAAAACTCTCACCTACATTAAAAAACTATGATCCAGCTGTTTTAGTCAGGGTTTTCCAGAGAAACAGATTAGATAGATAGATAGATAGATAGATAGATAGATAGATTCAGACAGATAGATAGGTAGATAGATTTATTATGAGGAATTGTCTCATGTGATTACTGAGGCTGAGAAGTCCCACAATCTGCTGTTTGTAAACTGAAGATCCAGGAAAGCCAGTGGTATAATTTGATCCTAGTAGGAAGGCCTGAGATCCAGGGGAGCCGATGGTGTAAACCCTGGTTTACAGAAGATGAGATGGGATTCCCTAGCTCAACAGTGAGGAAGTAAAAAGGGGCTGCTTTCTTCTTCCTCCATCTTGTGCTCTAATCAGAGCCTCAAAAAATTGGGTGAGGCCCACCTACTCTGGGGAGGGCAATGTACTTTACTAAGTCCATTGATTCAAATCCTAATCCCATCCAGAAAAACTCTCCCAGACACACCCAGAAATAAAATAATGTTTAATCTGGGCACCCCAAGGCCAGTCCAATTAACACATAAAGTCAACCATCATACCAGCTATACTAAATATTTGGCATTTCAAGAATGAGTAGATTTTCCTTCTATGATCATTTCCCCATTTTCTTTTTTGCATTATATTTCTTATTGCTTTAGCATGAGTATTGGGGTTAAACTCAGTTTTTGTTTGTATGTATATTTTCACCTTTGACTTTGAAACATAGTTTTTCTGGGCATGCAATTCAGAGAAGACATTGAATTTATCTCAGTACTTTGAACATATTGTATTACCATCTTCTGGCTTTAATGTTTCTTGTTGAGAAAATTATTGTTCTAATTGTCTTGACTTTGTAATTGTTCTCTTTTTTCTCTGGTGGCTTTAGGTTTTAAAATATTTCCTTCAGTGTTTGCAGTGTAAATAAAATGTGTCTAGATGTATATTTTATCTGCCTTAATTCAAACAACTTATGTCTTCTGGATTTGTAGCATCGTGTCTTCTTCAATTCTGAAAATCCTTGTCCATTTCTTTCTCCCACACTGTCTGTCTCCAATTTCCTCTATTCCCTCTCCTTAAATCCATTTTTCAGTTGCATGTTAGACTTTCATTTCTTTCCCTACCTTTTGATTCTGGGAGTTTCTTTATGGAAGTTATTCGTGTACGAAGTGTCTCGGGATCAGTTCCTTTACTCTGCAAGCCTCTTGGGCTGGTCTTTGATATTCTGTCCATGATAATTCTCAAAATTGATTGCTTACTTTTGTCAATAGCTGTAAGTTTTCCTTTCACTTGATATTTGGTTAAAATTCACATGTGTGTGTGTGTGCACATATGTGTGTGTAAGCAGTTCCTTTGCAGATTTTTCTTTCTTTCCTTTGAACTTCAAACTTATAGAAAATAATCTTTAGTGTAATTTATCCCCTAGCGCACTTTTTCTTTTTTGAGCCTGGAGAAAATTTCAGGAATTTTCATTTTCCGTCCCGTCTGAATCAGTAATCCTGTACAAAAATTTGGCTTTGTTGTGATGGCTGTGATTCTGCTTTTTCAACTGTTTTAACTTCAGTGACAAGTACAGTTCCTGCTACATGTAGACAATCAATACACTGTATCAGATTAATGAATAAGGGAACACATATCTTTCTGATTATATTGTAGTATATATACTTTGTGGAGGCTGTTGTTTACATAAGAAAGAAAAATGATTCATTAATTTTACATAAGACATGGTAAATATACTGGCAATAACTTCTGGTTGTTTTACTTGATTAGTGGCGATTATTCATATTTTCCTTGATACACCAATTTTACAACCCATCAAAAATATTCTAATCGTTGTCATTTAAATGAATAATATGAATGACATTGCTTTTGGAAAACTACAAATTTATCTTATTTATCTATGCTTAGATTAAATGCAACCTGATCAAAAATAATGAAGAAAATACTAAGGTGATATTTCACTGGTCTCTGAAACATTTTTTATAGTGTCTATTAATTGCTGCCATAGTATTTATTTTTAATTGAAGTATAGTTGACTTATAATAATATATTATAATAGTTTCAGTTGTACAAGCTAGTGATTCAACATTTTTATAGATTACAATATTATTGACAATATTCTCTCTACTGTACATTACATCTCTGTGATTTATTTATTTTATAAATGGTAGTTTGTAGCTCTTAATTCCCTTCACCTATTTTGCCCATCTCCCAGCCCCCTTACCCTCTGGCAACCTCGAGTTTGTTCTCTATATCCCTGAGTCTATTTGTTTTGTTATGTTTTTTGTTTCGTTTTTTTAGGTTCCACATATAAGTTAAAACATACAGTATTTGTCTTTCTCTGCCTGACTTATTTCACTTAGCACAATACCCTCCAAATCCAGCCATGTTGTTGTAAATGGCAATATTTCATTCTTTTTTATGGTTGAGTAATAATATTCCATTGTTTATATATAGGACATCTTTTAATTCATTTATCTGTTGATGGACACTTAGGTTGCTTCCATACCTTAGCTATCGTAAGTAACGCTGCAATGAACATTGGGGTGCATATATCTTTTCAAATTAGTGTTTTCATTTTCTTCCGAGAAATACCCAAGAGTAGAGTTGCTGGATCTTATAATAAATAGTTCTGTGTGTAATGTTTTGAGGAACCTCCTACTGTTTTCCATAGGGGCTGCACTGATTTACATTCCCACCAACAGTACACGAGGGTATCTTTTATTCCACATTCTCATCAACTCTTGTTATTTGTTGTCTTTTTTCTGTTGGTTTTTTCTTGGGTTTTATCTTATTCTTTTGTTTGGAATATATTCCTCTGCCTTTTCATTTTGTTTGATTTTCTATGTTTGTCTTTATAAATGAAGCAAAACAGTTATTTCTCCCAGGTGTGCCCTTGTGTAGAAGTGTCTCCTACAGACTGCATATGATGCATGGCTTTGGAGCCAGCCAGAGCCTGGTGCCAGCAGGGGCTTCTCCCACGGTGTGTTGGAGCTGGAGTTGGGGGTGGGCTGGAGGATGTGCTGGGGCAGCTGCACTTTTCAATCTGCTGAAACTGGGAGCAAGTAAGCTTGTAGGCAAGCCCTTTAAGACTGAGTCTTGGTTTCCTCCAGCTCTCCAGCTCTCCTGGTCATAAGCCTTGCTGATTTTCAAAATCATTTAAGGGGGCTCATCTTCCTGGTGCCGGACGCCAAGGCTGAGGTGTCCAATGTGGGGTTCAAATCCCTTGCTCCTTAGAAAGGACCTGTGAGTCTGTGATATCCCCTTCCTCTTTTCAATCATCCCCCAGGAATGTGGGTCCTGAGTAGGCTGTTTGTCTCCCCCTCCTACCTGTCTTGATGTGTTTTTTTCTTATATCCTTAATTATAAAAGAGCTGTTCTGCTAGTCTTCAGGTCATTCCAGGCTTGTTCTATACGTATTTGTAGTTTTGGTGTGTCCCTGGGAGGAGGTCAGCTTAGGGTCTTCCTACTCTGTCATCTTGATCCCACCTTCTGCCATAGGTAGTCTTAAAATATCTCTTTATGAGAAATATGTGGGACTTTTCTTATAGTTATTCATAGTAAATAATTTTTAAACATTTTAGGTTGTTTGGGCATTATTGCATTCTCTATTTGTGTGCAGTTCATGTGTTCCTATACTTTCTAATCATTTTTTATTACAATAATATCTGGCTTTTATCTTTTACTGGGAGATATTGATGTTATTGTCAGTTTGTCTCCATGTATTTCAGGCAAAGCTTCTGGTTAAGAAGTAATATTCCTTTATTAGTCTCTGCTAGGATATCTGAACATAGATGGACACCTGGTGTGACACAATAGACACTTTCATTTAAGTCAAAGTGGGAAAAGCTCTTTTGGCTGAGAAAAAAAATATTTTCCTCACTTTCAAAGCAACAACAAAAAAGGAAATGAATTTAATGTGTAATTTTCTTTGTGAAATTTATTTCAAATTACTCATCCTTAGTCATAAATTGAGCTTATTTTGTGGCTTTCTTGTTTTAGTCAATGGAATATATAAATATATCAGTATAAGAAATTCACAATTTTTCTTTTGGCAGATATTTCCATGTACTACTTCAAAAATTCTTATGAGTAAGCTCTGCTTGCTTATGAATCAGATGATAAATGTATTTTGCCTAATGTCCACCCTATACAATCATGAAATCTTCAACTTAGAAATGGATTAGTAGTTATATCATTTAATCTTCCATTAGTTAAAATAGTTGCTCCTTTAAGATTCTTTTCAAGCTATTATTCAACCAACACTTCAAGTTAAGTGGAAATTTTTCTTTTATATGGCAACATGATAAATATCCAATAAATGCTCTGACAAAAAATGTGCCTCATATTTTCTGCTGGTTCTTAACCAAATTAAGCAGTAAGTGGTCACATTCTGTCAGTGAATGATTTCAGTCATAGTGCATAAATTCCTCTCCATCTTTAAGTATTTAATAGACACAAAATCAGAACATTGCACATTACTATTGGAAAAAATATCATTACAAATTTATTATGAAAGCACACACTATCTTCTTCTTACTCCTTTCCCAGATATTTTGAAAGAAATAGATGTTCATCATTTGTTTAATATTAAAATACTCATCAAATTTACAGCACAATTGATCAAGTCATATTAAGCCATGTAAATTACATAGCTACATTTATTTATTTTTCCTCCTGGTGATCCATCTTGCCCACCTTGCAAAAGCATGTGTATTTATGTTTCACCCAAATGTATTCTTCAACATAATAGGGAAAAAATATTTCTCTACCAACTTACATCATTAATAAATGATTTTAGTGTGTCTTTCTAGGAAGTCCATTTTCATTGTTTTGACCTATATATAAATTGCATGCAGCTATTAATTAATGATCATGTTACTGAAGGTGCATTAGGGTTGCTGAATCCTCTATTTTTAATTACAGAAATTAGTTATCTTAACAACAAGCTTATTAACACTTACCCAGAAATATTCCCTCTCCACTCTAACTATTTGAAACTTTAAAGTAGACACTATTTGAATGAATCAAAGAGAAATGCATGCAATGCAAAATAGAATTTTTTTACTATTGTGGATGGTAACTAAACATTACAGGTCTAGGATTAGTAGTACATTTAATAACTTATACTAGTATTATTTTTCTTTAAAAATATTTACAGACATTCTACTTATTGATAGTAAAAGAAAAGGTTCACAGCCATCAAACTATTTTTAAGTTCATGTTTAAATGAGCCCTGATACTGTATTTGAGATTTCAATTGCTACTTTCTCAAAATTTCACATGATAAAGTTGTATACCATTGACATATTTATTTCCTAAAATATATTTGTTGATGCCAAATGGGAAGTTAGCATTGTTGAAATGTCAAATATTTTTTGACTCTAATATTAACTTGTGAAATTCATTACAGAAAAACTCCATAAAATTCCTTTTTTTAAAACTCTTCGTTAATGGCAGGAGTATCCTATGCAATATTTTCTTCTAACTTTTCAAAAGAAAGAAAGAAAGAAATGTATTAATTATTGGAAGAAAAGTAAAACAACAAATGAATGCATTTTGGTATTGAAAAGTCATGACTAGAATCATGGACAGACCCAGATTGCAATGAGTATGTATAATATGTAAAGCAGGATGGGTGAGATTGACAGTATAACTAGATTGAGTTGAGGAATATTCCATTCCGGAAAATCAATAAAAGATTATCATCAATAAGGTAAATTTTCCAAAAAAGTTAATTACAACATGAAGTGATCTGTAAATTTAGGACAAGAGCTTCAAAGCAGAACGCTGAGATATTTAACTAGATAATTTATTTATGAAAACAAAGCAACAAGATAATGTCTCCACATGTTAACTTATTCACAGCAACTGGCTTCTGTAGTTTGTCCCAAGGTAATTTAAATACTGCTCTCTAATGTAGAAAATCTTAAAAGTCAGAATTCAGTGTAAACACTGGATATGGAAAAATGGAGTTTGTCACAGGTAACCCAGCTTTCTGGGGAAATACAGGAATCATTACCGGATAGAAAAATCACTGACACACATTGAAGTTAAACCATCCATCACCAACTTCCTTCTTTCTTCCCACAACATCACCAGGATCAGCGCTTAGTCATCAGAATCCCGCATTTAGTGCTGACTCAGGGGTAGAAGTAAAATGTTTACATGGGGTGAGCAAATTAACTCAAATTACCAAATCTTATTAATCTAGCCATTTATCCTTAAGTTTGACTAGTACGTTTAAAATTTTACCAAATATCAGAGCATAACAAAGAATGAATTTAGGAAACAAAACCACAAAACCTAACCACTCATATTAAAAAAAAAAAAAGTTGATGCAAAAATAGAAGGAATATTTTAAATATAATTAGTCACATCTGAGACATCTGAGATATGTCTAATTGGAGAAGAGCAGGCAGCTATGAAAAAACACATATCTTTGAAAACTAAGAATAAAAAGTAATAAAAATGGAGAAGTCATTATCATAATGCCCAGAGAAAATTCTTTTATCTGGGGATTTGCTTCAACTTCTAATTTCAAATAAGCCTCATTATTTTTCCAATGAAATTTTTACATACTGTGACTGCTAGGCTAGTAGTACAGAGCCACTGGTTTTGGAAGCACATATTTTGCAAGCAGGTAATTGGGTATAATTATCTGAAGTGCGATACGTTATGTTAGTTGCAGAAACCATGTTCATTGACTTTGGGGGAAATGTCAAAGACGAGTGGCTAGATCAATTTATGCACAGCAGCTTGTAAATCAGCATACACTTAGACTATAATTGAGCCTTCTGAAGTTGATTTCTCCTTCTACAAGGTGGGCTGATTTTATATTGCAGAAGGCATATTAAGAGGACAGTCCACTGCCTAATAATTTGTCTATGAAGTAAGTTCTTAGATTTTGCATGAACAGTCATGAGGGTGGAGAAAGCCATCAGTGAGTTTGTGGTGGGTGGAATTGACTGAGGCAGTGAAATCATATCCAAATGTAGAATAAACAACTATCTCGGTGATGATGAAAAATAAATATTGAATTTACTATACAAGTAATAGGCAATCGTAGGACTCTTTGTTGTTTGAAGCCCAGTAGGTGAAACCACTTCTTTTTTCAGGGACTATTCCAGAGCAGTGCTGTCCAAGAGAACTTTGTGTGAAGACAGATGTGTTTATACTGCATAGCCTTATACAGCAGCCAGGGGCCAGCTGTGACTTTTGAGCATTTGAAATACGGCTAGTGTGATGGAGGGACTGAATTTATAACAGTTTTTCATTTTAAATTATTTAAAATTAAATAGCCAGGAATAGCTCCAAGAAACACCTGGGCTAGCAGAGGATGGAAGAGGCAAGGAAGGATTCACCATTAGAATATTCTGTGGGAAATGAAGCCCTGCCAGTGCCTTGATTTTGGACTTCTGGCTTCTAGAATTGTGAGAGAATAAATTGTTCTTCTTTGAGCCATCAACCTTGTGGTCATGTGTTACTGCAGCCCCAGAAAACTAATACAGATGGCTTCAGTGTGGAATTTGAAACTGGAGAAAGGGGTAAAAAGGGTCAGAAACAATGAAGCATTCATTCATGACAGAGGTCCAGTGGCATCACCTAACTTCCAGGTCTGAGTGGGTGGCAGCCGCATTACCCTCATCAGGCTGTCCTTGTCCTGCGATTTCACTGATGTTCTGAAACCTAGTCTCTATGGTTGCCATCCTCATTATAAGCGTGTTTCTTCAATCTTCCCATTAATTATGTGAGTTACCCAATATGATCTATCATCTGGTTTAGGTTAACCAGAATCTATTTCAGTCATCTACAACCAAAATCTAATACCTCAGTGGCTTTGAACACTTTTCCAAAGCTCATTAAGTAAAACTGTATACATTTTATATTCAAATAAATAAATTTATGTGCTTTTTATCTCTCAAAACTTGAGGTCATACAAATAATATGTATCTCAGAAATATGATGCCTTTTTCAAAATAAAGCATATGATGAGTTGTCCTTTTGTCTAGGGAAAAGCAGAGAAGTGCCTTTTTTCATACTGAGAATTATGATCGCCATTAGAAAGCCAGGAGTGAAAACATAAAAGCTGCCACAATAGAAATGTAAATTGAACTGAAATGCTTCTTTTGTCAGCAATTCAATTTTAAAATTATAAACAAAGTAATCTGTGAAAATGTCATATATATTAGGATTCTTATTTAACAATGACTGTGATTTAAAAAGCTTATTGCATTAGAGAGAAAAAAGCATCCTTCACACTGTAAAAATTTAACATTCCAGTAAGCTGTAAGAAGTATTATTTCACATTATTGTAGATAATTCATATATTTTAAAAGTATTTCTGTCTTAGCTAGAATTCAGAAACTGATTGGGCTAAGTGCACATTTTCATTAATTTCCTAGTCTAATATTTTAAAATCCACTTTCATGTAAATGATATGATGAAATAAATTGCCCTGAAATATCCAAGAAAGTTATATACCTCATTCAGTTTATAGAATATAAATGAATGTACAGCTATGTTTTCATTTATTGTACTATTTCTACTTTTTTTGTATAGAATTTTCTTTTTTTCCCATATTTCATATAATTATAGCTCTGTAATATATTAAAACATCTTTCAATATATTTCAGTCACACCACTTTTTCATTCTCAAAATTACAGAACTGAGATGAGCATTTTCCTTTCTCCTTTGTGTTTCTTGCATGGTATACGTTCTCTATTTTTCTATAATTATCTGCATCTATCTTCATCTGTGCAGTGATCTATACTTAGCCTTGCTATGAAATGATGGAGTATGTTAAATTCAGTATTTGATAACTGTAAGATATGAATCTATCTTTCTTGTTTTTTTCTAAGTGTATGGTTGTCTCATGGTGAAATGGTCTTGTTTTTATCTCACTCTGGTGTGGTCACAGAATGGTCTCATCTGAGGTTGGTGTTTTGTGAAATTATCTGTTTTACATGTAAAACACCTTGGTCCAGGTGTAAGTATCCACACAACGACAAGCTGAGAGCTGCCAGGGTTTATTTTCCTATTTCCTTATCTTCTGCTAGCTACATCCTTTGCAAGGGGAGAAATGCTCATATGCGAAGGTTGCCATGGAAATGTCCATCTGATTTTTATACTCATTGCATTTAGATAATATCTTCCATGAAATGTATATGACCAACTGCTACAGTTGTGGCCATTCTCCATCTCTCAGGCTGAGAGGCTCCAGCACACAACAGCATGCAACAACACGTAAGGAGATGTATTGCTTTGAGGTATGTTCTGGATATGTGGAAGGTACTGTGGGACAATACACACTCTTTGTAATATAGGACAATTTGGATATTTATCCATGCATTGTATTCATGTATTTATTTATTTTCTCATTCACACACTGCTTTATTATTAGGTATGAGTTTTGAATCATATTACTTTGGATATTTTCTGATAGTATTGGTAGTTTCTTTTAGGACATTCAAGTCATGGTACCTTGGGATATGAGATCCCCAACCCAATTAGGATACTTCATTAGGACATATCTGTAGTAGAAGACAGTGCTATTACAGCCCTCCCAAAGACATAAAGAAAGAGACCCATTTCACCTCTCTGCCTTTATTTGTCTGTCCCCCATTAGATAAAAAGTCCACTTCACCCAAGGGACAACCTCCATGGGAAGTGACAATGGGCAAGTCAATGTCATCCTTGCAGTGATACAAGGAAGTTATATATAGTCCCATACTTCATCTGCTTGATGCAGATAATAATGATTATGCTGATGCATTAAAAAAAGAAAAGCGGCAACAAAAAAGGGAAAGACATATAGAATATTCAGTATAAAGAAAGAAGGTAAGATGTACAAGTGACTGCAATTATATATTCAGGCACTTAGATAATCCACACTTAGTTAAGAAGAATAATTCTTCTAACCGGACATTTAAACTTCATCAAACAGTTTATCACTGAGTTGTACTAAGGGCAAAAGTTTGAGATTTTTTCCTGAAAACTAGACAGATTATCTATAAATTACCTGAGAGAAAATTCATTTCAGTTGGGAGCACAAAGAATCTAAGAGCATTAAGGCTTCTGTTATGACAAAATAAACTGGATGTTGAAGTTTACAAAGTTGGAGATATTGCTATTGGAGCTGAGAATGAAAAAAGTTAAGCTGAACAATTAAAGGAAAATCATGGTAATAACACTCTACTTAACAGACATTGTTATTATTGTTGGATTTGGGAGGGGGCTAAGTATATTCATTGTGTTTGCCTAACTTTAAAAGGATTTAAAGCATTTAAGAGAATCCAGTATTTGTGACTATATAAAGAGCTAGACCTGTGGAAAACTTAATTTATTAAGTTTACAATCAGTTTTAAATGCTTTGGAAAACCTAATTCATCATATACATACATTTTTAAAATTTATTTGTGTAAATAATATTTGAGTATTGATAGGTCATATCTAAATAGCAATGACTTTAACATTAGGCAAATTATTAAAAAGGGCAAATATTTCTATTCCTGAAATGTTTTCAGAAGATGTATTTTTCACATTAGTGCTACTTTTTTGCGGTACGAGGGCCTCTCACTGTCGCGGCCTCTCCCGTTGCGGAGCACAGGCTCCAGACGCGCAGGCTCAGTGGTCATGGCTCAGCGGCCATGGCTCACTCACCGCTCCGCGGCACGTGGGATCCTCACGGACCGAGGCACGAACCCGTGTCCCCTGCATCAGCAAGCGGGCCCTCAACCACTGCGCCACCAGGGAAGCCCAGTGCTACTTATTCTTGACCTTGATTTTGATTGCATCGATTATTGGACCCTTTTACATTAGAGAACCAGCAAGAATATTTTCTCAGGCACAACATGATGAATTTCAGGCATTTTAAAACTTCTCCCAATTGTTGTCTTTATCATTCTTTGTCACTCTATTATCATAAACTCCACTCCCTCAAGTGGGCACTTTTTTTTTCTTTTTTCTTTACCATTGCTGGGACTCCATCAAAAGGAAGAAGGGGAATTGTTTGAAAATAATTTTTAAAATTAATCTTTCAAAGAATAAAAGCTAAAGCTTTTTTTTTTTTTTTTTTAAAGAGAAGAAATTCATTGGGTAATTACTAAGGGGAAGACTTAGGACTTTTTAAGTGCTAGAAAGGGGAAATTCAGGATGACTAAGCTAATTAAGCGTTCAAAAATAGCAGTTGGAATAAGATAGAATTAGTTCTGTGTATACACAGCTAGTTAAAACAAGTCCCTTTGTTCACTGGATAGAAAAGTGTTTTCATTACATGCAGTAAGAATCTGACATCCTGAGGTTACCAAAAGTCAGTGGTCCTTATCAGCTCCACTTTATTAGAACCTGTTGTGAAGAAACATGATGTGAGTTTTGATATCTCCTGGGCAAGAGCTGCTGTAATTGGAAATGTTTACTTTATGATCCCCAGCCTTTGAAAAGCAGTAAAAGAAAAATAAAGCTATGTTTCATCAGTTACTTGGGTCCTTTATATATTAATTTCACAAAGGAAAAAAATACCTGAGCTTTGATTTGGACTCAGAAAGATCTTATGTGCTTGGAGTGTGGAAAAAAATGAACTGATTAGAAGCATATGGACATTGATGATGATGATGATGATGATGATGAAGATGGTGGTGGTGGTGGTCTCTTTAGCATGTGCTTAGTGATAAGCCTTGTTCTGAGATCTTTGCATATGTTGACTCATATTTTGTCCTTGGAGCAACCTTGTGAATTGAGTGCTGCTATTTTCTCCATTTTGTGGATCATTAAACAAAACATAACAATACTGGGTGGCTCCCCTAGGTTGGTACAGCTGGTAAATGGCAAAGGCTACTCATTAAATCTAATTATATTAAAACGAGAGGACAGAACCTGTATCCAGGGCCAGCAGCTTATTAAGAAAAGAGATCACCCAAGTTTTCATGATAATAAAGACAATCAGTAGTTTATCTGTATGTAGCATTAATACTGAAAACGTATTTTAAACTATTTTAAAACATAATACCTATGCTAGCTTCTACACTATCACTTTTAACTGAGTATATTTCCTTTAAACTATGCCTACTAAATGTTTGTTTTATAGGCAAATCTTGCATAGAAATGTTATCATTTTTATAATAAATAAAATTAAAATAATTATAAAAATATTTAGTTCCAGAAATGTTTCCCTCCTTAAGATAATACCCCTTTAAGCAGAAAATCAAAGGTACTAAATTGAGATCTGAACCTTCCATTGATAAAGAGTAGGGAAAATAATTTCTTGAGAAAAAAACCAGAAAACCCCCCATAAATTTATGTGTTAGCTGGACTGTTTAAAGCAGGTCACTGATTAAATATGCATGAGAAATTAACACTAAAAATGTCATTATTTTCAGAATGATCTCTGATCCTTAACATAGCAATTTAAAATTTGCTTGTGGTAATTTAACAAATGGGTTGACTCTTCTATTTCAGGTAGTTATTGTTCAAGTAAAAACGATCTTAAGTAAAAAAAAAAAAAAAAAAGCGCAAATCTAGCCTCACTCTGAGTCATCACATACATTTCAGGACTTCAGTTTAGATCAGTTTGGTATTTTGCTGGTGGCCATGTGTTCTGTGGTTTCTGAACTGAGATAGGAAGCGGGTGTGGAGGGCAGTATACTGCTCCTTCCAGCTTTTTGTAGAATAACCAGAAAAATAATATTAACAGATGTATCCAAAAGATACCAGAAATCTTGTTGAGATGAAGGGAACCATGAGGTTGAAGCCGACACAGCAGAAAAAGTGAGGGACCTGAATTTCACCAGATGGCGCCTGTCTACTGTTTCTGCTCAGGTGTAGCCCAAACCCAGGTAGCTGCGAAGGGTATCAGAAATGGGAGAAAATCTGGTGAATACCCAGGTGGAAGAGACAATTATAGAAATAGACAAAGACTCAGAGAGAGTCTGGTGAAATAAAAGGTGCCCTTGAAAGGGAAGAAGCACACAGTTAGGCTCAAGAAAAAAAACAGACTTAAAATAGGAGCCCATAGAGGCACAGTTAATCTGTGCCCCATAATTTTAAGGATAAGAGCAAGGTATTTTTGCCTTTTCACTAAGGAAGAATAGCAACCCTTCCTGGAATTAAAAATGATAATACCTCCCTAGAAACCATGTGATCTCTCTTGAGATCACATAAACTATGCAGATGGTGTTTTCTTTAGTTAAAACAGTTGCTAATTCCACAAGTAATGTGAAAACACAGGATTACCATGTCCAAAGAAATTGTTAACCTAAAATTACTAAAAATTGCTTGGATGAAATGCCATTTAGTTAAAAATACATGAATGGCCCCTTTCAGGTATTTTTTTAAAATTTGGATTTTATAAAATTATATACCATATTATTGGATCCTATCAGCAGTGTAGCAAAGTGATTGTGTTCACTTTCTGAGTTAATTGTGCAGATACAACAAAATGGGAATTGGGGACCATGGTGAGTTTTAATTGATGCAAACAATGACTATTTCCAATAAACTTTCTATGCCAATAATTGCTAAATTCTGTATTATTTTATGTAAAAGTTAAAATGTCCATGTAGGGGCTAAATATCTGAAAGTCATTTGTTACATTAAAAGACATCTAAACACAATTCAAACGGAAACTGAAACACAATGTGTTAGTTAAAATATCTTTTAGGAGTTTGTCATTTTGGAGTTGAAAAAATAGTCTATAAATATTGAACTTCAGTACTCTCCCCATTAAACTCTTTCTAGTTTAGTAATGGGCTTCTGTCAACATCCAATGCCAATGAGCATGAATATTGTAGGACAATTTTTTTTCAAGTTATGTAAAACCTATCTCCTCATTCAAGATATTTAAACTGAAGTTAATGGGACAATTTTAAGTGGCTTGATTCTGTTACAGGTTGTGTGTTCCTACTGTCATTGTCTAAAGAAAATATTTCATTGTTTAGGTAGTAAAACAAATTTGTAAAATGTATTGTATGACAGACAATTTCTTTATGTTTTTCACATCCTTAACCATGCTGGAGCAGTTGAGGAAAGAAATAGGATTTTAAAGAATAGATTGACTAGACTTTGTGTATTAGTCAGCATTCTCCAGAGAAGTAGAATCAATAGGCTGTATGTATATACATATACATCTATCTATCTATATATATAAACTGTTCACACAATTACGGAGGCTAAGAAGTCCTACGATGTGCCATCTGCAAGCCAGTGGTATAATTGAGTCCAAGTCTAAAGAGCTTCAGACCAGGAGCACCAAGGGCAGAAGAAGATAAATGTCTCAGTTCAAGTAATCAGTCAGGAAGAAAAATGGGCAAATTTCTCCTTCCTCTGCATTTTGTTCTATTCAGGCTCTCAGCTGATTAGATGGTCCCCACACTAGGGAAGGCAGTCTACGCTAGTGAGTTCACTGATGCAAATGCGAATCTCCTCCAAAACACCCTCAGAGACACACCAGAAATATTGTTTAACCTGAGTATCCAAAGGCCAGTCAAGTTGACACATAAAATTAGTCATCACTCTCTGTGACAAGACGAATTCAAATTTGGGTAAGCCACACCATTTATCCTAATGTTGTGGGCAGAAAGCGCACCACAGGGGGCAGCGCTGGGTGGAATTCTGATCAGTCTTCATTTACCCTTCTAGCCTTCTTTAATTGCCAGCCTTGCAACTTTTGTTCACCTGTAAACAGTTTCCAAAAGTTACCATGTCCTTGTTTGCTTTTACTGTAGTCAAATAAAGTTTGGGGGACAATTCCCTTCTGCCTAAAATGTGCTTTATTATTATCTCCTGGGTTAAATACTAGACATTTCACTACTTAGCATAGGCTCCCTTATCTTATTGAAGCTCTTTCTGAATCCTTCAGGTAGAACTAAATGTTCCATCCTCCATGGTCCTGTAATACCTATAAGTACCGGTAATGAAACATTAGTTACATCTTAGCTTTTAATCTCATTTTTATTCCTACCTCCTGCCTTAGGAATATGTGTGTGTGTGTGTGTGTGTGTGTGTGTGTGTGTGTGTGTGTAGAGAGAGAGAGAGAGAGAGAGAGAGTTCAATTTTGGATATTCAGCACTTAGGAAGAATTAATATTTAGTGAATATATAAAGAAATGAATAAAGAAGCAAAGGAAATTAATCACTAAGCTAGCACAAATGAAACCAAAACAAAATCAATCAAATAACAAAGGACAGTAAAAATAAACTCGGAGGTACAGGAATTTCTTTACCAAAAAGAAATACCTGGAAATTTCCATTCAAGAAAAAGAAAAGAGTAAAAGATGGCACAGAAGGGAGAATCAGAAATAGAAATCACAAAACATTTATGAACAAGTATAAATAATGCTAAATGAAGAAGAGCAGAGTGGGCATCTGAGATAACATAGGCTGTAAGTGAGCCCGTGTGATAAACTGATAACGCAGGCTGTAAGTGAGCCCGTGTGATAAACTGAATGGATGCTACTATCTATATAAGTTGGAGGAGGAAAGTTTTGTAAAAAGAACTCAACTGCTTCTTAATCGCTAATTAAAACTCAGAAGGGTACTTTGAGACAAACTTTATCTTAGTAGGATAGTGTTACAGGCTATGCAAGTTGTAAAGGGTTACTTTCTGCTACACGAGATCAATGAAAGGTGTAACTGCTGATGGTGAACCAGATCCATCCATTTAATAATGCTTCCCAGGAGACACCTGAGCTGCATTATACTGAATAAACTGCTTTGGGCCAGGGGAACAAGTGGGACAACAAAGGGAATTCTTAAGGTTAAAAAATAACTAATAATAGAACACTTTCAATATATGAAAAAACAACTTGCATTTGAGGAAAATTGTCCATAACAGTAGACGGGTCCTCTGGGAAGAACATAAGTGACAAATTCCTTTACACTAACATGTAGCCTCTTTGCTCAGGTATGAGATCCTTCAGGTACACACACAGGTACACACAATATAGAAATATAGAGCCACATAGACCTAAGTTGAATTCTGATACTTAGTACCTGAGCAAAAGACATAATATTCTTCATTTTGTTGTCACATCAGTAAAAATGCAACATTAGGAAATATCTTGCATGGTTGTGGTGAAAATTAAGTGAAATGCTGTATGAAAAATGCTTACTAAGTGTGATGAAATAATGAGTGAAATTTATAGTAGGAGGCTAGCAAATATTAAAGTGTATTAAATGAATTCTCCTTCTGCTGCCATTTTTATTGACCTGTGAGAGAGGCTTACTTGTCTCACTCTTTAGTGCCTCTCCTCACTTAGAAACCTGAATCCTGAGAAAGAAAACATACAAACTTTATAGCAATGGCAGATTTTAAAACTTTAAATTCAGTTTATGATGAAGAAATGTTGGCACATTGTAAATATATATAAAAAGCAGTCATAATCAACATGTAAAT
Organism: Pseudorca crassidens; assembly: GCF_039906515.1. Classification (NCBI taxonomy): domain Eukaryota; kingdom Metazoa; phylum Chordata; class Mammalia; order Artiodactyla; family Delphinidae; genus Pseudorca; species Pseudorca crassidens. The sequence goes on from NC_090307.1 coordinate 10,290,898, forward strand.
TGCTTTCTATGAGTCCACAAATCTCCAATTCTTAATTATTTCGTGGACATTTTGTGACAAGTAGAACATAAAAGAAGAATTTATGGAAATTGAAAAAGTCTTGCATTATTATTATTACAATAAAAGACTCTTGATCAGTAAAGTTATTTAGTTTCTGAGAGTATTACAGATGAGAGAAATTTAAAGAACATGTAAAACATGGCTAGACCTCTGAACCTTTTAGTGCTAAGCTATTATTTTCACTTATGCTAATAGACAACAGAGGGAATTTAGATATGATATACATAGACTTCAATATTATAATGAACCTGAAATTATTCTCATTGTTTCAATGTCATCTGTCAGACTGGCTGCAGTAAAACGGAAGAATCAATTGCTGAGTTCTGTCACAGCAAATCTTTGTGCTTCAAATAAAACAACAAACAGAAGCAGAAATAACAGCGCATTATTAATACAAGAGGTTTTTAATCAGCTAAATTTAATTAGACAGCTTATTATATGTCAAGGCCCTAAAAGACCAGGAGAGCCTTTGGAACCAGACAGTTGGCTCAATTTCTTTGTGTGAGTAACCCTTCCTGTTTTATCTGCCCTTATTTGCTGGTTTGGGTTTTGGGTCCTGATACTGTTTCTCACCAGCTAACTTTGTTGTACACTCATACCCTCACTTTTTCCTAAATCTCCCAAGATTTAATTGTGTAGAATATCCTTATTGAAATTTATGGGTATAACTGGAATGTAATCTTACCCCATTCAATAAACAACTTCAAATTCAATGTAACTTCTAAATTTAGTTGCCATTTTTGGATGCACAGTATTTCTCTCTCTTGTTTGTTCTTCAATATTTCTTAAAATCTTGGCATGCTTTTCAGTGCTTAGCATCTTCCTTCTTCCTTTTTTTACTGGGTTCCTGATACCCTCTTTCTCCTTTGCTTCTCCCAGAATTCAGGATTATTCTTATATTAATTTACTCCCTAATCATTTCTCCATACACATAATCCAAACAGAATGAAAATGCTAATCCCCACTATATACTGTCTACCTGAGAAATGCTTTAAATACAAAAATATACATGGGCTGATGGTAAAGAGATGGAACAAGATATACCATGCAAACAGGAATCTTAGAGCTGAAAGGTCTAAATTAACATCAGGCAAAATAGACTGTAGGACAAGAAATATGACTAGAAACAAAGATATGTTTCATGGTGTTGAAAGAGCCTAGGTGCTAGCCAAATGCATCAGTTATGAATGTACATGCATCTTGTAACAGGGTTTCAAAATATATGAAGTTAAATCTGATAAAATTAAAAGATACTTAAACAATTTCTCAGTTATACTCAGATATTGCAATATGCCAATCTGAATAATTGAAAAAAAAGATTAAAAAATCAGCAATGTTATAGAAGACTTGAACACACTATCATCTTATAAAACATGTATAAAGTGATCCATCCAACCACAGCCACTGAATGCACATCCTTTTCAAGTACGCATAGAATTGTCCAACGAGATAACATATGCTAGGCCATAAAACAAATCCCAATGAATGTTAAAAGGATTGAAATCTTACAAAATGTATTACCTAATCACAAAGGAATTTAACTAGGAATCAATAACAGAAAAAATTTTAGGAAATCTCCAAATATTAGGAAAGTAAATATAAAATATACATTCAAATAACCTATGTGTCAAAGAAAAAAATTACAAGGATTATTAGAAAATATCATGATTAATTTCAACATATTTGAATTTCTGTGATGCAGCTAAAACATTTGAGGAAAATTTATAGTTTGCAATGCTAATATTAGAAAGAATGTAAGATTTTAAATTGATAATTTAAATCCAGAGACATTTTATTAAAGCTGCAAGATATTAAATATAAAGTAAAATCCTTAAGGCAGCTAGGCAAAAGATCAAACAACATGAATACAAAAGGAACTAGACTAACATCACACTTTTGAAAACCAACATACCAAGCAAGGCAACAACAGAACAATATTTTAAAATATGAGTCAAAGAAGGTGTGAACCAAGCATTTTATGTCAAGTCAATCTTTTCTTCAAATATCAAAGTTATGGAAGACAGGATTTAATATGTAAGTACTTAGGGAATGCTGCATCTATCAGTTAGATTCACGCAACCAGATGATAATTGGGAAAAACTAAGCAAAACAATGATGGTTACCATTTCTAACCTTTTTGTGTCTTATGTGTCTATAAATGGACACATATAACTAAAGAATATGTGACGATGAAGGTGCATGACTAATTCTCAAATGTTATATATTGAAATAAAGTACAAAAAATGCAACTAAAATGGAAGAAGAAATAGTTAAAGAGAAAATTAGAAAAAATTCATTTGTGTATGCATAATAGATGGGTTAAAGGATATCATATAAAATGTATAAACCATTTAGCAGTGCTCAGTGAGTAAACAGGGAACTAATGGCATTAAAAAATTATAAATATAAAGGTAGATCCAGAACACCAATACAAACTATCTAAATTAAAAATAAATAAATAAATAAATAAAAGAGAATGCACATCTAATAGAGGGAGAATCATAGAAAATATCACTAATGAATCATGAGAAATATACATAGGTATAAAATATTATAATTATCATATAGGATATATTATATATAATACATAACATGTACAATATATTATGTAACATAGTATTATGATACGTTAAATACTATAATCATATAACACTATGACAATGTTGAGAACAAACATGTGAGTTAGAAGAATAATTGTTAATGGGCTTAACCCACACATTAAAAGACAAAAATTTTCAATGTGGCTTACAAAACAAAAACTACAACAAAGTGATTCAGAAAGGCTGAAACATAAGAGGATAAATTCTATCAGGCATATGGAAACAAAGAGAGAACAGAGGTTCTGGTATCTGTAAAAGTGAAAGTCAAGCTTTAAACAATCAAGCATGAAAAGAGCACTTGTTAAGGTGGAAAGCCCAGAATCCACAATGACAATATAATATGTATCAATGTTCATGTATCAGTTAATAAAGCAACCACCTTTTTATATAAAAGCTACAGAAAATGCAAGAATAGATAAGAACCCCTAATAACAAAATACTTTAGTACAGCATTCTCAGTAAAAGAAAGATCAAGTGGACAAACAATAAATAAGGAGATGAAGGATCTAAAAACAAAAAAATAAGGTTGATCTTATTGATTTATTATATATGAAACTCTACCCATGATAATAGAGAATGCACATCCTTATAGAGGGCCTGTAAAATATTCAAAGAATAGAGCTATGTGTCCCACATGAGATCCAACATCAGGAAGCCTGCCAAATGAAGTCCATGTACAGCCAAGACGCTATATCTGTAATACCTTCTCCCTCTACTCCAACCAAAAGCAGCTAAGTGGAGAGTGAGGGACAAGTGAAAGAGTAATCCATGCTTTCCACTCCCTAATGGCAAGTCTTTCCAGTTACAGATTAAGCTTTAACCTGAGGGAGGTTAAGAAAGTTAATTGAAATATTAAACTAGACTGAGCTATCATTCTTTAATTATAATTTCTTAATTATAATTTAGTTAATGATATATTATTTTTTAAATATTGGAAAATTATAGAATATGCGTGAAGTAGAGTACAAATTTAAGACACAGGAAAGGGAAATATCTAGTCTCTTGTTTGAAGATAGTTATTTGAGGAAAAAGAGAAACAATGTATATTTCTCTCTTGAGTTTAGAATGTTTCACATATTAAAGCATTAAAGCATTTCAAATAAGGAAGTAGGAAAATAATTTTGATTTTTTTGAGAAAATTCCTAGTTGCAGCTTGACAAATGATGGAGGTGAAAGAGTTGATATGGAAATCAAACTAGGAATCTAGCACTATAGTACATGTATATATACATATAATATATATGCATATAGTACATATATAGTATATATGTGTATATATATATTATATATATATATATGGTTGGGTTGTAAACCAATTAATCACATAAACGTGGTATAGAAAGAAGAGGACAGATATTAAGAAGTAGACTACAAATTGTGAAAATATTCACAGAAGTGAGAAATTTTTTAAAAGTCCCTTCTGACTGAGGTGCATGGTGGTACACCTAACTTTCTATTTGTTAGTTCAAGGTGACTGGGTCTCATCTAGGAGGAGATATTGAGGAGTTGAATACATGTGTCTGGATGTTAAGGAAAATGTAGGTTGAAAATAAAGGTAAAGGGCTTAAGATTTCGTAGGTCATAATTAAAGTGCAAGGGTTGAGTAATTCATACAGGAAGAGTGTATGAAAGTAGAAGAGAGGAGAGTCAGGTAGAAAAGCCCAACTGTACTCTCAGTAGTCAATGCTTAATAGTAGTTTATTTAATTTTCAATAAGATAAGCAAATGGTCCTTTCTCTCCAAAGATATTATCCATAATGTATCAGCATACAGTTCCACACATTAATAACTGTTTTGTTTTCTCCTTTTGATATTAATTTTGGCAGCATATAGTTCAGCTTCTAGAGTTAACTTAAATAACTTTTGCACATTTCAAATGAAATTTTTTCCAAATAATATTTATTTGCTTTATTTTGAACTAGTTTATGTCTTACTTTTTGAAACTATAATTAAATTTAAATTTTTCTATTTTGTTTCCTTCCTCTGTTTGTAGAAAACATATCTACCGTTTATTTGGGGACCTAGTAAAATACACTCAAATATATTTTGCTGTCAGGACTTTGGTTTTTAAATTATAATTCTTATAATTGAGCATCTACTTAGGGTCATACACTAGGCTGGATGTTGGTACCTATACCTCAACTTGGAAGTAAGCAGAAAACATATTTTTAAATGAGTCAAGAGAGTTCTAAACCATTTTCAATATATTGTTACACACAGTTTCCTTCAAAGTCAATAAATTATATTAAGGTTCTGTGAAAAATATAGGCTCTGGGGATAAAATGATGGTTTAACTCCTATCTTCAAGATACTCACATTTTGCAAAGCAAAGAGACAGAAACGATGTAACAACTAATCTACTTTTCACTGAATAATTCTATGCTGTGAAAATCCAAATTTAAGAATGTCTAGATAGCTAGGTGAGTCTTTTGTCTTATGTTGTTCAGACAAATTCAGTAACAAATGTTATATATCACAGAGAAAACACAAAGTTTTTAATGCTCAGATTTTTTTTTTTTCCTGGAACAGAGAATGATGAGGTGGTGATATGGGAGTGACAGGGGTGTAAAAATTTTAGGGAAGATTTCCCAACAGAGATAAAATTTGTGCTAGTTTTTCATATGTACTGTTTTCCCTGCAGATGTCGAATATGGCTGGGAGTTGGAGAGTAAAAGTGTCTGGAAAGAAATAACTCTTGTTGCAGGACTTACTACAATTCAGAGGTGAAGATCTCTTGGGTATTTGAGACTGGGATATCTTTGGTTAACTTGTGATTAATATACTTATCCCAGGAAAGCTAAAGGGGAAATCCTGGTAAGGCATTCTGAGTTGTCTACACTTTGTGGTACCTACATTTATTTATAACATTAATAATTTCCATGATGTCCCAAAGTTGCAGACTATCAGAATTTAGAAGGCAGAACACTACCCTCTAGTTCCGTTTATAAGCCTCCATTAATTCAGTCTCAACCAACAAATAGGGAGAGATGTGGATGCAAGTCTCAAGCATACTTTGCCTTGGTTTCCTTTGTTTCTTCAAGACCAAATAGTATTAAATAAGTAGATAGATTATATATATATTTTATATATGTATATGTATACACATGGATATACATATATAAAATGTATATACAGCAATTGACTTTAGTTTCTTTCTCTACTCAATATCCTCTGTTTCTAATAATCACCAATAGAGACAGCAAACATATGAAAAACTAAAAGGGAATCAAATGATTAAGCACAAAATCCAAGAGAATTGGGAAATGGTAGAAAACAAAGTAGGGAATGAAGTTGAGTCATATCTGAAGAGTTGTTTGACAAGCATGGAGATTACACTCAATCTTACAAGTCATTGAAAAGTTCTAAGTAGATCTGCATGTCATTAATTTCATTTTGTGGGAAGTTTGAAGGATATATTAGGAATTGGGGTGAAAAAGATTAACCTGTTTCTGGTGCAGACTGATCTCTTAAGACTAGGCAATTCAAATATAAGAAAATCAAGATCTTACGTGATCAAGAGAAACTTGCATTATTTTTATAAACAGAACGAACTAACATTACTGTATAACTAGAAATAAAGAATAATTGCAGAATTTTTTGTTCTCTAATTTCCACACCACAAGTAAGTATTTAAGTCTAGGAAGATTTGCTAGTATGTAAGATTTTAATTTAAAGACAAAGTTATTGCTCTTAATCAGAGTAAATTTAAACCAGCCTCAGCAATCCAAGTGCTATACCTCACTTGGGCAAATTTTGCCAGGTGGTCTAAATTGTCCTGGAATTCTAAGAAGGAAAAACAGCATACCTCACGATTTATTACTATTAAGCACAGGAATTTACATGGTGCACGCGCATGCGCGCGCGCGCACACACACACACACACACACACACACACACACACACAAATAAAAAGATGATGGGACTTAACTGTGAGCCCTAGCACCATCTACTTCAAGTATCTTTCCCTTCAGATAGGCAGTGGTATCACACTGTGTTTCTAACACAGCTGAAATATTCTGTCAGTTCTTCAGCTCTAAACCACCTACACCACTTTTACTTAGATTAATGAGGAAAGCTCACTTCACAGTGAGCTCTGCTTAGTATTTTGATCTGACAAGATGATTTCTATACAGTGGATATGGGATTAGCTGATTTATGATCCTTAATTTTTCAGCTACATTATCTACAAAAGAAATAATTTCAGTTGAGTATTTTGAGTGAAGTCAGAAAATGCATATACTTTTTTTACTGAATCTGCATGATTTTGATTCTCCTAAAAACATCCTTCGAAGAGTTACCAAGTTGACACTATCTTAATCATTTGCTAAATTTTACTTTTTTTTAGGAAGTAAGGGGGAGAATTTTTTCCACAGTTGATTTACCCCTATCATGGAAATATATTTGTAAGTTAGTGAAGAGAGTTATGTATTATTAAAAATATAGAATTGTTTCCATAATTGATTGATTCAAGGAAAAGTAGTTCCTAAGTCTTTCTCTTCAGCTCAGAAGAAATATTAAACTTGGGGGTACCTTCCCCGAGTTGACTATCTCACAAGTCTACTACTTTGTAAATGTACCTATTACCTATATTTCATCACCTGAACAACAGCAATAACATTATGCCTCAACCTAACAATGAAATGTACATATAACTAAAGACTTGCTCTTGTTCTTCTCCCAAACAACAGACAAATCACATTTAATTGTATAATTCTGTAGGTGTTATTCACATTTAAAAGCTCAATCACAACTCCCCTTTTATATCCTGAAATTATTGATAAATACAAAATTTATATCATTTAATTTATATTTAATTAGATTTAATTATAAATTGTGTAATTTATTGCCTTTTTAAAAATTTTTTTTAAAAATAAATTTATTTTTTGCTGCGTTGGGTCTTCGTTGTTGCGTGCGGGCTTTCCCTAGTTGTGGTGAGCAGGGGGCGCTACTCTTTGTTGCGGTGCACCGTGCTTGTGGTGGCTTCTCTTGTTGCGGAGCATGGGTTCTACGCATATGGGCTTCAGTAGTTGTGGCACACAGGTTCAGTAGTTGTGGCGCACGGGCTTAGTTGCTCCACGGCATGTGGGATCTTCCTGGACCAGGGCTCGAACCTGTGTCCCCTGCATTGTCAGGCAGATTCCCAACCAGTGCGTCACCAGGGAAATCCAATTTATTACTTTTTTTTTTTTTTTTTTTTTTGCGGCACGCGGGCCTCTCACTGCCATGGCCTCTCCCGTTGTGGAGCACAGGTTCTGGACGCGCAGGCCCAGCGGCCATGGCTCACGGGCCCAGCCGCTCCGCAGCACGCGGGACCCTCCCAGACCGGGGCACGAACCCACGCCCCCTGCATCGGCAGGCGGACTGTCAACCACTGCGCCACCAGGGAAGCCCTATTACCATTTTTAATACAACTTGCTTTAGATAAGCTAGTATAGAAAACAGAAAAGTACAGTTGATATATATTATTATATACATCTAAACATGGCATATATGCAAGCCTTCTCATTTTTCATTTCTGTGGCTACAGTATTTGGTATTTATGACTTGCTTCTCCAAAAATCATGCCATGCTCTCTTTGCCCTTACCCAGTGTTACAACTTGTTTTGGTTATTTACCTGGACATATGACTCACTATTTTATTCATGAAGGAGCTGTGCAGTTAGGGTGCCCTGTCTGAACTGAGTTGCTGTAGACTTATATTTACTTTTACCATTGAACATGGTAGTACGTAGAGACACCCAGGTAATTCTCTGATTTCAGATATATTCCTCCCTGCTCTTATGGTGTAGTAGTCCTCTATTTTCCCAAAATAAACTGGATTTATCAATCCAGTGAGTAAGACCTTCTCTACTGTCTCACTGACACAAAGAGCCCACATTAACATGATGACTATCTCCACTTCCAACTCACTGGAAGTTCACTGTATACACCATATATATATATGGTGGTTCTTTGGGCAGTAATATATTTGAGCCAGCAAAGCCACATTTTTATAAGTATATGAGGGGAAATAGCCAAAAAGAAACCCCACTCATGTCAACCAATTGCTTCCCACACACATGGATTCTAGCCATATACAGATCACCTGTTCTGAGTATATATTGCAACACATAGAAAAGCACCCCAGCTCTACAAGGTGTTGTCACATAGCTAGTGCCATAACTGGATTTTGAATAAGTCATCCTGCCTTTTATCAGGACAGATACTGCAGGGTGATAGAATACATAGTAAGATCAGTGAACCCCATGAGTGTAGGGTCATTCATTCCTCACCTCTTTTGCTGTGAAAATAGTTCTTAGTTAGAAGCAATGGTGTGTGGAATATAGTAAAAGTGACTAATATAAGTTTACAGGTGGCACTGGCAGAAGAAAATCAGTATAACGCTTAAGCGCTTATTCCAGTGAAGAAGAAAATCACTGCTCCTGCCATCTGGAGAGCTCAGCATTTCTTATCACTGCCGTCAAGCTGGAGCTCAGCAGGTGTCATGGCCAGATCAGGCTCAAAAAGGTTAAGTCCATTTTCTTGAGCCCATGCAGAACTTCCATCCTGCAGCAAAAAAAGCTATTAGCCTTTTTCTCCATTAGCCATTGAACTTCACTCAATAGCCAGCGAAAGCTGACTGACATTCACAAACCAAACTGATCTACTTATTTAGATTGATCTATACAGTTGATGTCCTTTGTGAGCATTCTCATAACACACAGATTTATGACCATTCTTTGTTCATCGTCCTGGGATAATCCCACATGTTTTTATAACTCCTGATACATAATTCCTAGATATCTTTCAAGGCAACCTCCCTCACCCCCAGACCTCTAGCTATTTTCATTAGACGAGTTTAAGCCCTCAATGGCTCTTTGTTATTGCACATTTTAAATAATTTTATCAAATACCTTGGAAAAACTCAGGATTTTAATCTCTTCTTCAAGAGCTATAATAGAAAATTTTTAGTTTTATTTATTTATATTTATTCTCAGATATTGATATGCTTCGATACAATTGTAAAGCGTATCCAGCTTTGTTAGCTCTGAGTTCCTATACTATCTTTTCTTATTTCCTTACAGCCTACTCACCTTTGTAGCTACTTCTTTTTATGTAAACTCTCTTCAAATTTTAGAAATTTGTATGTGATCTGTTTCCTGTTGGGTCCATGACAAACACATACAATTCCCTTTGGTAAGATTATTAATTCCATTTATTTATTTAAAATATTAATCAATTCTTATATCCTTGGCATAAATATTATTTTGATATATTACCTCTTATATACACTATTAGATTTGATTTGCTAATATTTTGTTTAGGATTTTGCATCTATACCCATGAATATAATAGCCCTAAAATTTCCCTTTTTGTTTTAAGAGTATAATTTCCTGCTTTTACTGTTATAATTATGCTGATCTGATAGAATGAAATATTTCTTCTTTATTGTCAAAAACAGTAGAAAACAGAGAGCAGTATGTCCCTTAAATTTTATAGAACTTGACTGTAAAATTATATGGGCTTTTTAAATTTGGGAGATATGATATTTAACCACTACTTCAATTTCCTTAATAGTTACAGTACTATTGAATTTTAAAATATTTTCTGGAGTCAGTTATTTTGAAAAAAATACATGTTCTTGTAGTGCTTTGTTGGTTAGGTTTCAGTTTTCGATTCATTGGTGTAGCTACTCATAGTATTGTCTTAATGTTGTATCCTCTGTTTTATGTCTTTATGTTCTCATTTTCATTCATACATTGCTTATTTGTTTCTTTTCTTGTCTCTTGATTCTTCGTCAAAGAATCTTTCCAAATATTTACCTCTTGTTAATATTTTCAAAGAATCAATATTTGGTTTTGCTGATAGTCTCCACTATTTGGTTTTTTAATCTCATTAACTTCTGCCTTCAAATTAATTATCTCTTTTCTTAGCTTATATGGGATTTCTCTATTGTACATTTTCTAACCTAAAAAGAGGAGCACTTAATTCATTACTTGCAAGATCTTTTTTCTAATATACTAATTTAAAGCTAGAATTGCTCTTGAAGTACTGGTTTTGCTCTATTTCATAAGTTTTATGTATAATGTTTTCATTATTATTCAGTTGCTTTTATAATGCAGTTTAAACTTTATTTTATACAAATGAGATTTTTTTCAAATTTTATTTTTCAACTTTCTCTGTGTACTTTAAAAATGTGTATTCTCAATTTGATGAATGGAGAATTCTGGATAATTTCTTTAGGTTAATAGTTTTAACTATGTCTTTCATATCAATACATCATTTATCCTCCTTGATTCTCTGTATTTTTGATCACCAATAATCAAAAAAGTGTAAATTACACACAAATTATAAATTTTACTAATTCTATCAATAAATTGTCTACTAGTGGTACAGTTTCTAGCGACACTATCCTTAATGATATTTTATATCTTAAATCTATATTTCATTTGTTATCAATCTAGCTATTCCATAAATAATTTTTTTCTCCAGTGAAGGCATTTATTTTTTGCTTCAAAATCAAGGGGAAAATCATTATTTTAACTAAATTAGGAGTAGCTCTGATCAAGGCTGGATTGCAGGTTTAGTTTTAGTTCAACTCTGTTTTTTTATGTCTTGAGGGTAAGATTTGTCCCAAGTATTACTGATTCCTCCCATAAGCAGGATTTTGGACCAGAGGATTTAAAAAGAAGTTTCTGCACACCTAAGAAAAGACTGATTTTTCTGTAGTCTTGGTAACAATTAACCAAATACCAGTTTGAAATTCATTTAACTGATTAAACCAGCATCTCAATAGCACAGTTTTCTCACAAACACAGCTTAATTATGGCAGCCCACCTACCAGTGACAGACCTGTACATCTGAAAGTCAGTCAGGCTTTTGTGAAGTCAGCAAAAGACTCACTTTAATGTCTAAACTTTGAAATTCAGCCATTCAGCAACTTCCACAATCTAGTGATCTTTAACTGCCAATGTTCAATCAATCTGTAAAACATTCTACTCTCAAAAAAAACCTCAAATCCTCAAACTCCACGCTTCCCCAAACCCCTGCTTCACTGTGCCTAATGTTCATAGCATACACTTGCTTAAGTAAGAAAAAAATCCGTTTTTGTTTCATCTGTCTCTTCCTACAACACTTGTTAAAGTCTCTCCTTCCAATATTTCTACTAAGCACCATGAGAATACACAGATCTCTTTGCAGATCAGCCACCAGCCTTCTATGCTGCCTTACAATTTGCAAAAGCACTTTAAGGAAATTTTTTTTTAATGGATCTTTATTGGAGTATAATTGCTTCACAATACTGTGTTAGTTTCTGTTGTACAACAAAGTGAATCAGTCATATGCATACATATGTTCCCATATCCCCTCCCTCTTGAGTCTACCTCCCACCCTCCCTATCCCATGTCTCTAGGTCATCGCAAAGCACCAAGCTTATCTCCCTGTGCTATGCTGCTGCACCCCACTAGCTAACAGATGGGAATTCTACAGCAGTACAGAAGAACAAACAGTACAGTATTAAAAGTTCTCTGTTTTCTTGCAAATTCATCAGAAGCCTCTGTGTGTGACAGACTTAATCATCTGTCCACCTGTGCCCAGATACAGCAATTGGGCTACAGAATGGAAAGCAAACATTTGTCTCTGGTCCCCTAAGAGAGTCTCTTATCTTTTGAAATTTAATTCTCTTACATTTCCTTGCATCCTCAGATACAAAGTGGTTTACTAATTTTGTCTAGTTATTCCTGCAGGAGCAGTGGACTGTATCCTATTTGTAAGAGGTATCTTTGTCTTTTAACTGATAAGGCTAGAATTTTACTTAAATTTTCAAAACTATTGCTAGTTTGGATCTTTTTTTCACAACTAAACTTACTATTGCAGTTTGATTTATTTTTTAATGTCTTCTAAACTCTTTAAATTATATTTTTAAATTATATATCTCCGTCCTAATAAGAAAATAATTTTAGCATGTCCTCAGGCCTGTTGTTCCAACACTACAATTCCAGCATTATCTATACTTCCATCTAAATGTTAAATAGACTTTAATTCTGGGTCATTATGGCTGTATTTCCCCTTTTCTTCTTCCATCTTAGGTATTCTTTTAAAGACAATAAGCCATATACCGAGTTACTGTCATCTTTATCTGATACAGGTCTTGCAGCATGCTCTGACTTTGCTCTCTTCCTTAACTGTTTTCATCCAAAACTGTTTTCAACATGGTTGTCTTTGGGGTGCATTTCTGGAGACTTTTCTGCTAGACAATATTTCTAACATGCCTTTGCATTTGAATGACAATTTGGCTGAATATTCAACTCTAGAGCCTAAGAGCTCTGTTTTATTCCTTAACAATTTCTGACAGATTTTCTGTTCGTCTCTGGTATAGGACTTGCTCTTTCCTCTTCACTCAGCATCAGAGTGTGTGTTTTACCAACAGAAAGAATCCTGCACCACAGTACTTTGGAAGAATTCTACAATATGGAAAATAAGTTGGCAATATATATGTTTTAATTATTTAATAATTCTATTTACAAAGCTAAAAATAGTGGTAATGAGTATTCTTTTCAACATTAGTTATAAAATGTCTAGACTTTTAGTGCGATAATATACATCTTCTAGAATGCAGATTTTGTACAAAATGCACAAATTTGAGATTCAGAAATGTCCTAAGAGAAGCACACTTTTATATTTAGTGTGTCCAAATGTTGATAGGACTGGACTAAATGAAATGCTTAGGGCATTATTTTTGTTTAATTTTGTTGGCCATGAGATATCCATTTTTGTTAGTCATAACATATTTCCAAAGTAGGGACAGAGATAAAAAGGGAATAGGAATACAAAATAAAACCAAAACTTCTATCATTCTAATGAAAGACAGGAAAGGAAGGCACAATCGAAACATCAAAAAGTAGGAGTAAAAAGAGTATACAGATACTGCAGAGATAAGTTAAAAATTAATTGGTTACCCTATTTATAAATAAATCCTTTTGCCAATGAAAGATGTAAATTATGAGATGTGGTATTTGATAGAGTCACACATAAAACTTAAGCATAAAAGAGAAATGAATCTTAAGTGATAGAATAAAAGTGATCAAGAAGAGGGAGACCTTCAAGATGGCAGAAGAGTAAGATGCGGAGATCACCTTCCTCCCCACAAATACATCAGAAATACATCTACATGTTGAAACAACTCCTGCAGAACACCTACTGAATGCTGGCAGAAGACCTCAGACCCCCCAAAAGGCAAGAAACTCCCAACGTACCTGGGTAGGACAAAAGTAAAAAGAGAGACAAAAGAATAGGGACAGGATCTGAACTTCTGGCGGTAGCTGTGAAAGAGGAAAGGTTTCCACACAGTAGGAAGGCCCTTCACTGGCAGAGATGGGGGGTGGGCAGTAGGGAAGCTTCAGAGCCATAGAGGAGAGCCCAGCAACAGGGATGCAGAGGGCAAAGTGGAGAGATCCCCGCACAGAGGATCGGTGCCAACCGGCACTCACCAGCCCAAGAGGCTTGTCTGCTCCCCCGCCAGGGTGGGCGGGGCTGGGAGCTTAGGCTCGGGCTTCGGTCAGAGCGCAGGGAGAGGACTGGGGTTCGTGGCGTGAACACAGCCTGCAGGGTGTTAGTGCGCCACGGCTAGCCGGGAAGGAGTCCGGGAAAAGTCTGGACCTGCCGAAGAGGCAAGAGACCACTGTTTCAGGATGCGCAAGGAGAGGGGATTAAGAGCGCTGCCTAAACGAGCTCCAGAGAAGGGCATGAGCCACGGCTATCAGCGCGGACACCAAGAGACGGGCATGAGACGCTAAGGCTGCTGCAGCCGCCACCACCAAGAAGCCTGTGTGCGAGCACAGGTCACTATCCACACCTCCACTCCCGGGAGCCAGTGCAGCCCGCCACTACCAGGGTCCCGTGACCCAGGGACAACTTCCCCGGGAGAATGCACGGTGCCTCAGCCTGGTGCAACGTCACACTGGCCTCTGCCCCACAGGCTCGTCCCGTATCCATATCGCTCCCTCCACCCGGCCTGCGTGAGCCAGAACCCCTGACTCAGCTGCTCCTTTAACCCCGTCCTGTCTGAGCAAAGAACAGACGCCCTCAGGTGACCTACACACAGAGGCGGGTCCAAATCCAAAGCTGAACCCCAGGAGCTGTGCGAACAAAGAAGAGAAAGGGAAATGTCTCCCAGCAGCCTCAGGAGCAGCGGATTAAAGCTCCACAATCAGCTTGATGTACCCTGCATCTGTGGAATACCTGAATAGACAACGAATCATCCCAAATTGAGGAGGTGGACTTTGGGAGCAAGGATATTTTTTTTTTTTTTTCCTTTTTCTTTTTTTGTGAGTGTGTATGTATATGCTTCTTTGTGTGATTTTGTCTGAATAGCTTTACTTTTACCATTTGTCCTAGGGTTCTGTCTGTTAGATTTTTTTGATTTTGTTTTTGTACAGTTTTTAACACTTGTTATCACTGGTGGATTAGTTTATGGTTTGGTTGCTCTCTTATTTTTTTTATTACTTTTTAATGTATTTTTATTTTTAGTAATTATTTTTTATTCTTTATTTTAAAAACTTTTTATTTTATTTTACTTCTTTCTATCTTTCTTTCTTTTTTTCTCCCTTTTCTTCTGAGCCATGTGGCTGACAGTGTCTTGGTGCTCCGGCCAAGTGTCAGGGCTGTGCCTCTGAGGTGGGAGGGCTGGGTTCAGGTCATTGGTCCACCAGAGACCTCCAAGCTCTACGTAATATCAAACGGCGAAAGCTCTCCTAGAGATCTCCATCTGAACGCTAAGACCCCGCTCCACTCAATGACCATCAAGTTACAGTGCTGGACACCCTATGCAGGACAAATAGCAAGACAGGAACACAACCGCACCCATTAGCAAAGAGGCTGCCTAAAATCATAATAAGTTCACAGAGCCCCAAACACACCACCAGACGTGGACCTGCCCACCAGAAAGACAAGATCCATCCTCAATCACCAGAACACAGGCACTAGTCCCCTCCACCAAGAAGCCTACAGAACCCACTAAACTAACTTTAGCCACTGGGGGCAGACGCCAAAAATAACAGGAACTATGAACCTGCAGCCTGTGCCAAGGAGACCCCAAAGACAGTAAGTTAAGCAAAATGAGAAGACAGAGAAAAACAGAGCAGATGAAGGAGCAAGGTTAAAACTCACCAGACCTAACAAATGAAGAGGAAATGGGCAGTCTACCTGAAAAAGAATTCAGAGTAATGATAGTAAAGATGATCCAAAATCTAGAATGGAGAAAATACAAGAAACGTTCAACAGGGACCTAGAAGAAGTAAAGAGCAAACAAACAGTGATGAACAACACAGTAAGTGAAACTAAAAATTTTCTAGAAGGAATCAATAGCAGAATAACTGAGGCAGAAGAACAGATAAGTGACCTGGAAGATAAAATAGGGGAAATAACTACCACAGAGCAGAATAAAGAAAAAAGAATGAAAAGAACTGAGGACAGTCTCAGAGACCTCTGGGACAACATTAAACACACAAACATTCGAATTATAGGGGTCCCAGAAGAAGAAGAGAAAAAGAAAGGTACTGAGAAAATATTTGAAGAGATTATAGTTGAAAACTTCCCTAATATGGGAAACAAAATAGTCATTCAAGTCCAGGAAGTGCAGAGAGTCCCATAAAGGATAAATCCAAGGAGAAACAGGTCAAAACACACATTAATCAAACTATCAACATTTAAATACAAAGAAAAAATATTAAATGCAGCAAGGGAAAAGCAACAAATTACATAGAAAGAAACCCCATAAGGTTAACAGCAGATTTCTCAGCAGAAATTCTGCAAACCAGAAGGGTGTGGTAGGACATATTTAAAGTGATGAAAGGAAAAACGTACAACCAAGATTACTCTACCCAGCAAGGATCTCAATCAGATTTGACGGAGAAATTAAAACCTTGCAGACAAGCAAAAGCTAAGAGATGCAACACCACCAAACCAGCTTTACAACAAATGCTAAAGGAACTTGTCTAGGCAGCAAACACAAAAGAAGGGAAAGACCTACAATAACAAACCAAAAACCATTAAGAAAATGGTAATAGGAGTATACATATCGATAAATACCTAAATGTAAATGGATTAAATGCTCCAACGAAAAGACATAGACTGGCTGAATGGGTACAAAAACAAGACCCATATATATGCTGTCTAAAAGAGACCCACTTCAGACCTAGGGGCACATACAGACTGAAGGTGAGGAGATGGGAAAAGATATTCCATGCAAATGGAAACCAAGAGAAAGCTGGAGTAGCAATTCTCATGTCACACAAAATAGACTTTAAATTAAAGACTATTACAAGAGACAAAGAAGGACACTACATAAAGATCAAGGGATCAATCCAAGAAGAAGATACAACAATTGTAAATATGCACCCAACACAGGAGCACCTCAATATGTAAGGCAAATGCTAACAGCCATAAAAGGGGAAATTGACAGTAACACAATCATAGCAGGGGAATTTAACACCCCACTTTCACCACTGGAAAGATCATCCAAAATGAAAATAAATAAGGAAACACAAGATATAAATGATACATTAAACAAGATGGACTTCATTGATATTTATAGCACATTCCATCCAAAAACAACAGAATACACTTTCTTCTCAAGTGCTCATGGAACATTCTCCAGGATAGATCATATCTTGGGTCACAAATCAAGCCTTGGTAAATTTAAGAAAACTGAAATCGTATCAAGTATATTTTCCAACCACAATGCTACGAGACTAGATACCAATTACAAGAAAAAATCTATAAAAAATACAAACACATGGAAGCTAAACAATACATTACTTAATAACCAAGAGATCACTGAAGAAATCAAAATATACTTAGAAACAAATGACAATGAAAACACGACGACCCAAAACCTCTGGGATGCAGCAAAAGCAGTTGTAACAGGGAAGTTTATAGCAATACAATCCTACCTCAAGAAACAAGAAACTTCTCCACTGAAATTGAGACAGTGATTAAAAATCTTCCAACAAACAAAAGCCCAGGACCAGTTGGTTTCAGAGGCGAATTGTATCAAACATTTAGAGAAGAGCTAATAACTATCCTTCTCAAACTCTTCCAAAATATAGTAGATGGAGAAACAGTCCCAAACTCATTCTACAAGATTAGCATCACCCTGATACCAAAACCAGGCAAAGATGTCACAAAAAAAGAAAACTACAGGCCAATATCTCTGATGAACATAGATGCAAAAATCCTGAAAAAATACTAGCAAACAGAATCCAACAGCACATTAAAAGGATCATACACCATAATCAAGTGGGGTTTATCCCAGGAAGGCAAGGATTCTTCAATATATGCAAATCAATCAATGTGATACACCATATTAACAAATTGAAGGTGAAAACCATATTATCATTTCAAAAGATGCAGAAAAATCTTCTGACAAAATTCAACACTCATTTATGATAAATACACTCCAGAAGGTAGGCAAAGAGGGAACTTACCTCAACATACTAAAGGCCATATATGACAAACCCACACCCAACATCGTTCTCAATGGTGAAAAACTGAGACCATTTTCACTAAGATCGGGAACAAGACAAGGTTGCGCACTCTCAGCATTATTATACAACATAGTTTTGGAAGTTTTAGCCACAGCAATCAGAGAAGAACAAGAAATAAGAGAATCCAAATCAGAAAAGAAGAAGTAACGCTGTCAAAGTTTGCAGATGACATGATACTGTACATAGAGAATCCTAAGGACACTACCAGATAACTGCTAGTGCTAATCAATGAATTTCGTAAAGTAGCAGGATACAAAATTAATGCACAGAAATCTCTTGCATTCCTATACACTAATGATGAAAAATCTGAAAGAGAAATTAAGGAACCATACCAATTTACTATTGCAACAAAAAGAATAAAAAACCTAGGAATAAACCTACCTAAGGAGACAAAAGACCTGTATGCAGAAAACCATAAGACACTGATGAAAGAAATTAAAGAGGATACAAACAGATGAAGAGATATACCACGCTCTTGGATTGGAAGAATCAACACTGTGAAAATGACTCTACTACCCAAAGCAATCTACAGGTTCAATGCAATCCCTCTCAAACTGCCAATGACATTTTCCACAGAACTAGAACAAAAAATTTCACTATTTGTAAGGAAACACAAATGACTCCTAATACCCAAAGCAATTTTAAGAAAAACGGAACTGGAGGAATCAGACTCCCTGACTTCAGACTATAGTACAAAACTACAGTAATCAATACAGTATGGTATTGGCACAAAAACAGAAATATAGATCCATGGAATACGATAGAAAGCCCAGAGATAAACCCACACACATATGGTCACCTTACCTTTGATAAAGGAGGCAAGAATATACAATGGAGAAAAGACAGCCTCTTCAATAGGTGGTGCTGGGAAAACTGGACAGCTACATGTAAAAGAATGAAATTAGAACACTCCTTAACACCATACACAAAAATAAACTCAAAATGGATTAAAGACCTAAATGTAAAGCCGACACTATAAAACTCTTAGAGGAAAACATAGGCAGGACACACTATGAAATGAATCATAGCAAGATCCTTATTTGACCCACCTCCTAGAGAAATGGAAATACAAAATACAAAATAATACAAAATAAACAAATGGGACTTAATGATTCTTAAAAGCTTTTGCACAGCAAGGAAACCATAAACGAGGTGGAAAGACAATGCTCAGAATGGGAGAAAGTATTTTCAAATGAAGCAAATGACAAAGGATTAATCTCCAAAATTTACAAGCAGCTCATGCAGCTCAATATCAAAAAAACAAACAACCCAATCCAAAAATGGACAAAAGACCTAAATAGACATTTCTCCAAAGAAGATATACAGATGGCCAATAAACACATGAAAGAATGCTCAACTTCATTAATCATTAGAGAAATGCAAGTCAAAATTACAACGAGATATTATCTCACACCAGTCAGAATGGCCATCATCAAAAAGCTACAAACAATAAATGCTAGACAGGGTGTGGAGAAAAGGGAACCCTCTTGCACTGTTGGTGGGAATGTAAATTGATACAGCCACTATGGAGAACAATATGGAGTTTCCTCAAGAAACTAAAAATAGAACTACCATATGATCCAGCAATCCCACTACTGGGCATATACCCTGAGAAAACGATAATTCAAAAGGAGTCATGTACCACAATGTTCATTGCAGCTCTATTTACAATAGCCAGGACATGGAAGCAACCTAAGTGTCCATTGACAGATGAATGGATAAAGAAGATGTGGCACATATATACAATGGAATATTACTCAGCCACAAAAAGAAACAAAATTGAGTTGTTTGTAGTGATGTAGATGGTCCTAGAGACTGTCATACAGGGTGAAGTAAGTCATAAAGAGAAAAACAAATACCATATCCTAACACATATATATGGAGTCTTAAAAAAAATGAAAAGGTTATGAAGAAACTAGGGGCAGGACAAGAATAAAGACGCAGATGTAGAGAATGGACTTGAGGACATGGGGTGGGGGAAGGTTAAGCTGGGATGAAGTGAGAGAGTGGTATGGACGTATATACACTACCAAATGTAAAATAGATAGCTAGTGGGAAGGAGCCGCATAGCACAGGGAGATCAGCTCGGTGCTTTGTGACCACCTAGATGGGTGAGATAGGGAGGGTGGGAGGGAGACGTAAGTGGGAGGAGATATGGGGATTTATGTATATGTAAAACTGATTCTCTTTGTTATAAAGCAGAAACTAACACACCATTGTAAAGCAATTATAAAAAAATTTTTAAAAAAAGAAATAAAAAGTGATCAAGAAAATAATGAACTGGAAGTTCTTATAGCTGGATTATATAAGCCACATAAAAATTAAGGAAGCTCTTTGGTGCTGAGTAGTTAATATGGCTATAGAAACAACAGAGAAACATGATACTGGAATCTCAGAAAGGCCAATTTCATATCATTTCTTGGAAGTGATATATGTGTGTAAGACTGTGAGCGTGGGCCCTCGGCCATCCTGCCCATATTAGAATCCCACCTC
The DNA here is from genome assembly GCF_039906515.1 of Pseudorca crassidens. NCBI lineage: Eukaryota > Metazoa > Chordata > Mammalia > Artiodactyla > Delphinidae > Pseudorca > Pseudorca crassidens. The sequence continues at coordinate 10,311,575 of NC_090307.1, forward strand.
CATCTCTTCGGTGAGACAAGTCAATTCTCTGACACTCAGTTTCCTCTTTGGTTAAACATATGTGTATTTATATTTGGAAATGTATGTCTACATTTATTATTAGTTATTTATTGTATTAGTCAAGTTCCAAACAAGAGATAAAAACCGAGCAGTACATTGCACAGAGATGGTTTAAGAATTATTACCTGTACCAGGGAAGAAACTATACCTGTGTGAAGAGAACACGAATGACTGCTGTGGTGTTGAGGAAGAGTGCCCCGAAAAGGAACATACTTTGACACAGGCTTCCCTCCCAGTGCTCTGATTCAGACCTCATTGTAGAAGTTGTAGTTGTGGTTCTCTGGATGGCAATGTAATTTCCTGGGTTTCCCAGGCCAGAGGTGGTCCACAATTTGTGCAGGCTAGCAACGCTGGTGAGGGTGTATGAAGAAGGAGTCAGAGAGCCTGCAGCCACTTGCCAGTTGGGTGGTTTGGGGTCTGGAGGTACAGTAGCTGCAAGGGAATGTGTAGGCGTGCAGGCTGACTGAGGTCGGCAGCCAGTGTGAAAACAAGTTAGGGTGTTTGAAGCCTGTTCATTGCAACTCAAGGTCTAAGATGTAAATCTGTGTCAGAGGTTTGTGGCAAGGTGGAACCCAGAGAGTAACTTCCAGTTTCCCCATGGTGCATCCCCTGTAGGATGAATATAATCCCACCTCCCTAGCCACTATCCTTGCTAAAAGCTTTCCTAACAGGAACTACATCACTCTTCGCCTTCTATTTGTTTTCTATGGGAAGTTGTTCACAACGTGATACTCTGTATTTCTAGAGATCACAGATTTTTCTGGCACCTTTTATATTAGAGTTTAACAGTGGAAACTCACTTTTCAATTGCGCTGTCAAAAATAACCTGACTGTTATAAATGTGCCATAAAGATCTATCGTATTTCATTCTAAAAGACAAAACTCTTGACATAAGATGCTGTGTCGTAACACCCTGCCAATGTCTTCTCTTACAGTCCCTTAAGAATGAGAGAAGCGACAAATGCTGCTGTCACTATGTGAACAAGGGGATGAAATGCACTCCTTCTGTCTTCTCCAAACACGAGAAGTTTTGCATTACAGTCTAAAAAAGAGGAAGAAAATACCTGAAGTATGTTGATATTCTGTGTATATTATTTCTGCATTCTTGAAATCATTAATGATAATAGTACTATTAGATTCTCCTTGGAATCAGTTACTTAAGGCAGATGTTGAGAAAGTAAAACTATAAGACCATTAAAGATGAACTAAAAAGTTCCACCTACATTTTAGTCAACTTAAATGTGAAAGAAGAGGTTAAGAGGACTTTAAGACATCTGGGTAAATTTGCTTCCAATATATGACTTTGAATTAGTCACTTTACTACCCTAAGAATGAATTTTCTCATCCATAAATTGGGTTTGATTTCTAAAGCCTGAAAAAGATGTTTTAATAACCTTATGAAATATTTTATATAAATATTGTCGGAAGAAGTCAGTTAGGAGCTTTAAGAAACAAATATTCACTACCATGAATATACAAGTTTAATATCTTTTACTTCCTTGAACACATATCAAGCTTTAGGTATAAATACATAGGATCTTTTAACTATGCTTAAACCAATTAGTAGAACAGAGAGTAAGTTAAGCTGAATTGCTGACAGCAAAGTTGAGAAAGGAACGGAGAAAAGCTTAATATTCAACGCATTCAGTGACTTCGAGATCAACTGTCTATAATTTTTGGTAATGCTGCGAGCAGTGGCTGGCATCTTGAAGAATCATTCTGGCCCTTGCTGAAAAATATTCTGAACTGTTAAATACACTTGCATATTTATAATAACATTTTTTACTAGTACAGTTATTGAGTTTGTAAAGTATATCCATAGTTTATTTTTGTGTTTTGTTTACTATTTGCACATTCTAGTCTTTGTGACTACCTTTCCCCCTTTTTATAGGCATGTGGTGAATATTATGTTCATTTAACAAAAAGACATAATGAGCACAAAGATGTTAAATGATAAGCAAATTTATTCAACTAAATGGCTAAACAAATATACTATAGCGTGAGATATTAGGAGCATAGGCCTTGAGGTGAGACCACCAGCGTTTGACTTCTGACTCTGCAATAAACTGTAAGATAATGAGCAAGTTACCTCAGTTTAAGGCCCAGAATTCTCATCTGAAAAATGGGTATAATAATAGAACCTATATCATAAGGTTGTTGTGGGGATTAATTAGAGATTGGATTGGAGTACCATTCAAAGTAGCAGTAAATATTTGGATGTACTTCTGCTAATACTCTTGGAAAATTAATTTATCTATCACCTAGTGTTATAGTTACTTGTTTATAAAGGTTTCTCTGTACTAGATTATATGTTACTCCAGAGAACACATGATATTTATGTTTTCATTTGACACAATAATTCTAATTCTTTTTACATGCAGTATAGGTGCTTTATTAACGTTGTTGAATAACTGAATGGCTAAATGAAAACAGGATCAGGAATACCGACTCTCAATCTAAGGATTCGAGTTGATTCTACTAACGTTTCAAATTGTATCAACTGCTCTATTTCCTAGAGCATCCAGTAAGTATGACCTTTAGAACTTCTGGCAATAGTGACAGAGGTTAGGTAAACAAGATAATGCAAAACAAGATAATGGGAAAGATTAGGTAGAAAATGAAGAAATGGGAAATTTAAAAATGTTAAGAAAAATAACCGTGAGATTAAGGTTACTAAAACAACCTGTCCTGTGTGAATGAATTTGGACACAGGCAGAAACATCATTCAGTGATTAAAAACAGTTGCTAAATTAAAACTGTCAACACAAAAGTAATTTATTAAAAATAATTAAAAGACCATCCCTATCATAGTCATTTACATCATAATGAGCCAATTATTCTTTGCTACAAAAATTTACTGAATCTCAATGGCAAGTAGAGAGGACACAAAATTATAGTTGCAGTGGAGCTACCATGATGTTTTCCCTTTGTAATTTTTCACAATATATTTTGTAAATTATTCAGAATTTAACACAGCCATAATAATATTAATGATTAACCATTACATTTTGCAATGTTGATAAAAAACTATATATAAAATGCATATAGTGAAACATTAGAGTGTAGTAGTTAAGACGTGGACTCTGAAGTAATTCCACATAGTTTCATAACTTAGAAAGTAATATCATTTCTTTGCTTTAGCTTTCTCATTTATAAAATGGGAAAATAATTTTTAGCTTCCCGATGGGAACTTCTGAGGAATAAAATCAATAACATGCAGAGTTTTACCTAAATGCCTGATACTGATAAGCATTGAATAAATAGCAATTATTATCATTATTACTGTATGAATTCATCTACTCAAGAGCAAAACAAAATAAAACATAGGGATATACAATTTCAAGATGATAATAGGAAATTATACAGTTATTCCTTTATTTCCAATAGATCACAATTTAAAAAGGTTGTTTGTTTTCAATTTGGGGCAATTATGAATGTGGTAGGATTAATAATGCTCTCCACCCCCAAAATATACAATTCTTAATTTCTGGAACCTGTGAATGTTACCTTATTTGACAAAGACTTTGAAGATGTGATTAAATTAAATATTTTGAGATGAAGGATTATCCTGGGTTATCTGGTTCGGTCATAAATACAATCGCAGGTGTCTTTATAAGAGAGAGACCAAGGGAGCTCACACACAGAGGAGGAGAAGGTTTACCACAATATTACTACAAAGGGAGGTGGAGGTTAGGTGATCTGAATGCAAGACAAGGAATGCGGTAGCCTAGTGGAAGCTGGCAAAGTCAAGGAGTAGATGCTTCCCCCAGGGACCCTAGAGGGAGTGTGGTCTGCTGACACCTTGATTTTCGGCAAGTGATACTGATATGGACTTCCGGCTTCTGGAATTGTGATAGAACAAATACCTGTTGTTTAAAGCTACCAGGTCTGTGGTCATTTGTTACAGCAGCAGCAAGAAACTAATACAATTAATTAATCTGCTATAAATATTCCTGTATAGAATTTGTATGAACATAAGTTTTAATATCTGTGGGACAAATGCCCAGGAGTATAATAGCTAGGTTATATGGAAATTGCATATTTAACTTTATAAGAAACTCCCCAAGTTTTCCAAATGGCTTTATCCTTTTCACCTTCTCATCAGTGACGTATGCATGATCTGGTTTCTCTGCACCCTCGCCAGAATGTAAGGCTGTCATTATTTTAAAATGTTACCTTTGTGTTAAGTGTGTAGTGACATCTCATTATAGTTTTAATTTGCATTTTCCTACCAGTAGTGATATTAAACATGTTTTCAAGTGCTTATTTACCATCTGCTCATCTTGTTCTTTGTAATGTCTATGTTGTTTGCCCATTTTCTAATTTGACCATTATTTACTGTTAAGTTTTGAAAGTTCTTTAGCTATTCTAGATACAGGTCCTTTTTCAAATATATGTCTTAAAAATATTTTCTCCAGCCTGTAGTTTGTCTTTTCATTTTCTTAGTGGTGACTATCACAGAGCATAGTTTTCATTTTGATGAAGTCTAATTTATCATTTTTTTAATTAATATGTTTTTTATTGTCAAGTCTAAGAACTCTTTTCCCAATCTTTCCTCCATTGAATTGTTTTTTTCACCTTTGTCAAAAATCGGTTGATCATATGTGTATGGGTCTATTTCTGGGTTATCCATTCTGTTCTATTAATCTATGTGCCTATATCTGTGCCAATACCACATGCCTTATCTTAGTTGTAATCCTTAATATTGGGTTGAGTGATTCCTCGTACTTCATACTTCTTTTTCAAGATTGTTCTAACTATTCTACAGCTTGTTACCTTCAATAACATTTTAGAATAAGCTTGTCTATATATGCAAAAGTCATTTACAAGTTTTTAATAGCAATTGTACTAAACCTATAATTTTTTACTATGTTGAGTCTTCCATTCCATGAACACAGTATATCTTTTCATTTTTAAATTCCTTTCTTCAGCATATTGTAATTTTCAGTGCACAGATCTTATACATGCTTTGTTAAGTTTCTACTTAAGTACTGGTTCATCAATTGTAACAAATGTACCCCACTAATGCAAGATGCTATAAATAGAGGAAACTGGGCAGAGGGAGGAGGGTGGAAAAGGTATATGAGAACTGTGTACTTGCTCTTTAATTTTTCTATAAACCTAAAACTGCTCTAAGAAATAAAATCTATTAGCTAAATATAGGAGGAATGGAATATTATTATAATTAGGTATCCTGAATCAGACAATAGCACAAAAGAAAAAGTAATAATAACAATTATTACCATTAACATCATCAGGTTATTTCATTTCTGTAAGAATACATGTCTAGAGCCAATGAATCAATGATATCAGAATAGCAATAGGAAGATCTCTGATCTTAGATATCTATGTACAGGTAATTATCATGCATGCGTGTAGGCAAAAGAAATAGATTCTCAGACATAGAAGAAATCCTACGCATGCCAGTTTTTGAGGGAACAATAACTCAAAATAACAAAACTGCCCATATATATCTGGAGGGAGAGAGACAGAAATAGAGAAATTTTCAGTTTAATGTTTCACACAAAATGATTTAGGGAAAATCGTAGAACTAAATCTTAAACACCTGTCTAAATATTTGTTGATTATAAGCTGTAAAGTTTAATAAATTTTCCAAATTTTCTTAAAATAGAAAAAATATATAATAAATGTAAACAATAATAACATTTAGAATGTAAATTCTAGATATTTTTTTAAAAAAATAACCTTGAATGTTGGGCTAAGAGAAGAACATACTGCATTGAAACAGTTCTAATTCTTTTCTGGGAGATCATAAAAGAGAAAATGTAATAATTTTACTTTTTTCATATTGATTTTTAAAAATAGCCAAAAGGGGCTTCCCTGGTGGCACAGTGGTTGAGGGTCCGCCTGCCGATGCAGGGGACATGGGTTCGTGCCCCGGTCCGGGAAGATCCCACATGCCGCGGAGCGGCTGGGCCCGTGAGCCATGGCCGCTGAGCCTGCGCGTCCGGAGCCTGTGCTCCGCAACGGGAGAGACCACAACAGTGAGAGGCCTGCGTACCGCAAAAAAAAAAAAAAAAAAAAAGCCAAAAGTGTTTGCTATATGTATAAGATAAACCACTATTGGAAAGCCAATAAGGTATAGATTTTTAAACCAGTAGGGAAAACAAAACAAACTCAACAAAACATAATGCAATTCCCAAGGCTTTTCAGGGAACACTGGGGCTAATAACTTTCCATCTTCTCATCATACTCCAATTAACCCATTCTATTCAGCTTCCTCTTCTCTGTTCAAATCAGCTACTACACCTGTGTTTGCTTTCTATTACCCACAGATCATTGCTCCTTCTCTAGTTCATTTGTCCTGTGGGATCATGGATTTTTTAGGCCATTTGTCTATTATTTACTCTCATTTTATATATCAAAATTAAAACCTAATGTAATTAAATGGCTACATAGGAAAATTATTGACATTGGCTATAGTAAATAGTTATAAATTCTCTCTAATTAATATAATTTTGGTGATATTTTTATCCACACACATTAAGATGCCAGAATAAGTAGTGTTTTTACATAAAAATATCAGAGAAGTATTAAAACTCTGATGGTAACCCCTTATCCAAGACCACTTCATGTGGTTGTGAGTAACCCCTTATCCAAGACCACTTCATGTGGTTGTGAGTAATGAAGAGCAACTCTCCTATAAGTGTTAAGCACATGACTCTGACATGAGTGGTGGCCCTTGGGATCATGCACCTATTTATAATTGTGTGTCGATACATACAACCTTCAGGGACAGCAGGGGAAGGCCCTAATCTGAATCAGGAATTCTCTATTGGTGTTCATTCCATAAAAAGCTCTTAATGGCAATAAAATTTTAAATGGTAAAGTATTAGATTGAGATTAGAAATATATCTCTCATAACTATGGTTAGTAATATTGCCACCCAGTTATTTAATTCTCACAAGTTACTGAAATAATTTTCTTTATCGAACTTTTATGTAATAAACTGCAATTGTAACACAATAAGGGGAAAACAGGCATTAAACAAAATGTAAAAACAGGAATCAAATTTATAATGTTATGAGCATGATACACATATCTCATTGAAATAACAATAGCAAAACTAACAACAATAATACCATGCATAGTAACAATAATACCGTACTTTCAGTGGTACTTCTTGTCTACTAGGCAATGTTTTAAGGAATTTACACACACACACACACATTTACAGACATACACACATATACACATACACACATGCACATACACACACATACTCATTTAATCCTCATAACACCCCCATGGGGATTTTATCTTTCACTAGTCACTTCCCTTCTTTTTCCAACGTACATGGTACAAGATAAATTCATGAAACTATATTTTAAAGCATCTTCTAAACTTAGTGCAGAGTAGAAGTTAGTAGGCTTATCACAATTATTGTGTGTTGTATTTCACAATTTTTTAGATATCTTTTTAAAATTCAGAGATCTATAAATAAACCACAAGAAGACTGAAATCACTCAAATTGCACACATATACAGCAGGAGCCATTTCAACTTATTTGTCAATTTTTCTTAAATGATTGAAAAAAGTAAAAAATGGCCAATGGAAGCTGAATAAGTCCATATTTATTGATTGACTCTATTAATGATAATATGCTCATTGGTAAACTAAGTCTCCCTATACAGGTGTAGTTTCTTAGTAATTATACGACCTATATGATCAATATTACTTCAAAATAAATTCCGAGATAACTGAATATTGGTATTGAATAAAAGTTGTTTGCATTCAGGTAGACATGCGCTTTGGCATTTATTATGATTTTCTCTTCCAATTAGACTAGTCAAATACAAAGACTCAAAGGGAAATTTTATATTGTTAGATTGTTAGAAATTAGTGGCTTTTGGTGGAAAATTCCTGTTTCTTCAGCACTTCTATGTGTTTTTATAGGACATTATTATATCCCTAAACTCACTGCTACTCAGTGGAGTACAGTACCTGTCACAAATCTGAAATGCCCAAGTATAGCTCTGATAACAATATCAATTCTTCTCCTTGTATTTCTTACCAAGTCGTTTCTTTCACACACACCCTTTCCAATTTCCTTTCTGATTTCATTTTCACCTGATTTTCAAAGTCCTTTTGATAATCAAATCACTAAATATCATTCACTCATTGCACTTCTGGGGATCAGATCTGTCACTGGCTTATATACTTTTTTGCCCAGCACTGATTTTGATTCATGCCTTAGAATGTCAGAGCCTAAAAGGACAATTCCACTTTCACTTTTCAGAGCCAGTTTCAATATCAACTTTAATTGAGTAGATAGTATTTAATATAGTTCTCTTCCAGCAGGCAACAATCGTTTACCCCAAGGTTCTCTGTCTTATATTAAACTGAAGAATGCTGACTCAGAGGCTTTTGTTGTGTTTTGTTTTTACTCTTGCTCCCACTTTAACTTGGCTTGAGAAAAAGTTTTACAAGTTGAAATCCCATACTGCCTGAAATACAGACTTTTTAAAAAAGCATTACTTAGTGTATTAAAAGGTAATTGAGTTTAATTTTTAAACTTCTATATCTTTAAAGTCATAGGAGTATAAGTGGTATTGGTTATAGTGCAATCGATTGAATGTTTGTTTCCCCCAAATTCATATGTTGAATCGTAATCCCCAGTGTGATGATATTAGGAGGTGGGGCATTTGGGAGGTGATTTGGCCATGAGGGTGGAGCCCCTGTGAATAGGATTGATGCTCTTATAAAAGAGATCCTAGAGAGCTCCCTTGTCCATCTGCCACGTGAGGAGAGGGTGAGATCTCATCAGACACATCTTGATCTAGGATTTCTCAGTCTCCAGAACTACAGGAAATACATTTGTTTATGAGCCACCTAGTCTATGGTGTTCTATTCCAGCAGCCTGAACAGACTTATAGAATAAGACATAAAGAATAATTTAAAATAAAGTAAAAGGAATATATATTTATAATCTCAGTATTGGCTAGATACTTAGAAATTATTTGATTAGCTATCCGTGATCATTATAGTCCAAATGGTATTGCCAAATTTACATATCAAGTAAAAAAATTAAATCTTTTAAAATAAACACATTTCTTAATTGTCATATCAACTCTGCCTTATATATATGAGCCAATATTTGGTGTATGGCAATTTAATTAGCATAATCCCCACTCAGAAATTCTGAAAAATTTATTACTCTAAACTGGCAAAAATTCCTCAGCTTATCTTCAACTTCTCCAAGCCACTCCTCCTCAAGTTTTTGCCTGTATTTTCATATGCAATAGTAAACTGAGGTTAATGTTTAAAGAGAAAAAAATATTAAAAATAGAGTCAAGATTTTTGGTTTCTGGTTCTGCAAGTAAGGAGCTTGGAAGTCACCACTCTGTCCTAACAGCAAGTAAAAAGCTGAACAGACTGAAAAATCAACAATTCTTCTTATATCCATAAGAGAGGAAGGACACTGGGCAAATTGCTGCAGCCAAGATCAGTGAGACAGACATGCAAATACAGGGAATCACAGCTTACTAGAGCAGAGACTCAAGACATCAGCACTGGAGAGGAAAACCTGAACTGTACTGACAAATTGTTGGAGGATCAATGTGAACAAGTCTGAGAGTTAACTACTCCAGGGGTGCTAGCCATAGGTGGATCACCCCAATACTGAGAGAGTCCCTCCAGGAGGCCAACCAGGCTCTCACAGTATCAGGGGAAAAAAATCTGGGATTTGGCAGGGGTTGGGGAAAAACTCTGAAATTTATCAGAGCACCATGTTCTTCATAACAAGTCCTGCCCTCAGAGGAAACTTGTTAACCAGAGCCTAACCAGCGATTTTATAACTATCCTGGGGGAAGGGAAATGCCCAACTCCGGCCAGCTCTAGCCTTCCACATAAGAGAAGAGATAAACTCACCTCCAGCCCACTTTGTCTCACCAGAGGGAGGAGAACAAAATCAAAACAAAACTGAGAGACACCTGAAGTGCACAGGGCAGAGGCATAGGCTTACTGAAAGGTTGAGACCTAATCATGGGACTGCAGAACACCTTCCTCCACCACATTACTAAAGGCCTATTTACAGTAGTTCCTTTTAACCAGTACATTATGGCTGTCCATCAAAAAAAAAAAAACAAAACAAAAAAGCAAAAGACTTGCCAAGTATACCAAAAGGCAAAAACACACAATTTGAAGAAAGTAAGCAAGCATCAGAACCAGACATGTCAGGGATGTTAGAATAATCAGACCAGGAATTTAAAACAACTATGATTAATATACTAAGGGTTCTAAAGGATAAAACAGACAACATACAAGAGCAAAGGGGCATTGTAAGTGGAGACGTGGAAAACCTAAGAAAGAACCAAAAAAAAAAAAAATGCTGAAGATCAAAAACATTTTAACAGAAATGAAATATGCTTTGATGTGCTTATTAGTACACTGGACACAGCTGAGGAAAAAATCTTTGAGCTAGAAAACATATCAATAGATTCCTCAAAAACTGCAAAGCAAAGAAAACAAAGATTGTTTAAAAAACTCAGAAAATCCAAGGAGTTTGGGACAATTAGAAAAAGTGTAACATGTAATGGGAGCGCCATAGGAAGAGGAAAGAGAGAAGGAAGAGAAGAAATATTTCAAACGATAATGACTGAGAATTTCTCCAAATTGATGTCAGACACCAAACCACAGATAAACAAAATTCAGAGAACACCAAATGGGATAAATGACAACTAAAACTACACAAAGGCATATCATTTTCAAACTACACAAAATAAAAGATAAAGGTAAAAAACAACTTACCTATAGAAGAACAGAGAAGAATGATGTTCAACTTCTCCTCAGAAACCATACAAGTAAGATGAGAATGGATGAAATACTTAAACTGTTGAGAGAAAAGAAACAGCAGCTTAGAATTCAGTACCCCTCAAATTAACATTCAAAAGTCAAGGAGAGATAAAGACTTTCTCAGACAAACAAAAATTGAGGGGTTTTGTTGTCTGTAGACCTGCCTCGCAAAAAATGTTAAAATAAGTTATTTACAGAGAAATAAAATAGCACAGGTAAAAAACTTAGATTTACATAAGGTAACAAAGAGTATCAAAAAAGGAATAAGTGAAGGTAAAATAAAAGCTTTTACATTTTTTTCTATGCTTTATTGATCTAACAGATAATGGTATCTAAAATAATGTCAATAATATATTTGATTATGTATATTTACGTACTTATATATGTGCGTATATATATCTATATATATGCTTATACATATATATGCTTATATAATTGAAATGAATAACAGCAATGATACAAGGGGCAGGAGGAAGAAAGGGATTGGGATTATTCTGTTATTAAAAGGTACTTACACTACCCATGAAGTGGTATAGTGTTACATGAAAGTGGACTTATATTAGCTGGAAATGTATATTGCAAATTCTAGGACAACCACTTAAAAGAGTAAAAAACAAAAGTAAAACTAATATTATAAGAAATGAGAATAAATGGAACTATATATCAATTAAAACCACAAAAAGCAGAAAAAGAGTGGAAGACAAACATGGTAACATTGAACAAGGGTAACAAATAGAAAACAGTAACAAATATTATAGATATTAATCCAAATATATCAGTAATCACTTTGAATGTCAGTGGTGTAAGTGCACCAGTTAAAACACAGAGATTGTCAGAATAGATTAAAAGAAAAAAAAGGGGGGACAAACTACATGTTGTCTATAAGAAATGCACTTTAGGGTTCCAGGAAGATGGCGGAAGAGTAAGACGCGGGGATTACCTTCCTCCCCACAGATACACCAGAAATACATCTACACGTGGAACAACTCCTACAGAACACCTACTGAACGCTGGCAGAAGACCTCAGACCTCCCAAAAGGCAAGAAACCCCCCACGTACCTGGGTAAGGCAAAATAAAAAAGAAAAAACAGAGACAAAAGGATAGGGACGGGACCTGCACCAGTGGGAGGGAGCAGTGAAGGAGGAAAGTTTTCCACACACTAGAAGCCCCTTCATGGGCAGAGATTGCGGGCGGCAGAGGGGGAAAGCTTCCTAGCCGCGGAGAGCACAGCAACAGGGGTGCGGAGGGAAAAGCGGAGAGAGTCCCGCGCAGAGGATCAGGGCCGAACGGCACTCACCAGCCCGAGAGGCTTGTCTGCTCACCCGCCGGGGCGGGCGGGGCTGGGAGCTGAGGCTCGGGCTTCGGTCGGAGCGCAGGGAGAGGACTGGGGTTGGCGGCATGAACACAGCCTGAAGGGGCTAGTGCGCCACGGCTGGCCAGGAGGGAGTCCGGGAAAAAGTCTGTAGCTGCAAGAGACTTTTTCTTCCCTCGTTGTTTCCTGGTGTGCGAGGAGAGGGGATTAAGAGCGCTGCTTAAAGGAGCTCCAGAGACGGGCGCGAGCCGCGGCTAAAAGCACGGACCCCAGAGACGGCATGAGACGCTAAGGCTGCTGCTGCTGCTGCCACCAAGAAGCCTGTGTGCGAGCACAGGTCACTATCCACAACCCCGTTCCGGGGAGCCTGTGCAGCCCGCCACTGCCAGGGTTCTGGGATCCAGGGACAACTCCCCTGGGAGAACGCACGGCGCGCCTGACGCTGGTGCAACGTCACGCCGGCCTCTGCCGCCACAGGCCCGCCCCGCCTTCGTGCCCCTCCCTCTCCCACCGGCCTGAGTGAGCCGGAGCCCCCGAATCAGTGGCTCCTTTAATCACGTCCTGTCTGAGTGAAGAACAGACGCCCACCTGCGACCTACACGCAGAGGCGGGACCAAATCCAAAGCTGAGCCCCTGGGAGCTGTGAGAACAAAGAAGAAAAAGGGAAATCTCTCCCAGCTGCCTCAGAAGCAGCGGATTAAAGCTCCACAGTCAACGTGATGTACCTGCATCTGTGGAATACATAAATAGACAACGAACCATTCCAAATTAAGAAGGTGGACTTTGAGAGCAAGATTTATGATTTTTTTCCTCTTTTTATGAGTGTGTATGTGTATGCTTCTGTGTGAGATCTTGTCTGTATAGTCTTGCTTCCACCATTTGTCCTAGGGTTCTATCTGTCCGTTTTTTTCTTCATTTTTTTCTCTTAATAATTATTATTTTTATTTTAATAACTTTATTAAATTTTATCTTACTTTATTTTATTTTATTTTATCTTCTTTCTTTTTTCCTTTCCTTCCCTCCTTCCTTCCTTCCTCCCTCCCTCCTTCCCTCCTTCCCTCCTTTCTTTCTTTCTTTCTTTCTACTTCTACTAATTCTTTCTTTCTACTTTTTCTCCCTTTTATGCTGAGCCGTGTGGATGAAAGGCTCTTGGTGCTGCAACCAGGAGTCAGTGCTGTGCCTCTGAGGTGGGAACGCCAAGTCCACAAGAGACCTCCCAGCTCCACATAATATCAAACGGCAAAAATCTTCCAGAGATCTCCATCTCAACACCAGCCCCAGCTTCACTCAATGACCAGCAAGCTACAGTGCTGGACATCCTATGCCAAACGACTAGCAAGACAGGAACACAACCCCACCCTTTAGCAGAGAGGTTGCCTAAAATCATATTAAGTCCACAGACACCCCAAAACACACCACCAGACGTGGACCTGCCCACCAGAAAGAGAAGATTCAGCCTCATCCACCAAAACACAGGCACTAGTCCCCTCCACAAGGAAGCCTACACAACCCACTGAACCAACCTTATCCACTGGAGACAGACACCAAAAACAACGGGAACTACGAACCTGCAGCCTGCAAAAAGGAGACCCCAAACACAGTAAGATAAGCAACATGAGAAGACAGAAAAACACACAGCAGATGAAGGAGCAAGATAAAAACCCACCAGACCTAACAAATGAAGAGGAAATAGGCAGTCTACCTGAAAAAGAATTCAGAATAACGATAGTAAAGATGATCCAAAATCTTGGAAATAGAATAGACAAAATGCAAGAAACAGTTAACAAGGACCTAGAAGAACTAAAGATGAAACAAACAAACAATGATGAACAACACAATAAATGAAATGAAAAATACTCTAGAAGGGATCCATAGCAGAATAACTGAGGCAGAAGAATGGATAGGTGACCTGGAAGATAAAATAGTGGAAATAACTACTGCAGAGCAGAACAAAGAAAAAAGAATGAAAAGAACTGAGGACAGTCTCAGAGACCTCTGGGGCAACATTAAACACACCAACATTCGAATTATAGGGATTCCAGAAGAAGAAGAGAAAAAGAGAGTGACTGAGAAAATATTTGAAGAGATTATAGTTGAAAACTTTCCTAATATGGGAAAGAAAACAGTCAAATCAAGTCCAGGAAGCACAGAGAGTCCCATACAGGATAAATCCAAGGAGAAACACGCCAAGAAACATATTAATCAAACTGTCAAATATTAAATACAAAGAAAACATATTAAAAGCAGCAAGGGAAAAACAACATATAACACACAAGGGAATCCCCATACGGTTAACAGCTGATCTTTCAGCAGAAACTCTGCAAGGCAGAAGGGACTGGCAGGACATATTTAAAGTGATGAAGGAGAAAAACCTGCAACCAAGATTATTCTACCCAGCAGGATCTCATTCAGATTTGATGGAGAAAGTAAAACCTTTACAGACAAGCAAAAGCTGAGAGAGTTCAGCACCACCAAAGGAGCTTTACATCAACTGCTAAAGGAACTTCTCTAGGAGAGAAACACAAGAGAAGGAAAAGACCTACAATAACAAACCCAAAACAATTAAGAAAATGGGAATAGGAACATACATATCGATAATTACCTTAAATGTAAATGGACTAATGCTCCCACCAAAAGACACAGATTGCCTGAATGGTTACAAAAACAAGACCCATATATTTGCTGTCTACAAGAGACCCACTTCAGACCTAGAGACACATACAGACTGAAAGTAAGGGGATGGAAAAAGATATTTCATGCAAATGGAAACCAAAAGAAAGCTGGAGTAGCAATTCTCATATCAGACAAAATATACTTTAAAATAAAGACTATTACAAGAGACAAAGAAGGACACTACATAATGATCAAGGGATCAATCCAAGAAGAAGATATAAAAATTGTAAATATTTATGCACCCAGCATAGGAGCACCTCAATACATAAGGCAAATACTAACAGCCATAAAAGGGGAAATCGACAGTAACACATTCATAGTAGACGACTTTAACACCCCACTTTCATCAATGGACAGATCATCCAAAATGAAAATAAATAAGGAAACACAAGCTTTCAATGATTAACATTAAACAAGATGGACTTCATTGATATTTATAGGACATTCCATCAAAAAACAACAGAATACACATTTTTCTCAACTGCTCATGGAACATTCTCCAGGATAGATCATATCTTGGGTCACAAATCAAGCCTTGGTAAATTTAAGAAAATTGAAATTGTATCAAGTATCTTTTCCGACCACAACACTATGAGACTAGATATCAATTACAGGAAAAGATCTGTAAGAAATACGAACACATGGAGGCTAAACAATACATTACTTAAAAACGAAGTGATCACTGAAGAAATCAAAGAGGAAATAAAAAAACACCTAGAAACAAATGACAATGGAGACACGACGACCCAAAATCGAGGGGTACGACAGGAATAAAGACACAGACCTACTAGAGAATGGACTTGAGGATACGGGGAGGGGGAAGGGTAAACTATGACAGAGAGAGAGAGGCATGGACATATATTCTCTACCAAACGTAAGGCAGATAGCTAGTGGGAAGCAGCCGCATAGCACAGGGAGATCAGCTCGGTGCTCTGTGACTGCCTGGAGGGGTGGGATAGGGAGGGTGGGAGTGAGGGAGACGCAGGAGGGAGGAGATATGGGAACATATGTATATGAATGGCTGATTCACTTTGTTATAAAGCAAAAACTAACACACCATTGTAAAGCAATTATACTCTAATAAAGATGTAAAAAAATAAAAATGTTAAAAAAAAACGAAATGCACTTTAAATATAGAGGTATATAAGTTAGCACAGGGAGCTCTACTCAATACTCTGTAATAACCTATATGGGAAAAGAATCTACAAAAGAGTAGATATGTGTATATGTATGACTGATTCACTTTGCTGTACACCTGAAACTAACAGGGCATTGTAAATCAACTATACCTCAATAAAAATTTTAAAAAAGATACAAACAAAATAAAGGTACATATTAAAAGTTAATGGTTGGAGGGGGGTGGGAGGGTATATATGTATACATATAGCTGATTCACTTCGTTATACAGCAGAAACTAACACAACATTGTAAAGCAACTATATCTCAATAAAAAGAAAACAAAACAAAACCAAAAAAGGAAATGGCTGGAACAAAAGAAAATATCATTCTAACCTAATCAAAAAAGCAGGAGTAGCTATATTAATTTCAGACAGCAGACTTCAAAGCAAGGAAAGTTATCATTAAACAATGATAAAGGACCAATTCTCTAAGATACATAACAATCCTTAACATGTATGAATCTAACAACAGAGCATCAAACTAAGTGAACCAAAAACGAATAGAATTGCATAGAGAAGAAAATTAATCCACTTGCATATTTGGAGACTAACACTCCTCTATCAGACATGGACAGATCCAGCAGGCAGAAAATCAGTAAGGACATAGTTGAACTTAATTACACCATCAATCAACTGGATATAATTAATGTCTATAGACCACTTTGTCCAACAACAGCAGAATATAATTCTTCTCATGCCCACATGGAACATCCACTGAGACAGACCGATTTCTGGCCACATAAAACAAACCTTAACAAATTTAATAAGATTGAATTATATAACACCAATCTTAGACAATGGAATTATACTAGGAATCAACAATAAAAAGATAACTGGAAAATCCCCAAATATATGGAAATTAAACAAAACACTTAAATAAAACACAGCTCAATAGCTACACATTTGATAATTTAGATAAAATGGACCAATTCCTTGAAAGGCACCATCTCTCAAAACCTCACAAGAAGAAATTTGCAATCTGAATAGGCCTATATCTATAAAATAAATTGAATCAATAATTAATAACCTTCTTAAAAAGAAAAAAACAGGCTAGATCAGGTCACTGGTGAATTCTACCAAACTTTCAAGGAAGAAATTATACCAATTTTCCACAATCTCTTTCAGGGAACAGAAACAGAGGGAATACTTCATAACCCATACTATGAGACCAGCATTACTGTAATACCAAAACTATGCAAAGACAGTACAAGAAAAGGAAACTACAGACCAATATATCTCACAAACAGAGATGAAAAAATTCTCCTTCAACAAAATAACACCTTATGGAAAAACCTGAACGAACCTTTTGGTCAACCCAATATTAGCAAATTGAGCCCAACAATGTATAAAAAGAGTTATGCACCATAACCAAGTGAGATTTTTTGCAGGTCTGCAAGGCTTGTTCAAGATTTAAGAATCAATTTATGTAACATATCATACCCACAGGAGAGAAATCATTTGATCATATTAAGGGATGAAAAAAAAAGGATTTAACAAAATCCAATGCACATTCATGATAAAAACTCTTAGCAAACTAGAAATAGAGGGAAAAATCCTCAGCTTCATGAAGGATATCTACAAAAACCCTACAACTAACATCATATTTAATGGTGAAAAACTCAAAGTTTTCCCACTAAGATCAGGTAGAAGGCAAGTGTGTCCCCTCTCAACATTACTTTTCAACATCATACTGAAAGTTCTACCTAATGCAAGAAAACAAGAAAATAAAATTAAAAGTATATAGATTGGGAAAGAAGAAAAAAAACTTGTTTGACTTGAAATTGGCATGATTGTCTGTGTAGAAAAATTCTAAAGAATTGACTAAAAACTCCCGGAACTAGTTAGTGATGATAGCAAGTTTACAGGATTATAAGGTTATTACACCAGCAATGGAAAAAATTGAATTTGATGTTGAGAACACAATACTATTTATATTAGTATCCAATAAAATAAAATACTTAAGTATAAATTTAACAAAATACATATAAGATCTTTATGAGGAAAACTACAAAACTCTGAGGAATGAAATCCAAGAAGAACTAAATAAATGGAGAGATAGTTCATGTAAATGGATAGGAAACTCAATGTCAAGATGCCAGTTGTTGCCAACTTAATCTATAGATTTAATGCAAACTCAACCAAAACCACAAGTTATTTTGTGAATATCAACAATCTGATTATAACGTTTATATGGAGAGGAAGAAGACCCAGAATAGCCAACACAATATTGAAGAAGAACAAAGTTAGAGGGCTGATGCTACCCAATTTCAAGACTTAGTATGAAGCTACAGAAATCAAGACAGTGTGGTACTGGTAAAAGAATAGACAAATATATCAGAACGGAATCGAGAGCCCAGAAAGAGGGCCACATAAATATAGTCAACTGATCTTTGACAAAGGGAAAAAGGCAATACAACAGAGAAAAGATAGTGTCTTCAACAAATGATGTTGGAACAACTGAACAGTATGCAAAAAAAAAAAAAAATGAATCTAGACACAGACCTTACACCCTTCACAAAAATTAAGTCAAAATGAATTCCAAACCTAAATGTAAAACACACAAAATATAAAACTCCTAAAACATATCAGTGGAGAAATCCTATATGACTTGGGTACAGTGATGACTTTTTAGGTACAACACCAAAGACACAATTTATAAAGAAATAATTGATAAGAATAAAAAACTGCTCTGCAAAAGACAGTGTCCAGAGATTTAGAAGACAAGTCACAGACTGGGAGAAAATATGTGCAAAAAACACATGTAATAAAGGACTGCTATCCAATATATGCAAAGAGCCCTTAAAAGTCAACAATAAGAAAACAAGAGGGGCTTCCCTGGTGGCGCAGTGGTTGAGAGTCCGCCTGCCGATGCAGGGGACACGGGTTCGTGCCCTGGTCCGGGAAGATCCCACATGCCGAGGAGCGGCTGGGTCCGTGAGCCATGGCCGCTGAGCCTGCGCGTCCAGAGCCTGTGCTCCGCAACGGGAGAGGCCACAACAGTGAGAGGCCCGCGTACCGCAAAAAAAAAAAAAAAAAAAAAAAAAGAAAACAAGAAACCCAATTAAAAAATGGGCCAAAGACCTTAATATAAACCTTATCAAAGAGGATATATGGATGGCAAATAAGCATATGAAAAGATGCTCCGTATGATATGTCATCAAATAAATAAGAATTAAAACAAGATACCACTATGCACCTGTTAGTATGGCCCAAATACAGAACATTAACATCACCAAATGCTGGAGAGAATGTGAAGCAGCAGGAACACTTATTCATTATTATGTGGCATTATTTGCATACTTCACCAGCTAATAATAAATTTTCAGAAATATTATACATCAGGCCATGGCTTGCATTGCCAAAGGTTAGTAGCAACTGAATTCAAATGGTAAAATGATTTAAAATATGCACATTTCTCTAACAATAAGTTATAGTCTATAAAGAGAAAAATCATTAATCTTCTGAAAAGTTAAAGGTGACTTCTAAGTATTTAAAGTCATCAATAATACATTTAAGGATCTATTATAGCATTGTGAGTTAAAACAAGGTTTAACACACATGACACCAATAAATTGCCACTTTATTACAAGGAAAATAATGATTATGTTCTTGAGGAAAAATTTAAAAGCATATTTCATAGTTAGATCTGCTAATATATTTCCAATTATATGGTTTAATTATCAGTGGGGTTTCAATATAATAAAGAAGCTTGCAAGTTTGAAATATAAGGCCTGTTTATTTTACTTTAAACTTCACATACTGAAAAGGAAACTACTAGAGACTCCCCAAGGAAAACATAATTATGTCGATAAACAAGCTTTATTGAAAATATTTGGAGGCATTTTTCTTCAGGGCACATTGCATTTGAGGTGCAATTTAATGGAAATAAATAAAGCTCTGTTTGAGGCACCTAACCTGATCCACTGACTCATTTTTGTCCATGGCCACATCTAACAGAATGTAAAACAGAATCAATTTATCTATCTGTAAAATTAGTTGAAAAATATCACTAATAATTATCTCAAAACTGTCACAAAGTAAGCTTTTTAGAATTTCTTCCAAACTTGCTTCTCTCTGTGTCTTATTCCTTCGTAACTACCAACTAAATTTTTTCCCTGTACTGACCAAAACCCTTGGAGTTATACTTTTCAAATATCTTTGCCTCTCATACTCTACAAACTACCTGTCATCAGTCCCTGATGGCTATACCTTCAAAGGATATACAGAATTTTACTCATTCATACCACCTCCACTGCTACTTCCTCTGGTGCAAGCCACCACCATCTTTGGCCCGGTTTATTGCAACCACTTAATGCATTATCGTGAAGATAGAAAAATGGAAATCACATAAGGTATTTCAAGCACAGAGTACTTCCTACACACAGGCTGGAAGGTCAAAGGACAAAAACAGGAAACTGAGGTAATTCAGACTTTAATAAGTGCAGAGCTCAGTAATGCTTCCTAAGGCTGGGGAAACAAAAGGTAAGATATGGTATTATTAAATATTAATAATTTGGAATAAAGTTCCCTATGAGGCTGGGAGTTAGAAATTTTAAGATATCACCACATTGCTGCTTGTACAGCCTCTGAGGAAGAGTCATGGATAGCTGGTGTTCGAGAAACACTAACAGGTTCTCATAGTGCACAGCTGGTGCCTTCTGAGTGAGGTTGGCACCTGTAGTGGGGATCAGCAAGGCGAGTGCTGCTGGGAGTGTCAGAGGCAACTGTCTGATTATCTGGATAAATATAGATCAATGCCAAAAGACGGATGCCAGGTATCTCTTGGCACTTTTTGCCTTCCAATCTACTAAATAGCCTTGCATGGCATACCTAAACAGGAGCAGGATGAGAAAAGTTGACAGAAGACTCAGGTTGCCAGATTTAGAAAATAAAAATAAAAACAATTAGCTTAATGTGAATTTAATGAAAAAAGTATTTTAGTGTAACTGGACACAGTTTTACTGCTTAACTCCCAGCACTTAAAATTACATAGGAAATTAATAACTAAAAATAAATTTAGTGAATAAATAAGGTTATACAATGGCAAGATTGCTGAAATCTATAACTTTTATGCTTATTAACTATTTGATATTCACTGTAGAAGGATAATATGTTAATATAAAAGTGACACTCCTCCCTACTAGTCTACATCTACTGATAACACAAACAATTCTCCTTAGTATAGCTAATTGCATGTCTTAATTGATATACTATGAAATATATATCATCAAACATATATAATCCATATATGAAATATGGAAGACCATATTTTACATATTAATGCGCTTATCAATCACTTACAATGGTACAACAACAATAATACTATGTGTTCAATCACAAGTAGACGGTTCTAAACAGAAATGTTAACATACTAAAGACCAGTGATTACTGATAGACCAAAATACAATCTTCAAGAAAGTAAAATCTATAGCTGGAAGTATGCCCTTTTCCTCTACATCTTAAGAATCCAAATAATTTTTTTTTTTTTTGCGGTACGGGGGCCTCTCACTGCTATGGTCTCTCCCGTTGCGGAGCACAGGCTCCGGACGCGCAGGCTCAGCGGTCATGGCTCACGGGCCCAGCCGCTCCGCGGCATGTGGGATCTTCCCGGACCGGGGCACGAACCCACGTCCCCTGCATCGGCAGGCGGACTCTCAACCACTGCGCCACCAGGGAAGCCCAAGAATCCAAAGAATTTTTAGTTCCAGTGTTAAATCGTAAGCAAGCTAAGAGAAGATTGCTTTCGCAAAGCAAAGAGGCTTCCAGTGGGTGGGAAGTGAGATCATTGCAATCAGAGCTAATATCTCCAGGAAAGAGATTAATATGGAGCTAGATGACATTCTCTTAACTACTCCTAAGATTCAATACTGTAATGGATCTCTGAGAAATTTTGAGGATCTATTCACCCTTGGGTGAATATGAACGTATAATGCTTTTAAAGAAATTGTGAAAATTTTTTTTTTCATTTCAGCTTTATTGAGGTGTAACTGACAAATAAAATTGTAAGATACTTAAAGTGTACATCATGATGATTTGATATATGTATACATTGTGAAAGGATTCTCCTCATCTAGTTAATTAATACACACATCACTTCACATATTCATCTTTTTTTTGATGATAAATTTAAGTTCTACTCTCCTAGAAAATTTCAATTACACAACACTATATTGATAACAATAATAGTGTTATCAACTATAGTCACCTTGTTTTATATTAGATCCTAAGAAGTAATTCATCTTATAGCTGAAAGTTTGTACCACTTTACCAATCTCTCCATGTTTCCCTACTCCTCAATCCCCGGCAACCACTTTTTACTCTGTGCTTTTGAGACTGACTTTTTTTTTCAAGTTACCACATATAAGTGGTACCATGAGCCATTTATCTTTCTCTGTCTGGCTTATTTCACTTAGCAGAATGTTCTCAAGGGGCATACATGTTTTCATAAATGGCAGGATTTTCTTTAACATGTTGGGCATCTTGTACATAGGATAAGAGATGAAAAATTTTCTAATCCTCACATTTTCCTAAATACTGCACACAATTGTTTAATTGTTCTGTAGAAATTATTTATTTTTATATATTTTCATCGATTATCTCTTCTTTCTTCTTCATTTACACAGTTAACCCTAGTGCTGTATTCTTAAACGCAATTTTAAATCAGCCATAAGTTGGTGGTTTAACCTTGGATGCATAAAAATATAAATGTAGAAATAAATTAGAATCATACCTACCATTTTCGATATGATTGGTCAACACTGAACAGGATATATTTTATTCCATTAATCATTATTAGTTGTCATTCTGAGAGTGACTTTTCATAGAATGAGCATATGGCAAGTATTTTTTGATGAATTAAAATAGGATACAATTCTTGGCAAGATTTTCACAGAAATACCTGGTGATACAAAAGATTGCTACTTGAATCAACAGAACAGAGACACTGATCAGTTGGAAGATATACAGTTAGAAGGGAAGGTTTGGGTTGCCTGAGGAATATTTAATAATAAATTAAACTGTTGGTAAAATATAAGAAATAACTCCAACCGGGGATAATTTTTTGCTCTATGATCTATTGAAAATTATGATGTTGAAGCATATTATCCAAGACAGTGAATATTCAAATATTTTCTTTAGGAGCACACATTTTTCCCATGCACTTTCTAAAGGGGATAAGAATAGTACTATTTTCATCATGTTTTCTTGTTATTACAAACTATAGAGGAAAGAACATATAGAGCAAAACTAGAAAAGGCTTTGATTTCACAGTCCTTCTTTGGAAGGCACTCCATTTTAATGGAGAAAAGGTAGGCACTTGCTTTTATCTTTACACTGTAATAGAAAATGTTAGTACACCAAAGCAACAGTGTATTGGCAAAAGTATCCTGCAGAGGATACTTTTAGACACTTCTAAAAGTGAAAAGCACTTTGCACCTGTGGAGACAAAAGCAGTATTTTTCGTTGTGTAAAATGTCATAATGTATAATGATAATAGTGATGTTTCTAAGAGTGAACTACTGTATTATTTCAATAGTGTATGATGTATTGAGTTCTATTTTGATAAATTGTATTCCTTGTCCAGTTTTATGAAATACTGAATACATTAGAAATGAAAGAAAGGACTGCTGAGTTACTGATAATGTGAATTAAAACAGGACTTCAGGCGGCATTGCATGAATCTAAAATTTTTATTATTTTCTGCCTTTCCACAGAACAGTTCTCATGGAAGGTTAATCCTTAGTTTGAAAGGCTGTGGTGTGATATTTCAGTATACTCATGTTTTAGTAAAAAGCTCAATCATAATCACATTTACTCTGTGTCATTTTAATATCTATTCCTTCATGTAAAACCTAATTTTAAATCTTCAAATTTTGAATAAGCCCTGAGCATTAGGCACACATCATGCTAACATTACTATATTTTACCTAGATTTAACAAAACAGGATTCTGATTTATCAATATTAAATCATTCAATTTTGTGACTCTTTTTATTATAATATTTTTGCTTATATTGTCAGTGTAGCTGGGCACAAACCAAAATAACAAGAATATATTTTTGTATCCAGTTATTCTTCCTCTGGAATAAAATTTGCAGTTTCAAATAACAAAATTATTGACCATATGGCATTTGTATCACAGAGGACATACTTCAACTTGATAAACATACTGATAGTTGCATGACTTAAAACACAATAATACAAAAAACTAGGACTTGGTGAATTATACATGTTTTTGATGAAACAAATTATATTACTATAGTTATCACAATATAACCCTCACTGTAATGTATTTGTTTGCTTATGTTATATTCACAGCTATACAAATATGAAATTATATAGTGTTATGGGGATTCAAAGATGCAAGCTGAATATCTAATATTTTATATGATATTTTAATAGAACATATTTAAAATGTTTAAGCACTTGTAATTTTTGGAAGGTAACTTACAAAATCAAATTCAGATAAGTTTATTTTCCCAGCTTAGATTTCTGTAAATTAGTAAAATTTGTTTCTGTATAATGAAATAAAGTCACAGGACAACTATGTACCTTTATATTTGTTGAAGACATTTGCAGTAAAATCCTCAGCTTTCCTTTATCAATACTATTTATATTATTGGCCAAAGGAGAATAAGGACCCAGACTTTTGAAAGAATCTACTGAAAAAGGTGGTTTGAATAAATACTTATCCAGGGACAAATTAAACCTTCATATAAGCCATATCACTTAGACTGATTAATGTTTAATAAGTTGCAAATATGCTCTTTTTACGTTGCTATGGCTATGCACAGTTTATCACTATAGAGCCATATTTTAATAAAAAATTTTGCATACACGCTAAAAATGCTGAAATGAAGAAGGATGGAAAGAGTAAGGAAACTTGATCTGGGTGTTAATTATGACAATGATATAGCTCCCTAGTTAAATCTTATCTTAAGAAATTTTATCAACAAGTCCAAGTAGAACCATTATCAGATATCTATTTTTTTTAAGACAGGTGGGAGAACTAAGTTTAATAACATGAAGCAATTAATTATATCTTACTTATATAGAAGAGAATAGGTTTTTGCTGGATACCAATTTTCTTCCAGGTTTAGGGTCAGTAAAATATATTTAATATCATCTTGTTAATCCTGAATTTAACAATTCTCAGACACATCTAGATTCTTACTGCAATGCAAAGACAAATGTAAAATAAAATCTTTTAGAAAAATTGTACCAAATGCTGCTGCTCTATCACTTATCAAAGTGGCTTTAGTAGATTTTGTTCTCATTTTTAGGATATAACTATGGAATTTGTAAAATAAGACATTTATTAAAATTGTAGATGTAATAGTCTTTGAATCCCAATAAAAAATATTTTACAAAAATATAATTGATATCTTGAAATCACTTTTATATGAGTTAGCAAGTGCATAAATACAATTTAAAAGATAACAGACATTACTGAACCATCCACATTTGTCTACTTTTATTTATTAGAAAAATTAATGGATTCTCCCTATTGGCTCAGACTTTTCAAACTGTCTGTAAATTTTAAGTATCACTGATGTCAATGGATAGCTATTAAACTTATCTTTGAGTGTCTGGTGTAAGAGAAAACATAATTTTCAAGTCAATAGTATCATATTCTGGAAAACAATGATGTACACTTGACTTTCAGGAGAAAAATTCCCCAGTGAAGCAAACTACAAAAAAAAAAAAAAAAATACAAAACACTCGTATCTAAGTTCTCTGACTGATATTAAGCATTTTCTTTTCACATTGAAAGCAGATTTCACGAAGTGATTGTGGATATCTAAGTGTGTCAATATAACACTCAATAAATGATTAACGGTTGTAGGGTTAAACTAATAAATCAGTATTTTGACCCACTTGTGTTAACAAAGCTTTTTTTTTCAGACTCACTATTGTTTAGCCTATGGTTTCAAACATACACGATATTGTAACTCTCCACCACCTTAGAAATTTTTCTTTAAATTTTTGGTCAGTTTCTTTTTTTCTAGGACATTGTCGAGCACATTAATAAAAGTTTTTTATTGACTTAACAAGTAAAGGCTTTTGGTTTGTTTATTACATATCCTAGTTCATTTCAATTTTTAGTATGACAAAATGCTTAAAAAACATGGGAACTTTCTAATATATTATGCTTTGATTTTCAATTTTTAACATGGCTAAATCTGTAACATGATTCAGAAAATTAAGTGTATTTCATGTAGATGCTCATAATGTTCCTATAATATCAAAGCAATTAGTAGAAAATTATATAGCATAAGCAGTAATAGCATAGCATAAACATATGGATATGTTTTCAAATTAGCTTTACTCAAAGATAATCAAATGTTTATCAAACATATAACAAAATATCCCTTCACGGTGACCTATATAAATGGGATACTTAGCCAACATCATTTGGATTAAATGCAGAAACAAGAGATTCCATTTTATTACATGACTTGTAAAAATTGATTTTTATTTTTTACACAACTACTTTTAGACACACACTGGTTATTTAAAAGGAAAGATAAAAGAAAAAGTAAGGAGAAAGGAGGAAAAGATAGGAAAAAGATAATCCAAAGGAATTATCTTAGTTTGGGGAATAACACTTTAGAAATTAACTTTAACTTGAGATAGCCTTCCAAAAGATAATTTTCACTTCAAAGTAAAAGTTTCTTTTAGAAATGTAAATCCCATTCAGGAAAAGTTATATTCTAAATCTGAAGTACTAGAAGTGAACAATCACAACTGAGTCTCTGTCTGTCTCTCTGTCTCCGTCTCTGTCTTTCTCTCTATATATTTAAATATATATATACATATATATATATATATATATATATATTTTTGGTTGCCGTACTTAAAAAACAAAAGACAACAAAATCAAAACCAAAAATAGCAAAAACCTGTGGTTAATCTCATGTCCGTTAAAGTTTTACCTGGAAGCAAGTGCTAAAATTATTACTTAAGTGTTATATCAGGAATAAATCAGCAAGCATAATCACAAAGGCCTTCAAGGAAATAGGAGTTATGTAGAAAATTACAGTTTCGGAAGGAGAAGAATTTAAGAATACAGAGTGCTTCTGTGGAGCAGAGCCTGGCAGAGTTGGATATTAGAAAAATGAGGCATTGTGAAAGCTGAAAGTGGAGGAAAGTAGTTTATATTTGGAGTAAACAGAGAAGTATATTTACACGAGAAAATAAAGAAAAGAAGAGCCCTCACATATAATTATCTTTTAAAAAACACCAGAAACAAAGGTAACCTAATTTTTAAAATTCTCTCAGGACTATTTTGTAGAATATTACAAGAATTCACCTTAGACTTTGCCTTTGATGAATATTTTACCAACTCAACACACTTAAATTTCTCACTGGGTGTCTCAATATACATGAGTGATAGATTTGGCAAAGATATTGTTTCAAAAGCACTAATCATCTCAATCTATTAGTCAAATCACTTTTTTCCAGTAATTCAGGTTTTCTTCCTAAAATTATTTCATCTCTTCTTTTTTCTCCTTTTATCCTTGTACACAGTTAAATCTAGATCATGTTTTTGTCCTCAAATTTATGATGTATATCACATTTGCTCTTTTATACAAGCATCCACTGGCTTATTTTCTTTGCATACAGTAGTTGCTCAATAAAAATGTCATCCATTCAGTGAACATTTTGAGTAACTATGATGGGCCACGCAAGGTACTAATTTCCGATATTACCACCATGAACACAGTCCCAGAACTATACAGCCGATATAATGTTGGGTAAAGAAGTTTAAATTTGTGATGTGAGTTTTTCAGGGATTTTTTGCCATTACTATTTTCAGATGGTTCATTGCAATAGTTTCCTCATACATATTCCACCTATTTGATATCATATGTTATGTTACGAAATATATTTTACTTTTGCACAAATTATCCAATCACTTTTTAGCCCTATCATTCTTTATAGGTCTACGGAAACTATATTCTACTCATTGTTTTTATTATGAGAAACTTTATTTTCTGTCTTCCTTAATTTCATCAGGTTGTTTCCTGAATATTCAATAACTTTATCATAAAATACAGTAAATTGTAAAAATGAAAATACTTTGAAATATCCAGTATGAGAGGCTCCAGACTATGAGCTTTTTCACTTTTTTGTTTATTTTTATTTTTTTTTAATTTTTATAGTTTTCAACTATAATCTCTTCAAATATTTTCTCAGTCCCTTTTTTTTCTCTTCCTCTGGAACCCCTATAAATCAAATGTTGGTGCATTTAATATTGTCCCAGAGTTCTCTGAGACTGTCCTCAATTCTTTTCATTCTTTTTTCTTTATTCTGCTCTGTGGTAGTTATTTCCACTATTTTATCTTCCAGGTCACTTATCCGTTCTTGTGCCTCAGTTATTCTGCTATTGATTCCTTGTAGAGAATTTTTAATTTCATTTATTGTGTTGTTCATCATTTCTTTACTCTTTAGTTCTTCTAGGTCCTTGTTAAATGCTTCTTGTATTTTCTCCATTCTATTTCCAAGATTTTGGATCATCTTTACTATCATTACTCTGAATTCTTTTTCAGGTAGACTGCCTACTTCCTCTTCATTTATTTGGTCTGGTGTGTTTTTACCTTGCTCCTTCATCTGCTGTGTGTTTCTCTGTCTTCTCCTTTTGCTTAACTTACTGTATTTGGCGTCTCCTTTTCGCAGGCTGCCGGTTCATAGTTCCCGTTGTTTTTGGTGTCTGCCCCCAGTGGCTAAGGTTGGTTCAGTGGCTTGTGTAGGCTTCCTGGTGCAGGGGACTAGTGCCTGTGTTCTGGTGGATGAGGCTGGATCTTGTCTTTCTGGTGGGCAGGACCACATCCAGTGGTGTGTTTTGGGGTATCTTTGACCTTATTATGATTTTAGGCAGCCTCTCTGCTAATCGGTGGGATTGTGTTCCTGTCTTGCTAGTTGTTTGGCATAGGGTTGGTCCAGCACTGTAGCTTGCTGGTCGTTGAGTAGAGTTGGGTCTTAGCATTGAGATGGAGATCTATGGAAGAGCTTTCGCCATTTGATATTATGTGGGCCCGGGAGGTCTCTGGTGGCCCAATGTCCTGAACTCGGCTCTCCCACCTCAGAGGCACAGGACTGACACCCAGCCAAAACTCCATGACCCTGTCAGCCACATGGCTCAGAAGAAAAGAGAGAAGAAAGAAAGAAGAAAGAAAGAAAGAAAGGAAGGAAGGAAGGAAGGAAGGAAGGAAGGAAATATAAATAAAATAAAGTTATTAAAAGAGGAAAAATTATTAAAAATAAATTAAAAAGTAATAAAAAAAAAAGGAAAGAAAGAAAGAAGAGAGCCACCAAACCAAAAAACAAATCCACCAATAATAACAAGTGCTAAAAACTATACTTAAAAAAAAAGAAAAAAAATGGACAGACAGAACCCTAGGACAAATTGTAAAAGCTATATAGACAAAATCACACAAAGAAGCACACACATACACACTCACAAAAAGAGAAAAAGGAAAAAAATACATATATATACATAAAAAGAGAGCAACCAAATCAATAAACAAATCTACCAATGATAATAAACTCTAAGTACTAAACTAAGTTAAACATAAAACCAGAAACAAATTAGATGCAGAAAGCAAACCCCACATCTACAGTTGCTCCCAAAGTCTACCGCCTCAATTTTGGGATGATTCGTTGTGTATTCAGGTGTTCCACAGGTGTAGGTACATCAAGCTGATTGTGGAGATTTAATCCGCTGCTCCTGAGGCTGCTGGGAGAGATTTCTCTTTCTCTTCTTTGTTGGCACAGCTCCTGGGGTCCAGCTTTGGATTTGGCCCCGCCTCTGCGTGTAGGTCACCGGAGGGCGTCTGTTCTTCGCTCAGACAGGACGGGGTTAAAGGAGCAGCTGCTTCGGGGGCTGTGGCTCACTCAGGCCGGGGGGGAGTGAGGGGCACGGAGTGCGGGGCGGGCCTGCGGCGGCAGAGGCCGGCATGACGTTGCATCAGCGTGAGGCGGACCGTGCGTTCTTCTGGGGAAGTTGTCCCTTTATCCCGGGACCCTGGCAGTGGCGGGCTGCACAGGCTCCCGGGAGGGGAGGTGTGGACAGTGACCTGTGCTTGCACACAGACTTCTTGGTGGCTTCAGCTGCAGCCTTAGCGTTTCATGCCTGTCTCTGGGGTCCGCGGTGATAGCCGCAGCTCGCACCCGTCTCTGGAGCTCGTTTAGGCGGTGGTTTGAATCCCCTCTCCTCGTGCGCCAGGAAACAATGGTCTCTTGCTTCTTAGGCAGTTACAGACTTTTCCCCGGACTCCCTCCTGGCTAGCCGTGGCGCACTAGCCCCCTTTAGGCTGTGTTCACGCCGCCAGCCCCAGTCCTTTCCCTGCGCTCCGACCGAAGCCCGAACCTCAGCTCCCAGCCCCGCCCGCCCCAGTGGATGAGCAGACAAGCCTCTCGGGCTGGTGAGTGCTGGTCGGCACTGATCCTGTCTGGGGGAATGTCTCTGCTTCCCTTTTTTATTTTTAAGTTCACTCTTCTTATAATTTTCTCATTTTTTTTACTACTAATTTATTCAAGTTATCTATTTAGACTGTCATATTCCACTAAAAGACAGTGATCCTCAGGGTGAAAATACTGTAATCTCACACATATACACACATTAAATTCTTGGTGATCAGTAAGACTGGTCAATTTAAATTAAACAAGGTATAATCTACTAATTGTCCATGATTTATAGTGCAAAGGTCTGATATTCTTTAATAACAGTCTTATAACCCTATTGTATTTGACACTGTTTTTATTTTCCTTATAAATTTTCCATAATCATATAATGTAAATATATATATATATACATATATATATATAACAATTCTTATGCACGATGCCTTTTTTTAATGGAAAGCATGAAAAAATTATTTTTGTACTTCTTGGAGTGTTACTCCTTTAAAGATTAGCATCAAATATGATTCACTGTAAAATATAAGTGATACCATGGATTACTGGTATCCTTTGAGCTCTCAAAACCTAGTTCAAAAATCATCTTATCTATAAAATATCTGAAGCTATTCCCAGTGAGCAGTAAAATGTCCAACATCTAAAAGGCCATACCTTACTTTATTTAAAATACATTTTTTATGTTATTTGTGTTGTAGCTGACTTCACATTGCCTTAAACTTTAACTCAGGTCTCTTCTCCTCCAAGAGACCTTGTGCAGGTTTGGCTGAACGCCTGCACTCTCTGTTTCTTTAGAACCGTTTCTTTAAGCATTTGGAGGATGCTTTATTCAGCTATCTATTTCCCTACATATGAAGGAGTTTGGCACAGTGAAAACAATAAATAAATATTTGCTGGCTGAAGTGATCCTTGAATTATATTCTATCTAATTTCTGACTTCCACGTCTACTTTAAGTTAAGAAGACATCATAAAATTTCTTAATTTGCCTTGTTTTCAGTCATAACAGTAATATGTACAGTACAAACAGGGTATTATATAGTTGTTTAATTTTTTACACTAGACTGTCAACTACATAAGGATAGATACCATTTCTTCTCTTAAAGTGCCTGACACATATTGGTACCAAATAAGCATTTCTTGAATGAAGTTAAGTACTTATCAATGAGATGATTGAACTCTGTGCCTCATAGTGGACTACAGGCACTTTTACAGCAATGCTGCTCAGACTGGTGCTTCCCATGCAAAATACCAGAACAAAAATTGCCTGTTGAAATAATACATTAATTCTGTGATTATATGTCGCCATAAAGTGTGAAGCAACATCCAAAAATCAGGATTTGGGGGCAGAAGGCAGAAAATGAAAGTTTAAGGGAACTCAGTGTCTGGACAAAGGGTGGTACAGATTTCCACTTAAGAGAAAAAAATGAAGCAAGATGAAGAATCCTGAAATAAAACAAGTAAACAAAAATGAAAATGTTATGTCTTATGTACCTCTGACTTCTTTTTAAATGGCATTATGTATAATGCACACAAAATTTATACAGGTTATTTATTAGTTTACTCATAAAAGGAGAATATATTTAATATCCTTAAACTCATTTGTCTTCCTTGGTATTTTTCACAAAATAAAAGCTCAAACCCATTTGATTGAAAACAGAGTAGGACTGAAGTCAGTTTAGACATTTAGCATCACTAAGCCAGCAACAGACAAGCATCCACCTGCCTCAGGATATGTAAGCACCTGCCTGCTTGAATCTGTTGCCAGTATTGGACATTGACCACAAACAATTGGTGGGAGGCTTTTGTAAAACATCAACCATAAATTTGATAATGTTCTTTCTTGCTACGTCTAAAAAAGGTCTGCTTCCACTCATAGCGATATCCTAGTGTATTTCCAAGACTCATAAAACAGCAAGATGAAATAGGATATTGGCATCTTTAAAATGGTTAGAGGAAGACAATTCATGGTGAGTGTATTTGAAAATTTGAGGGAATCAAGGCTGTCTTTTTAAAATAACTGTTTCTGGCAAATAATCCATAAAAGTGACATTTTTTGTGCCCAGTGTTGTGGCTTCTTGACCTTTAAATTCCAACGTTAGAAATGTGGATCAATAAATCTTAGTAATGTCCTCAATTAAAATCACTATGTCCTTATTATACTGACAAGAGAACTACCATAAAGAGTCTGCCATAAAAGCAGTCTGAATGAATGGAAACATTCTGCTTTATGCTTAATTGATCATTTGTGCCAGAAGTTATTGAAAGTCAAGTTAACTGCTCAAATTAAGTTAGAAAACAGATGTACTGTACAAAGATGAAAACTTGATGGGATTCCAAAGTATACCTTTGCCAAGATATAGAGTGAAATTTTATTTGGTTTTTCACAGAGTTAATAGTAAATAAATATACAATCATCAGGTCAGTAATGCACATATTTATGAAATAATAAACTCAAAATTCTTGTTTTACATACTACTAAGGTGAATCCACTTATTCAACAAACATATAATTAATTCCAATTATCTGACCAGCAATGTACTGATTTGGTGGAGATAAAGATGAATAAACCAGTCTCACTACTTTAATTAAGAAATTCATGGATCCTAAACTATTCTGTCAACTATCATAATACAATGTGATAGGCGTTGTATAGATAGTTTTTAAGTTACGGTGGGATCACAGAGGAAGAAGGGATTTTGTCAATTTGTAGTGGTACAAGGAGGTAGAGGAAATGACTCAGAGAAGACACTGAAAAACAAAAAGTATTTCAAGAAACCCAGGGTAGAGGGAGTATGTGAGGATACACAGGAGTATGCAGAGGACATGCATATCAGAATATGATACGTTCCTACGAAACTACAAGTGGTATAATTTCCCTCTACCCTGAGCATAATAGCTCTTCTTTCCTCTAAAATGTGGGGAAAAGACTTATAGTTCAAAGGTAGAGTCACTGTGACTCCACAATTGACAGGTAACCTGAGGGGAAAAGATTGACCCCAAAAGTCAAGGAAAAGTGAAGCTCTTAATGATATTAGTCAGTCACCTTACATTTTACAAATTTTCATTGACCGTAGGTGTTGCCCTTAGATAAACTGGCTTGGAGCCTTATTCGTCATTTTGTTTTCACTTTGGCTATTATACTTATCAGATCTGTTCAAATGCATGTTTCAATTACTCATCTGGTTTTTCCTGGTTAACCTTCCTGTTTCTGCTTTTAGAAATACTAGAAAGACTCTCTGTCTTCCTCCTAATATTTTGGCAAAAAAATAGAGATCTTGGGAAGTGTCTGAGAAATATTATTTACATGATCCCAAGCAAGACCAGTACTGTGCATTAAGTGCAAGATTAGTGAGTGGGTAAAATGGTATATTACTTGGAAGTTTGTGACTGCTTCTAGGTCACATAAAATGAATTAATATGTT
Source organism: Pseudorca crassidens (assembly GCF_039906515.1). Classification (NCBI taxonomy): domain Eukaryota; kingdom Metazoa; phylum Chordata; class Mammalia; order Artiodactyla; family Delphinidae; genus Pseudorca; species Pseudorca crassidens. The sequence goes on from NC_090307.1 coordinate 10,345,454, forward strand.
AATATAAACTATCTCAGAAAGTCAAAGTATAATCACCTAAAAAAATAAGCAAGAATATAATTACAACTATTTTAATCATATTATAATATGCACATAAGAAAGCATGCTACATTTCAGTTAAAAAATATAGATAAGATTTGCATATTAAAATACTTTATTATGATTATGCAAATCAAATACCATTTAAAACTTCTTCAGCATAATGAAGGCCTAATGTTGCTTTGATTTTAAAATATATACTTAATGAAATTCATGTCACATTTTTTTGACTCCACTTCAAATTCTTTGATGTCTAAAATACAGTTCACTTTCTTATGAAAATGAAACGACTTCCTTGCCTGGTATCATGTGCTGAGTATTAAGGTGCTTACCCATTCACAAGCAGTTGTGCAAATTCAAATTTAATTCAGGAGAAATACTGCCCAACGGTTTATTTATACATAATGAAATGGATTCTTAATATATAACTACATCTTATACTGCCAATAGGTATCTTCATCAGCAAAGTTTAGTAGCACAATCAAAAGTTCAGTGGTCAGATTACAAAAGACTGTATCTGTACCATCCCTGTTGGATTTCAAAGCTATTGGTTTTTTCCCAAAATTCTCTGGCAGGATCCAGAAATTGCAAAGCTGATAGAAGTTTTCAGAAGAGCCATCTTCCAATGTATGGTAAATATATTAGCAAGAATCTTAACTTTTACTGAAACAAGTTTAAGTAAACTGATGTGATTTAGTGTGAAATAATAATCCATTAAACTCAGGACTTGTTATCAATATTATTTGAGGATATCTCTGTTAAGAAGTTGAAATACGCATTTCCCAAAACACATTTAAAAGTTATCTCTAGTGGGCTTCCCTGATGGCCCAGTGGTTGAGAGTCCGCCTGCCGATGCAGGGGACACGGGTTCGTGCCCCGGTCCGGGAAGATCCCACATGCCGTGGAGCGGCTGGACCCGTGAGCCATGGCCGCTGAGCCTGCACGTCCGGAACCTGTGCTCCGCAACGGGAGAGACCACAACAGTGAGAGGCCCGCGTTCCGCAAAACAACAACAACAACAAAAAGTTATCTCTAGTAATATGAAAAATGGGAAAAAGATCCATAAAGTTTTATTCTTTGACTAAAAGGTATGGTGTGTTTATTATACCCCATTTTCTTTTTTAAATTTTAAAGGGACTTTATAGTATTATATAGCATGCGTTGAACATGACAAACTGCCACATGTGCTACGTTTTTCAAACAATACTAAAAAGCACTAGATTGTTTAAGAAATCAGTTTTGTCTTCATGAATTATTAACTCAATTATTGGAAGTACTATACAGTAGGAAATGTATTTAGGAATACTGTAAACCTTTGCCTCTTCACTTTTTTAGGATTATTAGAAATGCCATGCTGACAACTTTGTGTATATGTGGTACATGACAGTATTGTTAATAGATAATTATACATGGTGGCTTCTAGTTCTCTATAACTGAAACTAAAAATTCTCAATTTTTAAAAATCGATATTAAGCTACCTTGACGGAAAAGATCACCCATTTATTAACATCTTGATAATATCCAAAACAGCTCCACTAATTGACTTGCTAGCAATGACTTCCCAAAGTAGTCTGATTGAATTGAAAGAGAGAATTAAAATGAATGAAGGAAGAGGTGAACTATCTGTGTTTAATCTCCAGTTTCATCAGAAATCGATTAACTAGATGACTTTGGGTCCAAAAGAATTAATTATACTCAGTCTCCAGTATAATTAACAACACTATGGCCATCTCCCCAAATATTCATTAAACAGTCAGGAACAATATGAAATTCAAATTAAAATTGAAAAAGATTAAATAGAAGTAGTCATCTCTATAAAGAATCATACTACATCTGAGATGAAATCATTTGAGCAATACAAAATATGGAAATACATTTTGTGTTACATTTAATTATCATTAATTCTAGCACTGCAAGCTGGCAGCTATTTTAGGCTCATTACAAGGACTAAAATGGGTTAGAATGTTAATATGAATCTATCCTCATTGGAATAATGGGAATATGCTTCAAAGTTAAAGAAAGTTTAAAAATAAAGTTCAGGGTTTCAGTAATTCCTTACATTTTCAATTATGAATATGCATTATATATATATAACCTGCTGATAATACATTGATTACAATATAGTAACAAAAAACTCCAGCAACGTTTTCTTATCATAATAGTTTTTAAATAAATGTGTATGTTCACTCACTGTGTTTTTTTAAAAGCAAATTTTACTTTTGTGTTTGTGAATTTAAATTAAATCTCATGGTATAAAATCCTTATTGTTTAATGAGTCGAATTTAAAGTATGCCTCCAAATTTCTGGAGAAACCTTATTGGCTTATTTTGTAAAATTATAGACTATTATAATATTTGGGCCTTGCTATTTATTATTTCCTTATCTGGTTGCAGGCATACTAGTTTTGCAGATAAACATCGCAACCATAAAGATGACACATGCATATATGAAGTCAAATGTGCATTAAGTGGCAAGATACTTCAATCATAGTCAGAGCTAGTCAGATAGTATGTAGTTAAAATGTAAAATTTCAATATATGGAAAATATTAGTGTAACATATATTAAAATATGATATCATATGTTTGTCTCTGTTACCAGGAATCAGGTTTCAACTGTCCAAGTTGGTAGTATGGAAGTAACTGTTCAGGAAAAATAATCATACATGTTTATAGGAAAATATCTTTCATATATATGAAAAGTATACATGGTGTGATAATTAACAAAACATTTTAAAATATATTGTTGTCTTACTTTTACAAAAAATTAAATCATGCTCTCCTCCAAGGCATAACCAAAGTTAGGTTTTGCAGTTTGAAAACTGCAGTTTTAAAATGTATGTGTCTGCAATTTGTATAAACCTTATGAAATTCTTTTTAAATGTCCATTAACTTCATTTTTATTATTATTTTTTAAAGTTATTTATTTATTTTTGGCTGTGTTGGGTCTTCGTTGCTGTGTGCAGGCTTTCTCTAGTTGCAGTGAGCAGGGGCTACTCTTCATTGTGGTGCACGGGCTCTAAGCGTGTGGTCTTCAGTAGTTGTGGCACGTGGTCTCAGTAGTTGTGGCGCATGGGCTTAGCTGCCCTGCAGCATGTGGGATCTTCCCGGACCAGGGCTCGAACCCATGTCCCCTGCATTGGCAGGAGGATTCTTAACCACTGCGCCACCAGGAAGTCCCTAACTTCATTTTTAAATCCAATACACGTATGAAAGATTCTCAAATAGATTACTTTTTTTTTTTAAGTGAGAACAAAATCTTAAAATGATTATTTTAAAAAACTGAGGCAAACTGGAATTTACCTTAGAAAGGATGGCTGATATAGTGTATTAGTCCACATAATTGGCAGTATTTACACAGAGCAAAACCATAATTAACTTCTTCAAGTAGAAATGTGGGAAGAGGAATGTAAATATAAAAACACTTTGATGGGCCTTGGATACACCTGTGTTCTAAGCAGTGGCAGTGTATTTTAGAATTTATTTAGCAAACTTCTAAGCTGTTTGTTTTCTGAGCAATAAAGGAAAAAATTAAGCTATTCCTCAGGTCACCAGAAACACGTCTTCAAACACAGCTGAAATTTGAATTTCAGATAAAGGGGAAATCATCTGAAATGAGGTTGGCTTAAAAATATTACAGAAAAACTGAAGAATTTCAAAATTGGGGGTTTTAAAGCAAAGCATTACACAAAATATAGGACAAAAATTAGTTAAGTTAGTTTTGAAACATCAAAAAAATGTGAGATAGACATAAGTAGTCTAAGCAAACAGACTACCTAGAATAATGTACAGTTATTAAACTAAAGTAAATATTTGGTAAAAAAAAAAAAATCTGTAAAAAAGTGGAAATTAAATAAGTCCATAGACTGGAAGAGGAAAAATACACTGAAGCTAATCCAATACTCTGAAAAGAAGAAAATGAGAGACCCGGTCTTAAATTTCAACCCTTACATCATGTTTGTTTTTTTAAATTAATTAATTAATTAATTTATTTTTGGCTGTGTTGGGTCTTTGTTTCTGTGCGAGGGCTTTCTCTAGTTGCGGCGAGCGGGGGCCACTCTTCATCGCGGTGCGCGGGGCTCTCACTATCGCGGCCTCCCTTGTTGCAGAGCACAGGCTCCAGACGCGCAGGCTCAGTAGTTGTGGCTCACGGGCCTAGTTGCTCCGCGGCATGTGGGATCTTCCCGGACCAGGGCTCGAACCCATGTCCCCTGAATTGGCAGGCAGATTCTCAACCACTGGGCCACCAGAGAAGCTCTACATCATGTTTTATGTTGGGTTCTAAAGTGGACTCAGAGATTCCATTAATTCCTCAAAGCAAAGGTTGATTTTTCTCTCAAAGTATTGATTAGCCAGGCTTAAGAATATCATACCCTGTTTCAAACAGGGCAGATGGAGCATTAGTGTACCTTTCAGATAGAATCATAAAAATATTGTCTTATTCGTGTATATATATATATATATATATACACACGCATTATACTTATTATATATATGTATATACATATATATAATAAAAAACATTTGTTTGTTTTGCTTTTTTAAAAGAACACTTTAAAGGAACCTAACCTTAAAGTGTTTCTTGAAGATATATGGAAAAATGTATGGGAAATGATGTCATTTTATATCTCCATTTTTTATACCCTAAGACCCAGCTATCATACCAATCCAAGGGCACTGAGCATATATGGTCCTATTTTTGAAAATAAACCATATGTGCCTGAATGAAGAATGTAATGAAGAATGCACATTTTCATCTAGTAGTTGGTGGCTAAATGCATCTGCTGGCACCAGCCACTGTTGCCAGGGAAATTGTTTAAATTTTAATTTAAGAATTGATTTCCACATGAGACAAATTTATTATGCTGTTGAGTTGGCTGAATTCTCAATTTTTAAAATTTTAACCAGAGTTATTTTAAGTATTAAGTCACATAGTAGCTGAAGTTGTATAATATATAAAAATGTAATCGCAGTTCCTTTATATAAAAATACTATACACTTTTTAATCATACACATATACAAATACATGCTTTACTGTGCATTGAAATTAGAAGAAATTTTGTAAGATCTTGTCAACATTGAAATGGTCATTTTTTACTATGGTGCAGTTTCTGAATAGATCTGCTTTTGATCAAGCCTAGAATTAACAAGCGATAGCCAAGTGAGGATAAACATAATTTTAACAGCATAAAATCAGTGAAAGATACATTCTGAAGAATAAAAGCAAGTTAACAAGTTTCTTATTATACTGTGCAAAGGAACCACTAAATTGATTTAACTAGTATGAATTTCTAAACAGCTTTGAGTGCTATTAAGCCGCTATTCCTCAGGAACCTATGTTACAGAACTATGAAATAGCTTCTTTGTGTCATACTTTACAGATTCCACTTTAAGTTTGACTGAGTCCTTCCTTAGACTGCCAAATTATGGTACACAGATAATTCTTATTTCCAAAAGTAATTTATGGAAGGATACCATATATTTGTTTTAGTAATTGGGAAATACGTTTAAAGTTTATCAAGTAAAATGTTGAAAAAAACTTGTGAGACAATCACCAAAATATCAATAGAAATGTAATACAGATATGTGAAAATTACTATAAATTGAACTCTGGGCCTAATAGTCAGAAAATTATGAACAATTAAGTAAGGCGTTGTCTGAATTGTGGTAAGTGAATCTGAGTCAAATACCCAAATATCAGAATCAGAGCATCAGTTTATTCTATGGGGGGAGCAGATATTACAAACTAAAAGAAAAGCAAGTAGAAAGTAGAACATTATAGATCTAGAGGAGCACAAACTGAGGGGCAAAAGAAATCTGCAGTTCAATCTATAGTTGCTCTATCAACTGGGTTTTATCTTTGTAAAGTCAACGCACATCTTCTAATAGGAAGTGACAACAGCAGGCAGCCATTTCCCAGTCCCTAAATGAGTGACTCACGTTGTCAGCACACCACAAATCTCATCAGGGTACAGTGTCAGCAGCTTTCCTTCCAGTATCCTCAACATCTCATAGACTCAGCATATACTGAGCTGGCTCATAAAACTTTGGGGGAATCAAACCACTCTCTCCTCTTAGAAACAACAGGGTGGACTTTGTGCTATGTAACAATAACAAGTACAACATCAAATTCAAGAAGACATTTTCATTCGCATTTGAATTCCAGTTTAACAACTACTCTGTTGTTCTCAATTGACCTTCACCTCTAAGCGTTTGTTGAATTTTTTGCTCAAGAAGTATTTTCTCTCATGATACTTGAGACATTATCTAACAATGTTGTTCAAGACATGGCATAATATACATCAGGGGTCAGTAAGCTACAACTGATGGGCCTAATTTTTTAAATAAAATTTTATTGGAACACAGTCATGTCCATTTGTTTACATGTTGCTCTGGCCACGTTCCTGCTAAAATGGTGAAGTTGAGGGTCTACGACAGAGATTGCTGGGCCTCAAAGGTGGAACTATTTACTAACTGAGTCCTAGGAGAAAAAGTTTGCCAACTTTTAGCATAGAGGAAGAAAAGTTACATTTAGAAACCAGAATCTTGAAAGGAATTCATCGTCACCTATTTCATAAGATACTTCATAAAGCCTTAGTAAGAACACATACAGAAAAAAAAAAATTCTGTATCTCTCTCAAATAGAGATGAATGTTGAAAATTACTTGTAAAATATAAAACATTATATATTCAAGTTTTTACCATATATATTAGGGGATATTTTTTATTTTTTTGTTTTGATTTCCTATTGATCATCCAACAAATAATCATTGAGCACGTCAGTTATTCTATTAGCTACTAGACATACAATAGCAAGTAAGATAGGAAGACTTTCTGATCTTAAGGCATTCAAAATCTTGAATATCCTAAGATGATTTAGCATAGGCTAAATACAGAGTTTAGATTAAAAAGTACTTAAAAAAAACTTTTAGATGTGCCAATTTTCCCCCTAACAATGTTCCATTACCTCCCCAAATAGATTCTTTGGTGCACACTGATATACTGTTCTTCTTATTATTATTTTTCAATAAACTCGGGCTGTTTCATGTGAATTAAATATAACACTGACATTTACTAGAACGTTTTGACAAAAGCTCTTGATTATCAATTGTATGATATTGTAAGAACTTTCATTCTTTAAGAAAAATAATATGAAGATATAGACACTATCCTGCTTACAAAAGAAAATCTACATTGAATCACTGTTACACTCTTGAAACTAATATAATATTATAAATCAACTATACTTCAATAAAAAAGTTCATATTTGATAGCAACTAGTTGATTATCCTCAAATATGATATTAAAATATCGAATCTTTGGATTGTGACAGCAGCCTCAGAGACAGTGTTCAGAAGACAAAGTGAAGCTATAAAAAGTATTTTTTTCCTTAAAGAGAATGCAGTACCACACTACACAACTCCATGAAATATGAAATTAATATACATCTAATGAGAAAGCATCCCTTTCTATATTTACTTATTTTTTGGAACATGTAAAAACATAGAAAATTATGAAAAAAGAACATGAACTTTTTCTGTTCCAGAATCCCAGTCGGGATTCTGTAGAAGGCCCTGCATTAAGGCAGAAGTGTTACTGACTAAAGTTCAACAATTTTGATTCAATTTATACAACTGGTCTCAGCCTGAAAAACAAATAATAAACTCATCCTGGGGAAAAAAAACAAAAACTAAACTCAACAGTTCATCATTTCTAATACCACTTATGGAATTTTTGTGAATTATCTGAAAATTTCTGAGTGAAATTTGTTACTTTACCATGTATGAAAAATTCTGGATGGTATTTTAAAGGAAGAATTAATAAAATTGTACATTGAAATCATTTATAAAAGTTAAAATGGAAAACTGACGAGAAAATTTGGGACAGTGCTTTTATGTTTCATCAGCCTAGCAATAGACCTCAGATCAGAATCAGTGATATTTTTACTTTTCATTGTATCTGCTTAATATGTCAGTGGGCAAAGTGAGTAAGGTCCATATTTTTTAAACTTTCCTGTATAGGATATTATTGTCTCAAAAATCCTCCAAAGCCACTACCACATGTGATTTCATGAACAGTGATATTAACACTCAGAGCTGGTGTTATTGACGCATAAGTTTGGTCATTAGCAATTCATGGGGCTAAAGAATACTGGAAACTGGATGCAATGTTTAGCCAAACCATGTGAAAAAGGAGGGAGCACAGTGGAGCTGAGAGTGGTTTGACCACTGGAAAAAATAAATCTGGTCAAACATTCCGGGTGTATTGCAGATAGAAAATTGTGCTGTGATGGGAAATTGAGTGTTGTGCTTTTTCAGCATTGACTCTAGCATTACATAGCCCCATATCTGACACCCAGCCTTGCCATTCCTTATGTCTAGAAACATGGAAATTCTACTTAACCTGCCCCAACACATTCATTTGTAAACCAAAGATGCAAGGTCTCATGTCATAGCTTTCTAGTAAATGGCATAACAGATGGAAAAGACTTAGCACAGTGCCTGGGACACAGGAGAGTTAACAAATGTGTAATGTATCAGTAATCATGTTTTATTTAATTTCTCTACTTCTATATAAATACAGCAAAGAGTGAGGGAGGAATAAAGGCTTAAAATCTATGTTTCCCAAGCACATACAGGCTTAGAGGCACATGCTTTTGATTAGCTGATAAGAAAACTTATATAGAGTAGTAAGTAGCTACTTAGTCTAAGAGAGCATGTGATTTAGGGAAGATAGTTTATCGTTTTTAAAGAGGATAAATTAAACTTTGGATCTTTCTATCAAAGACTGTCCTTGAAAAACTCATCAAGGTAAGTAGTTTTGCAAGGAATTAAAGTCAGAGCCTGAATTACAGTGATTTTGTGACCAATGATGCATTTTCTGAAGGCTCTTATTACCTCCTAATTATATATTTAATACCAGTTGCAAAAACGTACTGAGAAAGGTTGTGATCTATAAATAGTAATACTATATCATTCCCAAATTAAAACCTGTTTAGAAGGCAAATGATGTTATGCAAATTAACATCAAATAACTTTGACATATTTGTGTATTAACTGACACATTGATTTTATTATATTTGCAGGTCTATAAAATATCTATATTCAAAAGTATTTAAAATATTAAATAACATCTGTTGGCATTAAAGAAAAATAAACCCTTAAGCTCTTCAAAGATTCATTTTATTGTTATAAAATTTAAAGTTATTACAACTTCAATTAAACCTTCCTATAGATCATATTTTTAATTGAGAAAATACTCTCTTAGAGCCAATTGGAATTTTCTAAAATTCACCCACTTCCACTACGATAGTAAATAAAAAGCAATATCAAAACCTAGAAGGAATGGTAGAAATCAGTCCCACCCTTAAAGACCTATGGAAGGCAGGGGTGGTACCCATTGTACAGGCTTGCTAGTAAATGACATAATACATAGAAAACAGTTGGCATAGGGCCTGATCCATAATAAGACTAAATAAATGTTAAGTATATTAATACTATTTTTCTATTTGATTTCTCTGATTGTATAAAATTCCAACCAATGGTTGATTTCAGGTCTATGATATCACCAGTAAATTCACCACAAAGCCAATATGTCTGCAAAGGGGACAGTGAGTGTAGCTCCATAAACACAACCAAGATGTAGCCTCACTTGCAGGTGCTATGCTGTTGTATCTTTATAATGGTATGTTCACTAAAGAAAATTAACATAGTCTTGGGTATAAAATTCTATGCAACCATCTCCATAACTTTATCCTTTGTAGATTTAAAGAACTATGTTCCCAAAAGGAAAAATAAAATAAAATAAAATTTCCAAAGGGAAAAAAATACACAGAAAGAAATCCATTGAAATGTATGCTTAAAAATACAAGTTCAGTATCCCAAGAAAGATTTGAACAGCTTATTCCATCTTGTTCACATCCTCATATATGTTCTTAGAGTTTCTCCTCATATCCATTCTCTACTGTCCATTCTAGAATCTCCACCCTCTTAACAAACACCTCTCCTTGTCTCAGTGGCTTAACTGGTGGTGTGACCCTGAACCTCACGTTAGGTCATTCCCAGGCCAAGATTATTGCACTTGTCCTTTACTATCAAAGTTGACAACTGAGTATCAAGAACATCCAAGTGAACCAAATGGTACCAAACATATTCTTCCCTTTCTCCAATGTGTAACAGCAGCCCTATCTCTAATTAACAAAGAGTATCAGGTAACCCTCCCAAGACAATGCTTCACCTTCCTGCCTGTTAGTCCATTGGCACAAGTTGTCCGAAGTGTTCAATGGTCACGTGTATCTTATGATGAGAATGACATAGTTACGATGCTAGCCTTTAAGAACATTTGTGTGTTTTCACTTGCCTTTTACTGTCTTTGTCTTTGCCATGGAGCTTTCCACAGAGATGTTCCCCTGACCCCATTTTGAGCCCCAGATTGTGAACATTTGGAGCAGACTTGAGCCCAAACTCAGAGAAAGGCCAAGCCTAGATGGATCCGTAGTATGAACAAGAGTTTCTACACTGGGTTCATCCTAGATCATCCAACCCCAGCCAACCCAAAGTTTTATGAGTGAAAAATGATGTGTTTTAAGTCTCAGAATTTTCACTAGGTTTGTTACACAGAGAAAACTAACTAATACATAAATTGATAACTGCAGGTGGGGTGCTGATGGAATAGAAACCTACACTTTGTGGCAATATGTTCTTTGGAACCCTATGGAAAGAAGTGAAGAAACAAATAGAAGGCTGGAAAATGACTGTGAAACTGTCGTATGTTTGGAGAAGTGGCTAACCAAGACATTTGGGAAAACTGACAAATGTAGATTTTTGAAGATAAACAATTTACCTAGTGTACTGTTAGACTAGATAAGGGTAATTTATAGGCAGAAGGATGTAACTGTGAGCACATGTGGATCATTCCTGAACCCAAGGAGCTAAGCCCAGGTGGATTCAAGGCCTGTGGAGGAGCTGTCAACTAAGCTATCCAGAGATGCACCCACAATAACACAGGATGCTCTCTACACCACTGAATTGTGGGGTGGCTTGTTATTCAGCAAAATTTAAACCCTGTAGCACAAAAAAACAAGAGAGTTGAACCAATTCTAAGTGTCCCGTTTTTTAAATGAAATTTTGTATAAAAAATTACTGTAGTCGACAAGTATAAGGAAGTTTGGGAACCAGTGAAAAGAAAAAACATGAAAAAAAGAAAAAAGTAGAAAATTGTAAGTTGGTACAACCACTATGGAGAATAGTATGGAGGTTCCTTAAAAAGCTAAGTATAGAGCTACCATATGATCCTGCAATCCCACTCTTGGGGATATATCCAGAGAATACCATAATTCGAAAAGATACAGGCACCCAAATGTCCATTGCAGCACTATTTATAATAGCTAAGACATGGAAGCAACCTAAATGTCCATCAACAGATGAATGGATAAAGAAGATGTGATATATATATATATATATATATATATATATATATATACACACACACACACACACACACACACACATATATATACATATATATGTAATGGAATATTACTTGGCCATAATAAAGAAAGAAATAATGCCATCTTCAGACACGTGGATGGCCTAAAAATTATTATACTAAGTGAAGTTACTCAGAGAAAGACAAATATCATATGATATCACTTATATGTGGAATCTAAAAAAAATGATACAAATGAGCCTATTTACAAAACAGAAACAGACTCACAGACACAAAAAACAAACTTATGGTTACCAAAGGGGAAAGGTCAGGGGAAGAATAAATTAGGAATTTGGGAGTAACATATACACATTTCTATATGAAAAGTATCAATAGATAACCAACAAGGACCTACTGTATAACACAGGGAACTATACTCAATAGTTTGTAATAACCTATATGGGGAAAGAATCTGTAAACAATATATATTTATAAACTTCTATGTATATAGGTATAGTAGGTCCTTGTTGGTTATCTATTTTATATATAGTAGTATATGTGTGTGTGTGTGTGTGTGTGTGTGTGTGTGTGTATATATATATATATATACACATATATAACTGAATCATTTTGTTGTACACCTGAAACTACCACAACATTGTAAATCAACTTCTAAAAAAAAAAGATGCTTGAAATAATTTCTATGCGCTTCAATTTGTTAAGGATTGAAAAAAACACAAAACAATGGCTGATATATCAGGAACAGGATGGTCTGAGGTAAACGGTATCAAGAAATGTAAAGGTCATTTGACCAGAGAAAAAAGCATGAACCATGGGAAAAAGAGGAGTTGGGGAAGAAAATACTTGTGGAAAGGGTATTAGGGGAAAATGAAGTGTGGCGAGTAAGGTGGAGAAGAAAAATTATATTAGTGAACATTCTATAATTGCGGATTGAATAAATTCATTTACTCATACTCTAAAATATCATAGGGAATTTATATTGAAACAAGGATTGGCGTAAGTCAACTTTTAGAGCACTTAGATTTTTGTAAAATACTATGCTAAGTGCTGAGAGAGAAAAACTTCTCCCTTTAAGTGTAAAACATAAGTTCACAAGGCACAGCCCAAATATTAAATTAATGTAAACAAAACTGTCAGTTGCATGCAAAATAAATATATAGTTTTCCCAATTTTTTTCTTCTTATTCCCAAATATTTTATTTTTTTCCAACATAGTAACCTCTATAAACATACAATTTCTACTATGTTCGGGAAACAACAACAACAGCACAGCTCAGTTTTCCTGTTTGCTCCCTCTCTCTCTCTTTCTTTCACCTTCCCTCTGTGATATATAAACATCCTGATGTTGGATGTGTTTTAAAAGTACTTAGATTAAATGTAGCCTTGACAGTTCCTTTTTTTTTTTTTTTAATTGTTCAAATGATTGATTACGGATGTGCTACAAGCATCTTGTTTTCTGTGGACTGTGATGTTTTCCAAGGAAGTTTAAAAATAAATAAATAACACGGAAACTGTTAAAAATGCATTGTCCTATTGCTTTGGGGTTTGGAGTAATCATAGCGAAAATGCTTTGCTGGCTGATTTCATGTTATGGGCTGGGCTCTTTTCTCCAAGCACAGTCATAAAATTGCTTTGCCATTTTTTTCGATTACCAATAAAAACTGTCAAAGAGCCATGCTCAAAAGTGAGTCGTTAGCTGAAGTCAGCTCTTTTATTTATATTTAATGGACCCACAGTACCTCTAGCATTTAATATGCCAAACAAGATATAAGCATCCAAACAATTATCTGCTACTCTAATGCAACATAATGCTTTAATTATTTTTATTCATGTTCACAATATAACCCATTTACACAATTCTAAAAGGAGAAATATTAATCACTTTCAATCACAGATGTTATTCCAGAGAAAATACCTGTAATGCAACAAATTACCATAATATCTGAAGCATAGCAACGTATGTAAGCATTTGTCAATCTAATAAAACTGTATCCATTAAGACATTTAAGAGACTTTTTGGTTGGTTCAGGGGCATAGAGCGTATGCTGCTAAATTACATAATATAAAGGTTTCCTAATGATGAGCATGAACACAATTAGTATGTGTTCTTAATCATTAGTGTTGGTGGCAAAAATGTTGTCACCCATGACTTATGGGATTCAAATAATGATGCAAAAAACAGGGAAGAACAGTGCTAGATAAAACAATGACTTTACAGAGGAAGAAAAAAACTGGTGATGTGTCATTTATAGGATTAAAGGTTATAAGTGATGGTGGCGCAGAGCCTGAATGATTTCTTCACTGAAAGAATAACTCATGAAATGCATTGAACAGCTGAATATGTCTATTCAGCATATATCTGAACTGTATTGTGATGGCAAAGAATGTCTTTTGCTTCCCTATGAATTCCAAAGAATTGTAGATGCCTAGATGAGGGAAAGGACTTGACACCAATTCAATCTCCATATTTTGAAATCATGGAGGCCAAGTAATATGCTTTGTTAAACCATTAGTCTTACTCATTTATAATGTGATCTGTGATTATGTGAAAGCAGGAAAACCCAAGAGGCCAAAATTATGTAGGGCAAAACGCCATTTAAAAGCAAGGGCAGGCTTCCATTGTTGTGATTAATTTTTGTCTCCATCTGTACACTGCACAATGAAACTTTTGTGCACCATCCATACAAATCAGCAGACACACTGTTTTAGTGAAAAGAGCAGAAGCTTTGAACAAAGCAAAACAAAAAGTGCAAATCATCAGCCACTGTTGGGCTGTGCAACCTTCTCTCCATCAGTGAAATAAAGCTAACAATACATATTGTACAGGATTCTTGGATGAAAGGAAAGCAACAATGTGAAAAGTTCCTCCACACTCTGGGAAAACAGTACTCTACAATGGTTGGTTCCTTTTCCCTTTTCTTACTACCTTCATACAAAATAAATGTGATTTATCTGCTATCTACTCTTAACTGTAAAATTGAGATGAAGATGCTAGTGATTTAAAAATTTGCTTTGGAATTCCTGTGAAATTTAGCACTATTTTTGATTGGAAAATACATTCATAGATGTTTTAAGAACAGCTAAGTAGATGAGGGTGAGATTGTGGGCTGGTATGCAGTGTCAAAGGTGGTGAAGCTATGCAGCATAAAATGGGAACATAAGTTGGAGTATCTTGGGCAGTCAAGGAAAAAGTGAGTGAGGCAAGCAATAGAATGGATAGAAAACAGAGCTGATCAGTCATCATGCTTTCTGAGATGTGTTTCACTGCCTACCACAGTATTAATTCTTAAATGGACTATTGATGCATTTTCAGTGTTACCCTCTTGATCAATTCTGCAGCTATGCAATACTTTAAAAAATTTAGCTCTCAACATTTACCAGAATAAAATACTTAATAATTCTTCCCATGGTATAAAGAGTACAAGAAGTATATACCACAAGATCTGGAAAGAATGTCACAGTGGTTATGGGAAAAGAAAGAGATTAATATCAATATATCAAACTCATATATCTAAATGGTCACTTGATATATTTATTCTAACACGGCCCTAAACAAATGAAAAACAAAACCCTTTTAATCCCAGTCCTCCATATTTGTTGCTATTCTAGTCTTGCCCTTTTGTAAATTATAAATATCCAACAAGGTACTTAGGCTAATAATTCCAGGCTAATTATTAATATCTCTGTCTCATGCCACATTAAATTCATTGACAAATGCTCTCAACTCTACCACCAAAATGCATCCTATTCCAAACATTTCTCTTCGTTTGAACTGTAACTACCATAGAACAGAGAAGGTTCTTTTAACCAAGTCTTTTAAAATAGCCTCCTCCTCAACCAGAGTAATTCGTCTTCTGCAGAGGAGGTAAGGTACTCTTTTGAAAATACAAATTAGATAACATCACTTCCGTATTTGTTCACCGTGATCATGTATGTGACCCTTCTTTCTGTTCTGCAAACATGTTAACTTGTTTCTGCCTTAAGCCTTTATCCATACTGTTCCTCGTCCTCTAAATGATGTTCCCCCAGAATGTGGCTCGAAGGGCTTTTTCTCAACATTAAATCTCAGTTCAAGTATCATTTACTCAGAGAGGATTCTTCTCTGATACAGTGTCTTAAGTGCCCTCCCAATTATATTCTATGACCTTATTCTGTGTTATTATGCATAAAGCTCTTGTGACTATCTGAAATAGTCTTATGTCTCTTATTAGAATGCAAACTTTTAGAAAGCAAAGTATTTAAGGCTCCTGCTTGTTGTAGTCTGGATCAGCATGTTAGTCATTTGTGGATATTGGCAGAGGACTAAATACTTCTGGGTCAGAAACAAAGAATTTTATTAATTATGAAGCAGCAAGTATCATGTTTCATCTTGAGTTAATTCCTCATGCTTCCCCACCCCCCAAGTCCCATGAGCGCTGGCAGAGAAGCACAGGTGGGTTTGCCTTACACATAAGGAGTGATTGGCTTGGGCAGTGCATTGGTTTTACAGCCTGCTCTTTGTATATTGCCAGTAAAACTCTGAGGAAGGGTTGGTGAGCAGTAGTCTGGGCCTCATTCTTGGCAGTCCCAAAAAGAAGATGCAATGGCATTCAAGGCCCATGGCAGACTGTACCTCACCAAAATTCATTCCTTAACCTGACAGATTCTTGAATGAACTTGAATTTTCACATGAGTGTATCATATCATTCCATCAGCTACTCTCAGTCTGACCAAGAGAGGCTAGAACCCAATCTACTTAATTTGTTTTTACAGCATGAAGTTAAGGCTGCTATCAACATGACTCCAAAATGAGCAAAATAAGGCCAACCAAATAAGACCAAACAGAAGTATTGAGTTCACCATACCCTCCCCCTAACCCCCAGGCCTAAGACACACAAACCGTATACAAGTCCCAAACTGATTGAGCTGAAAATAAGTTTCAGTCTTGCTATGGTCAATGCTCAACCATGATGGCACCCTGATTTCAGAACTGTTCCAACCTCCAGAACTGTGAGAAATAAATGTCTGTTTTATACAAGCCATCCAATCTGTGGTATTTTGTTATAGCAGCCTGAAGGGGCTAAGGCAACTCCCGTGAGTCCCTTTTGGAGAGGCTGTCAGCTGGTGGGGAGTTGTGTCTACCAGGTTGGCCTGAGATTGCTGTTAGGGGAATGAAAGAAAGAATTTCTAAATTCTAAAAAATCTAAAGTTGAATTTTGAGAAGATTAGTTACGTATTTAATAGAAGTTTCACTTTTCAGCAAAACCTATTGGGTCTTAAAGAATATTTAATAATTAAATGACATCTGTCCTAATATAAATTATATTGTTTAGTTATCACTATCTCCATGTATTTATTTATTAAGAAGTTATAGGTTAAGTTTAGAGTTCTAATCACTATATTTGAACATGTATAAATGTTTCTGAAAATTAAACTTCTGGGAAATCATTCAATCTCTACTCCCAAGAAAGTTACAAGTGCATTTTGCATCTCTGCTGTTAGAATAGGTCACTCCGAATGTATTATACCAACTCTGTATCATGTGTGTGAGGGAGAAAAGGAGGGAGAGACAGAGAGAGAACATGAACATACAGACAAGTTTTCTGAGAAATAAACTGAATGGAATCCATGTCCACCGAATTTACTTTAAAGTCTTTCTTCAGAGAGTTTATATTTATAAAAATGATAATTGCTTATTTGTTTAGAAATAAGAGGCATGCTATTTCACTATTCTTTTTTATTGATGTATAGTTGACTTACAATATTATATTATTTTCAGGTGTACAACAGTGATTTGATATTTTTATATATTATGCACCATACAAACTTAGTTCAATATTATCGACTATTTTCCCTGCACTGTGCATTATATCCCCATGACTTATTTATTTTATAACTGGTGGTTTGTATGTCTTAGTCCCCTTCACCTTACTCTGGTTTGATCTCATATGAATAAAGACACTGTTAAATAGAGTGCATGTATAGTACAGGGATAGGATTAGTAGGATGCAAATAAATGGTTAGCCACCGGCTCTTTGATGAGAAGAGTATGTACCTGTCTACACATGATTTCATTATAAGTTTTACTAATATAAAGGAAGTGTATCGTAAAACTTACAAATGTCAATAAAACATTTACTATGCTTTATTATAAATTCATAAGTCATTTGATTCCTGAATACATTCACTGATTTTTCCTGAGCACTTATGCCCAAGTCCAAGCAAGAGTTGCAATTGACAAACGACCATGGCAGTGACGTGAAAGTTGTTTGGTAGTTTCCTTTAAGTGAAAATGTGAAAATGTGAATTTTCAGGTAGACACAACTAGCAGGTAGACACAACTTCTCACTGGCTGACAGCCTCTCCAAAAGGGACTCACGGGAGTTGCCTTAGCCCATTCAGGCTGCTATAACAAAATACCACAGATTGGATGGCTTGTATAAAGAGAAAATCCCCTATGTCTCTGGAGGGGCGGGGAAGAGAAGAGTGATATTGTGGAATATACCCAGAGCTTTCTCCATAACGAAAGTTCTTCTTTCCAAGGAAAGGACCAAAGCCTTATTCCAGCTGTGGGAAATGTATCCTCAACTCCAGCACAGTCCAGCCTTCCTATTTCATCTGAGGGGGTTCAAAGTGGGGAGCTATGTGACTGGAGGAAAACTTAGGAAGGAAGGTAGCAGCCCAGGAACACAGAACCATTACAAGGCTGAGAATTTAATCATAAGTTTATAGATCATACCCCTCCCCCACAATTTAACATCTAATTTACAGAACTCCAATATGATAACTGCTGAAAGGCACAGCCTGTGTGTGAGGAGGAATAAAGCTCAAAGTTAAGAAGGGAGATAAAACCAAGGACACCAAAAAAATTTAAAGCCTATGGCAACTTCAGCTATGGCAAAATTTTAGTAAAACCATACACTTAGCCAGATTAATATAAAACCTCAAACTACCGGTGAGTCGAAGTAATTTTCTATTACTTGATACAACGTGTCTACCTTTC
The DNA here is from genome assembly GCF_039906515.1 of Pseudorca crassidens. NCBI lineage: Eukaryota > Metazoa > Chordata > Mammalia > Artiodactyla > Delphinidae > Pseudorca > Pseudorca crassidens. The sequence goes on from NC_090307.1 coordinate 10,363,919, forward strand.
AACCAGAAATTAGAAAGCATGGTAAAAGGCAAGAAAAAAAGAGTCTAAATAGACAAAGCTAGCATCAGAACAAGACTAAGACACAGCATAGATGTTAGAATTATCAGACAGGGACTTTAAAATAAATGTGGTCAATATGTTAAGGATTCTAATGCATGTTGACTGCATGCAATGGCAAATGAGTACTGTAAGCACAGATGTGTAAAGAAGAAAAAAAGAAATGTTAGAGATCAAAAAATCTGCAACAGCATTAAAAATGCCTTTGATGAGCTTACCAGTACTGCACATGGCTAATGAAAAAAGTCAGTGAGCTTGACGAGAGGGCAATACAAACTCCCAAACTGAAATGCAAAGAAAAAAAACCCCAGTACATTGAATATTTGTGGGATAATATCCAAAGGTGTAATATACACATGAAATCCAACACTGTATAAAACAAATTTTATACTATTACTGAATGGGACTTATTCCAGGAACGTGAGGCTGGTTCGACACTTAGAATTTGACCAACGTAATCCACCACATTAACAGGCTAAAGTAGAAGGAGCATATGATAGTATCAATAAATGCTGTTCCCTTAAGACAGAGAAAAATAAAAGGATGCCCTTCTCACCAGTCTTATTCAGCATCATACTGAAAGTCCTATCTGGTGCAAGAAGACAAGAAAAGGAAAGATTAAAAGAAAGACATGAAATTTTACAAAAAATTCAAAGGTGACGTGATTGTCTATAGAGAAAAATTCCAAAAAATTTACAAAAAAACTGCTGGAACTAATAGCAAGGTCACACAAAACAAGTTTAATATAAAATATCAATTAATTTCCTAAATGCAAACAATGAACAAATGGAATTTGAAATGTTAAAAAAAATACCATTTTCAATAGCACCAAGAAAAATGAAATATTTAGGTTTAGATATACAAGATATATACAAACTATATATATATATATACATATATGGAAAAAGATGAAATTCTGATAAAAAACTTAAAATTATCTAAATAAATGGAGAGAACTTCCATGTTTATGGATTAAGATTCAACATTGTCAAGAAGTCAACTCATTCCAACTTGATCTATAGATTAATGTAACACCAATTAAAATTCCAGAAAGATATTTTGTAGATGTTGACAAACTGATTCTACAGTTTATAAGAAAAGTCAAAAGATCTAGACTAGCCAACACAATACTGAAGAAAAAGAACAAAGTTGGGAGACTTACATTGCCTGATTTCAAGACTTACTTTAAAACTACTGTGATCAATACAGGATTTTATTGGAGAAAGAATAGACACATATTTCAGTGGAACACAATAGAGGCCCAGAAAGAGCCCCATATAAATATCGGCAACTTAGTATTGACCAAAGATCAAAGGCAATTTGATGATATTGGATATTCTTTTCAACAAATGGTGGTAGAAAAATTGTATGTTTATATGTGGAAAAAAAAATCTAGACACACTTTCACAGAAAAGAATTCAAAATGGATCAAAAACCTAATTGTAAAATGCAAAATAATAAAGCTTCTAGAAGAAAATACAGGACAAAATCTGTATAATTCTGGGTTTGATGATACAACAACCAATGAACCAGTCATGAAAAATGAATTGATACTTTTAAGTTTATTAAAACTAAAAACTTCTGCTCAGTAAATAACACTATTAAAGGCAAGCCACAGATTGAGAAAATAAATTTACAAAATACATATCTGAATAAGAGCATACAGCGAAAACACACAAAAATCTTTTAAATAAGAAATTTTTAAAAATTAAAAATAATAAGAAATTTTCATAAGAAGAAATTTTAAAAAATTAAAAGTGGACCAAATATAGATGACAAGTGTAGTAAAAGATATGCAATATTATTTGCCATGAGACAATTTCAAAATAAAACAATGAGATACCACTACACAACTATTGGAGTGGTTGATATCCTAATACCTGACAATATCAAATGCTGTTGAGAATGCAGACCAAGAGAAATCTCATTCATTGTTAGTGGAAATGCAAAATGGTACAGAAACGTTGGCAGACAATTTGGCAGTTTCTTACAAAGGTGAAAATAATCTTTATCCTATGGTCTAGCAATTGTACTTCAAGGTATTTACCCAGCTGATTTTTAAATTTATGTCCACACAAATATCGGCACGTAATAGTCACAGATTTTTTTCATAATCAACAAAACCAGCAAGTAACCAAGAAGTTTTTCAACAAGAGAAGTGCTCAACAAACTAGTACATTTGTACAATGTATTTTCATTGTTCTGGGAGTTATTTTTATTTTACAATGAATTATTATTGAGCAATAAATAATCAGCTATCAAGTTGCAAAAAGATATAAATGAATCTTAAATATCCTTTGCTAAGTAAAATAAACCAGTCTGGCTTATTTCTGGAAAGGCTACAAACTGCATGAGTCCAATTATAGTCTGGAAACAGAAAACTATGGACCCCATAAGAGCAGTGATCTTCAGGCATTGGCAGGAGGGTTTAAGAAGGTGAAACAAGGGGAATTTTAAAGAAACAATTCTCTATGACATAATTTAATGCACTGTACAACGTGAATGATTCTGAAGGAATGTGGAGGGCTCAGGCTGGGGTAGGCAATATCTGTCCTGTTAAATAACTTGCATTTGACCTCTATATTAAAAATGATTTGCTCTTTAAGTGTATGAGTTAATTCCCCTGTACTCTCAAATAAATTACTTTTATTCCAAAAGTTGTCATAAAAATCAAAATAAGTACTTTTCCTTGTTCTGCTTTGATGCAATTGTTTAGCATGAACATTTTAGGGTAGAGTTTGACTAATATCTTGATATTATTGCAAATTTGCCTTCAGGGATGTATTTCTGAATGGCTGCTTTGAAGAATAAACATATAAATTTTCTCATTTGAAAGAACACACTAGATTTGTCTTTTCCTATATAAAGAAAAAATCAGGGCACAATGGAATTAGGCAGATGTCGCTCATTCATTAAACATAATCTCATTCACCTTCTCTATTTCTAATTGTAATTTCTTAATTAAGTTAATAGAGACAAGCACTGTGAATGTGAATCTCATGGTGTGAAGAAAATATCACCCACCAAGTAACACATCCCCTACTGAGGTGATTAAATTAACAGAACTGTAATTAAATGAACAGAAACTGTTGGTTTCAGAAGTTTTCTCTTGCACAGTATTTCATAAAGTGATTAAAGGCTCTCTTATATGGCCTTAGTATTGAAATAAATTCTACAACATGTCATTTTGTTAATGTTTATTTACATGATGGTAACTGCTATAGAAACCGTCTTAGGAAACATCTAAGATACATACTCAGAAATAAGTCATGCTCACTGAGGTCAAAGTGAAATGGCATTTATATCACCTGACAGCAACAGATGCACTATGATCTGTGTAAAACTTTTTGAGGTTCTTGAATGTTTAATAATAAATATATTTTCCAATATGGTTGTCTTTCATTTCAATTTTGCAAAATATTGTATTTAACTCTCTTTTTGATAGCAGTTCATTGAGGAGAGGCTACAGAGTTGAGTATGTGGGAGTTTACAGAGTTTATAGAACAGATTAAATCATAGTCTTTCCAGTAAGGCAAATGAGTATGCTTATTGGTTGAGAACATAGATTATTGTCAAATATATCTGGGTTCAAATATTTGTTCTGATAACTTTTTCTGTTGAGAGCCCATTGGAGATGAGCATCTACAAACAATCCCCTCCTCTGCCCACAGGGCATATGCTCCTGTCTATGGTAGCCTAGACCTTCGAATAGACACAAAAATGTTGGCACTAGTCATTCCTCACTGTGAGCAGACAAATAGAAAGAGAGGCGTCCATTTTTGCATCTGATTCATCCCTTGTCATCTAGAGTTGTGATGAGGCTGTTAGTTAAGAGTATATTGGCTTTGGCACTATTGAACTGGGCAAACTTGGGTAAATCACTTAGCCTACCTGAACCTTGTGTCATCTACATGTAAAAGTAAATAATGTTTATGTCTTAATATGGGTTCTCCCCAAAAAATCTTAAAGAGGATCATGAACAGGAATTTTATTTAGGAGTAGATCACAGGAAACAGGAATGAGGGAGTAAGGAGACTGAAACAAGGAACAACCAATAGAAAACGTCCTAAGCAAAAGAAGTTCAACTTCACAAGACTTCTGAGAAAGTTACATCGTGCCTCCCAGAGTTGTCCAACTGAGAAATTGGAAACTGGAAACTTACCTACTATATTTGCTACAATCGTTAAATTCCACTACACTGCAAGACTCATAGTGTGTGCTGAAGGGAGAAGCTGTCAGTGTGCATCTGGGCTCTGTAGGACCTGTACACTGCAACTTATTATAATGATGCTCATTTTTATTATTCTACAATGAATTATACGCTTTGAGACAGATCATCGTCTACACATTCTCTCACATAAATTGAAAATAAAAGACCTTTAATCTGCCAGGTTATAACCTATCTCATATATAGGCTGTGCAGGATGTGAACAAATGGAGATGGTTTATGTCACTTTCTTATCTTATTGCTAATGGTCCTAAAATACCTAATAATCCTTCTTTAATTTCCACTTTTAATTGGCTGTGGTAATCACCTGCATTAAATTAGTCTCGTTTAGTTTTAATAGCATCATATATTCTGCTTGTCAAAATACCTATATGAAGCCCTCTTATTGCTGAATAAAGTGCCCCCCCCCCTCCAATCCTCCCTCCCTCCTTCTTCTACCACTGCCCCTGACCCTGCACTGGCTTTGTGAGATCTTGTATAATTCCTAACTACACTATCAGTGCAGAAGTGTTGTTGTCTACTCTTCTACTTTCAGCCTTGGGCTATACCATTCTTTCCCTCATCCCTCTCATAGTACAATCTCAGTCACATGATTTTTTAAACTATTTTTCCTCTAACCTCTTTCTTTTGTTAATTTATTCTTTCATTCAACTGTATTCTATATAATGTACAAGGTGCAGAGTTTTATCCATCAAATATGAAATACTCAATCTCTGTTTAATTATATTCTTTTCCTGGTTCTTTCTTTGGGCAAGTAGATTAATTGCTAATCTGCTTTTACTCTTTTACTTCTAGTATTCTTATTACATTTTGTAACAGTTTTTATATACTAAAAAAATATTTAGACATGATTTATTTGATACATATATAAGTAAATAACGAAAAAAAAGACAATGATTACAAAGTTTGAGTGTTTCAGAATTAATAGATGAGACTTTTTTACTTGTACATATTTATTCCAGTGTTCTTGTTTTATTTTCTGTGTTTCACTGCATTTATTTTTTTCTTTATGGATATTTTTCATGTTTATACATGACTTATACAAAACAAAATATTCAAATCTAAATTATATAACTTAATGGATTTGTCTTTCATATCCATGTTAACACAATTCTAAGATATAGAACATTTCTCTTATATTTTTTATAATTTTTAAAAATGTATATATATTCAAGTAAATACGTGCATAGTGATATAAACGTTATATGTTTTCAACTCTTAATGATCCTAATGGAGTTTTGTTCATTAAAAATTTTATCCAAAATTTTATGCTCCAGTATTTATGCTCTACTAGTTTTTCATATTATACTTTCATTTAATTTCAACCTGAGTTCAAGCATTAACAGTCATTTACTCATTTTGTCTCATGTTTTTCCTTTCAGATTCTAGGAATGTGGAAAGTTCTTTAAAAAATTCTTATCATTGAAAATACTCAAGGTTAAATTTTTGATATACCAATTCCAAGTTCTTTGTTATGAACACTTATTCATACGTACATGATAAAAGTTAATTATTTAAGATAGTAATGCTTGTATTTATTGATTAGAAGTTTTTAAATATTGGTGCTTTTTTCTATAGATACATTAGAAATGATTGGCTATTCCATAATGGCACATATAATCTTGCTAGCTTTCATACAAGATGATTTTTTCTAAAAATCCTATCTAACCTAACTTTTAACACTTTGAACATTTTACTGTTACCTCATTACCACCCTCCTCAGCCCGCACACAAAAAGTTCATTCTTGGCATGGCATCCAAGATAAGTTTTTGCCTGGTCTTCAAACTAGAATTTTTATCTTCTCAAATCTCAGTCAAACAAATGGACCTAACTTCTCAATTAAAATAAATATTTTTCAGTTTTCAGCATATTTTATGTTTTCTTCTTTATATGTGTTTACATTTTATTTGCTGCTCCTTTGGCCACAGATATGATTTTCTCTTTCTCTCTCTGTTTCTCTCTCTCTCTCACTCTCTCCCATTTCTTTTTTCTCTGCCTGAACGTAAGATCCAGCTTACAAGTCTTGTCTAAAGAAGCTTACAAGCTTCTTTAGACAACTCAAGCTGCCACTTTGGTCTGAGAACTCATGTCATACAATATCTGGCTCAACTGAACATATGCAATATTAAGTTATAATAATTTATTTACTTGACGGCATTTCTAAGAGAATATGAAATAACTAAGGGTGGTCCCATGTCCTAGTCATCTGCATATTCCTAGCCATTCTTGGGATGCAGTATGCTGCCTGAATGAAAAAACGAATACATCCCTAGGCATTAGTGAGTTAGGCTGATGTGTCCCAGTGTTATTTTCTGGCAGAATTTTCTATATGGAATGTGTGTTTCCTTCTTAATTCCATATAATTTTGAATAAAATATGTATCTAACCATGAAATTGTTTGTGACAAAAAAATCCCTCATCTAAAGTGGGTCATAATAAAACTCACTGTTTTAAGGATGAAAGAAGCAGATTGGAGCTGCAGCATTTCTTGCATAACATTCACTTATGGACTTGTTTTCTAAGTATTTGAATGAATACAAAATGTCCCAAATGGTAAGAGATTAGGTTCTCCACATTAGCTAATCCTTTGTGAAGTAACAGCAGGCCCAGATGTCATTTAGTTCAAATCAAAGACCTCAGACATTTGGTGAAATACAGCAAAAGGAAGACGGCTTTGATATGCTAATGATTCAATGCGTTATTCATGAAGTGTCGCTCGCCCTGTACACTGATAGCAACTCTAGTAGAGAAAACAGTTATTTTACTTTGGTGCACTTAATTTCCATGATTTACTTGAAAAGTGAATATGAATAACGGGAATGCTAATCTTTGTTTTTGGAAAACCAAATTTTCGGGGAAACAACAGACTTTTTTCTTAGACCCATTTCAGATTTCTAAAGATATATCACTGTTCATAGAAGTGCAATATATGTTTACACGCCTTACATGATCTTTTGCTTCCACACACCAGTCAATTTTAAGGAATGAATGAGTCTAATGCTATACTGTAGACCAATTTCTACTAATAATAGATACATTTTATTGAATGTCTTCTATACTAAGTGTTTTGTGTATATTAGGTTATATTATGTGTATTATCATAAGAACAATTCTTAGAAAACTGAGACTCAGAGAATATACATAATTTCCTATAGTCACACACATGAAAATGTATAGAGAAAGGACTTAAAATTATGGTGACCTTGTTCCAACGGCCGTTCTTTGAACATCACTGTATTAGTTAGGATGGGCTAACTTTTACTGTAGACTCAAACAACTGCTCAATCTCGGTAAATAGCAAAATAGAAGTTTCTCTCTTGCTTACGTTCTATGTCCTATGTGGGTTAACAGAGGGACTCTGCTAATCAATATGACAGATTTCCTGCATCACCGCAGCTGTGGGCAGAAAATATGGTAAAAGGCACTCTGGTCCTTCAAGTTTCAGCATGTAAGGAGCACATTTTTGTTTACATGATGTTGACTAAAATAATTCCCATGGTTACCACAAACTCTGAAGAGTGCTGGAGAGTTCAATTTTTCCATTAGCCTGGAAAAACTGAGCTGTAAATATTTGTTAAACTGTACTGATGACTGTGCACCATGTTATGTCCCAAATACACTCAGAAATACTGTCATAGTGGTTCAGATTACTGTATATATATATGTGTGTATATATATATATATATATATATTCTTATAAACCTTACACAAAATAAAACATCCGATAAGAAACTGTGTGTGAAAAATAAAAAGTATGCGCAATATACATTTCCAATGCTTCCTAGTAGTGGCCTTTGAATACTCTGTTCCAGTTTCCTTATTTTACCCCCATTTCACTTTTTGCATTTTTTAAAAGTGAAAATTGTTTCTTATTCTCTGTTCTCCACATTGCAAATAAGGGTGAAAATGTGTTGCCATATTACCTGCCCTAAAGCTCTGCTTATTCATTTCACTTTTCTGTATATAACTTCCAAGTGTCTCATTCATAACATGAAGGGTTTGAGTGAGGACTGCAAACAACACACATGCTAATGCTTCCTGATTTTTGTCAACTTGGCACTAGCACTCCTGTAGAAGATTGGTATATCTGTTTTCTGAAATCTTATTCCCCTGTGGCTTGCCAATGTGAGAAGCACACCTGCAATTTGCAAGGTAGAAGTGAGGAAGAAGTGGTAATTCTTGACCCGTCTTGGTAGTCACACACAGCTGCTTACTCAGACATGGTGGTCCCCATTCACTGCCCTATGCATTTCTGTCACAGTTAAGGCAAATTTCACAAAAGCTCTGCAGACTCTAAATTGCTGTCCCAGTTTGTTTACCAGGTGGCCCCATGTGTTCAGACTTGCCTATACTCTCTAGCTTTTCCACCTGCACTGATGTTTGAGTCTGGAATGTTTAGTGATTGTTTCTATGGGACTCAACCCACCCCTTTGTAAATTTCTCTCACAGCTCCAACCAAATTCTTGTGGATGTCTCGTTCCCTCACTGGGCACCTGAAATATGTGTTTTCCAGACCAATCACAACTTGGTACAATAGCCACCTCATTTGAGCCGAGCACGCACGGTCTCCCATACTCAGGCATAACCATATTCTTTATTGTTTTCTCATACTTCTTCTGAAACAGGTTACACTCAAAATGGAATATTTACTGTACCAAAATTCATATTTTCCTCCATTTTGCATTGCAGTCCTGGTTTTTGGTTCCTTTCTTGGTGGGGATTTTCCTCACTTCCATTTTTAATTATAGAATTCTTACTAATTTTTCATGAGCTATTTTAAATTCTACCTTGTTCTTGATACTTCCATAATCACTTGAGATAGAAGTAATGGCTCTATTTAGATATTCATAGTCATCTCACATACCTCTTCCTCTTTGCATTATCACATTAATTTTGTCTTTAAAATAATCATATGCATATTTGGTAAGAATAAAAGTGGGAACTAGGATTCAAGATCTCCAGTCTTCATTTTTTGCCTTTCTAGTTTTGTTGCTGTTAGGCTGCGATTTAGGGAATGGTTGTTACAGTGGTTTAGAGTCTTGATTAATGAGAAAAATGTTTGAGATAATAAAATAATTTTGATGATACTTGTCACTTGTTTGATTTATCCCTAACCTAGAAACATACTGTGGTGTCAATAATAGTGATTAGTTATAAAAGAGAAGAAAGCAAACAGTAAACACAGTCAGCCTTTCCACAAGACCCGGGATGAATTCTGAACTTAAAATTATGTCTTTGAGCACAAGACCCCTTATTTTTTAATGGACGTGACACTTTACAGACTTTAGTTTAGTAGACTCTCAATAGAATTTGACGCTTGTGATCAACTAATCTCTCTCAAAAAACTCTTTTCTTTACTTCAATTACAAGTCTTTGGTCAGTCATTTTCAATTCCTTCCCTAGAATTCTCTTTCCCTCATAAACACTCATGAGTTTAATAATCATTTATCCATACCCTGATGGTACTAGGCCTCCATTCTCCCAACATATATACCTTGATGACTCAAATCTCACAAGTGATAGGCAGACACCTTAAATTCAAAGGGTACATGTTGAACTCAGACATGGTCTTACTGCAGCATAATTTATTTTAGTAAGGAGCATCAACATTCAAAGTTGTCAAATCTAGTTGTACAAAGGAATCCATCTTGGTGTCTTTTTTTCCCCTCCCCCCAAATAACTAATGACTGCCAAAATACTATAAATTTCACTTTACAAGTATCTCATGAAACTGTCCATATTCCTTTACCTTTAGTAGAAACACCCTAGTTTCTCCTGAAATAGCAACAGTTTTTTTTCCTGTATCTATCCTTCCTCTTTCCAATACATTCTTCAACAAGTAAGATCTTATGAAAATGCACATTTAAACAGGCCTAAAATCTATAGATGAATTTTCAATTTTATTAAGGGAAAATCTGAATTGGTACCATGACCTCTCAGAGTCATTATGATTTCTGCTTCCCCAATTTTACCTGATCCCTTACTGGCTTCCCATGTCCTCAAAGCCAACTTTATCTATCCTTGCCAGCTAACATCCAGTTTTACTATAGGGGTGTCTTCACTGCTGATATTTCATGACTACTTCCTTCTTACTTGGTCAGAGCTCTAAACTTTTGACACATGAACACATGGAGAATTTTGCATTATTTTCCACAGCAATATAATAATTGAATTAGTGTGTATTTTATAATAATCTGTATCCTGGAGTATACTGCATATATTAAGAGGAGAGAAATCTTGTCAGCCTCATTCATCACCATAACCCTGATGATGAGCATACTGTCTTATACTTGGTGGACAGTCATCTTATGTGTGCTGAGTACATGTTGAAAGTCAGTGCATCTGGTAGTATTTCAATATGTAAAAATTCTTTCTTATTTCCAGGCATTTCTGAACTAGAATGAAAGTTAAGGCTAAATAGTTTGTAGAAAGTAATCTTGATATGAGCTACCATTCAAAATTAATTAAAATTATTAATTGATTGTTTTAACTAACTTCAATAACTGGCCACAGAAGACATATATTTTACACGATGGTAAATTTCAGGGAAAAGTTCTGAGTTTCCAAGTGTAAGATAGACATATTGGTTGTTAAATACACAATACATAGGAGATATTATCTTGTTCATTGTTCTCTCCCTAGGTTTTTCCCAAAGCTGATGAGCTTATTGAAAATCCTTTTTTCTTGGCAATAATCATATTGTTAATGGTTTTAAAAAAACACTGGAGTTTGAAAACTGTTACTACAAAGTGATGATTAAGAGTTCTTTGATAGCCATGTGATTTGAGACATTATTGTTTGAGTGGCAATTTGGATAGGAAGGAATAATCTTCTAACAACCTGACCCACCAAGAGACAGAAAATAACTATGGAAAACAGAACATATACTTTCTTTAAATTGGAAAACCTTGGTGAGTTAATTTAAAACAGGGAGATTTGAAAGTGATTTGAAACTTGCAAAAACTGCCCGAGATAGTTTAAGTTTCTCATTTTGGTGGCTTTCTCTATAGAGCATCTGCATTCACAGTGAGGGAAAGTAAATCACTGGTAGGAAGGTCTTTCTTACTGGAAAGTCTAAGGAAAGGAATCCAAAGCACATGGGTCACAGAACAGTGGGGGGCAATTCCAGAAAGGAAAAATACAGAGAAAGGGCAGCCCCATATCTGGTGTATAAACTTTGACCAAGTCTTGAGATGACCCCTGAACCATATATACCTTGGACATCAGGAAGCCAACTAAATGAAGATCTGTGCTGTAACCACTGAAGGTATGAAAGTTTCTAGTTTGAACAAAACCAAGCTAATTGTTTGCTAAAATAAAGCATATACACTCTTTAGAAGAATACAACAGAACCCAGAGTACTCACAAAATAATGTTCACAATATCCAAGAAGAAATCCAAAATTATCTGATGTACAAAGAACTAGGATATTTGACCAATATTCAAGAAGAAGAAAAATAGAAATTAACATGACTAATTCTGAGATAATCTAGATGTTGGAAACACAAGACAATAACTTTAAACATAAAAAAAAAAAAGACCTCATCACAGAAAAAGAAAGTATGAAAAGAACAAATTAAACTGGAAATAAACAGCACCTAAAATTTAAAAAATAAAAAGTGTTAGATGGGCTTAGTAACTTAATTTAGTTAAGAGAAGAAAAATATATTAAATTTAAAGAGAGATCAATAGAAAGGAGAGAAATTTTTTAAAAGTTAAAAACATGAACATTGCATTAGGTGTATATAATAATATCAAAATTATATGACATATATAAATTTACAAGTAACAGAAGCTCGATGAAATCCAAACGTAATAACCACAGATAAAATCACACGTAAGCACATCATAGCCAAACGGCTGAAGACCAAAACTAACAAGAAAACTCTGAAGGCAGCCAGAAACAAAACAATCCACTAAATACTGGGAGAAAAGAAAGTCTTAGGCCAGGGATTACTCATCAGAAACCCTGGAATCCAGAATATACTGGTACAATATTTAAAGTGAAAAAACCAAAACCAAAAACCCAAAACCAAACCCCAAAATTGTCAATTTGTAATTATATTTCCATATACCCAGAGTGAATATCCATCACAATGAAAATATAATAAGTACACTTCCAGATAAGAGAAGCTAGGTCAATTTGCCAACACCAGACTTAACATTAAAAAATATGCCAAGGAAGGTTCTTCATGCTGAAGGAAAATAATACCAAAAGATACTCAGATTTCCAAAAGCAAATAAATATCGGAAATGACAAATGTGTAGATAAATATAAAATACTATTTTTCCTCTAATTTATTTAAAATACATATTACTGTTCAATGCAAAAATTATAATATTGATTTGCGGTCTTGCAATGTATATAGAAGTTAATATTTATTTTTTGATGTTGAGTTGTATGAGCTGTTTATATATATTGAATATTCATCCCTTATCAGTCATATCATTTGCAAATATTTTCTCCCAGTTAGTAGGTTGTCTTTTTGTTTTGTCAATGATTTCCTTTGCTGTGCAAAAGCTTTTAAGCTTAATTAGGTCCCATTAGTTTATTTTTGCTTTTATTTCCTTTACTTTAGGAGGCGGATTTATAAACAACTTCTTTCATTTTTTTGGTGCTGTTGTATTCATTTAACTTTCAAATTCTAATTGTTTATTAATAGTGTATATGAACAAAATTGAATGTCCTACATTGACCTTTTATCCCATGACTTAGTTAAGCTCATTTTATGTGTTCCAGGAGTGTGCTGTTTGTAAATTCTTTGGCATTTTCTATATGGACAATCACATCATTTTCAAATAAGGACAGCTTTATTGATTCCTTTCCAATTTGTATCCCACTTCTTTATTTATGATTTATTGTACCAGCTGGGTTTTCCATTACAATGTTGCATAGGAATGGTAAGAGAGGACATCTCTGTCTTATTAGATCTTAGGTGGAAAATATTTAGTTTCTTATAATAAATATGATGTCAGGTGTAGCTATTTTATAGATACACTTTATGAGATTGAGGAAGTTTCCTTCTATTACTACTTTGCTGAGAGTTTTTAACATAAATATGTATTGAATTTTGTGAAAAGCTAAAGATAATCAAGTGTAAACTGTGTTCTTTGATTCTAGCCTGGTTGGGAATAAAAAAAGGTTAAAAAAAGAAAAGGTATTATTTTGTGAATAACTGAGGACATTCGAATATTCACTGGGCACCGAATAATGTTTGGGAATTATTTTTAAATTGTTAAGTGTTGTTTGGCAATCTGTTGTTATTTTCTGGTGGTTCATGCTCAGATATTTTATGATGAATATGCTTTTGATTTATAAATGATTCAGAGAAAATTACAGCAAAAAATTAAAAATGGGTTATCAAATCAGTGTGTATATGCATGTTTGATGCATTTTCATTTTTACTTTTATGAATATTTGGTCATTATCATTGGCAAAATATAAATGGGTATATTTGCCAGGATATCATAATTGTACCCCACACTACCTTGGACATATTTTGTTAGTAATCTCTAAACACTCTAACAGAACATTTTACTGAGTAAGCCTTTTATAAATAAATACATATTTGTGCTATTTGAAACACTATACCTTATATCGCTCATTTCTTCTTTACAAATACATTTCACAGACAATTTTTGGAGAAATCATTGCTCATTAAGTTTTGTACTTCTAAATATAAACAGAAAATTCTAAACATAAGTTACTTTAATTTTTAGGTTTTTATATATACCTATGTATGTACATATGTATATATTATATATACATATATGTGTATAAATATTATATATTATATATATATATTTAATTTCTTCATGTGTGAAACAGGGAAAATAAAAACTACTTGTTGGGCATTCCCTGGTGGTCCAGTGGTTAGGACACTGCATTCTCACTGCCAAGGACCCGCGTTTTAACCCTGGTCAGGGAACTAAAATCCCATAAGCCTTGTGGCTTGGCAAAACAAACAAACAAACCCTACTTTTCAAGGTAAGGTCAAACCATGGGGGTTTAAATTAAAAGTCTGTAAATAAGAACCAGTATTTGATAAGAAGAAACTCTGAAGACAAGATATGTAGTTAAGCCAAATCATGGTTATGTGAGGTGAAAACAGAAGTAAAAGTCAGGAAATTAGGGCCATGTCAAGAATCATTTTCTATCAAAAAAATGTGTTCAAATTATATCAAAGAAAGAAGATTTTACAATTTGTCTTGGAGACTGTTAAGGGGTTAAAAAATTATAAGGCAGAGAAGACTGTATTTACACAACAAATATGCATCCTTCCACAGCCTATATTTATTGTATAGTTCCTTTCATCCTGAAGTGCTTCACAAATTGATTTACAAACTTTGTGTATGGCAATCATTTTCATTTCTGAAATGCACTTCATCCGTTATGCATACATATATTTCATTTTACAAATTTCAGGATGTGGCATAGTAATCCCCAGATATCACTTTGAGTCTGAAATACTATTTTATGGCTTCATGAAAACAACATGACAAATTGCTCACTCTGGTTTCTGTGACAAATCTGTCTTTGCAGTAAGTGGAGCTCTAATTGAAATGTACACTTCAACTTGCAGGCAGCAAAAGACAAAAAATATCAACAGGGGGCTCAGGAATGGATGATGCATTAGTTAGCAGGAAATTTATTGGATTACTAATGTGTATAGAAAATCTATTTAGGTGTTATATGGGGGAAATTAAAAGTGTAGCCTGCGGCCTTGATGATCATACAAATTAATTTGCACAGATAAAACATATCCACACCTAGATTTCAGTATTTTCTTTACATAGCATGCCAGCAGATGTGAGCAAACGTGTTTTAAGCTCAGTTCACAAGTGCTAACTTAGTGCAGTGAGAATAGAATAGTCAGAGCAGGACTGACAGATTCTTGAAGGAAGTAAATTTGAACCAGGTTTTTATTGGTAGAAAGATTAAAATATTCCTACCATTTACTGGTACATTTATTAATATAGACATTAGTACATTGACTGTAATAGCACTGTAAAATTAGTACAATTTCTGCACTTTTCATTTTTCACCTCAGAGGGTGATTCATTCATTTATTCATTTACATATTCTACCAATCAGCCATACACTCAAACCATCATTTATTGAAAACTTCATATATGTCAAAAAATATGAAAGAAGTCAGTGACAAATTTGGGGAGAAACACAATTGCCATCCTCAAGAGATGATTATTAGCATTAAGATAATGTTTTTTACTCACTGATAATACACAGAATTTTAAAAATTTATATTTAAAATCTTATTAACTAAAGTCTGGTTTATACCTGTTTGTATTTATGAATGTAGAGCAAGCTGAACTGTGTGCACCCCCCCCCAAAAAAATTTCATATATTGCAGTCCTAACACCCTGTACCTTAGACTGACTATATTTGGGAGACAGGGCTTTTAAAGAGGTAAATAAGGTAAAATGAGGTCATATGGTTGAGCCCTAAACCAGTATGACTGGTGTCCTCATAAGAAGAACAGATTAGACACAGACAATACACAGAACGTGTGAGGACACAGTGAGAAGACAGCCATCTGCAAGTCAAGGAAAGAGGCCTCAGACGAACCCAAATCTGCAGTCAACTTGAACTTGGACTTCTAGCCTCCAGAACTGTTAGAAAGTACACTTCTGTTGCTTCAGCCATACAGTCTGTGGTATTTTGTTTTGGCAGCCCTAGCAAACTAGTACAGTAGGTTACATCAGTATGTAAATAAAGTTCAATATGATTACTTTTTCCAGACCCCTATGCATTAGATTGTTTTTTCAGCAGTTGACAAAATACTATAGAGTGATTAAATATTTTATATTGCATTTCTGAAAAGTGTCTTAATAACAAAACCTTTTAATATCATGAAAATATTAGTATAAATATTCTTTTAAAAGCTGTAGAGGAAATTTTAAGATAGTGTGTTATTTTTTCAAATTGATTTTCATTATGAAACTGGAGGTATACTGCTACAGAAACAATTTTGTCCTCAAGATACAATAAATTACATTTTAAAAGGCAGAGAAAGGGAAAAAGTGAGCCCAGTACCAGGTATGAAATAGGAGAAATAAGGAACATGGACTGTGAGAAGAAAAAAGTTTGTAAAATAAATACCCAAAGAAAAGATGAATATAGTTTAATTAATACTTATGATTACTTTTCCTAAAATAACTAGAAAAATATATGATAGAAACAACAGAAAAAGACAAATTACCCTAGATATATTTTACTCTCTAAATACATTCTTCTTTCATTCTTTCCCTGCTTGTATCTGTTTATCTTGAAAACATATCTCCTTTTCTTTACAACTTCCTGAGTATACACAAAGCTCTTTTCTTCTACATGAAGGCAAATATGACTTCAGGTATTATGGGAAATTTGATATATCTGCCATCAAATTTATGAAAGTTAGTATATTGTATACATAATATATATATTCATGAAAAAATTTATATAATATAATCATACTTATATAAATGTACACATTATAGAGCTAAACACACAGCATTTTTTCTGTGAAATTTATAAATTATTCACAATATCCATTCCTTGAATTTTTTAAAATAGTAAAGTCTAAATTTATATAGTATTTCCCCAGCCCATATATAGTTTTATTCATGTCCAATATTGTATTCTTTCATAATAATAGCCATATTAGAAATAGCAGGTATCAATTGTTTTCTTTTACAGAAGAGATTCCAAGGTATGTGGGAGTAGAAACAAAATACTTGCTGTTCCACGTGTGAGCTCCTGTTTTTCTTAAAGTCAATGGTAACTGGCTAGTAAAATTCAACAAATTCCCTGGTAAAGTCTTATAAAACACAATGCTTGAAACCTAACTGGGACAGACTCAAATGGAATTAAATTTGGTTGAGAGGCGAGATGATCATTTTAAACCTTCAGTTGATTCTGAGGTACACATTTGGCAAAGAATTAACATATCTTATAATGCTTCATACTTTATAAATATAATTTGTATTTATAGCTCTTTATAACTTAAATTTACTCCTTAGTTTGTAAATAAGTTTGTTGAATTAGACATCAAAATGATCTAATAATCATGCTCCCATTCTCAATGAAAATAATTCAGTTATTTCTTTTGAGGAATTCCATTTGTCCATCAGTTATTCAAAAAGATTTCTCATCTTTTTAGACAAATGACAATATAGAGGTAGTAAACTAATAATGAATATACTAAAAAATATATTTGGATATTATGTGTAAAGAGATCCTACATTGTTATGAATATTTTGTTTATACACTCACAAAAATGTGTATATAAAATAATTACCATTTCCATATATGCATAAATATATATCCTCTATTCATACATTATATTTTATTTTCATATTCCACATTTCACAATATAAGGAAGTAATTCATTTTCAAAACATTAGCTTGCACCTAGGTAAAATTAATTTCTTTTTGATAGTAGTACTTTCACCAAGGGAGATGAGTTATATTCATTCACATAACAAGAGAAGCTTTAACTGAGATGTAATTCAGTAAATCCAAAAGTTTTTTTAGGTTGCAAATATTACTAGTTTCCTCAACTTCCTGATAGGCTTATATAATGAATGGTAATTAAACGACCACTGAATGAATGTGAAGGATAATAGAAAATGTTAAGTGACTAGAAGAGGAAATTAAAGAGAAATGGAATTGCAGAGAAATCAAAAAGGAAAGGAGAGTGGATAATTAGAGTGAAGACAAATAGCAAAAACTGAGCCAAGAAAGGGGAGATGAAATACAAATTTAGACAGAAATTTCTTAGATTGCCCTCTCAATATGAAGACAAAACTCATTATGAATATGAACCTTGTGACTGAGTCTTCTCTGTTAAAAACTAAATGAGTGGTGTTTCTTCTGTATTTTTAAAACATGACATGGTTATGTAAATAAACCATGATATTTTCCAAATCATAAACTTCTCATTTATGTGATTCAAAATTTCAAATATATTACATATTTCCAGGAAAATTTAGCTAAAGTAAGAAATGTTTATATTACAAGTTTGAATGTATTTCATTCTTACTATTTGTTTATTTTGGTCATTTGAGGTCAATCTTCATGTATGTCTATGTAAACAGCTTTTGGCAGGAAAAAACTTTTTGCAGGGAAGAGCTCTCAGTAGGAGGCATCCTTTTGTCTTGTCACTAACCTTAAACCAGGCACCCCCATGCTCTACTCATCTCCGGCTCTAACACACCTTTCAAATCTTGTAATCACACAATACCTTGCCTAACTTGTCAGTTCCTTCTGTAGATCAAAGAAGTAGAAATGAAGAATAAGTAATTAACAGATGACCAGATCCATTCCCTAGCTTCCCCTTCAGTAATCTCGCAATAAACTGTGTGGCCAAACTGTGTGAACAAGGTAACACTTAGAGGAAGATCACAAGAAGTCGAGGAGCCTTCGTGCAGTGGGGGACTCTGACCCCCATCTCAATGATTAACTAAGATTACTTCCCCTCTTCCCTTTAAAATTTTCATGGTTGAGCAGTATCTTTGGAGGTGGTTTCTGGGGACACTGAGTCCACCATCTCCCCAGATTGCCAGCATTCTGATTAAAAGTACCTTTCGCTTCTACCAACATTTGTCTCTTTCTCGAGTACTGATTTTTCGAGCGACAAGCAACCGGAAGTGATTTGGTAACATCTAGTTTCTTGCCACTATCTGGCCAATACAATAACATGAAGAATAAGGCACAACTGGTGAGATCCTAGGCATTTACATTTCAAGCTTTGTAAAATGATTTGTCTTCAGAGCTGGAAACGGAGAAATGAACTACATCACCGGATTTAGATGGAAACAAAGATATAATGATCCATATAATCTACTCACTTCCTCTGGAGTAAGCAAAGAGATATACACTATAATTTTCCAAAGTACCTTTCTAGAACTGACCCTTGAAAACTAAATCAAAGGAATTCCTAAAATTCTCCTATGAGGTGTTTTCACAAAGATATAATAGGACATGCCTATAAATAGGATTCTCAATCATGACATAAAGGAAACATTGCCTTAATTCGTCTTGAGACAGAATAAATGAGAGCTGAGTTTTCCTTCAAATAATTTTCAAGAACCTGGGGCTTGAGTGCTTCATCAATTTGAAACAGTGAAGAGACACTTTTAGAACCAATTTGCAACATCAGTAACTGGGGTTTGCTATAAATACGTGAATTATATCACACAGAAAAGTGATAGAAGTGTTTCCTTCTAAAGTTTCTAGTTCACTGTATTCAAAGCTTAAAATATAGTCTTCACCTATAACAGACAGGACCTCCTGAAAGACGTAATTTTTTAAAGTATGAAACAGTCACTTCCCAGTTATTCCAACCATGTAAACTTCTACCTTAAACTCATAAATCCAACAAACTAAATTTCCAGGCTTCCCTGGTGGCACAGTGGTTAAGAATTCACCTGCCAATGGAGAGGATACGGGTTTGAGCCCTGGTCTGGGAAGATCCCACACGCCACGGAGCAGCTAAGCCCGTGGTGCCACAACTACTGAGCCTGCGCTCTAGAGGCCACGAACCACAACTACTGAGCCCGGGTGCCAAGACTATTGAAACCCGTGCGCCTAGAGCCCATGCTCCACAAGAGAAGCCACTGCACTGCAATGAAGAGTAGCCCCCGCTCGCCACAACTAGAGAAAGCTCACGCGCAGCAACGAAGACCCAACGAAGGCAAAAATAAATAAAAATTTAAAAAGAAAAACTAAATTTCTTTTTGACAATCAAAGTCCATACGCATGAGAGTGTGCTTAACATTCAAATCTTAAACCAAAAGCCATACTTAAACTAGGTTATTTTTCTCTAAAAATCAGGCAATGAGATAAAGTACAGCATTTCTCATTAATCATACTGTCAGTAGTGAGGACACAGTTCATCTTAAAAATAGATGAGGTTTCTTTCCCCATTATTTTTTGCCAAAAATCTTGATTGTGAGTATAAGTTTGAAAGATAGTGTATAATCCATGCTTTTACATTTGAGCATCTCACAATACAACAACGATCATCCTTAATTTGACTTACAATCCATTGAAGTTTGTGTTTTGTTACCAGAAAATGACCAAAGAAAAATGAGCTAAATGTACTGAACGCATTCAGTAGCATGGATGAACCTGGAAGACATTGTGCTAAATGAAAATAAGTCAGTCACAGAGGACAAATACTGCATGATTCCACTTATATGAGGTTTGGCAAAAAACATACACCTACATCTTCATGAAACTGAGGGAAATTCCAACAGGATAAAGCCTCCCCCAAAAAAAATCCTCACTAAGGCACATCATAATCAAGCTACGGAAAACTGTAAGAGAAAACTAGTCAGTCAATAGACATCAGATTTCTCATCAGAAAACACGGATAACAGGGGGACATGACTTTTTTTTTTCTAGTGGTATTGAAAAAACAGAAATCAAGCAGTTCTTAGACGAAGGATAATTGAGGATTGTTGCCAGAAACAACCCTAAAAGAATGGCTAAAGCAAGTTTTCTAAAAAGAAAATACATAATAGAAGAAGGAATATTGGAGCACTATGAAGGAAGAAACTACAACAGAGTAAAACTCTGAGTGCATACAATAGATTTTCTCTTGAGTTTTCTAAATTATACTCAGCATTTGAGGCAAAAATTATAATATTGTTTAATGTAGTTTCCAGTATATGTAGAGGAAATATTTGAGAAAATATTAGTATAAATGGGAGAGAGTAAAGGGACCTAAAGTGAGTTACATTTTATACATTTCACTGGTAAAACGGAACACCAGTAGACCGTGATACCTATACCAATGACTAGCAAAGATATACAGATACATACTAAGAAACACTATCGATACTTCAAAATGCAATTCTGGAAATGTTTAGTAACACTCAGGGAGGCAGAAAAAAAGTAAGCAGAGAAACAAACAAAAAACAGAGTACAAACAGAACACAGAAAATAACACAGAAAATACCAGCTATACAAAAATTTTAAAATATCATTGGTGATATTGAATACAAACATATTAAATATACTTCTTATGAGACAGAGATTGGACGAGTACATAAAAAGAAGAACCTGTCTCAATTATAAGCTGTCTACAAGAAACACATTTCAAATATTATAATAGGGGTAAGTTTAGTAAAATAATGGAAAGATTTAACATGTATGTGATAATCAAGAAAAGCAGGAGTATCTACATTAAAATCAAAATTAAGAGCGAAGAGAATTACCACAAAGAGGGATATTACATAATAATAAAAGTCCAGTGAGAAGACATAATAATCCTAAATGCATATGCATGAAACAACAGAACTGTTATATGCAGAAACAAACCTTCTAGAAATGAAAAAAATATATAAACATCTACGATTATAATTTGAGAATTACTTAGCATTTTCCTCAACAGTTGGTAGAATGATCAGTCAATTCATAGTATATAGATAAAAATCATCAAGAAATAGAAAAACTCAACATTATCAACCAATAATATCTAATTTTCAATTATAACACTCCACCTAACAATAGCAGAATGCATGTTCTTTTCAAGTTTCTAAGGAACATTTGTTAAGACAGTCCAAATCTCTTGCCTTAAAACAAATATCAACAGAAGTAAGATAAATAAAATAATGTGGAAAGTATTCTTTGATCAAAATGGGAAAAGGACTAGAAATCAATAACAGAAAGATGACAGAAAAATCTCCTAGAAACTAAACAATACAATGTTAATAAAACATTGTCAATGAGGAATTGTCAAGGGAAATTTAAAAATATATTAAACTAAATACAAATGAGAATGCATCATATTAAAATGTATTAGGTGCAGCTAATGCAGTGCTGGAAGAGAAATTAATAGCACTGAATACATACATTTTTTAAAAAGGGGAAAATCAAAATAATAATACAAGCTCACACCTCAGGAAACTAGAAAAAGAAGAGCACAATAAACCCAAAGCAAGCAGGAGAAAGGAAACAATAAAGATAAGAATAGAAATCAATAAACTGAAAAGAGAAAAATACTACAGAGAAAAATTAATGAAACACAAAGCTGGTTCTTTGAAAGGATCAATAAAATTGACAAACATCTAGCAAGACTGACACATAAAAAAAAAAAGAAGAAACAAGTTACTAATATCAG
The DNA here is from genome assembly GCF_039906515.1 of Pseudorca crassidens. Taxonomy (NCBI): domain Eukaryota; kingdom Metazoa; phylum Chordata; class Mammalia; order Artiodactyla; family Delphinidae; genus Pseudorca; species Pseudorca crassidens. The sequence goes on from NC_090307.1 coordinate 10,386,333, forward strand.
GAATGAAACAGGGTATATCACTATATCCCTGAAGATACCAAAAAGCTTCATAATACAATACTATTGCACTCAAGTATACTCAATACTTAGGTCAGGGCTCATCAATCACACTCCTGGGTATTCATCTTAGAAGAACAAAAACTGATATCAACACAAAAATATCTGAGCTAATTGATGGAGATGAAATTTTTAAAAAATAATCAGTTATTCTATTTAGGCATCTTATAGTCCTGTGGTAAGACTAGCATTAATCAAATTATCACATAACTATATTAACAACATTAAGTGTAGTATATACTGTGAAGGAGAAATACATTATCCATAAAGTAATACTATAGGATCAACTGACAAAACCCAGAAAGTAAGAGAATGGATCCTGAGGAAGAGATGATTGAATTGATATCTGAAGGAATGGTCAAGAGTTAATATGGTGGGGCTTCCCTGGTGGCGCAGTGGTTGGGAGTCCGCCTGCCGATGCTGGGGACATGGGTTCGTGTCCCGGTCCGGGAAGATCCCACATGCCACGGAGCGGCTGGGCCCGTGAGCCATGGCTGCTGAGCCTGCGCGTCCAGAGCCTGTGCTCCGCAATGGGAGAGGCCACAACAGTGAGAGGCCCGTGTACAGCAAAAAAATTTAAAAAAAAATAAAAAAATAAAGAGTTAACATGGTGTATATACACTACCAAATGTAAAATAGATAGCTAGTGGGAAGCAGCCGCATAGCACAGGGAGATCAGCTCGGTGCTCTGTGACCACCTAGAGGGGTGGGATAGGGAGGGTGGGAGGGAGGGAGACGCAAGAGGGAAGAGATATGGGGATATATGTATATGTATATGTATAGCTGACTCACTTTGTTATAAAGCAGAAACTAACACACCATTGTAAAGCAATTATACTCCAATAAAGATGTTAAAAAAATTAATAAAAAAAAAGAGTTAATATGGTGAAGAAAAAGTACCAGAGCAAAATCAATCCCATGGAGAGATATCTGTTCTCTACAATAAAAGTGTTTGAAGCAGGAAGTGTGTGTATGTGTGTGTGTGTGTGTGTGTGTGTGTGTGTGCTATATCTTGCCTCACATGATTAGTTAAGCGACTAATTCAGATAAGAAATAATGGCATCTTAGTCTAGGTGAGGGTGATGGGGATTAATGAGAAAAGTAGATGTATTTCAGAAGACAGGAAGTGAAGAGGAAGACTGTGATGCAGAATCCAAAATTCTCAATAAACGAGTTTGGGCACTGTGTTGATTTCTCAATATTTAGGATATTTTCTGTTTCCTCTGAAGGGAAGAAAAAAAATCACTGAAAATGTGAGGCACTTTGCACTTCAGAGAACTGAAGTATAAAGGATTGGGGAGTGCTACAAAATAACCTAAGAACTGTTAATGAAGCAGCTCATATTTAATTTTACTTTCTGTCTTTTAGCTTTTCGCCAACCATCTTATTCTAAAAATGAGGCAAAATGAGTAGCAATATAACAACTAATACGGTACTACTACTTTCTGCTTAAATTTATCTCCAGGAACTCAGGGTATTTCATACATATTATTCTATCAATCTTCATAACATGGCAAATGAGAACCCTGACATCCCAGCAGCACTGGGAAAGAAGAATGAGTACTATAAGTGTGATAACGGTCAATTGAAATGTTAGATTACTTCTAGTAGCTCAGTGCAAGCTCATTAGGCAAAGGTTTGGTTTAAGAACTATATTTTACTAACTTTGCTATGAAAGTTGAACATTCATATCAATTAATTCACACTCTCTCCCCCTGCCTCACCACTGATTTGAAGAGAAGGTCTTTGATATAGGTCAGGGAATATATTAAAGAATGGAGATTTCTTGGGGAAGAAAAATTTTAATTAATTGATTATTTTCCATGTGTTATTTTCTCCCTTTTTGATGAATTTTAGGACATTCTAGTATCCAGAACACAGAAAAGGACAAATATTATATAGATGTAAGGAAATATTAGTTTAATTTAGGTTTTCCAGAAGCATGTATTAAGGTGAGTTTCTCCACACAAATGATTTATTACGGAAGAATTCTCAGAGGGAGCCAGATAAGGCAGAGGGTAGAAAGCCAAGCCAGAGGGAGGTGTCAGGAAAAGGTCCTTCAGAGGGCAGGCATGAGCTTGATCACAGAAGAACTCCAGAGAGTAAATAACACCTCATAGTTTACAGGGAAAAGGAGCTGGGATTTCACTGGAGGGCAGTGCCATCATTGGTTAACTGCTGCCCAGGGAGCAGGTGTAGTAGGGAAAGAGGGGAGGAGATATAAACTCAGAGATATATTAGCTCTCTGTGGCTACTGGTGAAATGTCTCCAGGGGCCCAAGGCAGTCTCCTAAAAAGGAAGCACAGAAGCTGGCTTCCTAAAGCATGCTGAAGACTGGAGGGGTACAGAAATGGTGAAATGGTAAAATCTCCAAGAATGTGAGCACAGTAATGATATGGCCTTCCACAAATATAACCGATTAGGTGGAATAAGGAAACACAGGAGAACCACCTTGAGAATAATTGAGATTTCTGTAGAAGGAAGCAGAACAAATAAAATAGAAAAATAAAAACAGGAGAGAAAAATACACTGTAAATAGACTTTCAAATCTGTAGATACAAAAAATATATATATCTGTTCAAAGAAAAATAAATAGAAATAATCAAGATTGAAGTGTTCCAATAAGTAATATTTTAAACTTGCAGCAACCCAAGCATAAGAAGTAGGTCAGCTTCATACGAAAAGTAAAATAAAATATTTTACATTACTTCAGAAATCTTAGTGATATTAGGTGACAGAAGACAATGGAATATACCAGATATCATTCACATGTCAAGACAGAAGAAAGCATTTTCAATTATCTACATAATGTAGAAATTTAACACGTAGGAAATCTTTTTGAAAAAGTACCTGAAGATATAATCTTGCCAGCTGAAAAATAAGGCAGAATTTAAATGTCACAAAAAGGAGAGTTTTGAAATGAAATGATTGATGGACTTAGGATCTAGGATAAAAAGAAAAATGTATATTTTTATTGAAAAGTTAAAATAACCATATGAACAATGTGATTATTAACTGTTGTATTTTGGCAGAAAAATTACACAATTTAAAATGTTATAAAAGATTCAAACATATTATATAATCTATGAAGAACTTCAATCTGTTAATAACCTTCACACCACAAAAACAACCCACAGGTCCACAGATCAAGATGGCTACACTGCTGAATCCTAAGAAGCATTTAATGAGAAAACAGTACCAATCCTATGCAAACTTTCAATAAAACAAAATAGAGGCTACACTCCTGAAATCATTTTTTGTGGCTTGCACAAATCTGATTCAAAAACTGAGCAAGTGTGTTACAAGACATAAATGCTATATGGAGGTTTTTATAATGAAAGTAGCTGCCTCAAGAAGCAGAGCATGCAGCTGGATTTTTGGATTGTGCTGCTCATGAATTTTATGAGCACATGGAAGGTTTCTGTTCTGAGTAGAAGTGTTGATACCAGCAATCTGTATCAAACGGTGCAGTCAGAATCATCTATGTTTACCTTGGTAGTGGGACGGCATGTTACTAGATTACTAGAAAGAAGGGCATTAGAAGACCAAGTGAGTAAGGAAAAAAACAGTATATATATATATATATATATATATATATATATATATAGTGACTTGAACTCTCAACTCTGAGCACCACTGGAAAAAACAGTCTTGTGTGTGTTTGTGTGTGTGCTGACCTGAGATAACTTACCATGAGTAGGCCCAGTACCTGAAGGTTCAGCTACTTGAGTTGTAAAACCTGTTAAAGGCACAATCTAGTCACGTGTGGTCATTTGTTAGAATCAAATAGGCCCCTAACTTTTGGGATGGGCATTTTTGGATACAAAGAAACAAATCTAAGAAACTTGAAAACCCAAGTTGCAAAATTAATGTCTGTCAGAGCAAGCCATCCTCTAAGCTAAGGAAACTATCATTTTGATGGAGAAAAAAAAGAAGAAAAAAAGGGATATTTATTCTTCTCAAGACCTACCACCAACATTGTTTCTAGAACCAAAACTCAATCTCAGCAGACAAGAGAAATAAAAGAACTTTCATATTACTAAAGCCACAGTTGGAATTTAGGAGCCACAGTCACCTCCTAAAAATCAAATAAAAATTATAATAATAAGTTTAATAGAAAAGCTCCTTCTCTTCGAAACTGACAAAATAGTAGTAAAAATAACCTGTGCAACATTAAATTTATATTTACAAATATTGGTGTATATATTCATTATCAAGGAGAAATCTATTATGTATAAATTCTCCCTAGGAAAAAATAGCAGTGTTCAGGATGAAACAGAAATTAGAAAATGAGTCTATGGGCTCCTGCTTGACCTTACTGCCTTTTCTGATGTTGGATCTAAAGTTCACATGTTATGTATCAAAATCCCTACGTGGATTAAATGGGCAAGAAGATATTAGCTTGATGCTGTATGTTACAGTGCATAGCTCTCACAATGACTCATAAATCAGAGCCAGCACAAATTCATTTACATAGAAACAACGCTAAGTTCAAGGACAAAGTTAAGCTGTACTCTCAGTAAAGTCAGGGAGGACTAGAGAAAAAATTGTATATGTCAGTTTACTTATTTATTCTTTTTCTAATGATATTAATAAATATTTTCTAACAATACTTAGATTGTTTGGATTTCTAAAATGGCCATGGATATGTAAATGAAACTTCTATTTTGTATCTGCTTCCCTGTCTTAATGGTGATCATTGGCTCAAATATATTAGTATTCTTTTATTAAGAGAAAATTATCATCAATGCATAAACATATTTTATAAATTGGTAAAAAATATAGAGACTTTACTTCCATGTGATTGAAATAAATAACAAGCAGAACGTTGCAGGTTTTAAGCTACATACCACAATAAGTATATATTTTCTTCTCTCAGTAGCTGTTAATATATGAAATAATTTCTCAGGCTTTTGAAATTATTTGATCTGTTTTTTAATCTTTTATGGTATTTTATTTAATATTTATTACACTTTCAATTGTCAATTACTTCAGGAGTAATTTCACTCCATTCCAGTTTGGTTTTGATGTAAGCTAAAAGTGAAAAAAAAAAAAAAAGATATAGCTGTTTGGTAGATTATACCACATAGCTATACAACATAGCTATGAGAAAGTCATGCAGGTTTAGTTACTGTATCTTTAGTCTCTGGTGGGCAGGAGTGTATGCCTTATTTGGCTTACATTAAATTCTATTTTGAGTTTTTGCTACTTGAGATAAAAATAAATACATAAATGGCAGTCCAATATTCAGGAAGCTTTTAACACCTGTTAACATTTGAGTGGTTCTAGATGATAAAAAATATAGCTAAAAAGTTTAATTAATTTAACTTGGACTGTAGTGGTACCTGGTGTTGTATCATATATTTAAGTCATTAAGGTTAAAATTAGGTTATTGTTTTTTATAAAACCTATACAAATATATCAATTTATTGAAACAGATTTACCACAGTTTACTTAAATGTTGAATGTTTCCTTCTGGTTTTACAATGGAAGCATCAGAACAGAATTAAGGATCATTCTACTTTCTGATAATTTTGAAAACATTTAAAATATGTAAATATAATATATCCCTTATTGCTTACAAAGAACAAGTCTTTAAAATGTGTAAGAGTACATAGATGATATATACAATGATACTTACAAATAATAAATATAAATATATATTTTTACATATATATATATATGTAAAACCAGAACACTATGGTAAACATCTGAATTGCTTAGCCAACAGCCATCCTATCCCAGTTCAAACAGTGGGTCCTTTTTGGCCTAGGTATACCATGGTAATCATATAGTCTCTGCACATGATTGGATCAGGGTGTCAGGCTTGAGTTTTGGCTACTTACATTATGAGCTAAAGAAAGGATATGTGATACTATTTAGATTAAGGGAGGGCTTTCATGAGAGTTTATGGAAAATCTTTCTTTGTTTCTCTTAATTAAGGTCCAGGGAAGAAAAGTCCTCACTCCCTCAGTTATTGCCTTGTGTAGATATGAGGTCTTGGGTATGAGGGCTGGAACTTCCAAAAGACTATATATGGTGACGAGTTTAAAGGTGAAGCCAAAACAAACAAAAATAAAGGGTATCTAAAAGGACCACAAGATAAAAGAATGCAGATTACTAGACTAGATCACTTCTGAAGCCTGCCCAACTCTGAATATCTGGATATGCATTCAATCATAGGTTTCTTAGTTTTAAAAATATTGCATTAGAGCATATGTAAATTCCTCATTTTTAAAATTGTCATTAGCTTTTCTTAATTTCAGCTAAATCTCCTTAACAGATTTACATAGAAATTAAGATAGACATTATTTGATAGTAATCTGGTCTATTGACAGCAAAAACATCTTTCCTCTCACTTCAGTTTAGTTCTCAGAAAACACACAAAATTTCTATAAAGGCCACCTATAGCAAGCTTCTTCCCAACAAAAGACAAAATTCCTAAAAATATCCATTCCTATTCTTGCTCCATGTATACTCCAAAATTATTATTGAGTAGCTTTTAAGTTGGAATTTATATATTTATTCACAAACTGTATAAATTTATTTTATATTTTGCTAACAAATTCAGCAATAATTACATAGTAATAAGGAAGAATGTATTACAATGTATACAATGTATACAAGTGCAAGTTAATCATCTTACCAAGATGATGTTGAATTAGGCATTTGTGATATAAGACAAATTCAGAGTGATTAAATATTAAAACATTTACTAATATTCTGAATTATTGGTAAAGAAAATAATGGCATGGCCATTTCAAAAAATGTGGAGAAAACTTTCAATAAAATGCAACACTCAATGTCCCAGAAATCTAACAAAATGGAGTCCTTTCTATATCATCATAAAATATTTACCACAAATGTCAGTGCTTTATTGACTATAAAATCAAGAAGCGATGAAACATGAAAACTTCACCAAAAAGATTTCACCCCATCTGCAAAACTTTAATAAGGAATGAAATTATCTGGGACTATGTACAGTTGTATAAAAATATTAGTCCTGGTTTAACTATTAATGAATAGTAAGACTAAATGGGATTCTAGTTGTATAAAATGTAGTGGGTGTATGAGGATTTAATTTAGGTTCTTTTAGAAGGAAGTGGCATTAAAAGGTGGGAGATCAGAGAGAGAAAAAAATAGGTAGTTTTTATACCACTAGACAACATTTTTAAGTGATCACAGGACAATACCTATAAAAGGTAAATTAAGGGAGACTTACAAATGGCTGTACTAGTAGTCACCTTAAAATTAGCAGTTGTTGCAGATGGAATTTTATGATGATCTCCAGCATCACAGAAGGAACCCTGGATAATTATCCTTATCACCACTGACAAAGACATAGAATTGTACACTTATGATTTATTTTAAAACCTTTCTGAATGCCTCATGTATATATCACATTATTGCTATTCTATTAAACATAATCATTTATTTGCTGCATTTTTGCTAGTGTATCAATATTAGAGTACAAATTATTTCAGAAAACATTTAATTATAACAACTAGTCTACTTTGCCTTCAAGTTCTTGAATTTTGTCATTCACAATGCTTTCCGTTCCTTTTATAAGCTTCATGGATGAATAGTTGTTATGTTTAATAAAATAACTAATTATTGTGTCCTAGATGTATTATTATAAGTAGAACTCATAAACGTGTTCTGAAGAACATGACTTTTACAGATCATTATTCTCTAGTATTACTTTATGGTATCTTAGTGGACATTTGCATTTGATTACGAATTTTGTCTCAATTCTTGTGCATATTTAAATATAACTACATCAACTTGGGCTGTATGTATGTAGCACATATATTCATTATTGTTTAGTTCATGATTTTTGACTTTTATTTGTTACTGATTTTTTTAAAAACTCATTTTTTATATTTATACCTATTATTTTATAATAGATAAAATTTTATAATGTGTATATTTTCTAACTTGGATGAATGCTTTATCTTTTTGATCACCTTTTTATTATATCAAGAATTAAAGGAATAAATAAATAGTTCTCTTTTGATATGGAAATTTCTTTATAAAAGCAATTCTTTCAATATATTAATAAAATCTTCCTTTATCCTATAAACTATTTAGAATTGACTTAAAATGGTCTGAAAATTACTAAATCAATCTGTATCTGTTTTTGAACGGACCACAGTAACCACAACCAGCCAGTTACTGACTGATTTATTCATTCAGTAAATCATCACTGACTCCTTACACTGTTCTAGCACTAGAGTCTGGAGAATACAGTAGAGAATTTTTAAAAGTTATTGTCCTTATTGAACTTATATTTTAGCTCTGTAGAGAGAAAAAATAGGTTTATAATGTATTGTTAGTAATAAGTGCTATGGTAAAAATAAAGCAGAGACATGACAGATATTTTCAACTAAACTTTTTTAAGGAGATGTCTTCTGAGGAGATGACATCTGAATGGAAACAGAATTAAGTGAGGATACAAGCATACACATATCTAGGGGCCAAGAATCCTAAAGCAGGATCACTTTTGAAAATTTAGAAAATACCACAATAGAAATATAAAAGTCAATATACTAATAACCATCACAAAGAAGAAAACAACATTAAATTGTATCATCGACACACACAAGTATGCTTGAACATTTTTGATTGGATGCCCGCCATTGAGAGTTTTCCCTTGCTTGGTGTTGCATATTTTTGTTTTCTTCTCAGAATTTGGGAAATATGTTCTGGTATACTGTTAAAGTACATGGATATAGTTAGATCCCTTCAGTGCTTGCTTTTAAATTTTGATAGGTGGAAAAAGAACAGCTTTAATTTAGGTATAATTTTGCCCCACTGCTGAGGCTATATCATTCTGAATACTTTATGTCAGGGGTCCCCAACCCTCGGGCCACAGACCGGTACCTGTCGGTTGGTCTGTGGCCTGTTAGGAACCAGGCCGCACAGCAGGAGGTGAGCAGCAGGCGAGCGACTAAAGCTTCATCTGTATTTACAGCCGCTCCCCATCGCTCACATTACCACCTGAGCTCCACTTCCTGTCAGATCAGTGCCGGCATTAGACTCTCATAGGAGTGCGAACCCTATGTGAACTGTGCATGTGAGGGATCTAGGTTGCATGCTCCTATGAGAATCTAATGCCTGATGATCTGAGGTGGAGCTGAGGCAGGGATGCTAGTGCTGGGGAATGGCTGCAAATACAGATTATCATTAGCAGAGAGGTTTGACAGCACATAGACCATAATAATTGCTTGCAGACTCTTATCAAAACCCTATCAGTGAGTGGCAAGTGACAATTAAGCTGCATCTGGTGGCAGGCTTTATAGTGGCAAGTAAGTTGATGTACTTCAATTGTACAGCTGCATCTGGTGGCAGGCTTTAGGTCAGAATCCGCCCACCCATTACTTTATTTACCACTTCCGTCTGCGCCTCTTTCCTGCACTGCACACTTGTCTCAGTCACGGTTTTGGTAAGCCCACCAGCTAACCCTAGCCAAAATGAGTAAAAAGCAAACTTTGCTGGAGAGCTTTGAAAAGGGGGAAAGACCCAATGATGAGACAGCAGAAGGCTCTAAGACTGCCAACAAAAAGAAATCTGCATTTAAAAGAATATACCAAGAGTTCTACTTAAATTAGGGGTTCACTGCAACAGGTGATTCACATTCTCCAAGCCGGCTTTGTATAATATGTGGTGACCGGCTATCCAATGAAGCCATGAAACTTTCAAAACTGCTTCGCCACATGGAGACCAAGCACCCTGCATTAAAAGACAAGCCTTTGGAGCTCTTCAAAAGAAAAAAGCGTGAACACAAAGAACAGAAGTAATTATTGAAGGCCACCACTTCATCAAATATATCTGCACTAAGAGCATAATTCTTAGTGCTAACCGCATTGCTAAAGCTAAGAAGCCCTTTACTATTGGTGAAGAGTAGACCCTGCCTGCTGCTAAGGATATTTGTTGTGAACTTCTAGGAGAGGCTGCAGTTCAAAATGTGGCACATGTTCCTCTTTCAGCTAGCACCATAACTAGACAAATTGATGAAATAGCAGAGGATATTGAGGCACAATTGTTAGAGAGGATTAATAAGATGTCACCGTGGTACACAATGCACGTTGACGAGTCTACCGATGTTGACAAGGCAACAATGCTTGTTTCTGTGCAATGTATTTTTCAGGAGGATGTGCATGAGGATATGTTATGTGCACTTTTGTTGCCAACCAACACCACAGCTGCAGAACTCTTCAAGTCTCTGAATGATTACATACCAGGAAAACTGAATTGGTCATTTTGTGTTGCTATATGCATGGATGGAGTGGCTGCCATGACTGGACGGCTTTGTGGTTTCACTAGTCGGGTCAAAGAGGTCACTTCTGAATGTGAGTCTATGCACTGTGTCATCCATAGAGAAATGCTGGCTAGCCGAAAAACATCAACTGAACTTAGCAGCGTTTTGCAGGATGTGACTAAAATTATCAACCACATTAAAGTACATGCCCTTAACTCACATCTGTTTCCACAGCTCTGTGAGGAGATGAACGCAGAGCACACACATCTTCTCTGATACACAGAAATGAGATGGCTTTCTAGAGGTAGATCACTGGCCAGAGTTTTTGAGTTATGAGAGCCGCTCCAGAGACTTCTTTTAGAAAAACAGTCACCACTGGCAGCACATTTCAGTGACACAGAATGGGTCACAAAATTGCTTACTTGTGTGACGTATTCAACCTGCTCAATGATCTCAATCTGTCACTTCAAGAGAGAACGACAACTGTGTTCAAGTTGGCAGATAAAGTGACTGCATTCAAAACCAAACTGGAATTATGGGGGCGATGAGTGAACACTGGGATTTTTGACATGTTTCAAACATTAGCAGAGACTTTGAAAGACACTGATCCAGGGTCTTCTTTCTCCTAGCTGGTGCATGGTCACCTATCTCAGCTTTCAAAAGATTTTGAGCATTACTTCCCAAACACAGCAGACGCCTGAACTGGGAAGGAATGGATCCGTGACCCATTTGTGAATAAGCCAGGTGAATCGACTTTGTCCATGCTAGAAGAGGATCAACTACATGAGAGAGCAAATTACGGTGGCCTTAAAAGTATGTTTGAGACAACTTCAAATCTCTGTACATTCTGGATTAAAGTCACGGCGGAATATCCTGAGATTGCCACAAAAGCACTGAAAAGCCTGCTTCCATTTCCAACATCCTATCTTTGTGAAGCAGGGTTTTCTGCAGTGACAGCGACCAAAACGAGATTATGGAATAGACTGGACATAAGCAACACACTTTGGGTGTCACTGTCTCCCATCCTCCCCAGATGGGACCATCTAGTTGCAGAGGGCTGAGGGCTCCCACTGATTCTGCATTATGGTGAGTTGTATAATTATTTCATTATATATTACAATGTAATAATAATAGAAATAAGGTGCACAATAAATGTAATGTGCTTGAATCATCCTGAAACCATCCCCACCCCCACCCTGATCCATGGAAAACTTGTCTTCCATGAAGCCGGTCCCTGGTGCCAAAAGGTTGGGGACCACTGCTCTACGTGATACTGTTTTTCCTTTACAGATGATGGGAACAGACTATTGTGAGCTCTGAGGATTGTTCTTTCTGTACTTTCAGGTGGTTCTTTTCCCTTAGGAGTAGCTTTCCCTTAGCTTTAGGTGGTTTCCTCACTTGCACATACTGATCAGCATTCGTCTGAAGACTTGAGGGAAACCTTGTGTAGATCTCTGAATCTTTCCGCAGCCCTGTCTTCTCCATTACTCTGACACTCAGACTCCAGACACTGTGGCATGCCTGAACACCCAACTTCATCTTCTCAACTCGGGAAAGTTGCCAGGATCCCTCTGGTTTCCTCTTATTGCAGCCTTGAAACTCTCTGTCCATTTGACTGCAACAATCATGAGGCACACCATATTTTTCCCCTTTCAGAGCCAACATCCTTGACTAGGAGTTTAAATCGGGTCTCTGTTACTCTATCCAGGATAGAAGTAAAAATTTCCCTCTCTCTCTTTTTTAAGAACGTATCTAACTTAGATGAGCATATCTGAGTTGAAGATTAATCAATTTCTCTCTAAAGGAAGTATAATATATCAGAGAGTATCTTTGATCAATAATTTTCAGATGAGAAGTCAGTTGAGAGGCTCTCCTAATCACATGTGAGGAATGCAGTGAAGTTAAGACATTTAGAGATTGTGAACCTGGTTGCCTTTACTTAGGGTATTGTCCAGGTGATATGACCTTGTGACAGTCATTTAAACACAATAATAGATTCACTTTCCTTATATTAAAACTGATGTCAATAGAATGAATGGACTCTAGGATCTACTGTATGTTTTCAATTTCAGTATTTGGTGACTAAGGATAAATACATTAGTGTTCGAGACATTAGAATTTATCTAAATTACCACATCCAAGATAAGTTTAATTTGATTTATGTAATGATACATTTGTATTTTTACATAAATATCCCAGGTAATTATTTGGGGGGAGGTGTTATACCTATTTTCTTCTTTCCCAAAATTTCTGTTAGAAAAAGATGAAAGATCATTTTTATGGATATGCAAAATAACCAGAAATACCTAATGAAATTAAATAAGTAGTAGGTATCTGCAATGCAAAATAAAAGATATATCAACTTCCTTCAAGCTATCATAGTGTTAACTTTGCTATTCTCATACTAGCAAGTCAAGCTATAGGGATGAAGACTTATGGATTTCCGTTAGGTCAAGAAATTATGCTCTGAATACTAGTATTGCCTTACTGTCTACCTTTCTAGGTTCCATTGGACATGTTCTGATCATTAGTGGTCTCAGCTAAGATACTGACTAAGTAGATGTGACATATAGTGCACCAGGATCTACTACAAAGCACATTCACAAGGATCTGTTACATTAAAGTTGTAGATCATGCTATAAACAAAAGAAAAACTGTTCTGGTTTGATGACTCTCTGTTTAGAAAGGCTTAAATTATTAAAAATATATATCTGTGAATCAAAAATAAAAGTACATGGTGAGATGAATCTTTTGCTGATTATTATGAACTGAATTGTGTGCCCCCCCTAAACTCAGATGTTAAACCCCTAACCCCCAATATGACTATATTTGGAGACAGGGCCTTTATGGAGGTAATTAAGGTCAAATGAGGCCATTGGTATGAAGCCCTAATCCTTAAGAACTGGTGCCCTTATAACAAGAGGAAGAGACACCAAAGCTCTCTCTGCACATACAGAAGAGGCCATGTGAGGTCACAGCCAGAAGGCGTCCGTCCATCTACAAACCTGGAAGAGAGGAAATAACCAGAAACGAAATTTGCTATCAACTTGATCATGAACTTTTAGCCTCCAGATCTATGAGAAAATAAATGTCTGCTGTTTAAGCCAACCAGCCTGTGGTATTTTGTTATGGCAGTCCAAGGTGACTGATACGTTGACCCACACATTTATTTACATAAACAGTATTATATATAAATCTAATTAGTTTTTCTTTTGTAGCTAATTACTAAATATGCTCTACTTAAAAAGACACCATGAATTCACTGTGGCTATGGAAAATAGTATTTGGTAAATCTTCAAAAATAACAACAACAAGAAAAGGACATAAGCTAGCACACCATGGGAGTTCACAGATAGATGACAGAACTTTTTGATGAGGACATAAAGAAGGAGTCCAAAGACTAAGTTGGGATTTGATTTAAACATTGATAAATAGGGAGTATTTTGACAGTTGGATATTGTGGTAGGAGGATTCTGTCAGAGGGAACAGGATAAATAAAAGTTTGGCTGTGAGCAAACAGAAAATATGTTCAAAACCAGCAAGGAACCTAAATGGCATACCTTGGGCTCACTCTCTTTCACAGCAGGGGAAAGTATTTTATACATTTGGCATTTGGCCTACTTCTCTGTGTTTTAGCAACAACAACCATTAGCACTCACAATCACACAAGCACTAAATATTTCAAAACCAGACTGCACAAGTGGCTATGTATGCCAAAACTAATCAAACTGCACACTTTAAAAATGGATTTTTGTTGTACTTTCTACTTTAATGCATTCTAAATTTCCATATGGACTCAGATGCCTTAGCTTTAGATATGCCTAATTAATAAAACATTTATAATTCTGTAAGTCCTAAATATTAAAAATAAATTACACAATGGATTTTTGTTGTATTCGAATTATACCTCAAAAAGCTGGTGAAAAACATGAAAATCTGTGGATTGAATAATACATGTATTGGAAAATTTTAGAAATGACTTATAATGCAAACAAGTAATTTTAAATTGTAACCACATAACCTATAAAATGAGTAAATAATGGCTAAATGATTGTCATTTTAATGTATTGCTTTAGAATGAAGTTTCTATATTGTTAATTAAGAATATAATTCAAAATAAAGAGACCTGAATAATTTGACCTACAATTTATGATGAATGCAGTTCTAAAAATTTTTAAATTGTAAAAAAGCAATAATAGTAAAATATAAATTCTAGAAATTTGGTTAAATGAGGTATCTAGGAAAATATAAAGTTAACTTACATAGTAGCAATAAGAATAACAGAAAAGTAACAGAGTCCACAAGAGCACTGGTGCACTTCTCTTATTTGACAAATGGAAAATGTTGTGCATTCTGTATTTTTGCTCTTTGCTATTTTCAAATTCACATACATGCTCAAATACATAGCACCTCAATCTCCACATACTTGAATTTATGCTGTTATGAATGCACTATAAAAATTACTCAAGTTCAATTCAGTTTCATTTTTCTTATCTTCTTAAAAAAAAGAAAAGCATGAAGTCTCTATGGAATGCCAAAATAGGACTTTCTTCTATAATTGTTTATTTTGTGTCAGAGAAGAAAGATGAAGCAAAACAAATAGTGAGAAATTACATTATATTTGCACAAAGTCAAGTTGGAGATCAAAAGAGAGTGAACTTTATCTGGCAAAATGATCAGGGAAAGATGCATTTTTTTTTTATATTGGCAGTGTCTTAAAATATAGATGAGAAGTGACAGAAATAAAAAGGTCAGGTTCTTAAGCATTAATACTGTAAATAAGATGAAGTTGGAGCAAAATGTATCCAAGACATAGATGAATGTATACATTTTGGTCAGCATGGTAGTCAGGTTGTCAGAGAATCATGAAACAATTTTTCAGAGACTGGGTTGTTGGTAGATTGTGGAGGCTGTTAAATGCTTTGCTGAGATAACTCTATTTAAATTTAAGGACATTAAGATTTATAAAAGGGTTTTAAACAGAGAATATACACGACTATACTTTTAAGAAGATTAATCTGCTGATGTGTTTTGTTTTTGCAGGATGAACTAAAAGGGTAATATACGAAGGAGGGAAGAAAAAAAAACCCAGGAGACTTCTAAGGTATTTGTAAAAGAACAGGAAAGAACTTCTACTAGGGTAGTAGATATATGGATTTAAAGCCCAAGAGAACCAGATGTGTAAATGTATAATTCATCATGCAAGAAATGCTAGTGAAACTCTTGGTGTGTGAAATATCACAAAGAGAGAAAATGTAGCAAAGAACAGATAAAAATTAGAGGCAGAGTCTTCGAATGTAATGATGGTTAGGGAGAATATGGAGAAAGACACAGCAGAAAAGAATGATTAAGGCAGAAATCAACGAAATCCTCCTAAGCATCTGTCTCCTTTGTTAAATTTGACATTTGGTAATAGCATAGAGAATAATAATTTGTTTATTCTTTCTTTTATTAAAGATTAAGAATCTTAATAAATCTTAGGTTGCCAGATTTTTATATACCTTCAGCCAGTAATGTACATTCCCGATTTATACTGTATTACTCAAGTTTGCAAAGCTATATTACTATAGGACAAATTATAACACAGTTACCTTGCTTAATTGTAACTCAGTACAAATCACTAAAGTCTTTTAAACTCTCTTCTGAGAACAAAAAATTTAAATAAGTCATTGTCATAGCATTAACCTTGATGGATCATAGTAAATGTTCTTCTAACAAATGAAAGTATGACAAAGCAAGATGATTTTGAAAGAGATACTAAAATAAATGCTGTTATCACAGAATAAAAGGCAGAGAGTAATCTGACCTAAAATATGGCTGGCTACTACTGGCAGTACTTTGATTAAAATTTTAGTATTTTCTTTAAATTTATAATTGAATTAAATCAGATTCAGTCAAATTTACTCAGTTCTGTCTTAGGTATTCCAGTCTATAATAATGCAAATTAAATATCTTGGTCATGAAAATTAATACCCTGGATATGCAGGCATTTTGATGATGACTGCTTCAGATGTTTTTGTTTGTAGAATTTTGGTGTTACCAGTTATTTCCAGTAGACAAGAAAAATAACAAGAATTAGTCATTATTTATTAACTAAAATGGGGCTGAAAAATGTTGACGTGATTGTATGATGATTGGTGACTAATAAGCTTCTTGTATTTTATGTTATTCTGCTAGGAATTTTTAAAACTAATATTTTAAAAATTATGATATTTAATTGCATATAAATATATTACTAAATATAACGGTATAATGTATGCATTTAAAATTTCAATTAAATTTGTCTATATTACAAAATCCAAGAAACTTTAAAGTTTGATGCAGTTAGAAAATAAAAGAAACCAAAAAAATCACAAAAAAGAAAGAAGAAAGCATATGTGGATCAATAATTTAGTAACCAAGCACTTTTTCCTTCTTGCCTATCAGCATTTGCAAAAGTCCGTGGCCTTCTCAAGATATTGCTGCCTGATAACTACTTGTGTTTTGCCTAACCCAAAAGCAGTTATTTTGTTAAATACTTTTGTGACTCTCTTTACTCAAATTTCTAGCAAAGTTTTCAGTCTTTAAACAGCATTGAAACAAATGTGATGACTAAACTTCTCTCTATGGTGGTTGAACTAACAAAATGAAAATGTTTTTACTGAATTATGTCTAAATAATATTAATTTAGAGAAGGGTGATTCTTCCAGTCAGTATAGTCCTCTTATTTCCTTTAAAGATGTTCCTTAATTACATCAATTAAAATGTTAAATATAAGTTCAAATTCATGTAGTATCCACCTAGGAAAACTTAGAATTAAGCTTGATATCTATTCACTTTCCTCTACATCTTTAACAACAGATCTCTGCTGTGTCTAAGATTTATGTAAAAAACTATTTTGATTTTTACAACATACATGTTGAAGTGTTTAAGTTTATTTTTAAGATTGAATAAATGATTCTAAATTATTTTTCTATTATTGAAATGTATCATCAGATGTATATACATCACTTCTCAATCACTGGGATATTTTCCTTTTCTTTAGAGTAACTTTTCTCCAAATGCTATTTTTTTTTTTTACTAATCTATATAAAAATCTATTTTCATAGAAGCCTAAGTGTGTGGTTTTCTCTTCCTTCTACACAGTATACAGTTAGAAGCTTACAAAATTGCCTTCTAAGTCTACAGCTTACAGGACACTTTGATGTCTGAACATGTTGAATTACCAAATTTCCCTGAAATATCCTCTTTCTCCTTGTCATAGAAGCATAGATATTCCTTGCCTATGGACCATAAAAGCTCACTTAAAGTAGGTGCCCTCTGAAAGAGCTTTGTTCTCCTCAAAATCCATCAGTTTTTGATCCTTGCTGCTATAAGCCAGCACTTGCAGCTCGGTTTAGCCAGAGAGGAGAAAAATAAACCCTGCTCTGGGAAGAAATGGCCTAGTCACCAAAAACAGGAGAAGAAGAAGAATGAGAAGAAGGAAGAAGAAAGAAGGAGAAGAAGAAGAAGGAGAAGGAGAAGAAGGAGAAGAAGAAGAAGAAGGGGAAGAAGAAGAAGAAGGAGAAGAAGGAGAAGGAGAAGGAGGAGAAGAAGGAGAAGAAGGAGAAGGAGAAGAAGAAGAACAAGAAGAAGAAGAAGGAGAAGGAGAAGAAGGAGAAGAAGGAGGAGAAGTCACTCATGAAAGTTTTGGAAAAGACACCTGCAGCTGGTACCAGGAGTTTGCTGGATGCTACTGAAAACATGGATCCAGTGAAGGTCCTTATTAAACTAAATAGAGAAATCAGAACTGCCTTATATCAGTGTCGAATAAAGAAGCATTCAACTTCAGGAAGTGGGACTATCAGGCTTGATTTATCATATTTGGCCTGAGAACCCACCATCTGATATATTTATTTGGATGGGCCAAGGAACCCCCTATTTTTATTAAGGCAAGAAACAATGCACCATTGAGGAAGGCACCAGGATTCCTGAGAGGTTTAGGAATAGTTTTCCTCTGTAGGCCAGATATTCTGTCACAGAAGTAGGCTCTCAAATAGTAATGGGAAAGATGCCATCTGTCCCTGTCCCAGAATGACAGAGGGGAAATGCATCATTTACCAGTAGGGTCAAGGTGGACATAATTTCAAAATGAGCAGCCAGGCCTGAATGGGAAGCAGAATTTCTTGACCTGCAACAATTTATGGTAGTAGCTGATAGGTCCTGAAGTCACAAGCATTGAGATAGATAAATAGCTAATGACAGTGTTGCTTGATTTATATAAGAAAACAAAAACAAAAGCTGGCAGAGAGAAGGTTAATGAGTCAGTCACTACAATGAAAAAGTATGCCCTCTTACCCAGTTTCAGATTTAAGTCAAGTTCACTGACCCAGAATGAAGAAAAGGCCAGATCAGCTTGAAGTGAGATGTTGCAAACCCATAATAAATACACTCAGAGCACATTCCTTCCCAAAGAGGTTCTAAAGCTGCTCACCAAGATAAATGTCACTGAAGAAAAGAGAATTCCCAGATTTTCACAGTCTGCTGAACACAGGGACTGATGTGGAGCTGACAATAGGAGACCTAAAAATCCATTGTGGTTTTATGAGAATGGAAATAAAAAAGCCAGGTGATAAATGGAGTTTAGGCACAATTCAGCGAATCCTATAGATCCAGTAACTACTGTGGTGGGCAAAGTAATGCTCCCTTCCCAAAGTCCTTGTCGTAATCTCTAGAATCTATGGAACATCACCCTGCATGACAAAAGGGACTTATTTATTGTGATTAAATGAAAGCCTTTGAAATAGTGAGATTAACCTGGATTATCAGTGTGAGCTCAATGTAATTCCAAGAGTCCTTATAAGAAAAAGATGAAGCAGAAGAGTTGGAGTTAAAGGAATGGAAGCAGAGTAAAGACTGATATAAAAGCCACATGTCAATGAATGAAGGAAGCTTCCAGAAGCTAGAAAGGCAAGGAAAAAAATTTTCCCCTAAAACTTCAGAAAGGAACTTATCTTGATATCAGCACCTTAATTTTAGTCTTAATAAAACCCATTGGAATTTCTGACCTCTGGAAATGTAAAATAATAATTTTGTTCTTGTTTTAAGATGCAACTTAAGTTACAGTAGCAATCAGAAACTACCTTGCAGGTATTTTATTTTTAATGTATAATGGAATAGATGTACTTAGCAACTGATGGAAGCCAGGGAAAGGGAAAGGAATGCAAAGCTTCAAGCTGTGGTACAAGCTGCACTACTCCTTGGGGCATGTGCTTCAGGATACAGAATGATGGTAGATGTAGGTAGTAATGTGGAGGCTCCAGAAACACTGAATTGGAGAATCAACACAGATTCCCTAGGATTCTGTTGAATGGTCATGTCTTCCAAAAGAAGAACTGTTCTGCTTGAAAAACAGCTCAAGACTTCTGGTTTCAGCAACTACATGTAAAGATCTAGGAAGCTGTCTCTCTCATTATGAGAACCAGAAACAGTTGGACAAACTGAAAGTCAGTGATTTTTCTTATACCCATCAGAGCAATGAGTTTGGAAGGCAAAGGACCACCCTGAAATCTGGAGAAGCAGGTGTACCAATAGGGACACTTCAGCTGAAATCTGCTTATCTGAACTGGAAGCCACTGAAGCAATAACCTGTTGGGAGCACATAAGTGGTAATTTTGACAAAATGATGGAGGCTGATTATGGACTAGCATGAAAGTAAGAAACTCCTATAGATACAGTCTTAGGGGAGACCCCACATTTTCCTGGGCTTTCCCTCCATGAACCCCCACAAGGTTCTCATGGTGCAAATTTGAGAAAATTCCCTTTAAGGCCCCACAGGGAAAGAGTAAAAATAATTGTGAAACATGCCCAGAGCTGTCTCCACAGCAAAAACTTATGCTCTAGGTGGAGGTGGGGGAAAAAAAAATTACCAAAATCAGAAATGAAAAAGGAGTCATCACTACTAATCCCATGGACATGAGAAGACTAAAGGAATAGTATAAAAAACTCTACCTACACATTTGATATTTAGATGATTTGGACCAATTTCTTGAAAGACAGGAACTGCCAAAAGCCATCAAAGGAGAAACAAATAACGTGAATAATATTATGGGTATCAGAGAACTAGGAATAATAATTAAATCCTTCCAACAACAAGGGTGTTCTATAAGCCCCAGGCACTTCTCCAGAGAAGGGGATAGCTGTGTGGGCCATTAGGTGTAATGCTGACAGCAGGTGGGGTATGGGTATGCCAGCCTGTGGAGTGGACCTGGGCAGGACACACACACCGTCTCCTACACGTACTGAGGGGGAGTTGTTATCACATCTCCAAGGTGCTGTTCAGTTGTTTGAACATTGTGTTTGTTTGCAGCTTTGTGTTAAAATTTTAAAATCTCCCCTATAGACTGTAAAGTGAATACATCAAGGAGACCATGAGATACATAAATCTCAATCTTAAATAAATTCAGGGGAAGAAAAGAACAATGAAAAAACATCGTACCTGTAAGGCAGAAACCATGCCAGATCAGATCCCTATTGTGAGTAATCCTCAGCAGCATTTTCTTTCTTACACACAAAATAATAATAATTCTGGGCACATATTTTCATTTTAAAATTTCTGTGACAACTCTTTTATTTTCTTACAAAGTGTGCAATAATTTTGAATGTCATGCATAGTAGATGACAGCTGAGGCAATCATCATGTAAGTGACAGCATATCATTTAAAATCACTGAGATAGCGAAGATATATGTCTCATCTGCAGTGGCAGGGATTTCTGATAGAAGAAAGATGCTTTAGACACAAGTTTTTGAAAATCAGAACAGAAACCACATCTCTTACAATAATGCCAAAATTACAACACACGCTTTAAAAAAGCATATACAGAAGATGCAGAATGCAAAGGATTTTGTTATTATTTTGGAAATTGACACACAAAGCAACAAATATATATTCATAAAAACTAACTGTAATCCAACACCAGTTAGAATAAAGCTTCTTATTTATTTCTGGGGTAATCTAGTTTATACCTATTAACAAGATAGTATTTAAAAAGTCAAGAAAGGTGTTTGCTTCATTTAAGTTACTAAATTATTTATGAATAATGATCTAAAGTGTTTACCTTGAGAGAGCAAAAACAATTGAGAACATCACTTTAGGAGTCAAGGAATGAAACCCCTATATATGTTGTATTATGGGTAATTAACTTCATTTCCTCAATTTTGTCAAGATATCCATTAATAGAAATCACGGAGATGGAATAGGAAATTTTACCAAGAGGAACAATAATTTAAAATCTAGATGAAATATACAAGACTTTTTATTATTTTAAAAGAAAGATGGGACCTTCCTGTCGACGCAGTGGTTGAGAATCTGCCTGCCAATGCAGGGGGACACGGGTTTGAGCCCTGGTCCGGGAAGATCCCACATGCCGCGTACCAACTAAGCCCGTGCACCACAACTACCGAGCCTGCGCTCTAGAGCCCGCGAGCCACACTACTGAGCCTGCATGCCACAACTACTGAAGCCGGCGCGCCTAGAGCCCGTGCTCCGCAACAAGAGAAGCCACCGCAATGAGAACACGTGCACCGCAACGAAGAGTAGCCCCTGCTCACCGCAACTAGAGAAAGTTTGGGTTGCACGCAGCAACTAAGACCCACCGCAGCCAAAAATAAATAAATAAAATTAAAAAAAAAAAAGCAAGATGATGATGATGATGATGATGATTTTGGCCATGCAGGGCGGCACGCGGCATCTTCGTTCCCCGACCAGGGATCCAACCCGTGCCCCCTTCAGTGGAAGCATGGAGTCTTAACCACTGGACAACCAGGGAAGTCCCCAAAGAAAGATAATTATTAACAAAAGTACATTTCTCATTTTAATAAACTTTAGTTTATTTCATTATGTTTAAATTATTTCCATGATATGGACCAGGAGACAAACAAGGTAAGTACCTGGGATAGGTGTGTGCAAGATATAAAGCTGATGTTTTTCTTCACCTTTATCAGCTACCAACTAGCTCCAAGGTTCTAAATTAAGTGGAGGTCGTATTGTTTATTCCTGTAATAATTTTCAAACTTTTTATTAGTTTTGATTAACTATTTTTCTTGCTTACTTAACCAAGGTTTACCTTTTCTTCAGGACTATAGAGTGTTCTTCAAAGATGCCAAATTAATTTTATGGCAATCCTCTGATCAAAGAATTTGAAATCTCAAGCTCAGTTTCTAACCAGACAAGCACTCATTCAACGGAATAATAGATACCAACGGGACTCTGGACCACTGTGTGGGACAGAGCTAGGGATGCAGCCATGCAGTACTGTTACAGAAGAGAAGTTTGTAAACCTTATCATCAAGTAACCAACCAGTGATCACATACACAAGATAGTAGACCTGGGATTCTCAAACACTGAAAGAACTTCAGTCTTTTGTTTAAGGTGAGAGGAGAGGAAGTATGGATTAGCCTTCAGTTAAATTTTAGTCATAACAGCTATTGAAAACATGTGCCATTTTTTAGATAACATATTTTTGGGTATAAAACCCTATTTTTACTCACAACCACACAATATAAAGAAATTTACTAAAAGGATAGTATCTTTAACATTTTACTGCAAGAAAAGATACCCACACCGATTTATGCCAACATTATTCTTAAAGACTGTGTATGTATAATACATATATTATATATAATAAATTCAAATATTTTACCATGTTTGAAAGAACCAAAGCATTCTGTTTGTCACAGGTATGACAAAGAAGAAAGTTGAAGATGTACCATCTTTTTCAACTCTTCAGTTTGTTTTGTATGTGTACTGTTTCTATGTGTTTGAGAAGACTTTTATATTTACTCACTATTTTGCCCTAAAATTGTTTTCTGCATTATAACTTGATGCATGAGAACATTCTGTGTACAGGATAATCAAAAGTCCCACAGTGTGAAGAATAGTTTTTCATAAACATTAAAACTGAGTGAGAAAGTTTTACTCATTGAGAAAAAGATTAATATATTGAAGAGAGATAGAAATAAATAATATTAAACTATCTTTTGTGTTAGCTGTAGTTAATCTGTGACTTTTCACAAAACGAAAGAAGATTAAAAACAAGTTCTGAATCAGTTACACATTCTATGAAATTGTATTTTGTCATGCAAAGTGGCTTTCAAGGAGATATATTAATTTAAACTTAGAGAAGACAAACAAAAATCTATCTCACATTTTTTTGACCCAAAGAATCCACTTTTTCTATGGTTATTCACAAACTTTCTCCATCAGAACTCTTGCTAAGTGTCAAGGTTTCAATGAAAAGAAAATTATCAAACTTGACTGTTTCTGATGTGGAATGCCTGTCTGAAAATCCATCACACCTTCTAAAAAATGATGCCCACACTTCCTCTTCTATCATCTCAAGTCTTTTTTTTCCCTCCCTTGGTTAGTCAATTAACATTAATTATATTGATTTTTATATGGAAATCTGCATTTATTTACTGTCAAATTGGTGTTTCTTACTTATATAAACTTATTTTAATGATGTAGTGGATAATAGTGAAAATTGAATGCCTAGGGCTCACATAGTATGAAACACAATTTTGTTTTCATAATTTTTCCTTCTTTCATTAGAAACCTTTTCACTTTGTGTCAGAATTTTGAGAAATGAATTAAAGTCTTTAAATGAAAGATATGTATAAAATTACTCAGCAGTTAAGTGTCCGAAAAGTGAGACCAGTATTTAAGGATGGATATCTTATTCAACAGAGAGTAATGAACGTGTCTCAGCACAAAGATCAAGGGTCAGGAACTGCAGACAAAAGAGGAAGGAAAAGGAAGTTGGGGTAAGCAGAATGATGCCAATACCCCCACGTGCAAACTCTAAGAAGTAAGAGGCATGTGCCTGTCACAGGGATCCACACCAGAAACTACCAGATGACCACGATGAAATTCAGAGGTTAAGTTCTCAACATTTTACACACTACCTGCTCAGTACCATCAGGAAAAAGAGAGGAATTATGTGCTGAAAACCAGGGTTTAATCGCAACTCTGTAATTTGTCAGAGTTGCTGCAACATGCTGGCCTTAGAAGCTCATCATGGCTTACCTAAACTATGACGCTTTCAAAAATTATGATATTCTGCAGGATCGAACGCTCTGGGCTTTTTTAACTTATAAGCAACTCATTTTTGATGGGTTTAATTCTTATGTTGCAAATATATTCAACATCCTCCCCAAATACGAGCATTTTAAAAACTGAACTTAAAATTTTTTGGTTGTCCAAGAGGATCTGGATTAAGGATTTTTATGATTATTTTGCTTTTTGTCTGGTATTATAAGAGGGAATAGATGTTATGTTATCCCTATATATATGTTGAGCATATATTCTCCCAGATTCCCAGCAAAATAAACCTTCTATAATTAGCAGCACTATAATTTTAATGAATATAAAGAAATTCTATGCATATTGTATATATACATATATGTATAAACATATTTGAATATATAAGTCCAAATAACACTAACTTAGCATCTGTTCAGAGGCCTTCTCTCTTCTTGTCCCCTCACTGCCCTCTACTTGACATGCAAATCTTTTCAATTTCCTGTCTTTGTCTGAGAGAGACTTTTCTTTGGGGGCTCTCTTCACCTTGTATACATCTTCTTCCTACTCAAGAATCATCAGGTGTATTTAGATATTTGAGTTTCATTTTTGTAAGCTTGAATTACTCATGGGACACAAGGAAACTTAGTCTTATTTTCTCCTTATCATTTTCCGTTACCTTCCTTCTAGCATATATTAGAATTATTTTTATCAAATTCATTTTTATTTTATTTAATAGTATTTTATTTATTTAGTAGCAATGGAGTATCTCATTCTTGATCACCTAATGCAAAAGAATCCCATGCTGTCTCAGGCAATTTTTCACTCCCTGTTTATGCTTGATTAAATTAAAAATATATCTTCAAAAGAGAGCAGGCGATTTTCATAATAGCACAGGAATACATACCCTAATATTTGTTAGCAGAATGTTCTCAGTAAAAAGCAACATCTCAGACTGTCACACCTATGTATCACCCAGACGTCAAACCTAGTACTTATGAAGTTTTTATTCACAACTATTCATCTTTACACCAAGTATTATTTAAAAGTATGTTCCAGATATTGTAACACACACTGGAGATTCAAAGCTAAAAAAGAGAGGTAGTATAAGAGGCTGTGAAATTAATAAGAAGGCAGATTGGAAAAGTTTTTATGTAGTTTTCCGAAATATTCATGTTTTCTAAACTTAATATAGAGACATCAAGTAAGTTAAAAAGTGTCAATATTAGAGTATTTCAGAGAAAAATCTCTTACTAATATATAGTAAGAATGGCTAGGGAATGGGAGAATTAGAAACACTAAAAATAGTTCAAGTGAAAAATGATGAACACATGGCTTTTGATATTGACAGTGGGTTAATGAAGAAGACGGAGCAGATCTGATAAATATTTTGGTAACACACTATAGACAAGTGTAGGGATTCAAGGAATTCAGGGGACAATCTAGAAAAACAGGCCAAGTTCACAGCAGCACACACAAGCTTTATTGGGTGATGCTTTGACAGCTGTGTGTGTGGTGGGAGTGGGGGTCCCTCACAGGAGTCTGTTCAGAGACGGGAGAACTGGGCGGTGGTGGGGCGGGGGGGAGGTTGGTTGGTCCATGCTACAAAAGGTGAGGAGGGTGAGGGAACTTCCAGGGAGAGGGGAATTGAAAAGTTGAAAACGAGACTCATCTGTCTAGGTGATGTCCCTCAGCAGCTTGGTTGGGAGTCTCTGGGTCTCTAGGTCTGAAAACTCCAAAATGCAGTTGCAACTTAGACCCTTGTAACCGCAAAACCTTATTTTATCAATAGGTAACAGATATTGTGTGAGATTTCCCATTCTATGAAAAGCAGTCAGGTTCTAAGTGTCAAAATATTTGCCTGTTTGGGCTCTTTTTGAAACAACTGGATGTGTAAAAATTGGAGTTTCTCCATGGTGGGCTATTGAGCTAAGGGGTCTCAGCTGGCAGTGAATAAAGAAATTAGGGGCCATTATACTGAGCATATATAACAACACCTATAAAACTCACTTATGGAACTATAGTGAATACTTGTAGTGGGTGATTTATTAGATAAATAGCCATGTATTATCTAAATACATTTTGCTTTAGAAGTAGGATTTTAATTAATACAAATTTTCTGATATTATTAAAATAATAATAATAATAATCTTCTCTTGTTTGTTGGCCTTCTGTTTTTTACAATATGTTGTCTATTTGCACATGAAGGTTTTTGGTTAAAACTACCAGTGCTCCAAAATATGCCAATATTTTTTATATTAAGTATTTCTAAAATGCAATTTATCAACAATAAGAAAACAATTATTTATATTACATGAAGGTCAAAGTCAGTTATCCATATTAGAGCTTTATACATACATTCATATAAATATATATATGTATGTGTGGAGAGAGAGAGGGAGAAGGAGAGAGAGAGAGAAAAGCAGACATATATGCATGAAAACACATACACATATGTAAAATTATATGGAATAGCTGTTACTTTCAAATTTGTATGAGGCTTATTCTGCTTGTATGTTTTCTTTAGAAAATAAACACACAAAATTTGGTAATTTTATCACTTTGAACATATGTACAAACTTTACATTTTTCTCTAACTTCTAGAGCAGTTTTGAATATACTCTTTGTATAGTCACCATTTCAATTGTTTGTTTTTCCTCATACAGGGTTTCTGTTTCTGTTTTAATTAATACCATAGCTGAGTTAAAACACTAAGGAATAGAAGAGAGGATAAAGTTTTAGCAGATGTCAACATAATTTGCATTATAAGATTTTCAATTCCATAATATCTAAGGAACAATTTCTTCTACTCTGAGAATCACATGTCCTAATGCTGAAAGAAGTGGATAAACTAGAAAGATTCTAAAACGGAAATAAATTTAATTGTCAATATGTTGTTTTGCTCTGCCTCATACCTCTCTCCAGGCTTGTTGATTTCACAAAATTTTCCTTTAGATTTTAAAGTCACTTTTCCACGAATTAGCAAAATGTTGGGAATCTTGTTGTAGGTGTGATTTACCAAAGTAAAACATACCAGATACAGAAGAATATAGGAAACAGACAAATCTTCTAAGAAACCTCTTATTTACACAGAAAATTTTCTGTAGGAAATAAAATATTTTGGTCACTTTCTCATATAAGGCCAATGATACCCTTAATATGCAATTTCCCATTTCCAAAGACAAGGAACTGGCTGCAATAATCAATATTCAAATTTCAGTCAAAGATTATTTTCCCAGAAAGGATAGCAGTGATTTTTTTTTGTAATAGATATTCAAACTACCCATTTAACTCATGGGACCAATATCTTTCTTCCACACAATACTTAGACATTTTGAGCTTGCTTCAACATTGCGATTTAAAGAGAAAAGCTTGTGTAAGTCAAATGGACCATATGAATAAAGATGTTATTTATAAATAAAGGCAGATGTACTTAGAGAATCCAGAATTTATAAAGACATGCTACTATTAATTTATATACAAGGAAATTAAAACAGAAACTAAATGGTATTGCAAATATTTAATTTCCAACATATAAAAATGTTTTCATTTACCAAAGTTAAGAACTAATGAGGTGTCAACAAAGCAATATTTGTGATGCATTTTGCAGAAAAACTTAGTAAACAGAAAACCTTTATCACGTTGAGGCTCAAAAGGACTTGACAGGGCTTCCCTGGTGGCGCAGTGGTTGAGAGTCCGCCTGACGATGCAGGGGACGCGGGTTCGTGCCCCGGCCTGGGAAGATCCCACATGCCGTGGAGCAGCTGGGCCCGTGAGCCATGGCCGCTGAGCCTACGCGTCCGGAGCCTGTGCTCCGCAACGGGAGAGGCCACAGCAGGGAGAGGCCGGCGTACCGCAAAAAAAAAAAAAGGACTTGACAGAAGAGAACATGCTAGCCAAAAGCTAAAGAATAATTTTAACAATTACAAGTTAAGAAACAGCAGAAGAAATAGTTGTCCTAAGCTGTTTCTAAATGTCTTTGTATCATATCATAATTCACCACTCATCTAGGAGACCATACCGTAGGTTCACAGAAAAGAACGCCAATGGTCATGATTGGGCTGCTCAGTCACAAACGTGAACTATTTGTCTCACATCTCTATTTTTTTATTCATAAAATACTAGGGTATGTAATGACAAAACAGATATACATTTGGAGTGACAGTGCTATGTATACATATTGCTAATTTTCATTAAATTGCCCTTATACAGTTAAGGTCAGGAAGGCAGAAACTGCTAAACTATTTGTCAGGTTTGTAATTTCAAAATAGTGGAGATTTTACATTTTTGATATTACCTTCAGCGATCCACAGAAAAGATTAATGAATAGTGATGAACTTCCCTTTGTAGGGGTTTGCATTTTCAATTTCGTAAGTGGAATTCAAAAGTTATTTTTAAAATTATACAAGTTAAAATTTTAATGTGTTTGGCTTTCTCTTTTCTTCTCAAGAAAATTATTCACCTGATTTATATCTGTAAATATCATCTTATCAATGTTTTCATGCTTAACAGTCACATAAATGAAATGACTTATTTTCTTCATGACCTGAACACTAATTACACAGTGAATACTTTGGGGAAATATGCATGTTAATAGACACATTTATTTGATTACTGAAAGAGTGTTCTAATATTTTATATATACTCAGAAAATGTATGCAAGAAAAAGGCTCTCATCAACTACTGTAACACAGTATAAAGAGCTTTTTAAAAAATATTGAGATAATAAATATCTGTTGAAAACTAAATGGTACACGTAGATATTCTTTAAAAAATTAAAATGTTTAAAAAATTAAATGTGCGAGTGAAAGACAGCATGAGAAAAACTATTTCCCGTTATAAAATAAAATTAATAATATGAAATACTTGCGGTTTCTAGACACTTTTGAGGAGGTGTGTCTTTATAAAAACACTATTACAGGGCTTCCCTGGTGGCGCAGTGGTTGAGAGTCCGCCTGCCGATGCAGGGGACGCGGGTTCGTGCCCCGGGTCGGGAAGATCCCACATGCCGCGGAGCGGCTGGGCCCATGAGCCATGGCCGCTGAGCCTGCGCGTCCGGAGCCTGTGCTCCGCAACGGGGGAGGCCACAACAGTGAGAGGCCCGCGTACAGCAAAAAAAAAAAAAAAAAAAAAAAAAAAAACCCACTATTACAAATGAATTATCAATACGAATTACAAACAACTAAAATGAATTACAAGTTGTCATCATAAGCACTTATCTCCTCTCTGCCTTTTTAAAAAGCTGTCAGTAGTGTCAGAAATATTTCTCCTAAATTTTCCGTAAAACAGCTTCCACTTTCATGGTTTGGTGTATAGTTTTAATCTTGCAATTCACTAAAATGTTACACATAATAAATTTTGGAAAGATACCTTATAAACACCATAGCTTCTACTATCATAACAATTTTTCACCAAGTATATGATTTGACTGAATCTTTTTTATAAATAAATTACCACAAATTTACTGGTTTAAACAGTATAAATTTGTTATCTTATAGTTCTGAAGGTCAGAAGTTTAACACAGGTCTCACTGGTTAAAATCAAGGTGCTTGCTGGGCTGTATTTCTTTCTAGGTGTTCAGAGGATAATCCATTTCCTCGCCTTTTTCCATTTCTAGAGGCTTCCTGCTTTCTTTGCCTCATGGATTTCCTCCTCCAGCTTCAAAGTCAGTCTTTCTCATGCTGCCATCTCTCTGATTCTCCCTCTTCTACCTCTTCTTTCATTTATAAGGACCCTTGTGGTTATAATAGGTTCACCCAGATCATCCAGGACAATGTTCCTATTTTAGTTGTTTCATAATCTTAATTCCATCTGCTACCTTAATTCTCTTTTGCTGTGTAACTTAACATGTTCATAGATTCTAGGGGTTAAAATATGGACATTTTTGGGGTGGCCATTACCTACCACAAGATGAAATGTTTGGTTATGATGATTTTTTAATATTTTCTACCACCATACCAACTATGGTAACCCTCATGGCATTTTTGTTTGTTTGTTTCAAATTAATATATCCCTGGCCAGCTACTATGAAGCTGAAATAAAAGTGATCCTCTGAAATAGAAAATAATTGGGTAAAAATAGAAATACATACTAGCTTTCAAATGATTTGCATTGAGCACAAGTAAAATGATAAAATAAAAAAAACTGATAGTAGCATTTGTTCCCTCAGGATTAAGTAATGCACATTCTCTAAATATATAATAATGTAAAACCACACTATTGTGTGTAGTATTTTTCTGTATGTTTTTAAAAATATTTATATCTCATTTTGATGTAGATTAGGGATTGCCAGATATGAGTTACTGGTGCTTTCATGATTTTACCTAATATCATTTTATTTCAATAATTATCCAATTAAATAAAGTATATGTACTAAAACCAAATGACTCCTGAGTTCTAGGAGAAAGTGTGACTAGTATAATACAGTTTTTTTTTTAATAAAGATATTTAGTATCTCTCACAACAAATCGCTCAAGGTCCAGTTGCAGAGTTGATTAAATCATGGCTCATCATCTTCTTCTTCTTCTTCTCCATCATCATCATCATCATCATCATCATCAAAGACCCAGGTTTCATTGATGGAAGTATGTACCACAGGATGGCTACAGCAGCTCAGACATCACTTCTCTATGCACCAACTTCCAGAGACCATTTTTCAGACATTTTCACCTATACTAGCTTAGAATAATCAGTATTTATTCTATGAAACTAAGGATGGGGCCAACGTTCCCCAAGGCACAGAGGACATGGAAGAACACATAACCACAATTTTGGTTCTGTCATCAGGAAAGAAGGAAGCAGTTTTCTTAGATGCCTCTGTTGAGGCATTGAGCTTTCTATGATAACCATGGGGTAATAGGAAACAACATGAAAATATGCTCATGTTTTAGTTCCAACATCTATTTGATATCTGTTTATATTTTGAGATTTTACTTTGTAACATTTCTAAGTTCATGGTTCTCAGTTTCACTGAACTCAATTAATTATTGAGTTTATATGATCTGCACAGTATGGTGCTTTTCTCAAAAAAATTATTTTGCAAAGTAGCAGAATGGAAACAGGAGTATATTGATTTTTGCACTTGTAACATTAGGTTTATAAACTTCAAAACAAATGGACAATTAGCAAAACATCCTAATTATTTGAATATGGCTTTTAACTAAGGCTGAGTGTTCAGAAATAAAGTCAAGGAATATGCTACAATTATTCTGGTAATATAAGCCTTGTAACCTAAAGGTGATTGGATATCTTTGGGATCTTGAATTTTCCAAAATATTAAAGCCACTATTTTGCTGTATATATTAAGCATATGTATATACACTTATATGTATGCTTAATATATGTAAACATTGCATAGGAAAACAAAAACATAACTTCCAAATATTCTCACTCACCTAATCATTTTTTTTAAAATATTTATTTATTTATTTATGGCTGTGTTGGGTCTTCGTTTCTGTGTGAGGGCTTTCTCCAGTTGTGGCAAGGGGGGGCCACTCTTCATCGCGGTGCGTGGACCTCTCACTATTTCGGCCTCTCTTGTTGCGGAGCACAGGCTCCAGATGCGCAGGCTCAGTAGTTGTGGCTCACGGGCCTACCTGCTCCGCGGCATGTGGGATCTTCCCAGACCAGGCTCGAACCTGTGTCCCCTGCATTGGCAGGCAGATTCTCAACCACTGCGCCACCAGGGAAGCCCCCACCTAATCATTTTTAAAGTAAATTATCACATCAAATATATTTATAGAAAATCATCTGTAATATAACTTCCAACACTAGCCCCTGTAAGGACTTTCAAACGGAGCACAGTCATTACATGACCTGTAAAATTTAGAGGCTGTAGCAACTTAGAAAGGATAGGACATACATAAAGTTTCCAGAATTTAGGCCCACAGGTGAGTCTACCATAGTCTCTCACACTCAAAATCAAAAGCCAAACAAATTGGTTTATATTCAATCACACAAATTCAGAAACATATTTTAGCTTAATTATAAGAAATTAAATGTCAATACAATGTTATTTCATTAATTTAACATGTTAATTCAATTAAGTAAAATGCCATTTTAATGTAAACAAAACTGTGTAGCTCGAGATCTTATACACATTAACCCATTTAATGCCCTAAACCTTTCTGAGGGGCACTTACAGGGAAAACCATGGTTGACACATCTTGCCCAATGTCACACATCAACTGAGTTTCAGAGGGCAGATGTGATGCCAGTTGGTTTGGATCCTGAGTTCATGGTCCTGAACATCATCTTTTTCAATCTGGCTTCGCAGTTTCTTCTCATGCAATAATTTCTGGGATTTTTGAGTCCCTAGCACCACAGTTTTTGTTTAAAATTATGTTTAATTCTCTTCTGTGAGAAAAACGCTGGCAGGTTGTAACCCCTAAGATGTGGAAGCCATGAGAAGGCTCAGGACAGACAGCTGACAGAGGAATCCGAAAAAGAAATGCAATAATTGTTTTCAAAATATGGTTTAGGAAACTAACTAAAAACCCAGACTATTGAACTCTACCCCAGATCTACTGAATTTGTTGAAATCTTTAGTTTATTCAAGTCCACACAAACGCTGAGACTCCATGCTATGTTTACATTGCTGTTTTACCTACGGCAGACTCTGTGAACAAATTCAATGACATGTGACATCAGTTCTACTTCACCTGAGAACTGTATGATTAACAACAAAATTACTTCAGTCAGTTTGGGAAAAAACAAAGCCAGGCACCACTGCTACCTCAAACTACCAGCTTTACGGCAGTGAGGCAGATATTCCAAAGCTTGCTGCTACTCACTTTATGTTCAGAGCCCAAATCAGACTATTGGGGAAAAAAAAAAGAAAGGCTGGGGCAAATGGATAAATTCCATGGGCAGGCATTTTTCAAATATATATTAGATGTATATCTTCAAGTATATGGAGAGGGATAGAGAAATTTGAGACACTTGAGGAGGACTTAGGAACAAGAGTAGATGTGCTTATGCAATTCTGAAAAACAATAGAATTTTGAAATACTATGTCTCTTCTTCTAAACAACATGATTTAATTTTGCACCTTTGGTCAATATCCATTTACATATGAATTAAACATATTGTTTACTTATTTCATTTTTAAGTATTTTATTAAAGATGTCTGCTGCAAACTGTATCTATAAATCAGATTTTTTTCAGATGGCACTAAATACAGATCTAAGCCTTGCTTCTAAGAAAACTGCTCACCGAAACATTGCAACAATAATATGTGCATCAAATAAATGAAAATCCTACTGGACTAATAGCTGAAGATTTTTAAGCAGTGATGTTTGTCAGCACACAGTCCTTCTCACCACTATAATGTACGACTTTTACAATATATATTTGAAATATTTGCTGAGGTTATTTTCAATATATAAACTCACTCAATAAAATCTTGTGATTTTGGCTGTTGCTTCATAATTGAAAAATCCCCATAATTTTCTGGACACTATATACAACAGCAACATGGAAAAAAATTTGCACACTAAATATTTTGAAAGGAAATAGCTAAGGAAAAGACAACATGATCGAATCAGAAGATGAGATGAGTGGCGGGAAAAAGAACCCTGGATAGAATATAAGTAGAGCAGATATCAAATCCTGGCTCAGCCCCATAGTGTTGTTGGGATTTTATCCTCCAAGGTCCTGAGCTTTTTCTCGTATTAGTCTATACATGACTACTAAGTTCACATTTTTTAATCATTCCGAGGTTCAGTATCACTATGGTAAAAAATTAAAGAATAGTAACTTAAGTGCACAGGATATATTTGTTATTCAATCACTAGGTGGCAGTAAATGTGCAACTCTGAGGGTGCTCTTCCACACACGCAGGAAAAGCTCAAAGCACAGGCAAGACTATCACTGCTGGACAGCCTGCCTTCAAAGGTTAGCTAGCAGGAGAATATACACTATCATAAGAAATCACTACAGAGTATAAGGAGAATAAAATGTCGTAGCTCAATAATATAGTAAGGAATATCTTCAAATAGTAATTTAAAATGCTTTATCTGAGGTAAACAGAGTTGCTACCTTCCCACTGAAAACTGCAAAGAAGAAATAAATAAAAGCTGTAAATCTGGACTTGTAAAAAACAGGATGAAAAAGCACATACCTTACCACACACATATGTTTCTGCTCTGAACACAGTGTGTACAAAGGAACTGTGGTAAGGATGGTAAGTAAATTAAAATTGAATTATCCCATTGAAAGCAATGGTATGAGGAATCCTATTCCAATACCTTTAATGTGATTGTGTCTGTATTGTCCATACCAGTACACTTTTCATAAATGCAACAAGCTTCCCAGCATATCCATGTAATGGATGAGAAAAGAAAATGAGAATTCTATTAAATAAATTTCCAGTGATATTTCTTGTAAATTCTGCTTTTCATCAGCCACTTAACTCATAGCTACATTACTTCAGCAATATAGTCACACAATAATTTTGTCCCTCTGCCCATCTAAAGTATATCTGGCAGAGGGGTGATGATTTAATTGTCATTATTTGTAGATTTCTAAATTAGAATATATTTTAAAGTATTCTGAAGTACATACATATATTATTTTTCAGAAAATATATGCAAACATCTAAGGTGGATAGATAGATAGGTAGATAGACTTCTAAATCTCTCTATAGCTCAGGGGTTAACACATATCACATGTTGGCTGAATATTATTGCCAAGGGTAATTTTTAGATAGTCAACTATCATTTATCACAGGAATTGTATGTTTGTCTACAATTTATGGCAAGTGAAAAGTTTTGTAGAAAAGAGGTCACAGTCACATGAACTCCACTAAGCATCGTATTTGGTTTGTAGAGACTGGTTGACCAGTTCTCTGTCATTTATATAAGCCCTAGCAACAGGAAGGGGAAACACTTCAAGTTTCCTAATTTTGAGCCTTGCTTGAGTAACATACTGACAATTGTTTGTACAGAAGAGAAACAATTTGAATGCCTCATTCACAGAAATTTCAACATTAACAATTTTTTTTCTTCAAATTAGAAATAAATTACCCCTCTCTAAGGTTGCTCACTATGGTCTCAGTGGTTGGAAGGATATTTTCAGGCACTATTTTAATCACCTGATGAGTTTTTTCAGAATGTTCAGCCCATATTCCCCAAAATATTTTTAAAGCTTCCTGGGTGGGAAAATAGGCAATGAAAAACAAAGGGAACTGTGAAATGTGTGGTTTAATGGGCTTTTGCATTCAGGCTAGCTTCAAATCACCACTCTACCTTTAACTGAGTAACCTTATAAAAGTCATTATAACTCTCTGAGCCTCACTTTATTTTAATTTTGGGCTAGAAATAAGTACCACAATATTTCTGTGAAGACTAAATGAGGAAATGTTTATAAAATACAGCTACAGTACCTGAAACATAGAAATACTAAATAACTGAATCAAGAAATCAAACCATTTTTTCCATGGTGATCATTTCTTGCTGGAAATAGCTAATGAACATTGGGACAGGAAATGTTCTCTACATTAGACTGAGTGCCACCAGTAAAGCACGTGGAGCTAATTTGGGAATACTGTTCTGGGCCTCAGATAGTGCTCAATAAAGAAGGAGAACTGATTCTCTGAGGACAGGAAATCAATAAGTTTCTTAATCATCAGAAAGGAACGAGGCAGGGATTCAGCCCAATAATGAAGAGTGAACTGACTCCCTCAATTCATTCATTCATCATGTATTTATGCCAGAGTATTTTTGATTCCTTAATGTAAGCCAGACTTTGTGATAAGTCTTAGCTTATTTGATCCTCACAATAACCATATACATTTTGAGTGATTATTCTTACTGTATCCATTTGGAAGAAACGAATACTGCGGCTAATAACCTTCAAGTAACTTGACCACATCATCTTAAAGCTAATTCAAAACAGGACCGGTTTGGTCAGTTTTGATACTATAGTACAGTGCAGTAAACACAAGGAAAGTGTTATGCACCCAGCTATGTTAGAAAAGGTGTATCCTTCCCATAGGTATTGGGTAGAGTAAGGAAAAGCTTCCTGGAAGAGGTGATTTATAACCAAAGTCTTGAAAAGTAAGTAGGAGTAGGTTAAATGAAGACATTGGGGTCATGAGATACAGAAGGCGGCTCATGACCAAAAAGAGAGAAACAAAAAGAGAATATAAGAAAAACAAAGAAAAAGAAAACCCTAAATGATCACTGTTGTTAGAGTGCAGAGCAGAAATCAGAGTGATGGAGAGGAGAATGGAGAGTGAAGGTGCCAGATGAAGTGGCCTTCAAGCATTTCGGCTGCAGTCGATAAGTTATTAAAAGGTTTTACATAGGGGAGCAACATGGACAGACGTTTCAAAGGGTACATTTAAGAGGGAAACTCTGTAAGGAGGAAAAAAGAAATTGTGGACAAGTCAGTGGAGTTCAGGTAAGAAATTATGAAGTCTTAAACTAAGGCAGAAAAGTAGAAATGGCACAAGGGGGGACATTTGAGCAATAAGAGGAATAAGGAAAAAGACTTGGTAATAGACCTGATGTGGGGATTCTGAAGGATGAATATCACCATCAAGCAAGTTAAAACACACAGTTCACAGAGGTGATAATGAGTTAGATTTCAGACGTGATGCATCTAAGGTACTGAGGCAAGTTTATGCATTAGAATTTGAATGTATGTTTCTGAAACGCAGGAGCAAGACCTGAGCTTAAAATACACATTTAGAAATCAACAATATTCAGGATATCCCTGGTGGCACAGTGGTTAAGAAGATGCCTGCCAATTCAGGGGACACAGGTTCCAGCCCTGATTGGGGAAGATCCCACATGCCGCGGAGCATCTAAGCCCATGTGCCACAACTACTGAAGCCCACGCATCTAGAGCCCGTGCTCTGCAACAAGAGAAGCCACTGCAATGAGAAGTTTGCGCACCGCGACGAAGAGTAGTCCCTGCTCGCCGCAACTAGAGAAAGCCTGAGAGCAGCAACCAAGACCCAACACAGCCATAAATAAATATATAAATAAATTATTTATTTATTTATTTATTTATTTATAAAATTTTTAAAAAAGCAATCAAAAATATTCAAATGATACCTGAAACGGATAAATTTCTTGGAATCACTGAATGAGAATATAGATTGTCTTAGAACTAAAATTATGAGGTTTTTGAAATCCCTTTTAACAAAGTAGGAATAAAGTCAATTAAATTTGCATAAAGTGACTTCTAAATTACAGAACAGAAATACTTTTAAGAATAGCTGAAGAAGAGATGGAGGAGGGCAGGGGGTTGAATAGGATTCAGGAAATATAAATAAGAGACAATTTGTCTCTAACATGAATGAAACTCTAAATATCATTTTTTGCTTCTCTAGGAAAGAATAATTTCATGAGGAATTTGAGGTGTATTCAGCATCCTTGATTTTATAGAAAGAGTATCTTGGAAAACCTAAGTCAAATGTTTTCCATTAATTTACCGCATGTACTGATTCAGAATATTACTACTGATAAAATATTCCCTAATTTAACAGAAAACAATGTTACCTGATCACATCAAATTATAATGTCAGCATTCACATTTTCTAGTTGTCCTGGCACATTCTCAGTTAAACAAATGTCCCTTTCCTGATATCAATAGGGGCAATACATAATTGTTCTTGATTTAGCACTGCCTGCAAATTGCCTAATATCTTTTTAAAAATCATTTAACCTTTTTATTTCTCACAACATGACAAGCTTCACAAGTAGTAGTAAGTCTTGCTTAATTAGGCTGTTTAACCCTCTGATAATTTTTAACCATTTTATTACAAGAAAGGAAAATTGTGCTTGTTATATAACAGGTATTTAATAATTATGTGTTGAATTTTTTACTATACAGCATCAACTATGATATTTAAGTTAATATTATTGCTAATTGATTAATAATGATAATATAACCACAGTATATGGGGCATTCCTTGGCTTCAATACCCTCATATTCCCAAGTGACTATTTGAATTATGCTGGTCAATTTGAACTGGACAACCTAAAAAAAACAGAGAATCACCCCAAAGCCATAAAAACTCTACATCCTACTGGCAAAAATGCTTCCCCAAATACAGTAAAATGCGTATATAGGCTTAGTAAAACAAAAGAAAATATAGCCTTTTTGTCCAGAAATCATAAATACTTTGAAGATACACACACACACACACACACACACACACATTAGGTATCTTGTTTAACATTAAAGTTATCTGAAACTTACCTTGACTTCAGTAATTTATTCCTCTGACCTCCCGTAACAGTTAATACTACATATATAAAACCTTATTTTCTTTATTATATCCAAATTATATATGCCTTACTTCTCACACTAAAGCTGCTGGGTCTTTAAAATAACATATTTTTTTCTGAATCATTTTGGTTTTTCTCCTTCTTCTTCTTTTGCTCATTGAAGATTTTTAATTAATATTTGTCAAATTAATGAATGTCTCCTGTGATGTTCCATGAAAGATACCAAAGCAAGATTAAAAAAAAAGAATCTGTGCACTTGGTAAACTTCCTGATTTTTCTTCTGTAGACTAAATTTACAAAAAACAGCCCAAGGGGGAGCCAAGCCCTTTAATACCAGAAGAGTTAAAATCCATGGACTCCCTGAGCTTCATCAGCTTTATGAGAATTTCTGAAGTATCTAGTGTTCAGTTTGGTGGTTTCATTATTTAACAAATCTTAATTGAGAGGACTTAGTGTGCATGGTAGAATATCATATAATCATGTCATTCTCTGGCCTATTGGGGTAACTGTCTCACCAAAAACTGAGGCACATTTTATATGAGTATCATTATATGAAGAACGTATGCTGATTTCACCTGTTACTGATTAAATGGCAAAACATCCTCTTTCTTGGGTAGCCAATAATGACATGAACACATTCATTCCTCCTATGAGCCAGTTCAAAGAAAATAAATGTTTAACTTAATATTATACAATTGTTGTTATAAGATCTATTTAGAATTTCTACATATTTTTCAAATTCCCTTTACCTTACAGAGGAGAGGGGGCAAACATCATTGACAGAGTTTTTAATATGTCTTTAAATTTTAGTTTTCCAACAGGAATATCATCCTTGTCCAAGAAGTCAAGTGGTTTTCTCTTTGGGTTAGTTAATGCAACTCAGAGAAAAATGTTTAAGGCAGTCACTTCCTCTAGGTAGAATTTGGTAAAGGCATTTTCCCTTAACAAGCCTCTCCTCTCCACTGCAAATATGGTTTTGCTTCCAATGCAGATTTGCTTTTGTATTAGTAACAAAGAAACCAGTCATCTAAGTAGCCTTCTTATTTCATACTATTAACCCAGATTGAGGACCCTGGAGAATGCCATGGTCTCTACCTTGCAGGATGATATATTTAATGTCATCAGTGAGCACTTTTCATTTAGTGAGGCTTACAAAGGCAAAGCAAATACATATTACCCAAAAGACTGCGTTACTGGGTGCTCATTTAATTACTACCTTTCCAGACTGGATTAATAAAGGCTTCTAGGTGGTGAGAAAATCCATTGCCTTACTGAGGTCATGCTATGTTAGGACTGTGTGTTCAAAACTACTATGTGTTTAAAGATTGTAAGTCTGAACATCACTACCCTGAAGAGAAAACCCTTTACTGATAGTATGCAATAATACAAATATTAGGAGTGTTGTGTTACAGATTTTATTAAATAATTTGTGAAGTTAAGATCTCACAGTATTAGGAAATTCTGATTCCCTAGGGATGGCTTCATGCCCTATCTTCTTTTCGATGTGCCATTTTTATTTGAAGTTCGAGATGAAAGACTTCTTTAATGTTGCCATCAATCATATTTGAAGACTTTTAGATAACGCTATATCCAGTTAAACCAATCTTAAATCACAAGACAATTTTAAAGGTCTTAATATGTTCTCTAAACCTAGTTTTGATTCCTGGTGTGGTTTTTTTTCTGTCAAATTAAGATAATTTTAGGAGGCATATTTTAAAATATCGCTTTTTCATGATATGTGTACTATATAATTATTTCTTCCTAATGCATTAAGAGTAATAACTAGAAATGAATAAGAAAATGTCTTACTATATTTAAACTCCTTCTCCTTATTTAAGTAAGAGAACCAAAATATTTGATCGGCCCATTCATTACTAATATAGTCACAGCTACAGGAAATTCTTTCCAAATTTAATTGCCATATACATTGGCTCAGGGAATCAGATCAGAGGGTTCTTTGCATTTTTTTATAGATAAATCCTGATTTACCATAAATAAAGGAGTTATTATAAGAGCCACATCAAATACCATCACATAAATGTTTTATTCCTCCTAACAACTTCATGAGTTAAATAACATTATCTTAGTTTTACTTAACTAACCTGAATATAAAATATACTTAACAATTTGTACATCAGAACTCAACTCACCTCTGCCTGATTCCATCTAATCTGATTACACACAATTAAATAGACAGATGCATTTACATAGACAGATTATAATTACATAACCTCTAAAATCAAGAGGGATTTTAGCAATATGGACAACTGGAAAGAGAACTTGAAATTGTTAAATCTGTGTGTTTTTGTGTGCATATAACCACAAATATGTGAAGATGAGTGTAAAATGAAGCACAGTCTTAGCACCTGTGGCATCTGGATTTCCTCTGCCCGTAGTTGGTGTACTTGGAGTGGAAACCACAAGGTCTCAGCCTCAACAAATAGAGTTCAGAATAGCATGGGTACTCAGATTATGTGAATCAGGGTGAATGTTTCCAGAAGCAGTGGCCATGCATCTGTAATGATACTGCCCCTGAGAAATTTAAACAAACACTCACCGAGCAAGGGCTCAGCCACAGCAGAGTGCATTCTCAGAAGACACAAGGCACGGACTTCTGTTAAACTACCCTTGCATCTTCTCCTTTTCTAGATGATACCCACTTTGTTTACCTTTAATGCCTTTGGATTTGCTAGCTCATCCATCTGGAACCTCTTCCATCAGATATAACATGACTTGGCTCTTCTGCTCAATTTCATCAATGAGGGCTTTCAAAATTTTTATATGTATCATGTCCCCTCACCAAACCATGGACTATTTTCTACCATATGTTCTCCATATAATTTATCAAAATTAATATTTATTTATTTATATATTTGTTCTTTTGTCTGCTTTCCCCAAACTAGACTCTAAATTCCAAGAGTGTGGTCTCTGTGAAAGTTTTACTCATTTTGTTTCCCCAGTGTCTAAATTCTGAGCCATAGTTGGCACTCAAGTAAGGGTAATCACTTGCATTTTCATAGCAACCCAAATGTAGGATTCTCTCTCCCAGGTTGAATGGGGCTGAACTTGGAGTTATGTGCTTGCTTTATGGGGCCAGAGTTCTGGATAATGGGGAAAAGAGAGTCCAAGTTTAGGGTTGGCCTTCAGTTCCTGACCAGGATGGACTGGAGACACATGTGAAATAATATGGTTCAAAGCAGCAGTTAAGTGGCAGACAAGTGGCCAGAATAGAGGGGCAGATAACAGGAAAAAAACTAGGATATGAGGAATAAATTCAGGGGAAAAAATGCTGGAAACTATGAAGAAAGTGAAATTCTGCAGAAAGAAGTGGTAATGCAGTAGATGTGAGAGGAAAAACGCACAGAACAAGGCCATAAAGCAACAAAATCTTTCCTTCCTTAGTAAACTGCAAAAGTTGAGGAAAATGGAAAATGATAATGTTTACCTGTATATTGCTTTGTCTATCAAATCTATAGCTACTCTATAAGTTTCATATACCCATAGTATGTGAGGAAGATAAACAATTTTAGGCAGAAAGGATGAGAAAAATTAGATTGCATTGCACATACTCATTAAAATACTGAATTCAATTAATTTTTTGGAAGTCAAATTGTTCACAAGTACTGGAAATAAACGTTGAATTCTAAGTGAGGGTTTTGAAGAGACAGTCCTCACTTTGTTATCTCTTCATCTAATTATTTCTTACTACACCAAGGGGTTATTGTACAGCTGAAAGGTACAGGCATCGTATGAGGAATTCCACTAGTCATTGGACGTGAAGTAAGAGTGAATGAAATACTTTCAATTATCTAAAGGAGTATTGGTACTCAACAGAGAAAGCCAGGTAATTTGTACAAATTATTGTTATATAACACAGAAAATGCTGGAGTCATAGAAAACTTTAGTGCCTATAAATGTAGCGAATGAATAGAAGAGGCATCCAGGAAGCCTTCAGAGAAAGCGGAACATTCAACCTGGCCCTTGAAAGGTGACACTAACATGAATAAGAACATGG
The DNA here is from genome assembly GCF_039906515.1 of Pseudorca crassidens. Taxonomy (NCBI): domain Eukaryota; kingdom Metazoa; phylum Chordata; class Mammalia; order Artiodactyla; family Delphinidae; genus Pseudorca; species Pseudorca crassidens. The sequence goes on from NC_090307.1 coordinate 10,428,943, forward strand.
AAAGTCTAAAACCTCCTTCATTGTAGCAGAAACACACCCCTATTATCAGCTTCAGGGTAAATGGGAGCAGGGAATAAAAAAGTTGAAAGGAGCATTTAAAGTTAGATTTTTATTGTGGCAAGATTTTTTTTCTTAAGAAGAGATGCTTGTAGATTTTTAATCATATAAAGCACAACATTTGAAGATCTCTTTACAAATCATTCTCCACTTTTTTGCCTTTTAATGTATTTCCTATGAATTTTTCACTCTGAATGCAAAAATAAAACATCCAAATAGCAAAAAAAAAAAAAAAAAAAAAGAAACCCCAGGTGATGCGGACAATGGAGGTGATGCATCATCTGTCAATTACTGCCAAGAAGACTTCCACTCTTATTTTTGAAAATACATTCAAAAGGCCTTTCTCCTCACTAACATTGTAGTAATCTGCCAAGATTTCCCAAAGCCTTTCATCATGCTAATGTCATAATAAAGATGCATTTGATACTGAAAGGAACTTAAAGACAAAGAAGTTTGACAGTAATTCTTTACATAACAAGTTAAACTTTACAAAATATTCCTTTTTAAAAATTCTCTACTTAAGAACAAGCTAGAAAAAGAACAGATACATGTATATGTATAACTGAATCACTTTGCTATACACCTGAAACTAATACAACATTGTAACTCAACTATACTCCATTATAATATAAAAATTAAAAAAAAAAGAATTTCATATTAAATTGATAAGCTGGCATTTTGATTTTCATATCAGCCTTTTATGAATACCATTTGGGTGAGTTAAGCATGAAAACTGGATCAACAACAGATGCGGTAACAAATTTTACTTTCTGTTCCTACAAATCTCTGAACCAGCCTCTGGATTTTCATGGCCCTAAGAAGGCCCAACAGTCTTATAAGCTAAGTGGTAAACTGTATTCTCCAGCTTGTATTGCTACTGCAGTTTTTAAGACTTAAATTTTCATTTACGAAAATCTCAAATAGCTTATTTTTCTATCATTTGACTCGTATCAGTGCTTCATAATACAAAAGCATGGGCTCTCTTCTCTTTAAATCAGATTAAATGCTTGGAAACCATTTCAAAGACTGATAAATTTAGAGATTGCTTTGCTTACCCTACACCTAGTAACAATGTGGAATTGTTTGTATTTTCTGAAATTATCTGATGTGCTTTGTTCAGTGAAGTTTGAATTGCTAAAGGTATCTCAAGACTTAGATTTACAGCTTAAACTAATTTTTCAACAAATGATAGCATTCATCATGGTGGCAAATAGCAATCTCTAGTATTAAAAAAAGAAAGGCAAGAAAATTGCCTGATCTTTCGGATTCTAAACAACACCGTGTCTTGGTCAGCCCCTGATGCAGAGAGCACTTGTGTCAGGGGAATAACCTGTGACTGGGGGCTTTCTCAGGGCTATCTAGTCACTGCAGCTATGACACGAACAAGGTGCCATTTTCCACGGTTGTCTGGATGTTTCATCTCAATGTCCATTTGTGTGAGAAATGATGGCTCTGTAAGTGAGTGGAAAGATCAAGCTGGTTTATAATGCTGTGTCAGTCAAATCTCAAAGTTTAGTAACATGTTAATGTGAGATTTTGCCCTTGGATGAGTGCCCCTTATCAAATACAAGGGAGGGAAAAATACAGTTCAACATGCAGGCCTTACAATTCTCAGAGTGTAAAAGAAAAAGGCACGGTGCCTTAAAAGGCAATGCAAATGCCCTGATTATCATTGAAAAAGTGAGACATTTAAGGATGACATAACTCTTGAAATATTAGATTAGTTGAAAGGATTTATTCCATTAATTCTTAGATAGTTAACATTTCATAAAGAAAAAACGATAATTAGCACCAAAATTTTCTTCAATCCCACGAGAAGTTTTTGACCTTAATACATCCTAACGCTGTGCTGCACAAAGGTTACTGTTATTTATTGCCATGCTTTCTATGTTTAATAGGAGTCTATTCAATAAAAATTACCAAGAAGACTTTTCTGCTGCTTTCTTTAACATCCCAAAATCAATGACTTGAAATAAGTCCATCTTTTAAAGGCTAAAATGTCTTTTTCACAGATATACTTTTACTCAAGATACAAATTGCCTCTGTTTTTTTTTCCAAGAAAGAACAGTTGTGAATAATGATTTCATTTAAAGGGAAAAAAGTGTTTAAGGACTAGGGATGGAATAATTATAGTGAGTGCAACCCATTTGTAGTGAAAATAATATATATTTAAACAAAACAGAGTTATATTTTTTAATACACTGTAAGCTTTGTGACCAAATATAATAAAAATTTATTTAGCAGTACAATATTCATTTGTATGCCTAAAGACTACAAATAACCCCAGAAGTAAATATTCAAATTTAAATTATATTGTATTAAGTAATTATGCCTATGTCATCCCTCCATTTATGTTGAAATACTCAAAGACAGAAGTGCATTTGCCATTGTATTTCTAGCTCTATTATTCTACAAATTACTCATTAATTCATTAATTCTACAAATTATTTGTGAGTACCTGCCATGTGCTACTCCAAGCATATGCCACAGTAAAAGAAATAATAGTTTTTTACTTCCGTAAGTTTTTAATGTGGTACATAGACAAAAATTAAAATCCAGTTAAAAATAGATAAGAAATATGTAATGCTGCACACAATAGAAGACTGTATAGGCTTTTTTAGAAAACGAGTATGTCGAATTCTCCCATGAAAAACCAAACTTGTGTAATTTTTTTCTGATATTTAAAAAGGAAATGCAGTGCAAATATGATGACCAACTACATTACAAATACCAGCTTTGACAGTTTTTGCTCTTCAATAATTTTACATAATTTGCAGGTTTTTAGACTACGTTATGTAATATTTTATGTTTTTAGTTTTTGGATAACCTCAGGAGAAATGGTAATTATGTTCCTAAAAGGAGAATTTAATTTTAACTGAAAAACTTAAATTACAATAAATGATTGCAACATATTTAGATTTTTTTCTGACATAGTTCTTCCCTGTTACAGTGTGCTCATTCTTTTCTATTCAACACGGTAAGGAAAATGATCCATTGCCATCTCTAATAGGCAATAGTCATTGAATAATCACAGGCTGAATTTAAAGCATATACTGTTATCAAGAAAAAGCTGATTTATTGAATATTATAGTTGGAGATACTTTATACATTATTAACTAAAATCCTTCCTTTGTTCAGATTATTACATTGCAGACCTAAAGGCTTATAAGATTTGCTCATGGTCACCCCTAAGGAGGCCTCTTCCCCTTTGCACAATGTTTCTTAGATTCATCAATATTTTCAATGCATCCCTTGCTCATTCCTCTTGTTGAATAGTATTCCACTGTATGGAAATAACACAGTTTCTTTATCCTTTCAGTTGTGGATGAGCATTTTGATTGTTTCCAGTGCCTAGCTCTGTGCATAAATTTGATGTATTAGTTTACCAGGGCTGCCATAACAAAGTATCACAAGCTGTGTGGCTTAAAACCACAGAAATTAGAGTTCAAAAGTCTAAAATCAAGCATGGCTGGGCCATGCTTCCTCTGCATTAATCTCATTATTTTCATTCCAACTCAAGATATCTACATATTGTTCTTTCTTCAAATGTCATTGTTTCCCCTAATTCTTTTAATATCTATTCATTAAAAGTCTACTATGACATTATTCATCACAAGTAAATATTTTTTCCTGCTAAAAATTTCTCGACAGCAAAATAACAAATTATTATGAACATCAAGTAGTTAATAATTATGTTCAAAATATAACATCCAACCTCTCTATGATGAGTGGTGCCTTATGATTCTGTATAACTGATATGGCCCCATAACTTTCAATCACTTCAATTTCTTCTTAATTCTAAACCTTCTAATACCTTTGCAATTCCTTTAAAAGAGAGCTTAAAAGAAATATTAGTACCATGGTTATCTATTCAGTTTCTTATATTTGACATTTTGACTAGTAGACAAAAACTTTTGAAAGGTTTGATTTTTCTCACTTTTTAAAACTTTCATTTGCTATTCATTAATAAAATGAAAAGATTTTTAAAAAATCAAAATCAGTAAATTATAAAAGATGTTTTTAGTATATAATAGAGGAATGTTTATTTCTTTTCAGTTTTAGGTCAGTTTTTATATTACATAAAATTTATGCTAAAGGCATCTCTGTCTATAGCTATTAAAACAAATTAATAACTTATCCTGCTTGTCAGTTTTTTTATTAGTTACATTATGAAACACAGCAAGAATTATTTAATTCTGGTTACTAATGCTAAATATTAAGCCATTTTTCTAAAATTATATGACAAATCATCATGCTATCATGAAATGCATAAATTTCTAAGTCAGTTTTATATATACCTTCTGAAGAGACTCAACATTTATATTTGAATTATATGTCCCTTTGTTCTTGTTTTTCTAACCCCAAAGAAATGCAGCTGTTACACTGTTCCTTTTTTATTCAGCTCTTTTCCTGAAATCAAGTTATCTAGAAGACACAAAGATCTTCCCCAGATTGTAACTTTTCCCCAGTCCCCAACAGCATAGAAAATGGTAATATCTGCATTTAAATTACTTATTTATTGAACTCATTCATATAAAAGTGTACTAATCCTAAAATTCAGTTCTGGAACACTGCTCTGAACCTAGAGGACATTCCATTTTATGTAGTTTCTCCCACAACTGGTCTCTAGTAACTGTCAAGCCAATAATCTATACAGTGTTGCCTTGCAGCATCATTCAAATGCAGCATCTTGTAAAGCCTAATAAGAAACTAGACCGTAAAGGTTTTTCTAAAATGGAAAAAAAAAAAATCCTATTACTATGTGATACTATCTACCATCCCTTCAAAACATCTTAGCTAAACTGGTTCCCTCTGGCTCCAACGATTGTTTCACACCATCTGTTCTTCAAAAAGGGTGCTAATCATTAACATGTAGTAGCCACTTTGGAAACAATTTCAAAATATATCTTCTATAATTTCAAGCACGTTAAATCACACTTATTCAGTTGGCCAGCCTCTGTAGTAAATATATATTTTCATGTATAAAAAATCACTAATTACCAATTTAATTACATTAAGCAAATATTGAGAAGCTATTATATGTGCAGAATTCTGCTATACTGTAAGAGATACAAAAACAATTAAGATTTGGATCTTTATTAAAGAAACTTTCAAGGCATAAATTATGATGAGACAGAATTGTAATCAAGAAGAAAGAATGTCCTAATTGACTAGTCCAGAATATTGTTATTGCTATATTCAAGGCAGCTTTGTTGCTATTTAGGGAATCAAAGCAAACTTCATAGAGGAGAGAGTATTTCAGCTGACATGGAATTGGAAGTATGTTAATAGTTTAGTTTATAAAAGATAGATATTTAAATTTTAGATGACAGCAATGGTATGAAAATGGGTGTAGAAAAAAATGAGTTCAGGAAATAAAAGTAATCACTGTTTGTGAGTGAAGAATTTTTGGAACAATGTTGTAGAAAAGGTTATTTGTGTGAGACTATAAAGGGATATGAAAGCTATACTAAAAAGACACTTGTATTCTGTAGAAAATGTGTAAACGCCACAGGTTACTGAGAGATTATCCAACCCTTATTTTAAAATACAACTTTCAGTAGGTGAGAGAAGAAATGGATATAAAGGATAACTGAGGCAAGAAGACCATAGTGCTAGTGAGATAAAGTGAAAGTCTGCACCAAGATGGTGATGACATTACAAATACATATTATAGGCATTCCACGCGTGTGTGTGTGTGTGTGTGTGTGTGTGTGTAAATGAAAATAGTAATTATTGCTCGAAGTATCTATATACACCCTAAATACCCCCATTTAACCGAAAGTATTATAGGAATACTAAGGAAATGTTTTTTTTATCTGCAGGAAGTTTACCTTCTTTTATGTCTAAAAGCCATGAAATAGAGTGTTTTGTGACTTTATGACTCTCTGTATGAATGGGTCCCATACAGAGTCATACCCCTTGCCACTAAAAAGTCCATAGTTCCAGAATTGTAATCATATCTCTCTTATTCAACTATATCAAGAGCTGTATATTTCATAATCATATACTCATCCCTTCCTCTTCCTCTCCCATTCACTTAATCTTTTCAATTTATTGCAAAGTCCAATAAATGTTTCCTTAAAAATATCTCACAAATAGAATACCGTTTTTTTTCATGTTACCATATTAATCTTCCAAAGGGGCAAGTGTGTGTGGAAGGGGAAGTAGGACGCAATGTGGCATTGTGACTGACATCCATAAAATGGGGAGGGAAAACAACCTAGTTCCAAGTCCAAGTTCTGCCCCATTCTAACTGCAACATTGATCTCAATTAACCTCTTTTACCTCGGTTTCTTCTTATTAGCAGGAAAATAATATTCTGTCTCTGCAGCAGTCAATGTCAGACTGCCATTAAAAATGCTATGTAACAAATGATACTAATACTCAGTGTTATACCTCGTATGCAGATATTTCTTACTCATTTGTCCCCAAAAGAGCAACATGTCAGCTATCTTAGACTGAAAGTACCTGCAAACTGCACATTTGGTCCTGACCTGCTCTGTGTGTCTTTTGTATTTTTTTCCTATCATAACAATTTCAACAAACTTAGAGACTTAAAACAACACAGTTATTATCTTCAGTTCCGTAGGTTAAAAGTAATGGCAGGCTCTGTGTTTCTCTATGGGAGAGTATGATTCTCGACCATTCAGATCGTTGGCAGCTTTTCAAAGATATAAAGAGTGATCGAGGTAATTCAAAACAAATTTTGTCTTGGAAATAATTCACAGACAGGTACCAAGCAAAATGTGGAGGCTTAATGTCAAGGTTTTACAAGTTGGTATGTTTTACCCTGCTGTTAGGACACTCCACAATGGGCATTTTGTACTCCTACAAACCTTGCTTAGTGCACCCAAATAACAGGGGCTGTATCATTTTTCCCCATCCAGAACAGGATCATTTTACGCTGCTGGACATTATGAAAATAAGATAATTATGCAAAAAGGTTGTAAGGGTTCCTGTCTGCCTCTGATTGCCCTCCTGGCAATAAAGAAGGTATTCTTAAGGCTTGTTATAGAATGCAAATTCCTTAAGCTTTTTGTTCTTCAGCTGTGATACTTCCCTCTGCATATGTAGCATCCATCTAGATTCATCACAGCACCACGTGGGATAGGGGAATCGAGTACAAATATTTTGATGCTCCTGCTGCTTGTGCTGTGATTAATACATTTTTATTTCTGATACAGGAATCTCTTGTGTTTTGCCAGCATCCATGGAATTGTGGTAGGTTAACTAAGAATGCAAGGTTATTTTCCTGAGTGCTCTACTGCTTCTAGAATCCCTCTGTATTGTCAAATTTATATGAGTAACACCCCCACAGCAGGTCACATAGATGACACATTGGTACATAATTTTTTTTTTGGCCATGCCACGCAGGACTGTGGGATCTTAGTTCCCTGACAACGGATTGAACCAGGGCCGCCCACAGGCAATGAAGGCACCGAGTCCTAACCACTGGACCACCAGGGAATTCCCTGTTTTTTTAATATTTTTGAAAAATTAATCAACTTTGTTTTCTAGAATAGTACCAGGGAACTGAACAAAATGTTAGACTGAGGATGAAAGAACCAGAGTTCCTGTCTCTGCTTTGTCAGTAATTAGCTATTAGATCTTGAGTAAAAGTAAATGTGGTTTATATTCACTGAGCATTTACTATGTGTATGTCATCCTGCTAAGTTAATGTATCACTGAATACTCATAAGTTATACCCAAATGGAAGATATGGAAACTGAGGCAGGGAGTGTTAAGTAGTTCACCCTAGTTTAGAAAGCTGGTAGAAAGCAGATGAAATATTTGGGTTCAGGCAGTTTGAATCCAGAGCTATACTCCTGACCAATGTTTTTTGTATAATGAAAAGATTATGAATGTTGGAAACAGACACACCTGTGTTAATATCTGGGATAACCACTATTCTACTTGTGGATCTAGGCAACTTATGTAAATTTCTAAGCCTCATTTCCTACAATGGTGGAATATTTAACCTACTTTGAAGGGTGTTATGTGAATTAAACCAGATAATAGAGGTCGTATCTCTTTGCACAGTGCTTGACATATTATTGGCTTTGGGTAAATTTTAATGTCCTTCTTTCTCCAAGGCTTCAAAAAATGTATGTGGCTTCAACTATTTTATGTTTGACCTTGAGGATCTTGCTTTAAAGTGTAAGTTTATGTTCTCATTTTGTATAACAGATTTTTCAAAATTATTTTGCATTTCAACAACTCATTTTTCTACTACCTAGTTCAACAATAAAAGTGAAAAAGTCGGGTTTCCTAGGGAAAAGATCTGAAGCAGTTTGAAGTTTCATAAATGCAATGCCAATGACAATTTGTTGTTGACGTTCTGCCACCTCAGCCCTCAGATGTTGCTTGTTGATGTGCTGCTTTACCTTCACCAAATAATACTTGCAGATAAGAAAATGGGTTTCGACATTCAAGATGGCAGAGGAGTAAGAGGTGGGATCACCTTCCTCCCCACAAATACATCAGAAATATATCTATATGTGGAACAACTCCTACAGAACACCTACTGAACGCTGGCAGAAGACCTCAGACTGCCAAAAGGCAAGAAACTCCCCACATACCTGGTGGTGTGGCTGACAGGGTAGGGTCTTAATACTCTGGCCGGGTGTCAGGCTGGTGCCTCTGAGGTGGGAGAGCCGAGTTCAGGCCACTGGTCCACCAGAGACCTCCCAGCTCCACATAATATGAAATGGCAAAAGCTCTCCCAGAGATCTCCATCTCAACTCTAAACCCAGCTCCACTCAACGACCAGCAAACTACAGTGCTGGACACCCTATGCCAAACAACTAGCAAGACAGGAACACAACCCCATCCATTAGCAGAAAGGCTGCCTAAAATCATAATAAGGTCACAGACACCCCAAAACACACCACTGGACGAGGTCCTGCCCACCAGAAAGACAAGATCTGGCCTCCTCCACCAGAACACAGGCACCAGTCCACTCCACCAGGAAGCCTAAACAACCCACTGAACCAACCTTAGCCACTAAGGGCAGACACCACAAACAACGGGACTTACAAACCTGCAGCCTGTGAAAAGGAGACCCGAAATACAGGAACTGAAGCAAAATGAGAAGACAGAGAAACACACAGCAGATGAAGGAGCAAGGTAAAAACCCAACAGACCAAACAAGTAAAGAGGAAATAGGAAGTCTACCTGAAAAAGAATTCAGAATAATGATAGTAAAGATGACCCAAAATCTTGGAAATAGAATGGAGAAAATACAAGAAACGTTTAACAAGGACCTAGAAGAACTAAAGAGCAAACAAACAATGATGAACAACACCATAAATGAAATTTAAAATTTTCTAGAAGGAAGCAAGAGCAGAATAACTGAGACAGAAGAACGGATAAGTGACCTGGAAATAAAATAGTGGAAATAACTACTGCAGAGCAGAATAAAGAAAAAAGAATGAAAAGAATGGAGGACAGTCTCAGTGACCTCTGGAACAACATTAAATGCACCAACATTCGAATTATAGGGGTCCCAGAAGAAGAAGAGAAAAAGAAAGGGACTGAGAAAATATTTGAAGAGGTTATAGTTGAAAACTTCCCTAATATGGGAAAGAAAACAGTCAAATCAAGTCCAGGAAGCGCAGAGAGTCACATACAGGATAAATCCAAGGAGAAACACGCCAAGACACATATTAATCAAACTATCAAAAATTAAATACAAAGAAAGAATATCAAAAGCAGCAAGGGAAAAACAAAAAAAAAGCATACAAGGGAATCCCCATAAGGTTAACAGCTGATCTTTCAGCAGAAACTCTGTAAGCCAGAAGGGAGTGGTAGGACATATTTTAAAGTGATGAAAGGGAAAAACCTACAATCAAGAATACTCTACGCAGCAAGGATCTCATTCAGATTTGATGCAGAAATTAAAACCTTCAAAACAAGCAAAAGACAAGAGAATTCAGCACCACCAAACCAGCTGTATAACAAATGCTAAAGGAACTTCTCTAGGGAGGAAACACAAGAGAAGGAAAGGAACTATAATAACAAAAACAAATAACGTATTCTAACATATATATATGGAATCTAAAAAAAAATAATAATAATAATGGTTCTGAAGAACCTGAGGGCAGGACAGGAATAAAGACATAGATGTAGAGAATGGAGTTGAGGACACGGGGAAGGGAGAAGGGTAAGCTGGGACAAAGTGAGAGAGTGGCATGAACTTATAAATACTACCAAATATAAAATAGATAGCTAGTGAGAAGCGGCCACATAGCACAGGGAGATCAGCTCGGTGCTTTATGACCACCTAGAGGGGTGGGATAGGGAGGGTGGGAGGGAGATGAAAGAGGGAGGAGATATGGGGATGTATCTATATGTATATTTGATTCACTTTGCTATAAATCAGAAACTAACACACCATTGTAAAGCAATTATACTACAATAAAGTTGTTAAAAATAATAAAATAAAAATAAGAAATTTTAAAAAGTGAAAAAGTCTTATATTACCACATTTTTTTTTTGAAATAACTCTCCAAATAGAGGATTCAATGAAAATTCCGACTCTCAGATGTACCTAAAAATAAATGTTAGATTTGGTCATATAATTTAATGTTTGAAAAATGACACTTTCTGCAATCATTTACTTAGGAGCTCAACTAATTCTTAGCAGATAGATAATATAACTCTTCATTATTGATGATTATAAATTCTGACTACTTTATAACACATTTATAAAATCTTGACTTCATAATGTTTTTCCAGTCAGTTAACAATTTGTTTGTTATAAAAGAAGCTATAATGCCTTGATGAAAATACTGAATCGTTTACAAAATCCATGCAGCTTGAATTGTTCTCATAATCTCTTTGCAATTAGGGAACAAAGTGGTTTATATTATTTCATGTATTATTACTGATTCTGATCATTTAATTATCACTTAAGTTTAATCCAAATATTAACTTTGAGAGCTCACACATATTTTAGAACAAATATAAACAAAAAGACACCTTGGGTAATGGTTTATTATATTGATATAATTAAATAGCAGGCTGCCAATTAATAACACATGTATTATTGTGAATGCTTAAGCTAAAAGACAAAGAAAATTACATAAACGCAAAGAAAATTGCCAAACTGAAAACTGAAAGAATAAAAACTTTCAAGTGATTGTTTATAAGCAAACAACATGACTGAAGTTTTTTTTTCCTGTATGAAAAGAATGTAGTCTTAGACCATCACAAGGTAAACAATTCAATTAAATAATGAATTATTAAATAATAAATTGTTCTATTTTAAAATTTTGGACTAAATTTTTATGTGATGGGTAAGTGTAAATTTGAGAATACAGAGCATATAGATGTTCTTTCAACTTCTTTTGTACACATTGGATGCATAGTTCTGACACAGACTTCTTTCTCACAGGCTGCCAGGTTTCATAGAAATTACAGGACATGATAGCAGAAGTTCAAGACACACTATGAGAGAAAAGATAGTCTTACTGTTTTCTTTAACACCACCTAACTTTAGGTTCTTCACCAAGAATACCAAGATTTAGCGTAGAGGATTCTTTTAATGAAATAATTAAACTTGCATTGTCCATTTTTAATATTGCCTGAATTGTGCTCCTAAATGTATTTCCTATCTCAACAATTCGCCATGTATTTCATTTTGTCTGCATTTTGTTAAAGTTTAGCTTTCTTATAAATTTGTCTTTCTATGCTAAATATCTTAATATAGCAATTGTTTTACTATCATATAATGGTGGTGAAGACTCCATGGTCATAGAGACTTGGGATTGAAAACTTACCTGGTTATCTACTGTCTGTACTACATTTTTAAGTTGCTTAACTTCACTGAGATAGTTTTCTCATGGGTTGATGTAAAGATTGTGTGGTATGGATTAAATTATTACATGAACTACCTGGCATAGTGATCAATCAAGTGATAAATTCTCAACCTAAATTGTTCTTGTTTACAGAACTGCATATGTAGTTGTTTCAATATTTTTCAAATGCCTGACAAAGAGTTGGCATTTTCCTTAATAATCTATATATACCAGATGCCAAAGGTTGTTTTGATTTTCTCTAATAGAGTACTTTAAGAAGAGTGGGTATGATTGACAAAAACATGTGATTATTCCACTGTAACAATCTTAGGTGGATCTTTGTTCTTCATTATCCAGCAAGCTACTTTTATGGTGATGGAATAGAAATTTGCACCCCTAACGTTTACAGGATTTTATGGCAACGCTGATATGGATAGAGTAGGATAATTAGTTTAGAAATCCCACTAGGGGATTAAAGAGAGAAAGGGAATTTTAAGGGAGTTTGGGAGACTGTTGTAAGCTAATGACCACTCAAGTAAAGAATCCAGTAACCAAGCAACAATCTACATATGTGATTAAAGTACAAGACAGTAGATATGGGGTCTACATCTTGTTACATGAAGTCAGGGAGTTAAAAGTCCTTTTTAAAAAAAATTTTTTTTAAAGAATTTTTTGATGTGGACCATTTTTAAAGTCTTTATTGAATTTGTTACAATATTGCTTCTCTTTTATGTTTTGGTTTATTGGCCATGAGGAATGTGGGATCTTAGCTCCCTGACCAGGGATTGAACCCACACCCCCTGCATTGGAAGGTGAAGTCTGAACCACTGGACCACCAGGGAAGTCCCAATAGTCCTTGAAGAGTAGCATTTCTGCATGTAGCCAGGACAGGAATATAAGTGAAAGGGGAAAGAAACTAGGTGAAAGGGGATGTTATACTGAAATTGGAGATGAATTACCATATTTTAGTATATGTCACCACCCTTTTGCTAATATAGACATGATTTAAATAGTACCATGACAGTCCTGGTTAGACCATATAGGGTCAAAGGAGGAACTAATGGTGTACGCCTTGACATCTACCCAAGAATGAGGAAGAAGGTGGTCTTCTCCCCTCCCCGCTTATTCTTTGATTATAAAAGTGTAGCCCTCTTTGTTCTGGGGCTGCACCCTCTTGCCTGCATGCTCGTCCTCTCTCACAAGCCTCCTATGCTAATAAACTCACTCTTTCCCTGCCACTTTGCCTCACGCTGAATTCTTTCTGCATCGAGATAAAAGAACCTGAGCTTCAGTAAGTCCTGACACTAGGCAAGTGGTTTCAATTAAAAGGCAGTGGGTTCAAGTCCCCTCCGAAGTCAGGAATTGTGGGTTCAAGTCCCAACCTGAGGTGTGTCTGGGTTCGAGTCCCATCTGAAGGAATGTGGTTTCAACACCAATTTATGGCATCTCCTCATGGACGCCACTTAGCTTTTTATTTTACTAGGAAAGGAGAGTTGCAAAGACTTTTACTTAAACTTTCCCATCACTAAGGCCTTCATTTAGTGAAATACGAAGAGAACATATCTGCTCAAGTTACTGAATTCTACTTCAACTGTGCTTCTAGAACTTCGAATAGCACTACAAGTTATATTCACAGACTTACACTGCCCACTGATTGTGAGATGGCTTTCGGACAAAGGTTTACATAACCTATATCACTGTATCCAGTATTTTCCCATGAAATTCAGGCCAATCACTAAGTCATCCCTCCCACCATATCCTTTTCCTTTTGTCTCCATGTCTTGTTCCTCCCTGGAGAGTTTCTACACAATGTATTACTCATTGCTGGATAGCTGGGGGACACAGGAAAAGCTAATTCTTGTTTCCATTTTTATTGGTCACTATTTGATGTTTTCCCCATTATATAACCAGCCTTGTTTTGACTGTTGATTATTGTCAGCTTCTCTCCTTCCTAAGTCTTTATTGAGGTGTTTATTAACTGTCAGGGCCTCTGGTCACTAGGCACCTCACTAAGTAGTCCCCTCATCTGACTATCAAGACTATTCACCACTATATTATATTATTTTTAAATTTGTATTCTTCTAAGGTAAGGTAATTCATGGCCCTTAAGAAACTTGAGACTCCTAGTGGCATCTGAGCTCTATTCCCAACTCCAGATTTATGCAAATCTACTGACTAGCAGAGTTCAAGATGAGATCGGTGTCCCTTACTATTATACCAGGTCTTGTCTCTGTGTGTGTGTGTGTGTGTGTGTGTGTGTGTGTGTCTGTGTGTGTCTGTGTGTCTGTGTCTGTAGTGTGCCTATCTCTGTGTGTGTAGTCTTCCAAACATTCTAATTTTCCTGTGCTTCTCCTTTTTCAAATTCTCCTCCTTTGTCCAGCTCAGGGAATTTTATCTAGCATAAAGTAAGAAGCAAGGGTGAGAGGAAGAATTATTCTCCATTTGTCCCCATTTCAAATCCACCCTGTTTGACAACCAGATGGTGACTGTTGAATACAGAATTAAAATGAGGCATCTTTGTTCACTAATGTGAATTCTCTCTGGCTTTAGCCATCCATCTACCTGTTAATGGAAGGGTTTTCAAATGGTAGGGCAGGAAAGAACACATTAATTAATATTTTACTATTTTATGCTGCCCCAAATCAATATTTTACTTACCATCTCTCTATATATAATTTGTGTTTTTAAAACTAAGGTTTTTTAAATAGTTTTTAAAATTTTCCTGATTTATCATTATATGACTAAAGCTTCATCAAGAAGCACTGCCACTAAGATCTATCTTGGCTCTCACTTTATAACAGCTTACAATGATATCTTGATTTTCTTGAAAGTATGTTTTCTCTGTCAATTAGACATTACACATTTTGGGAAGGGAGGGAAATATTTATTAGCACATCAAAAATTCTATGATGAAATTTTTCTCAGGTAGTGAAATTTTTACATATTTCTAAGGGAAAATACATTTTTGATCTTATTAAATGTTACATAATTTACTCAACTTTATAGATTAAATGAAGCTTATGTCATAGATGTCCATGTAATTTTCTCTTTCACATGTTTAGTTTCCACTACATGTTTATCACTCTAGAAGTGACTATGCTTTGGGGGAAAAGAAATCATATTGTAAAAAATACACTGAGCTCTAATCAAAAGACCTGAGCATTAATTCTTGTTCTACTCTGTCACTACCATATGAAATCGGGCAAGTCATTGACCCAACTGAAATTTATTTATGTTCCAAAAAAAGTATAAAATTACCAAAAATTGTATTTATGAACTATTTTTTAGAAAATAACACTAATACACATTTATGTAAAAAGAAAGTATATATACAACTGCACATAACCTATGGTCTCAACTATATTCAGATATACATCATATATACATGGAGATGACATGAATAATGTGATATAAATCACCTTTGGTGGTGAAATTATAATGGATGTATTATAAGGGGTATATTTTATTTTTACCATATGAAAAACATTACATTAAAATTTTAAAAACTAGAAGAATAATGATAGTTAATAAGGCAAGATGGAAAATGCATGTGTATACACTTTGTAAGTTTTAAAGATTAATGCAAATATATGGCATTACAGGGGAAAAATAAATAGTAAACTCACTGGCAAAGAGGTTTATTAAAATAAATTAGAAGCTCTCTCGTGGCTAAAAGTAGCTTATCTAGGTTGATTTTAAAAATTAAAACATATTTAGGTGAAAATTAGTAATGCATAGTGTTTTCATTTTATGTTATCTCTTTGCACATGTTTCATTAAAATTTTATACATACATGGACATATAGCTAAAGATTATATATTGCTTCCTTCATAGACAGAGGTATTGACTGTAAGTATTTAAACTAATTACAGAGGACCTGCCAATATACCACTATGCTATCAGAGGGAACTGAACACAAGAGAAGCTGCAGAGGGGCTGGAAGAAAGAGAGGAGGCGGCTGACAGGTGGGGTAGGGTGTTGTTGAGTCTGTATGGAATAGAGCATAGTAAGAGTCAGTGTTAGAAGTCAATGAACCTCTTCTTCCTCACAGGCATGCCTGTGAAAATGGCACATTCATCAGCAGTTTGTTCATACATCACTTCACTGCTCAACCAGAAAAGTTTCTATATTTTTAGCATGTTTTCTTAGACTAAATTTATTAGCATATGATACCTATCAAAATTGTATCACTGTTACTCTCCTTCATTTTGACTGCTCTAAATGTATTCTCAAAGGAACTTTAAAATTAAGAGAAGAACAAATTAAATGTTAAATATCTGTGGATATTTGGGATATTTTATATCTCAATATCAAATATTTGAGAAAAGGGATCCTTTTAATTGAACAAATATGAGAAAGATGCTATAAAGCTCCAGTACCTTTAAAACAGGTATCCTGGTATATTCTTTCATTATTATTTAAATACATTGACTTAAAGTAACATATAGTTACATAGTAATTGGCTATCTATTTATTTATTTTAAAAATTAAGCGATTTCTAAAAATTAAGTATTATTTGAGTTTATCCAAATACCTCATGAATAATTATAACAGTTTTTTATTGAGCTAAATTGCTATTTTATATATGTAACATTTATTTAATTTCTTCCATTAACATGTTTGAATCTATAGGACGTTTTACCATAACATTATTTATGAACATTTGAAATGCCTACATTTCTTTATTTTCCTTTTACTTATAACTATATTTAAATATACTTATCTGGATATTAAGAGGGCACATATTAGTCTCCAGTTGACAACTGTTATTATTAAAAGGAAAAAATAAAAACTGACTATGCTCATGAATATTGTGCTTGACTCAATTTTGAATTAATTATGAAGCCACTGTGAAATGTGCAGATAACACAAGGAAACTCTATACATTAAATAAAGAGAATTTTCCTATTCCCTTCCAAGTTCATTAAAACAACATCCATTAGGCATTAATTTAAAAAAGAATATATCTGCCTTACAGTGTCTTTGAAACAATGAGTGTGACATCCAATAGAATTATTTGTTATTCAAAGTTTTAAGATATCTGAATTTGGAAACAAACTTTTAGTTTTGAATTACGTTACTATACCAAGAATTACAATGCCACTTAGCTAAACATTTTAAAATTTATTCTTAAATGATAAAATTCTACACTTTGTATAATAATCCTAGAAAATAAGATCTTATCTTTTTATAAGTGTGAACTGGGAATAGTTTCCTTAGAAGAATTTAATTGGTTAAACAAATGTGAGCAAAGACAGGTAAACCTCAGGTTTTACTGGCATACATTCATCTAAGCCCTCCAAATTCTGTAGTCATTACACAGAGATAGTCTAAATATGAATGTACCTAATTGGTAGAAATCTCTTAATGGAAGTTTGGGTTCAAACAGATGCAAATACAAAGGTCAGCGTGGGTGAACAATTTTAATCTATGATATTGGCAAATGCAAAGTGCAAGAGAATTAAAGTCCTAGAGACAGATGTGTTGAAGGAAAAGGCAGGGTCTGAAATCATGATTTAAAAGTGTGCTCAGGGTGTCCTAGAAGCTTTTCCATGACGATGCAAGAATGCAAATGGCATGCTTTTAAAAAGTGACAATAAAATGTCAGGAAGACTAGATAAGATTTGTTGGTGTCAAAATACGCCTTTGTTAATGGGATCTAGATATTTATGGTGAGAAAGTTTCCTAAGTTAAGCTAAGAAAAGTTCTGTGATTAGACATGTTTGAAATGCATTAATAGATATTCAAATTATGATCCTTAAGAGGAGCAAAACTGCTCACACACACACACACACACACACACACATACACACACACACACACACACACACAGTCACCTCTATGATAACGTGCATGGTATTTAAAGAAGAAGGCTTTATTTTTATATGGAAATAGTAGAAACAGTAAAATTAAATGAATAATACACAATTAGAACCTGATAGAAATATTTAATTTTGTAGATTCTGATAATGAGATATATTTATTTTTTCTGAACTGTACCAAACCAAACCTTGCTTTGGAGAGAAGTATACATTATTCAATTGAATACTATACATTATTCAATTGAAGGCTTACAACTTAGAAGTTTCTAAGTCAAAGTTCTTATTTATTTATTTATTTATTTATTTGCACTGGGTCTTAGTTGAAGCTTGCAGGATCCTTAGTTGTGGCTTGCCAGCTCCTTAGTTGTGGCATGTGAACTCTTAGTTGCTGCATGCATGTGGGATCTAGTTTCCCGACCAGGGATTGAACCTGGGACCCCTGAATTGTAAGCGTGGAGTCTTATCCACTGCACCACCAGGGAAGTCCCTCAACTTCTTTTTGATTTAATGTAAGAGCTGAATCAAAGCTAATGGTACTTGAAGAACAGTAACTGTGCAGTCTCATCTTCCAGTAGACTTGGTTTATTTACATGACAAGATCCTGGGCTTCACACCAATGAAATAACAGGATGAGCCTTTTTCAAGGTTTTGGAGAGGATGAGTTTACTTTACATGGGGAAATAACATAGTTAATTTGTGGCCAGAGAGTAAACCGTGGCAGATTAAAGATTGCCATATGTGTGTGTGTGTGTGTGTGTGTGTGTGTGTGTGTGTGTGTGTGTGTGTGTGTGTGTGTGTGTGTGTATTGTTTTTGCTACTTTTCTCATTGAGTTTTGGAATCAAATTCTACAAACCTTGAACGTGGGGAAGCCTGAGTGACTTGTTTGAACAACAGAATGGTGTAGAGTGATATATGAGACTCCTGAACCTAAGTGATAAGAAGATTTTAGCTTTCACCAGGCTTTTTGGAATGTTCATCATTAGAACTCAGTTTTCCTTCCGCTGGAGGAAGCCCAAGCCCATGCAGCTGTGTGCAAAGCTCCAGAAGGAAGGAACAACAATCTTCAAGCTAGTGCCTCCAGCTGAGACATCAGTCAACCACCAGCATCGTGTGCCATGTGTGAGCTTCATGGACAGTAGATACTGCAGCTGCATTTGGGCCATTTCTGTTGTTGTTCTGTGGAGGTGACAATGGCTGCCACCTGAGTCCTTCCCAACATGCAGATTTGTGGGAAAAATAAATAATTACTGTTCTTTTAAGTTATTACTTTGCAAAGGAGAAGTCGCAATGAGCTGCATGAGGTAGGAGAGGTGCAATCACAATAAAATCAAAACCCATAACTGCTGGGTGGGTGACTCACAAACTGGAGAACAATTATACCACAGAAGTACACCAACTGGAGTGAAGGTCCTGAGTCGCAAGTCAGGCTTCCCAACCTGGGGGTTTGGCAACGGGATGAGGAATTCCCAGAGAATGAGACTCTAAAGGGTAGCAGGATTTGACCGCAGGACTTCAACAGGACTGGGGGAAACAGAGATTCCACTCTTAAAGGGCACACACAAAGTAGTGTGCACATCGAGACCCAGGGGAAGGAGCAGTGACCCCAGGGGAGACTGAATCAGACCCCCCTGCTAGTGTTGGAGAGTCTCCTGTGGGGAGGGCGTGGCAGTGGCACCCCAAGGTGACAAAGACACTGGCAGCAGAAGTTCTGGGAAGTACTCTTTGGCGTGAGCCCTCCCAGAGTCCACCATTTGTCCCACCAAAGAGCCAGGTAGGCTCCAGTGCTGGGTTGCCTCAGACCAAACAACCAACAGGGAGGGAATCCAGCCCCACCCATCATCAGACAAGTGGATTAAAGTTTTACTGAGCTCTGCCCACCAGAGCAACACCCAGCTCTACGCACCACCAGTCCCTCCCACCAGGTAGCTTGCACAAGCCTCTTAGATAGCCTCATCCACCAGAGGGCAGACAGCAGAAGCAAGAACAACTACAACTCTGCAGCCTGTGGACCTAAAACCACATTCACAGAAAGACAGACAAAATGAAAAGGCAGAGGACTATGAACCAGATGAAGGAACAAGATAAAACCACAGAAAAACAACTAAATAAAGTGGAGACAGGCAACCACTTGGAACCTTCTGGAAAAGAAGGTTTTCCAGAAAAAGAATTCAGAATAATGATAGTGAAGACGATCCAGGACCTCAGAAAAAGAACGGAGGGAAATATCAAGAAGATGCAAGAAATGTTTAACAAAGATCTAGAAGAATTAAAGAACAAACAAACAGAGATGAACAATACAATAAGTAAAATGAAAACTACACTAGAAGGAATCAATAGCAGAATAACTGAGGCAGAAGAACGGATAAGTGACTTGGAAGACAGAATGGTGGAATTCACTACTGCAGAACAGAATAAAGAAAAAAAGAATGAAAAGAAATGAGGACAGTATAAGAGAGCTCTGGAACAACATTAAACACACCAACATTCTCATTATAGGGGCCCCAGAAATAGAAGAGTCAGAGAAATGACCTGAGAAAATATTTGCTGAGATTATAGCCGAAAACTTCCTTAACATGGGAAAGGAAATAGCCACCCAAGTCCAGGAAGTGCAGATTACCAGGCAGGATAAACCCAGGGAGAAACATGCTGAGACACATAGTAATCAAATTGACAAAAATTAAAACGAAGAAAAATTATTAAAAGCAACAGGGGAAAAATGAAAAACAACATACAAGGGAACTCCCATAAGGTTAACAGCTGATTTCTCAGCAGAAAATCTACAAGCCAGAAGGGAGTAGCACAATATATTTAAAGTGATGAATGGGATAAAACTACAAGCAAGATTACTCTACCCAGCAAGGATCTCATTCAGATTCAATGGAGAAATCAAAACCTTTACAGACAAGCAAAAGCTAAGAGAATTCAGCACCACCAAACCAGCTTTACAACAAATGCTAAAGGAACTTCTCTAGGCAGGAAACATAAGAGGAGGAAAAGAGGGCTTCCCTGGTGGCGCAGTGGTTGAGAGTCCACCTGCCGATGCAGGGGACGTGGGTTCATGCCCTGGTCCGGGAAGATCCCACATGTCATGGAGCGGCTGGGCCCGTGAGCCAAGGCCACTGAGCCTGTGCGTCTGGAGCCTGTGCTCCGCAACGGGAGAGGCCACAACAGTGAGAGGCCCGCGTACCGCAAAAAAAAAAAAAAAAAGAGAGAAGGAAAAGAACTACAATAACAAACCCCAAACAATTAAGAAAATGGTAATAGGAACATACATATCAATGACTACCTTAAATGTAAATGGATTAAATGTTCCAACCAAAAGACATAGACTGGCTGAATGAATACAAAAACAAACCCGTATATATGTTGTCTACAAGAGACCCACTTCAGAACTAGGAACACATACAGACTGAAAGTGAGTGGATGCAAACAGATATTCCATGCAAATGGAAATCAAAAGAAAGCTGGAATAGCAATACTTATATCAGATAAAATAGACTTTAAAATAAAGAATATTACAAGAGAGAAGGAAGGACACTACATAATGATCAAGGGATCAATCCAAGAAGATATAACAATTATAAATATATAACACCCAACATAGGAGTACCTCAATACATAGACAAATGCTAACAGCTATAAAAGAGGAAATCGACAGTAACACAATAAAAATGGGAGACTTTAACACCTCACTTACACCAATGGACAGATCATTCAGACAGAAAATTAATAAGGAAACACAAGCTTTACATGACACAATAGGCCAGATAGATTTAATTGATATTTATAGGATATTTATAGGACATTCCATCAGAAAACAGCAGATTACACTTTCCTCTCAAGTGCACAAGGAACGTTACCCAGGATCACATATTGGGTCACAAGTCAAGTCTCAGTAAATTTAAGAAAATTCAAATCGTGTCAGACATCTTTTCCAACCACAACGCTATGAGATTAGAAATAAATTACAGTAAAAAAAACATAAGAAAAACAAACAAATGGAGGCTAAACAATATGTTACTAAATAAACAAGAGATCACTGAAAAAATCAAAGAGGAAATCACAAAATCTAGAGACAAATGGCAACAAAAACACGATGATCCAAACCCTATGGGATGCAGCAAAAGAGGTTCTAAGAGGGAACTATACAGCTATAAAATCCTACCTAAAGAAACAAAAAAAGTCTCAAATAAACAATCTAAACTTACACCAAAAGGAACTAGAGAAAGAAGAACAAACAAAACCCAAAGTTAGTAGAGGAAAAGAAATCATAAAGATCAGAGCAGAAATAAATGTACTGGAAACAAAGAAAACAATAGCAAAGATCAATAAAACTAAAAGCTGGTTCTTTGAGAAGATAAACAAAATTGATAAACCTTTAACCAGACTCATCAAGAAAAAAGGGAGAGGACTCAAATCAATAAAATTAGAAATGGAAAAGTAGATGTTACAAGGGATACCGCAGAAATACAAAGCATCATAAGAGACTACTACAAGCAACTCTATGCCAATAAAATGGACAACCTGGAAGAAATGAACAAATTCTTAGAAAGGTATAACCTTCCAAGACTGAACCAGGAAGAAATAGAAAATAGGAACAGAACAATGACAAGTAATGAAATTGAAACTGTGATTAAAAATCTTCCAACAAACAAATGTCCAGGACCACATGGCTTCACAGGTGAATTCTATCAAACATTTAGAGAAGAGCTAACACCCATCCTTCTCAAACTCTTCCAAAAAACTGCAGAGGAAGGAACACTCCCAAACTCATTCTAGCAGGCCACCATCAACCAGATAGAGATACTACAAAAAATGAAAATTACAGACCAATATCACTGATGAATATAGATGCAAAAATCCTCAACAAACTACTAGAAAACAGAAGCCAACAACACATTAAAAGGATCATACACCATGATCAACTGGGATTTATCCCAGGGATGTGAGGATTCTTCAATATATGCAAATCAATCAATGTGATACACCATATTAACAAATTGAAGAATAAAAACCATATGATCATCTCAATAGATGCAGAAAAAGCTTTTGACAAAACTCAACACCCATTTATGATAAAAACTGTCCAGAAAGGGGGCATAGAGGGAATCTACCTCAACATAATAAAGGCCATATATGACAAACCCACAGCAAACTTCATTCTC
The DNA here is from genome assembly GCF_039906515.1 of Pseudorca crassidens. NCBI lineage: Eukaryota > Metazoa > Chordata > Mammalia > Artiodactyla > Delphinidae > Pseudorca > Pseudorca crassidens. Next base: position 10,451,789 of record NC_090307.1, read on the forward strand.
AATGGTGAAAAACTGAAAGCATTTCCTCTAAGATTAAGAACGAGACAAGGATGTCTACTCTTGCCACTATTATTCAACATAGTTTTGGAAGTCCTAGCGATGGCAATCAGAGAAGAAAAAGAAATAAAAGTAATACAAACTGGAAAAGAAGAAGTAAAAGTGTCACCATTTGCAGGTGACATGATACTATACATAGAGAATCCTAAAGATGCCACCAGAAAACTACTAGAGCTAATCAATGAATTTGGTAAAGTTGCAGAATACAAAATTAATGCACAGAAATCTCTTGCATCCTTATACACTAACAACGAAAGATCAGCAAGAGTAATTTCAGAAACAATCCCATTCACCGTTGCAACAAAAAGAATAAAATACTTAGGAGGTAAAAGACATGTACTCAGAAAACTATAAGATACTGATGAAAGAAATCAAAGATGACATAAACAGATGGAGAGATATACCATGTTCTTGGATTGGAAGAATCAATATTGTGAAAATGACTATACTACTCAAAGCAATCTACAGATTCATTGCAATCCCTATCAAACTACCAATGGCATTTTTCACAGAACTAAAAGAAAAAATTTCACAATTTGTATGGAAACACAAAAGACCCCGAATAGACAAAGAAATTTTGAGGGAAAAAAATGGAGCTGGAGAAATCAGACTCCCTGACTTCAGACTATATTACAAAGCTACAGTAATCAAAACAATATGGTACTGGCACAAAAACAGAAATAAAGATCAATGGAACAGGATAGAAAGCCCAGAAATAAACCCACGCACATATGGTCAACTAATCTATGACAAAGGAGGCAAGGATATACAATGGAGAAAAGACAGTTCTCTTCAATAAGTGGTGCTGGAAAAACTGGACAGCTACTTGTAAAAGAATGAAATTAGAACAATCCCTAACACCACACACAAAAATAAACTCAAAATGGATTAATGACCTAAATGTAAGGCCAGACACTATAAAACTCTTAGAGGAAAACATAGCAGAACACTCTGTTACATAAATCACAGCAAGATCTTTTTAAACGCACCTCCTAGAATCATGGAAATAAAAACAAAAATAAACAAATGGGACCTAATGAAACCTAAAAGGTTTGGCACAGCAAAGGAAACTATAAACAAGACAAAAAGACGACCTTCAGAATGGGAGAACATATTTGCAAACGAATCAAAGGACAAAGGATTAATCTCCAAAATATATAAACAGCTCATGCAGCTCAAAATCAAAAAAACAAACAACCCAATCAAAACATGGGCAGAAGACCTAAATAGACATCTTTCCAAAGAAGACATACAGATGGCTAAGAGGCACATGGAAAGCTGCTCAACATCACTAATTATTAGAGAAATATAAATCAAAACTACAGTGAGGCATCACCTCACACTGCTTAGAATGGGCATCATCAGAAAATCTACAAAGAACAAATGCTGGAGAGGGTGTGGAGAAAAGGGAACCCTCTTGCACTGTTGGTGGGAATGTAAATTGATACAGCCACTGTGGAGAACAGTATGGAGGTTCCTTAGAAAACTAAAAGTAGAATTACCATATGACCCAGTAATCCCACTACTGGGCAAACACCCAGAGAAAACCATAATTCAAAAAGACATATGCACCCCAATGTTCATTGCAGCACTATTTACAATAGCCAGGTCATGGAAACAACCTAAATGCCCATCAACAGACGAATGGATAAAGAAGATGTGGTACATATATACAATGGAATATTACTTAGCCATAAAAAGGGATGAAACTGCGTCATTTGTAGAGACGTGGATGGACCTAGAGACTGTCATACAGAGTGAAGTAAGTCAGAAGGAGCAAAACAAATATCGTATATTAATGCATATATGTGGAACCTAGAAAAATGTTGTATATGAACCGGTTTGCAAGGCAGAAATAGAGACACAGATGTAGAGAACAAACGTTTGGACACCAAGGGGGGAAGTGAGGAGTGGGCGGTGGTGGTGGGATGAATTGGGAGATTGGGATTGACATATATACACTAATATGTATAAAATTGATAACTAGTAAGAACCTGCTGTATAAAAATAAAATAGAATTCAAAACAAAAAAGTTATTACTTTGCCAAACACAGTATATAAAAGTCACTTCTCACATTGCATCCACACTGAAATATGCACGTATCCTTCTATTCTGAGGCCTCATATCCCAAGCATTCCCTTGATTTTCTCCTAATCTTGTCTCCAAAGCTTATTCAGGTCTATTGGCACATTTGCAGATAGGTTTACATTCCTACTGAGAGTTCAGGAGATTTTCAGAGCTTCTCAGGCCCATTATTTAGAGCCTCAGCTCAGTCACTGCTGTTTTGAGGCATGTGGATCTCCTGGCAATATTCCTGGAGGCTACCTTTAGGAGCTAGTCGATAACTCCTCTATTCTGAGATTCCCAAACATAAACGGCGGTTCTTTTTTTTTTTCTTTCATTCTCCTAGATTCAAGGGCTACAAACTTCATACCCACATTTAAGTTCAGGTTAAGCCTTATCCAATTCTCATTGGCTGGATGAGATTTAACCCTCTTTTAGGAAGGCATTTCTTTCCAAACATCATTCTGCATTACCCCTTTTTCTACCTTCTGAATTTCTTTGTACAAAGTTTCCAAAATTCTCAGCCCATGGGACTGAAAAAAATTATTTGATAAAATTATATCTTGAAGTTGAAACCCCTCTACAGGTAGAGTTTGTTTTTTTTTTTTTTAATGCATTGCAAGAGTCTCTTTTAGAACTCAGCATTAGAAAGTAGATCATTTATTTTCAACTACATCATTCTTCACTAGACAGTATATATACAAAATCTTGGTTACTGAATCAATAGTGGGAGCAGTGTCATGAGCACAGGGAAGTAAAGGTAGTTCAACTTTGATTTTCACTCAAAATAGTTTTAATAATAACAATAATAATAGTAATAATAGAGCCTGGCTGCCTTTAGAGACAAGTTTATGATAGAACAGCATTTTTTTTTTACACCAGGAACCAGTGTCTTGCTTTAATGTTATCAGCCTAATAATCAAGTCACCAGGAATACTTAGAGCCTCAAAAATGTTTTATCTATTTAATTCTCACCCTTACCCCCAAATGTCACTAGCTGTTTGTACAAGTGCAATTACAGGAAATTGCTCTAGCAGAAAGATTTTTGGCAATCACCGTAAAAAATGATCAATAGTACATCAGGCTGATGGTGGTGTAAACTTTAATGCAAGGAATGAACGTTTGCTATAAATGCTTCTCACCAGAAATGTTGGCAATTATACAAAATATTTAAACCTCAGTAGGTTGTGAGAAGTAAGCCTAATAGTTTGAACTCCCAGAACCTAAGTATAGTAATATTCAGAATGATATTATGTGAAAATAAACTACATAGTTTATATATTCTATAAAATCTCTCCTTTCTATATTTTATGAAAAGGCTCTTTGCCTTAATGAATAGGAACATTAAAGCCTAAATTTTCTCCCATCATTTGGGAGTCCTTTGACAAATGGAGGCAGTACTTCTGGAGTTCTTCCAACAATAATGATTAAGCAAGACAAGTAAGCAGAAGGTCGCCCGGAAGGAGAGAGCTCATCTACATAGACATTTCTAATTTCCTTTGGTGTCTCCTATCTCTGCTCTGACATCCTTAACCCTTATACTTTTTGTACTCCCTTTAAGGTATCTAATCTCTGGCACTGATATGACTAAACTTTTTTTTTTTAATTTGACATCGCAAATAACCAATGGACTAGTATCCTAAGGTAAATTAGTTTCTAAAAAAAGCAACTCTAATATATGTGATGCATTGAAGACACAATTGTGTTTTGGTGTATTTTCTACTTGTCCTTGACAACTGATGGTCACTATCGAAGGAAAAAAAAAATATATGAATGACCTTTGTTCCAGTATTGGCTGATAATCAGATGTTTGAAATTTAGAACACATTTTCTTACAGAAATTATATTATCCATAGACTTATGAAAACCCAGGTTCTTAGTTTGCCAGGATGAATGTTCAGTGTTGCAGTTTGACCAGTGATTTCTAAGTGCCAAATAGAAGGGAGCCTTTGAATCAATGGACAGTTAGCTATAACAGATTGAAGTTTCTAACTCATAAGAAATACAAGGATATTTTTATGAAACTTTTAAAAATACATATTTTCAAACTTTCATATTTCAAATAGCCAACATGATGTTCACTGATAGTTTTTCTATTAAAATAAGGATTTATAAATATAATTTCCATTATTTTTACTTTTAAAACCCTGATTATTTCAATAAATTGGAAAGAGATATAATATTCATTTATTCAAAAATATTTACTGGAGGCTCTGACTTCGGAGGTCAAATCCCAGGGAGAGGACTGGGGTTGGCGGCGTGAACACAGCCTGAAGGAGGCTAGTGCACCACAGCTAGCCGAGAGGGAGTCCAGGAAAAAGTCTGAAACTACCTAAGAGGCAAGAGACCATTGTTTCAGGGTACGTGAGGAGAGGGGATTCAGAGCACCACCTAAACGAGCTCCAGAGATGGGCACGAGCCCCGCTATCAGCACAGACCCCAGAGACGAGCATAAAATGCTAAGACTGCTGCTGCACCCACCAAGAAGCCTGTGTGCAAGCACAGTTCACTATCTACACCTCCCCTCCCAGGAGCCTGTAGAGCCCGCCACTGACAGGGTCCCGTGATCCAGGGACAACTTCCCTGGGAGAACACACAGTGCACCTCACACTGGTGCAATGTCACACTGATCTCTGCCTCCGCAGGCTCGCCCCACATTCTGTACTACTACCTCCCCCCGGCCTGAGTGAGCCAGAGCCCCCGAAGCAGCTGTTCCTTTAACCCCGTCCTGTCTGAGTGAAGAACAGATGCCCTCAGGTAACCTACAAGCAGAGGTGGGGACAAATCCAAAGCTGAACACCAGGAGCTGTGCGAACAAAGAGAGAAAGGCAAATCTCTCCCAGCAGCCTCAGGAGCAGAGGATTAAATCTCCACAATCAACGTGTGTACCCTGTATCTCCGAAATACCTGAATAGACGACGAATCATCCCAAAATTGAGGCGGTGGACTTTAGGAGCAAATGTAGACTTGGGGTTTGCTTTCTGCATCTAATTTGTTTCTGGTTTTATGTTTATCTTAGTTTAGTGTTTAAAGTTTATTATCACTGGTAGATGTGTTCATTGACTTGGTTGCTCTCTTCCTTTCTTTTTATATATATATATTTTTTTCTTTTTTCTCTTTTTTATGACTGTGTATATGTATGCTTCTTTGTGTGATATTTCTGTATAGCTTTGATAGCTTTGATTTTGCTATTTGTCCTACAACTCTGTCTTCTTTTTTTTTTTTTTTTTTTTTAGTATACTGTTTAGCACTTGTTATCATTGGTGGCTTTGATTTTTCATTTGGTTGTATTTTTTTCTTTCTTTCTTTCCTTTTTCCTCCTTTTTCTTCTGAGTCATGTGGCTGCAAGGTATTGTGCTCCAGCTGGACGTCAGGCCTGTGCCTTGAGGTGGGAGAGCTGAGTACAGCACATTGGTACACCAGAGATATCCCAGCTCCAGGTAATATCAAATGCAAAAGCTCTCCCAGAGATCTCCATTTCAACGCAAAGACCCAGCTCCACTCAACGACCAGCAAGCTACAATGCTGGACACCCCGTGTCATAAAACTAGCAAGACATGAACATAACCACACCCATTAGTTGAAAGGTTGCCTAAAATCATAATAAGGTCACAGACACCCCAAAACACACTACCGGACATTCTGCCCACCAGAAAGACAAGATCCAGCCTCATCCACCAGAAAACAGGCACCAGTCCACTACACCAGGAAGCCTACACAACTCACTGAACAAACCTTAGCCACTAGGGGCAGATACCAAAAACAACAGAACTTTGAAACTGCAGCCTGCAAAAAGGAGACGCCAAACACAGTAAGTTAAGCAAAATGAGAAGACAGAGAAACACACCGCAGATAAAGGAGCAAGGCAAAAACTCACCAAACCAAACAAATGAAGAGGAAATATGCAGTCTACCTGAAAAAGAATTTGGAGCAATGATACTAAAAATGATACAAAATCCTGGAAATAGAATGGAGAAAATACAAGAAATGTTTAACAAGGACCTAGAAAACCTAAAGAGCAAACAAACAATGATGAACAACAAAATAAATGAAATTAAAAATTCTCTAGAAAGAATCAATAGCAGAATAACTATTCTGCTATTGAGGCAGAAGAACAGATAAGTGACCTGGAAGATAAAATAGTGGAAATAACTACCGAAGAGCAGAATAAAGAAAAAATAAAAAGAATTGAGGACAGTCTCAGAGACTTCTGGAACATATTAAACGCACCAACATTCAAATTATAGGGGTCCCAAAAAAAGAAGAGAAAAAGAAAGGAATTGAGAAAATATTTGAAGAGATTATAGTTGAAAACTTCCCTAATATGGGAAAGGAAATAGTTTAGGAAGCACAGAGAGTCTCATACAGGATAAAACCAAGGAGAAACATGCCAAGACACATATTAATAAAACTATCAAAAATTAAATACAAAGAAAAAATATTGAAAGCAGCAAGGGAAAAGCAACAAATAACATACAAGGGAATCCCCATAAGGTTAACAGCTGATCTTTCAGCAGAAACTCTGCAAGCCAGGAGGAAGTGGCAGGACATATTTAAAGTGATGAAAGGGAATGATGAAAGGGAAAAACCTACAACCAAGAATATTCTACCCAGCAAGGACGTCATTTAGCTTCGACGCAGAAATTAAAAACTTTACAGACAAGTAAAAGCCAGGAGAATTCAGCACCAACAAATCAGCTTTACAACAAATGCTGAAGGAACTATTCAAGGCAGGAAACACAAGAGAAGGAAAAGACCTACAATAACAAACCCAAAACAATTAAGAAAATGGTACTAGGAACATACATATTGATAACTACCTTAAATGTAAATGGATTAAATTCTCCAACCAAAACATATAGACTGGCTGAATGGATACAAAAACAAGACCTGTATATATGCTGTCTACAAGAGACCTACTTCAGACCTCGGGACACATACAGATTGAAAGTGAGGGGATGGAAAAAGATATTCCATGCCAATGGAAATCAAAAGAAAGCTGGAGTAGCAATTCTCACATCACACAAAATAGACTTTAAAACAAAGAATATTACAAGAGACAAAGACGGACACTACATAATGATCAAGGGATCAATCCAAGAAGAAGATATAACAATTGTAAATATTTATGCACCCAACATAGGAGCACCTCAGTACATGAGGCAAATGCTAACAGCTATCAAAGGGGAAATCGACAGTAACACAATCATATAGGAGATATTAACACCCCACTTTCATGAATGGGCAGATCATCCAACATGAAAATAAGTAAGGAAACACAAACTTTAAATGATACATTAAACAAAAGGGGCTTAATTGATATTTATAGGATATTCTATCCAAAAACAACAGAATACACTTTCTTATCAAGTGCTCATGGAACATACCCCAGGATAGATCATACCGTGGGTCACAAATCAAGCCTTGGTAAATTTAAGAAAATTGAAATAGTATAAAGTATCCTTTCTGACCACAACGCTGTGAGACTAGATAGCAATTACAAGAAATATGTAAGAAATACAAACACATGGAGGTTAAACAATACACTACTAAATAACCAGGAGATCACTGAAGAAATCAAAGAGGAAATCAAAAAATACCTAGAAACAAATGACAATGAAAACACGACGACCCAAAGCCTATGGGATGCAGCAAAAGCAGTTCTAAGAGGGAATTATAAAGCAATACAATCCTACCTCAAGGAACATCTCAAATAAACAACCTAACCTTACACACAAAGCAATTAGAGAAAGAAGAACAAAAAGACCCCAAAGTTAGCAGAAGGAAAGAAATCTTAAAGATCAGATCAGAAATAAATGAAAAAAAATGAAGGAAATGTTAGCAAAGATCAATAAAACTAAAAGCTGGTTCTTTGAGAAGATAAACAAAATTGATAAACCATTAGTTAGACTCATCAAGAAAAAAAGGGAGAAGACTCAAATCAGTAGAAATAGAAATGAAAAAGGAGAAGTAACAATACGCTGCAGAAATACAAAGGATCATGAGAGATTACTACAAACAACTATATGCCAGTAAAATAGACAATGTGGAAAAAATGGACAAATTCTTAGAAAAGCACAACCTTCCAAGACTGAACCAGGAAGAAATAGAAAATATAAACAGACCAATCACAAGCACTGAAATTGAAAATCTGATTATAATCTTCCAACAAACAAAAGCCCAGGACCAGATGGCTTCACAGGCAAATTCTATCAAACATTTAGAGAAGAGCTAACACCTATCCTTCTCAAACTCTTCCAAAATATAGCAGAGGGAGGAACACTCTCAAACTCATTCTATGAGACCACTATCACCCTGATACCAAAACCAGAGAAAGATGTCACAAAGAAAGAATATTACAGGCCATGTCCTTGAACTTCATATAGATGGAACCGTACAGTGGTTCTCTTTGGGTTGAGATTCACCCATGTAGTTGCTTCAGTAGTTCCAATAGCTTCAGTAGTTCCAATAGCTTGCATCCATAGTTGATTTTTTTTTCATTTCTGTGTATTGTTCTTAATGGACACTTGGGTTTCAAGTCGGGGGATATTATGAATAAAGCTGCTGTGAACATTCTCAGATTTGCCTTTTGATAGACATAAGCACTCACTTCTCTTGAACATATATCCATGAGTGGAATTTCTGTGTCACAGAGTATTATTACCTTTAGCAGACATTTCTTCTGAACTGATCATATCACTTTACATTCCCACCGGCAATGTAAGAGAATTTAAATACAGATTCTGGATTGTTTTACAGGTTTTCATAAAGTTTATTCAAAATGTAATAAAAAGAAAAGAAAAGAAAACTACAGGCCAATATCACTGATGAACATAGATGCAAGAATCCTCAAGAAAATACTAGCAAACAGAGTCCAACAGCACATTAAAAGGATGATACACCATGATGAAGTGGGGTTTAACCCAGGAATGCAAGGATTCTTCAATATACACAAATCAATCAATGTGATACACCATATTAACAAATTGAAGGAGAAAAATCGTATGATTATCTCAATAGATGTAGAAAAAGCTTTCAACAAAATTCAACACCGTTCATGATAAAAACCCTCCAGGAAGTAGGCATAGAGGGAACTTACCTCAACATAATAAAGGCCATATATGACAAACCCACAGCCAACATCATTCTCAATGGTAAAAAACTGAAACCATTTCCACTAAGATCAGGAACAGGACAAGATTGTCCACTCTCACCACTATTATTCAATATAGGTTTGGAACTTTTAGCCACAGCACAGAGAAAAAAAAGAAATAAAAGGAATCCAAATCAGAAAAGAAGTAAAGCTGTTACTATTTACAGATGACACAATACTATCCACAGAGACCCTAAAGATGCTACCAGAAAACCACTAGAGCTAATCAGTGAATTTGATAAAGCAGAAGGATACAAAATTAATGCACAAATATCTCTTGCATTCCTATACATTAATGATGAAAAATCTGAAAGAGAAATGAAGGAAATACTCCCATTTACCATTGCAACAAACAGAATAAAATAAGTAGGAATAGTCCTACTTAAGGGGACAAAAGACCTATATGCAGAATACTATAAGGCACTGATGAGAGAAATTAAAGATGATACAAACAGATGGAGAGATATACCATGTGCTTGGATTGGAAGAATCAACACTGTGAAAATGACTATACTCTCCAAAGCAATCTACAGATTCAATAAATCCTTATGAAACTAACTACCAGTAGCATTTTTCACAGAAGTAGAACAAAAAATTTCACATTTTGTATGGAAACACAAAGGACCTGAATAGCCAAAGCAATCTTGAGAAGGTAAAATGGAGCTGGAGGAATCATGCCCCTAGACTTCAAACTATACTACAAAGCTACAGTAATCAAGACAGTATGGTACTGACACAAAAACAGAAATATAGATCAATGGAACAGGACAGAAAGCCCAAAGATAAACCCACACACATATGGTCACCTTATGTTTGATAAAGGAGGCAAGAATATACAATGGAGAAAATACAGCCTCTTCAATAAGTGGTGCTGAGAATACTGGACAGCTACATATAAAAGAATGAAATTAGAACACTCCCTAACACCATACACAAAAAAGAAACTCAAAATGCATTACAGACATAAATGTAAGGCCAGACACTATAAAACTCTTAGAAGAGAACATAGGGAGAACACTCCATGGCATAAATCACAGAAAAATCCTCTTTGACCCACCTCATAGAGCAATGGAAATAAAAACAAAAAGAAACAAATGGGACCTAATGACACTTAAAAGCTTTTGCACCGCAAAGGAAACGATACACAAGACAAAAAGACAACCCTCAGCATGGGAGAAAGTATTTGCAAATGAAGCAATGGACAAAGGATTAATCTCTAAAATTTTCAAGCAGCTTATGCAGCTCAATATCAAAAAAACAAACAATCCAATCCAAAAATGGGCAGAAGACCTAAATAGACATTTCTCCAATGAAGATATACAGATTGCCAACAAACACAAGAAACAATGCTCAACATCACTAATCACTGGAGAAATGCAAATCAGAACTACAATGAGGTATCACCTCACACCAGTCAGAATAGCCATCATCAAAAAATCTACAAATAATAAATGCTGGAGAATGTGTGGAGAAAAGGGAACCCTCTTGCACTGCTGGTGGGAATTTAAATTGATACAGCCACTATGGAGAACAGTATGGAGGTTCTTTAAAAAACTAAAAATAGAACTACCATATGACCCAGCAATCTCACTACTGAGCATATACCCTGAGAAAACCATAATTCAAAAAGAGTCATGTACCACAATGTTCATTGCAGCTCTGTTTACAATGGCCAGGACATGGAAGCAACCTAAGTGTCCACTGACAGATGAATGGATACAGAAGATGCAGCACAAATATACAATGGAATATGACTCTGCCATAAAAAGAAACAAAATTGAGTTATTTGTAGTGAGGTGGATGGACCCAGAATCTGTCATCCACAGTGAAGTAAGTCAGAAAGAGAAAAACAAATACCACATGCTAACACGTATATATGGAAATAAAAAAAAAAATGGCTCTGAAGAACCTGAGGGCAGGACAGGAATAAAGATGCAGACGTAGAGAATGGACTTGAGGACACGGTGAGGGGGAAGGGTAAGCTGGGACGAAGTAAGAGAGTGTTACGGCCATATATATACTGCCAAATGTAAAACAGATAGCTAGTGGGAAGCAGACGCATGGCACAGGGAGATCAGCTCGGTGGTTTGTGACCGCCTAGAGGGGTGGGATAGGGAGGGTGTGAGGGAGGGAGATGCAAGAGGGAAGAGATATGGGAACATATGTATATGTATAACTGATGTACTTTGTTAGAAAGCAGAAACTAACACACCATTGTAAAGCAATTATACTCCAATAAAGATGTTAAGAAAAATAAATAATATACATAAGTATTAAAAAAAAGAATATTTACTGATAACCTGCCATGTGTCGGGACTGGGACTTATTCTAGAAACCAGATATGCAACTATGAATGGTGCAGGAAAGGCATCTGCCCTTGTGCACTTACATTTTATTTGGTAACCAACAATAAAGACAGGTGATTTCAGAAAATGTCTCCCTGGGAAGTGATATTTAAGTTAGACATTTAATGCTGAGAAGGTACCATCCACGTGAATATACTGAAAATAATGTTCCGGAAAGAATGAATATCTTGCTTGTGTAAAGGTACTCATCTATGAATGAAGTTGGTATATGCAGGGATAGAAAAGAAAGAAAGAATTATTGGAACACCACAAAAAAGAGTATATAAGGTACAAGATGACATTAGAAGGAAGAGTCTAAATCATTTAGGGTTTTGAGGGTCATTGTAAGCAGTTTGGGTTTTCATCTAAATACAGTCATTCGAGAGGTTTTAGAAGATTCCCTTTATTACAAAGCAAGATATTTAAATAGGAATTAGTTGCAATAAATGTGAGGACTATGAAAAAAGGAAAATAAAAGGCAACTACCTCCAAACGCACAGTGTTATATATATATATATCTGTTAAATGATTTTGAGAAAAAAATTCCATTCAAAATGCAACAATAATATCAGACTTCTTATGAAATAGAAAAACGAGAGACATCATTTGCAAGAATATAGAATATCTGCTGCTTACAGCATTATTCACCATGAAGAGCTTTATACTGAAACAGAATGGAAAAAAAGCAAAAAAAGCAAAAATGTCAAGCCTTGTAGTAATTATTAAAAACAGGAATTATTAAAAACAGGAATATGATCCTGAGTTAGAACCAAAAAAAATTCAATAATTTTTTCACATAATTGTGTATATTACAGCGGACTGCTTTTTGGTGTCTCATTCTTGGGGTAGTCAGGGCTATTTTGTTTCTTTCTTTTGTTTTACAGTTGATGAATGAAATGAACCTATTTGTGTCATTCAAGAAAAATTTCCAAGTCCGTTCACAGGTGGACACTTTTGTGATTGAAGTCATGGCTCATTTAAATTGTTGAATATTTTCACATGAGAAAAAATTATGATTTTAATAATTCATTCCAGTAAAACAGATTTAAGGAAACTCATTCTATTGGTGTCATCCTTCTATGCTTAAACAACTTTCCAGAAATCAAATTGATGGCCTGATCCACTTTTGCAAAATGTGGATGATTAAAGAAAATCATCTAATTTCAACCTTTATGACTTAACACTTTTCAGTTCATTTTTCTCAATTATTATGGAGTGTGAATGAAAAACTGATAGAGGAAACTATTAAAATGCAGTACAAAAGAATATTAAAAATTACAAGATTTCAGTTTCTGTTCAGAGACAGAGAGCTAGAAAGATGTCATTCTCACCCTTACAAAAAAAGAAGCTGGAAAGACTTCAAGTTATAGATTTGTTGTGAACCCATAGGAAAACTGATACCTAAGGGCAAATGTCCATGCCAAATTCTGGATCTGGATCTCAGACTTCAGTGAGACACAAAAATTGAGGATTTGCTTCCCTGTGTAAAAGCACCAAAGGCCCCGTAAAGCCTGGAGGGATGCTGCAGAAAATGTGACTAGAAGTTTTGACAAATTGCTGGAGGAAGAGTGTGGGCAAGCATGAGAGTGTGACACTCCTAGGGAACACAGCATAGAGAAGTTCCCATCCCCTTGTTGTATTTGCCTCCAGGAACCTCATCAGGCTCTCAGTGGGCTGATTCTGAAGAATCAGGAGAAGTTCCACTGCCCCACTCTGCCCTACCCCAAATGGTATCAATACAAACTGGTGCATGGGAAGAACAGCCACTGCTAAAACCACCCAGACACGCTGACCCTATATCCTTAGGCCACTTTTTTAAAGGCAGCAAATTTAAACAAAAATAATTATAAATATGTATTTTCCTAATGGAACTAAACTTTAATAACTGAAAGATATCTAGACAATCTGTAAATATTTGGAAATTAAGAAAAATCCCCTTCAAACAACTATGGGACAAAGAGGAAGTGTCAGGGTAAATTAAAAACAAAAACAAACTTTTGAACTAAATCAAAATAAGGATACAATGTATCAAAATTTGTAAGTACAGCTAAAGCAATGCTTAAAGGGAATTATTTTTCACAAGTGCACATAATAGAAAAGAAGAAAGACCTAAAATGAATAACCTAAGCTCCCACCTTAGGAGAGTAATGGAAAAAATGCATATTAAACCTAAGCACAGCCGAAGGATTAAAATAATAAAAATTAGAGGAGAAAACAATGAAATTGAAAACAGGAAAACAGTAGAGAGAATGAGGGAAAGAGAAAGCTAGGTTCCTTAAATATATAAATGAAATTGATTAAAAACATGAACCACAACACATATCTTACACCACACATAAAAATTAACTCAAAATCAATCCTAGACTTAAACACAAAATATAAAATAATAACATTTCTGGAAGAAAATATAGAATATCTATGTGGCCTTAAGTTGGAAATATTAACATGCAAGAAATTATGGAAGTGCACAAAAATACAAGGATAGGGATGAGTCAAAGGGACAAAGGGATCCCTAATGGCTAAATGTGGAAGTATTTTAGCAAAAAAATGAACAACATAATGCTAGATTATAATCCAAAGTATAAAATAAACATACTTAAATCTCTACTGATATAAATAAATGAGCAAAGAATGAATAAATGTGGAAGGAGACAAATCCTACAGAAGTATCCCAAATAATATTATAGATACTCCCATTTCAGGAGGTATTAGTTAGCTCTCCACATCCACTGTGTGAAATGGATTTATTTGTAGAGCACAGAAAGGGAAAATTCATACCTTTCCAGTGGAGAAGTCTGGGTCTCACTATTCTAACCACGTGACCAAGTTGAAGTCACCAACCTTGCAGCCTCTGATGAGATGTGACAAAAAGGGCAAATCACTTCTGTGGTATTCCTTCCAAAGACCCTTAACTCTAATCTCATCATGAGTTAGAAACTTTAGAAAAACTCAAACTGAGTAAAATTGAGGGACGTTCTACAAAATATTTGCCAAGTACTCCTCAAAACTGTCAAAGTAAATGAAAAACAGGGAAAGATTCAGAAACTGTCATAAACCTCATTAGGCTAAGTGGACATGATCACTACATGCAATGTTGTATTCTGGATTAGATCCTGGAATTTGGAAGAGTACATTCATGGAAAAAATGATGAATCTAAATAAAGTCCGGAGGCTATGTAATAGTAATGTAACAGCGCTGGTTTCTTAGATGTGACAAAGGTATCATGGTAACGTAAGAGGACAACATTAGGGGAAACAAATTCTGTGAAGGGTATACTGAATTTCTCTGCACCATCTTGCACTTTTCTGTAAGTCTAAAATTATTCAAAAAAAAAAGTTTATGAGAAAAACTATGGCTCTATATTTCTACACTTTAAGTATTAAAACATCTGGAATTGTTCCTATTTTCTACTGATACTGGTATTATAAAACTGAACAAAGTTAAATGACAAATGGCAAGGTTAATATCTAAATTTCATATTGTACAATGCAACATTAGACATAAGAACTAAGATTGATCTAGTCCTGTAGAAGAGAGATGCTGGGTTTCCTGTTACAAATCAGAGAAGTTACAATTATATACGCTGATTTAGTATTTATCTCTTTTTTAAATTTTGAACTTAAAAACTTTATTGGTCAAAATCAAACATATTTGCATTACAGCACATAATATTTGTATGTGTGATACTGTGATTTATAAGAAGAAATATATATTTGGTCTTTATACCCTTTCCCCCAACAGAGCTCCTAAAACCTTGGAGCTTAAGTGAAGAGAGTGATAAAGGTATCTTATGTTATGTTAATGAGGTGAGTTTGGGATCCACCTAAGGATGGAGCTGGTTGCTAGAAGAATGAACCTTGTGATTAGAGAGTTGGAACTTTCAATCCCACCCTCCCTGACATCCAGGAAGTGGGGAGGGGCTGGAGGTTGAATCAATAACCAATGGTCAATGGTTTAATTAATCATGCCTATGTAATGAAGCCTCCACAAAAGCCAAGAAGGACAGGGTTTGGAGAGCTTCCAGATTGGTGAACACGTGGAGATTTGGGGAGAGTGGTGATTTGGAAAGGGCAAAGAAGCTCTGTGTCCTTTCCCCTTACCTCCTTCTGTACATCTCTTCCACCTGCCTATTGAGTTATATCCTTATATAACACACCAGTGACTTAATAAGTAAAATATTTCTCTGAGTTCTATAAGCTGCTCTAAAAAATTAAACCAACCCAAGGAGAAGGGTGTTGTAATCTCGAATATATAGCTAGTGGGTAAGAAGCTCAGATCATAACCTGGGCTTGCAACTGGCATCTGAAGTGTGTGTGTGTGTGTGTGTGTGTGTGTGTGCGTGCGTGTTGGGGGTTTGGGAGGAGTCTTGTAAGACTGAGTCCTTAAACTGGAATCTGATTCTATCTATGGGTAGTTAGTGCCAGAATTGAGTTGAATTGAGCTGGCCACATAATCAGAGAAGTTAGCAGCCACCTCAAGTGGCCAAAAAAGGGGGCAGCTGAACAGACCTGGCACTGGGGTTCTCCAAACTGGTAAATGTCTTTTAGTATAATGTGTATCAAAGAAACACTGGAGTTGCCCCCATGAAAATAAAGGTGCGAGAGAAGATCACTCCATCTGAGAAGGGCAGAGGGGATGGAATCGAGCACAGTGCAAAAATTGAAGAAATTTTATTCCCTTAATTTTTTTTCTTACTATAAATCAAGAAATGAGATCATTAGTGAGAATGAAATATGTAGTTAGGAGTTTAGGACCTTGGGAGACTAAAGCTAAGTAGAAATATCTTTTGTGCTATTTAGAAAATGATTTTTTTTAACCTAAAAATATGGTAATAGAGAAACAGATAATTCTCAGTCCTGGAAATAAATGAGAGGTATAGAATGTGAGCATAACTTCTTATAGGTCTGCTTACTTTGCACCTTAGGAATCTCAGTTTTGCTTTATATATATATATATATATATATATATATATATATATTTTAACATCTTTATTGGAGTATAATTGCTTTACAATGTTGTGTTAGTTTCTGCTATGTAACAAAGTGAATCAGCTATATGTATACATATATCCCCATATCCCCTCCCTCTTGCGTTTCCCTCCCACCCTCCCTATCCCACCCCTCTAGGTGGTCACAAAGCACCAAGATGATCTCCCCTTGTGATGCAGCTGCTTCCCACTAGCTATCTATTTTACATTTGGTAGTGTATATATGTAAGTGCTACTCTTTCACTTCATCCCAGCTTACCCTTCCCCCTCCCCATGTCCTCAAATCCATTCTCTACGTGTCTTTATTCCTGTCCTCCTCCTAGGTTCATCAGAACCTTTTTTTTTAAGATTCCATATTTATGTGTTAGCATACGGTATTTGTTTTTCTCTTTCTGACTTACTTCACTCTGTATGACAGACTCTAGGTCCATCCACCTCACTACAAATAACTCAATTTCATTTCTTTTTATTGTTTTATATTTTTATTTGTTTTCTGTCCTTCTAAGTTCCCACAGTAACCACCAAACTTTTTTCTTCTAAGTCTCTCATCCATAGTAATGGGTAAGAGACTGTGGAAAGCAAACACCAAAGTCAAAGCAGAAATTGCCACTCCATAATCATTTACTTTTCAAAGGCTTAGCCAAGCAGTCCTGCACCACAATCAGCAATAAAAATGTTCAAGATTGATGGTCTTAATTGTAAAAGCAGTACAAAGGTCCTTGGAGCAATGAAAAATGCCATAGTGTTTTTCAAGTAAATCAAAAGGGTACTTTCAAATCAAATTCCATGCAACTCATTTAAGAAGTTTCCTCCAAGAAAAGTACCTTTAGAAACAAAAATCACAGGATACCTTCCTAATTTCTCATACACGTAATAAATATTATTAAAAATATTTGTATGAGATAGTCTTGATATTTTGTTGCATAAAGTGTGTTTATGGGACAGTACCAAAATGTCTAATAATGAACTATCATAGTAGTATTTGACTTTGAATAGCTCAAATTGTGGCCATTTAAATCAATGCTTTCTGAAGTGTTGTGCACACACCTATGTGAAGATACAAAACCATGATTGAGGTACAGAAAGGAAATATTATAAGCTTTATACCTGTATACATATATATGTTTTATATTTATATAGGTAAATATATATAATCTACAAAGAAAAAATAGGTTTTTGTAATGTATGAGATACAGATTCCATCTCATACCATCATTTGGTCCTAATGTATCAGTGTTCTGATGGAAATACCATGGTGCAGAGAGGATGAGCATGGCCTTTGAGGGACTTTTTCAATATAAGTGTTTTGAGATATATTTTAATTAATTATATCTTATTAAATAGAATATTATCTAATTTTAATTGAGTTAACCATGAAAAATGGATGAGTTTTATGAGGGAAAAATAAGTATTACTAGAAAACCTCGGACTGGAACAAGTATTAAAAGTATAAATGAGAAAGTCTATGTCAGAGCTGACATGGTTCTACTTTACTATGTATCTGTACTTTTAAAATATTTGTGTGCAGAATATTAAATATTTTAAATAAAATCACAGATGTTGTATAATTTTAACCTTCATGTTCCTCTATACATTTGCAAAAGAGCGAGGTATATTTTTATACAGACAGAATGCAATTATCATATTTAACAAAACTAAAAATAATTTATTGATATCATGTAATCTCCCATTGATGATCAAACTCCACTGATTTTCTTGAAATTACATTTTTATACGTAGTTATTCAAGTCTGTATCTAAAACAATTCCACACGTGACTTTTTAAGTCAGTTTTATATAGAGCTTAGTATTTGTAAGTTTCCTGAACTATGGTTTAATATTTTTTATCATTTTTAATGAAAAATTCTTGGCAAGTATTCTTCAAATGTGGCACCTTCCCCATTCTCTCTACCTTCTCCATCTTGAAACCCGATTACAAATGTATGCAACATTTCCTCTATGTCTTTTTTTTTTCTTTCTCTTTTGTATTTATTTATCCTTTTGTCTTGCTGTGCTTCAACCTACATTTTCTGATCAGTCTTTCAGTTCTCTAATCCTTTGTTTTGTTATTCCTAAACTACTGTTAAACCCATCTATTTAATTCTTAATTTTACTTCCAAAAGTTCTGTTGTATTTTTTATACTTCATTTTTATACTGTTTATATTTTAAAATTCTCTTTATACGTATTAATCGTATTTGTTTTAAAGTCCCTAATAAATGCAATATATTAGTCTCTTTGTTTTGCATCTATCTTCTATGGTTTCTAAGCTTATTTTCTGAGACCCTATGACCAAAGATATTCTAGAAAAACACCTATATTTTATCACTGCGAAAGCATCATTCTGAGTGAAAAAAGGAACTGATTTTCTTCTATTCTATTCACATTGTTTGAAAGATTCATATGGACAATTCTAGGAATGTTTGATGCCTATTTAATGATGCATGTATATCCCATTCTTTCACCTAACAGTTTAGTTTCTATTATATTACTTTAATTTTAAAGTATTTTACCCATATTTTATAATTAAATTTATTCAATGATCAACATCAGACATTTTACTACAGATACTCCATCATCATATTGTTGCTTAGAACTTTTCCACAAGTTTTTTTGTTTGTTTTTTTGATAATTTTCCCCCAAAACAAGAACAAGGATACAATATTACCTGAGTTTCTACATGGTGGGAAGACACTTTTAAAATAGATTTTCCCAATATTCACTTTCCGTATTTTAAGCAATTATTCTTCTTATATGTTTAGGGATGTTTTTACAATTATAACCATTTCTATTTTTAATCTCTCCTTTCATTGTTGTCTGGTGACTTCCTTATTTTTAGCTGAAGCTTTGTTCTACAGTCCTATGACAGCTACTGTCTCATTATTATTTATTTTTGAAAGGAAGCCTTCTTTCTAAGAGTAGACAAATATTAATGGAGAATATTAGGAAATGTTAGGAAAGTGAATATTGGAATATAAGACTGACTGAACCATGTCTACTGTCTGTCCTTTGCACCATCACTCTGCCCTGTGGGTATGGCTCTCAAAGGACTAGCAAGAGAAATATGTGGATAGTAGTGAAATTGCACATGGCCCAAGTACTACATCTGCAATCTGGGGTTTAATTTTATTTAGCTGACCGAGAGTAGCAGTTGCAAAGTTGATTACTTACTCAACTTACCTTCTCTATCCAGTTAAACTGAGTTCTCCCCAAAGCAGACCCTGGGGCAAGTATACTGGTGCAATTAGTTAATTAGGCAGATTATCTCTGGAATCATCTATAGAGGAGTGAGCATGCGAGAGAGGAAGAGAAAGAGGCCATTACAGACGACATGGTCAACAGAAGCTCCTGCAGGCAACTCTGAGGGACAGTGTAGAAAATATCTCAGAGTTATCTCAACAGAGGGGCAAGTCAGCTAAGACGTCACACCAAATCGCTTCTTTCACTGGCTGCTCTTAGGAAGCGTTAACTTTGTAGTATTGATACTTCCAGCCTATACCAAGTATGCTGGGCAAAGACCCTTGGGCACTCACGTTTGGCAGCCACTGGGTCTAGAAATAGTAAAAACTGAGGGGAAATGGTGTGGTATTAACAGCATATGCTACAGGGTAATATCTACCATCTTGTAAAAATTGTTTTTCTGTTGATTATCTTGGACCCTTTCCCCCTATCTTTCACAAGCATAAACAGAGCTCTAAACCATCACTATAATGTTGCAGATCTGGAACCTGTGGTTCTAGGCAAGATAGGCATTAGTTTGGTCCACAACAATGTGCACCTATTCTAGGAGACCATTCAGCAATGGCTGAGAATTTAATAGGCTCTCCAGGAAATTGAAGCTATTTTGCTATATCAAAGATGAAATGCTCTTCCCATCTAAAAATGTATTTGGTGTTAATCAAATGTACTGAAATACAGAAACCTATTTTATCATCATTAATAGGAAGCCTATTGCTTTAACATTGGAAGGAAAGTATATGCCTCCTTTTGAGGTTTGTTTTCAATGCCTTAGAAATGGAATACATTGAAACACTTGAAAAATGAAATTGCTGATGAAGAATATTTCTGAAAAGTATTTGGATATTCTATTCTCCACAATCTGATAATTAAACTGATAATTCAGATCAGAGAGTATACTGAAGCTAATATAAGGTTTTCTGAATGCATCTACCTAGCTATAATTTTCATAATGAGACATATGATAGTGGTTAGTGTTCAATCATGGTTTAATAGGAAATTTTATGGTTCATGACTTATACATCTCCTTTTTAGAGAAACCCAAAGGAAAAGGATTTGGTGCAAGAACCCTTAAAACAGTTGTATACCAAGCAAAAGTAAATGACAGATGTGCATATGTGGCCTTGAACATTTGAAATCTTCAAAGATTTATTCTTCTGAGCCTGAAAAAGTATTGTTTATGGGATTCCGGTAATTTATATCTAGCATAGTTCATAAAGGATAGCATGATATCTAAACTTCCCACATTCTTTTTATTTGAAAACAATTATATTTCTTAACAGTTTCTCCTTATCTTCTCAGTCTCATAAAACATACATATTGGCTGGTACAATCTTTCAGCAAATTACAGAAAAAAAAAGTGTTCTTATAATAATGGCTAAATTTCACTGAATACTTTATATTTTCCAAGTTCTAAATCTTGCATGTATATTAGTGTATTCAATTCCTATAAAAACCTTTGGAGATAGGGACTAATATATAATCCCTAGTTCTTAGATGAAAAAACTAAAGTACAGAGACATTTCACAACTAATAAGAGTCAGTTATGACTCCAGCTGTGGCCCCAGGGTACAAGCTCTTAGCCATTTATAGTGTCCTGTCCCCAAAGACATTAAAATATCAAAAAATATAGTTTTAGATTTAAGTACCTAAGAGTAGTAGGCTGATTTTGAGAACAAATAGTAGACTTTTCCATCTTCACTTCTTTTCTTTGAATAATAAGCTTGAAAATAGTTTTCAAAGACAAGAAGGAGACTTTCTGAGTTAATCATCTTATTTCACAAAGTCTATCAAAGTTAGCATTTGATAGTAATTGTGTTTGAAGAAAAGAAAACACATCAAACCTGAGAACAAGGAGAGTAATACGTAATTATCAATTTGATGAACACTTGCCAACGCTTAGTATATTTTGAATATTTTGAGTGTGTCTTGAGTACAGGCATTCAAGTGAGATTGATTATGGCACCTACCTAACTTTACAAAGTTAAAACAGTACATGCAAAAATGTAGAAGAAGATGTGATTTATCATTATAATACAAAATAGTTAAGGCTGAGTTACGATACAGACAAGATTTATCCAGTAGACTTTCCTACGGCAAAGGAAATATCCTGTATACCTGGGCTGTCCAATATGGTAGCCATCAGCCATAAATTGCTTTGAGCAACTGAACTATGACTAGTGCAACTAAAGTCCTGGATTTCATGATTTCATAGAATACACATAATAGTAAAGACATGCTTAATAAGTATTTAATTAACTGAGATTTGTATTCAGCAACAATATATTATCAAAATGTAAAAATATAGTTACAAGTGTTCAAAATCATAGCAGCAAATGGCTAGAAATCACAAGGTTATCTAATATAACTTAGAACACTAAAGTTCAATTTATATTTCTTGTGAGCAATATGTTCATAATATATTATGATAATGTGAGGACAACATCAAACAGTAATGTGTGCTATAATCCCATTTGTTTAAAAAAATAAAAGGAAGGAAGGAAAGAAAAGAGAGAGTTGGCTTCTCTGGATATTTTATGCAGCCGGCAGATTAATTTTCTATTGCTGTGTAACAAACTACAACAAACTTAGACTCTTAAAACAACACCCATTTACTGTCTTACAGACCTCGATTTCTTGCTGGCTGTCACTGGGCACTGCTCTCAGCTCCTAGAGGCCGTCATATAACGTGATAATATATTTCTCCAAAGCCAGCAGAAAACTTTCTCTCTAAATTCCTCTCACAGTCTCGGTCAAAGACAATGTGTCAGTGGCTGATGAGCCAGGCATCCCTAAAGCTAAGAGAGTATAATGACTCAGTATAATGCCTTGAGTGGACTTTGCTTAATTGCAAATTAAACTTTGCTTAATTGAGTCAAAGCTGGCCACTGTGACCAATGAAAACAAAATTAGTAAAACAATAGGGAATGGTGCATGTCTGCCCTCTCCCTCTGCACCCACCCCTAATCCTTTTTTTCCTCTCCATCACTACCTGATCTACTTTTTAACAAAAATGGTCATTAGTTGTGGGATTGAGGTCTTCCTGCCCCAGAGCACAACCGAAGGCGATATGTACACATCAAAGTATGCTGGGGATTTTCAAAAGGGGTAGGGACACAAACTGTTATGGTTGTGTTGAGTATGGGTGCCCAAATCTCTATTCTAGCCATGGAAGAAACCCATGGAAGAAATATTATTTTTTTAATTGAGTCTATTTTTCCAAAATATTAATGCTCCTCAAACATATACTGTCAATGACAAGAAAATATTCGATTTCTCTAATAGATTTCATTATGCTCTGTCTAATTTCATAAGGATAGACCCAGAGTCTGTAATATAATTTTTAACTTTATTTCATATTTAAAATTTTTGGGTCATCAATTTAAATTCCTTAGGGGCAGTTGTACAAAATCAGGGTATTAAATTTACTATGTAATTTGTAGTATAAAATCTTTATATTTTGCCCAGTGAAGAAAAATTAGTCATATATGTTGTAAAAGCATGCACAAAAGCATGTAAAAGCAGAATTACCCTGAATACAATAGCACAATAAAAGATTTATGTTTCAATTTCAAAGTGGTATAGAAAGAATAAGAACATAAATTTAGACTAAAGTTTCTCTACTGCTATTCATGTGTATTTGACCAAATCAAATCAAGTAAAAAAGAAATAAAATTACCAGAAAAATTATCTTTATTTACACACAACTATATGTAATATTATGTATTGCATCTTCTATTCTCTGGAATGTTTTCCATTCAAACTGCAGAGCTTTAAATTGGTAATGATTAAAACTTTTCTCTTTGCAAGATTTGTAAACACAATTTTATAATCATTCTAACAATGGCTTAAAAGAATTATTTGCTTTCTAGCAGTGACAATAGCATAATGTTTTCACAGCACATAGTACTTTCTATAATGATCCTGTAGGAATGTAGAGAACAATTTTACTTTGTTGTTATGTACAATCAAAGTTGGTGCAATTTACTTCTACATCATTCTGCTATAATTATCTTTCTGGGTAATATCAACTCTTAAATTTAAAGAGTTTGGTTTTTTTTTTGAGTGAAAGAGGATGAGATAAATAAAAAAATAAAATTAGGGCTTCCCTGGTGGCGCAGTGGTTGAGAATCTTCCTGCCAATGCAGGGGACACGGGTTCGAGCCCTGGTCTGGGAAGATCCCACCATGCCGCGGAGCAACTGGGCCCGTGAGCCACAACTACTGAGCCTGCGCATCTGGAGCCTGTGCTCCGTCCGCAACGAGAGGCCACGACAGTGAGAGGCCCGCGCACCACAATAAAGAGTGGTCCCCGCTCGCCGCAACTAGAGAAAGACCTCGCACAGAAACGAAGACCCAACACAGCCAAAAATAAATAAATAAATTAATTAATAATATAAAATAAAATAATTCCATTGCAACATGTCATCAAACATCCAGAAAAATTATAAATCATTTGAATTACCTAAGGCTTTTTAACTATTCAATCCTTGACTCAGGTTAAGTTCTTAACAGATGTTTTTTAAAGATTTGAAATAGTTTGGTCAAATTTTAAGACATTTGATGAAGTTTTAAATTACTTTATACAGATATTTATGTAGAATTTATAAAGTCATCACATTTGGCTTTTGTTTACTTTTTAAGTTTTTATTATGAGATGACTTCAGATTTGTAAGAAACCTGCAAACATAGTACAAAGAATTTCCATTCACTCTTCATTTAGATTTTACAAATGTTACCATTTAATCACATTTGCTTTATCATTATCCATGTACATATGTATGTATGTATGTATTGATATGTATGTATATAAATATGTATATATATACATATCTGTCTAAAGCTTTATATACACACATTTATATTTATACAACATATTCTACACATATATGTATTTTTTCTGAAACTCTGGAGAATCACCAATGTAATGTCCCTTTTCTTCTGCTTTCTTTAGGATATACTTCCCTAAAACAAATAAATTCTCTCATGTAACCACAGTACAATTATCAATATGAGGAAATTAATACTGATCCATACAATTATCTCATCTACAGAGTATGCTATAATTTCATGGGTATATCTGGTTCAGTTTGTTAATTTGGGGCAGGAATATAACAAAAGTGATGTCATGTTCTTCTCAGCACATCAAAAGGTACAGATGCCTATTTGTCTATTACATGAGATGCTAATTTGGATCACTCAGTCAAAGTGGCGCCTGTCAGTTTTCTCCACTGGCCAATTTACTCCACTGTAAACTTATGGTTTGCCACTCTGTTACTATATACACACACGTTTTAGACCTTGTAAATATCCTGATTCTTATCTTTTGTTTTTCATCCTCTAGTTTTAATATCCGTCAATGACTTTTGCTTGAAACTATGAGTCCTTTGGAGAATTGCTAAATGGTGATTTCTTCTTCCATTAACGCTCTATTAATTATGGGCTAGAATTCTACTGTAAGGTAGAACTTTCCCTTACCCAATTTACTTATGTATTTATTAATTTATGTATATTAAAATTATTTTATACAGATAACTTATGTAGAATTTATAAAGCATCACATTTTTAATTTATCACTTTTAAAATTTTTATTATGAGATGATTTCAGATGTATAGGAAACCAGAAACAGAGTATAAAAATTTCCATATATTCTTTATACTCCGCATATTCATTTATGTATACCTGTGGGATTCACGATTTCCAATTTTAATCAACGTGCTTAATCAATTACTCTCATCATTTGCTCAGTTTGCTGCACAGTTGGTCAACAAGAGTACCTTTATGTTGACTCCTTTGACATTCCCTCAATATTCTTGGAATATTATTATTTTCCCAACATGATGCCCAAGGCCAGTTTCCCTCCCCAAGCTTTGGGATCAAATGTTTCTCTAAGGAACTCTGTTGATTATTGCAGAGTAGTATTTGGAAGCTAAGGTGTGGGTGCTACGTGTGCTCGTTTCTACTGGGCACAATTGTTTCCTGCCCACTTAGCTCAGAGAGAAAAGGGAGTGTATCTTTATTTACAGAGATGGATAGATATGTGTGTGTGTGTGTGTGTATATATGTATATGTATATACATACACAAAAAAATGCAGAAATGTATAACACACTCACTAATACACATCTGTTTCTACAACAATCTAAGTATGTATATTAAACCCTATGGGTTCTATTATTCCAGTCCAACACCATAGGATTTATTCTATACTCTCCCCTTTCAATATTGGTAATTCCCTTTTCTGCCATTGAGAAACCTGGCTTTTATTATCAACAATATATTTATTGATTTATTCAAGTTTAGAATATAAAGAGTTGTAAACTCTTTATGTCATATCACCATGAATAAAAAAGCTCCTTAACCATAATATAATACTGTTTATAATTCTTTTTGTTTTTAATTCAAATTATATTTTCAACATAGTGTGTTCAAAATTACTTGGGTTAGTTCTCCACGTATTTTATCAACACTGTTGTATTTCTCATTTGTAATTCAGTTATTATTTTTCTTATTTTTATTGCTCTTGTGATCCTCCACATCCTTACTGATTTTTATTTATTGAGTATATGAAACAGCATGGTTCCAAAAATAAAAAATATATACGAAAAGGTGTATTCAATGTTATGTCTCCCCTACCAGCCTTTTTATCTTGTTCCTAATGCCTATCCTGTAGATAAACAAACTTACTAGCTTCTGGTTCATTCTTCCTTTGTTTTTAGGTGCCCAAATAGGCAGCCATGAGTAATTTTTATTTCTGTTTTTTAAAACAAAATCTAGTATACCAGAGATGCCATGGAATCTCTCTCATTTCTATTCATAGACATTTTCCTAGTTTTTATAGGTACATAGTACTCCACTGTATGGATGCACCATAGTTTATGCAGCAATTCCCCTATGTCTGTACATTTATGTTGTATCCAACATTCTGGAATTAAAAACTGTACTGCAGTAAATAATATGTTAATTTTTTATTGTTGAAGGTTTATCTTCAAAGTAAATTTCTAGATGTGCCCTTGCTGTGTTAAAAGGAAAATGTATGTGTAGTTTTATTAGCTATTTCCACAGTTCTCTTAATAGTAGTTTTAAAATAAATACACAATCCTCTTATCAGCTGGGTAATCCTCTTATCAATCCTCTTTCTAGAACACAAAGGCATATTCCATGCTCGCTCTTCATAGAGGCCTGAAATACCTCACCACTTTTTTAAAAAACCTATATATTTTTTTCAAATTTTGTGTCACAGCTTCAATTCCAAGGTGTTCCAAAATGGCAGAAGCTGTATCTTATTCATTATTTTTATTTTATTTTATTTTTTATTTTTTGCGGTACGCGGGCCTCTCACTGTTGTGGCCTCTCCCGTTGCGGAGCACAGGCTCCGGACGCGCAGGCTCAGCGGCCATGGCTCACGGGCCCAGCTGCTCCGCGGCACGTGGGATCTTCCCAGACCAGGGCACGAACCCGTGTCCCCTGCATCGGCAGGCGGACTCTCAACCACTGCGCCACCAGGGAAGCCCTATTCATTATTTTTAATACCCCAAATACCTAGCAGCGTGGCTTCAAAATACAGACATTTCTAAATAAATTGATCCAACATGGAAGGACATTATTCAAATCAGTACATTTTCCTTCAGGCTTTTTGGAGAAAAATATATGTCTAATGTCCAAAAAATATATGTCCATTTCTAATGGAATTAGAAAATACTGTTAAATGAATGAAAACAAGAACACTATCTAAACTTGCAGATGTATGCTGTCCAATTTTGAAATCTTACTACAAAGCTACATTAATCAAGACAGTGATACTGCCATGTGGACAAACATGTTAAACAGTGGAGCAGAATAGAGAGGTCAGAAATATAAACTCACACTGATGTCCATTTTTTTACACATTAAGGTGCCAAATCAATTCATATGGGAGAAGACAGTCTTTTAGAATACATTTGGACAACTGGATATCTCTATGTGTACTTAATTAATTAATTTTTAGAGCTAGATACTTCATATCATACCAAAATATAATTTAAAGTAGATTATAGACCTAACTGTAATATATTAAAATTCTGGATAAAAACATAGGATAAAATATTTCTGACCTTGATGTAGGCAAAGATTTCTAGATATGATATCAAGAGTAGAATATACATTAAACTAATAAGTTGCACTTTATGAAAATTAAATAAGGTGGCCCTTCAAAAGACACCAACTAAATATCTATTTATTTATTTATTTGGCTGCACTGGATCATTGAAAAAAAAAGAATAGATGAGAGAAAATATTTGCAAATTATATTAGGTAAAGGTCTTGTTTTCAGAATATGTATAGAACACAAACCCTGTAAAAGTCAAAGACATAAAAATGCAATAAAGGGTTGAAAAGATATTTTGAAAAAGAAAAGATAAGAACAGCTACTGAGCAGAAGAAAAGATGCTCAATATTGTCCTGTCATTAGAAATATGCAAATCAGAGCCACAATGAGATTCCCCTACAGACCTATTATAATGGCTACAGCCAAAAAGTGATATAATACTAAATATGTATAAGAATGTGGAGAAACTGGAACCTTCTTATATTGTTGGTATGAATGTAAAATGGTCCTGCTACCATGGAAACAGCTTGGAAGTTTCTTAAAATATCAAAAATAAATTTAACAATGTATAATTCAGGAATTCTATTCCTTGGTATCTATCCAAGATAAATGAAAACATGATACATCCATACAAAGATTTGCACATTAATGTTTATAGTAGCATTTTCAATAACATTCAAAAGTGAAAGCAATTCGCACATCCATGAATCCATTAACTAACTGGTAAGAGATAAAATGAGGTACATGTATATGTGTATACTCTACCCAAGTAACTGTAGAGACACAAAGACTCATTTGGGGAACAAGTATTATTTAAAGGAGGGAGAGAGTGGCCTAAAGGGCAGAGAACCAGGAGAGCTTCTAATCTGAGACCCCCTAACAACAGGGCTCTGTACACCTGATGCTACACCCCACACAACAGTGTGAGGGGATGATATGATGAACTCCATCCAATGAGGGTGAGCCTGGGCCACAGGCATTTGTGTGTTAAGTGACTGGAGAAAACCCAAAGGCCTCCATCACCCCAGACCTCCCTAAGGAGGCTTCCCTGTGCCGTGAAGCACAGGACTGGCCTGGAATCCACTATGCTGTCACCTTCCTACTGCCAAGCTAAGGAGGCCAATGCCTTTTGATCCCATTATATGATACTCTCTCCCAGGACCTAATCCACTAGTTTGGTTAAAAATTGAGAATATGGTAAAGAGCATGAACTATAGTAACAAAGTGAACCAGTAACAAAGAAAGATTCTTAAGAAAGTGAGTGGGTATAAAAGACATATTACATAAGGAGTGATTAACCTAAATTAAGAAAAAAGCCACCACAAGAAGAAAGAGTAAGGGGAGAAAATTGAAAAAGTGACAGTACTAGTTTAAACTCCACTTCAAAACTTTGTAAATATTACTTATAAATATGTTAGTTAAAATAGCAAGAAAGAGTGACTAATAATCTAAGCAATTAAAGTATTTCCTTATTTTTGTCACCATACTACTTTCACTTCTTTTAACAACTGTCAGCATAGTGCTTAATAAATTGGTATAAATATTTGTAACAGGTGGAAATTAATCAGGCATCATAATTTTTTTTTTAAAAAATGGAAGCAAGCAACCTAGGTTTACACTAAGAACATAGGAAGATGTAAACAGCATGGTGCCTTTATTAGTAGTAAATGGAGGGCCTTATAAGAAAAAGAGGTGTATTTATTTCAATAAAATAATTTGAACAATAATACATTGGTAGTATTAAAAGAAAATCATCTAATTAAAAACTGAAAATGAAAAAAAATTAAATTTACAGAATATTTGGGAATTAATCAACACTCAATGAGAACTTCTAGAACAGAAAGAAATAATCTTAATTGAAGTTAATGACATTGTTTATAGCTGATATAATGAACTTTTAATATGTTAAACATACCTGGATAACCCTATTTCTATCAAAGCCTAGCTTCTAAAACAGGGAACAGATTATAGTCAGACATTAATGATTTTCCAATCACGATTTCCAATGAATTTCTCTCTCTTCTTTAAAAAAAAAAAAATCCTGTCACAGAATGCAAGTTCACGTACCCGACGCACAGTGAGGTCAAACAAACCAAAACATCAAACTTTGGAGTAGAGAAAGTATTATTGCAGGGTCATGCAAGGAGAGCAGTGGCTCATGCCCCCAGAAAACCCCAAACTCCCCAAAAGGTTTCAGAAAAGCATTTTTAAAGGCCAGAAGAGGGAAGGGGGTCTCAGGGTATGTGATCACCTCGCGCACAATTCTCTGGTTGATGGTGAGGTAACAGGGCAGTTAACATTATCAATCCACAAGCGCCAGAAGGTCTGGGGGGGCTACTGCTCATGACATCAAATAGTTAATTTCTTCCATTTGGTGGTGTTTTTAGCAGCAGAAAAGCTCAGGAAATATGCATGAGATACTATTATCTTGGTACTTCAGAGAAGAGCTACAGCAGAGGATATGGGGAAGGGATTTTTCTCAGGAAGGCCCCACAGGGTCCTATTCAGATTACGTGACTATCACCAACTACTGAGATTTCTGAAATTTAAACCAAATTTATTTCTACTGGCAATTACCTATTGTTACTACATGAACTATTTTGATCACTAGAATATCCCCATTGAAATAGTACATTTATGAAATACTTCATGAAAAATTAGCAAATAGATTGAGGGCATTTGCATTATTTCATCCATACCACATAACATGAGACTAAATAGTCTGGGATTATCTAGACTTTGATGTAGTTTTCTTGGTTGGCATACTTCTGTAAAACAATATTTAGGACAGTTTTGGGTAAAAAATTAAAATATCAGATTAGCAATGCCCAATTTTCTTTTTCTACCTCAAAAAACATGAGATAGTCTTTTTTTCGAATTGGAATTTTTTTTTAAATTATTTAATACATTTTAGAATAGTTTCAGATTTACAGAAAAATTTAGATAGTACAGGGAGTTCCCATATGCCCTCTACCCAGTTTCCTCTAGTATTAACATTTACATTAATATGGGATTCTTTGTCACTATTAGAGATAGTCTTATTTACTATCCTGTACACAAAGTGCTAGATCTTTCTTTCCATTTCCATTATGAAATTTTATCTTACCTTTAGTGAACAGCAATATCTTGGGCTAAATTTTATCTGACTTTAGTGAATAGCAATATCTTGGGCTACAGCTTGAACCTGTACATGCTTGTTTTAAAAATAAGAAAACAGGGCTTCCCTGGTGGTGCAGTGGTTGAGAGTCTGCCTGCCGATGCAGGGGACACGGGTTCGTGCCCCGGTGCAGGAAGATCCCACATGCCGCAGAGCGGCTGGGCCCGTGAGCCATGGCCGCTGAGCCTGCGCGTCCGGAGCCTGTGCTCCGCAACGGGAGAGGCCACAGCAGTGAGAGGCCCGCGTATCACAAAAAAAAAGAAAAAAAGAAAAAAAACAAATGGCAAACTCCCGTAGACAATTCTTCTTTAAAACAAATTCCTACTGACACAGCACACAAATAACCATTAGATATCAGTGGACCATATTGACACGACATGGATCTGTTGTGTAAAGCAACAGAAAGCTCTGTGCAAGGCAATTTATATAATGGGTTCTTGCTATATGATGCCAAGCAAGCCACAGGAACAATTACATTATGAACTTTTGGTATGATTTTTCAGGTTGGAAAAAACGCATTAAAAGGTTTTCTTTAGTCATTTCTGAAAATATATGTCTAATGTATGTGGCAATTCTTATTGAAATGGGTCATAAATATACAGTGAGACTTAAAAGGAATTAATAATTATTTAGCTATATGTTAATGAATTAGTTTGTGTGAGCTGAAAGAAGAGTAGAAAAGTACGAATGGTTCTTTTCATGACATAAAATTCAGGATATCTTGAAATTCCAGGGATTTTACTATGAAACAATAGAGGAAACATGAATTTTCCTACCACTTAAAAATAAATATAACTTAAAATATTCAACGTGGCAATGAGATGTTGTCAGATCTGAATTCTAGTAAGTTTATACACTGCTATCCATGGACAGTAGTAAACGCAAGTGAGTTAGGTGATTTCTTCAATGGACAATCTGCTAGTAATACAGTTTCTTGTAAAATAATTGAAGAAAAAATAAAGCAAAAAGTGATCCTACTAAATTATTAACTGAAAAGAGATTTACTTTCTTAAAAAACAAGAAAGACACTAATTTCTTTAAACAAGCTTACAATTAATATGACTTGTTCTAAAGGAAAAATTATTTTACATGACTTTTATTTGTCCTAATTGTTATGTATATGTGCTTGCATAATTTATAAAAGGCAGCTGGCCAAATATAATAAGGAGAAGTCCCAGGTCTTTTTGAATTTTTCTCTATCAAAATATTAGGAAAAAACATTTAAGCCTTTGTGTTTCTGTTTTCTTAATAGTAAAATGGACATTAAAGTAAATGATTGATAATATTCTTTCTCATGTTATTATTGAAATTTCTAAGATTATATTAAACTTATTGTTCACAATAATATTAATCCATCGACAAATACTGAAGATTTTTGTATTTATCTCCTATGGCAATATTTTTTAATTCATTCATCGATTTATTGACTCATTCATTCATCAAATGTAAGTTCAGCACATATTTTTATACTAAATATTGTGTTAACCAATATGGATAGAGAAATTAAAAACAACTTCTTTTCAAGGAGCTAATAAAACAGAAAAATATATATGGACACTGTGTTTAAGTGCTGACATAGAAATAAGCATGTAGTGGGATGGAAACAGTCCAGAGAAGTAGCTAAAGCTACTTTTTTTTTTTTTTTGAAGTTAAGGAAGGCTTCTTGAAGGAATGGGTAGAAAAAAGAGTTGGCATTTTTTTTTCTTAGAAATAATACCTGTTCCTTCATTATATAATATAAAATCTAGAAATCTATGCTTAATCAAAAACTTCTGTGAACTAGACTTTGAGTATAGTTAACAGTCTTAACAGAGTAAAAATAAAATGATTATTCTCCAAATAAAAACAAAATTGCATTTCTTAATATTCTTTTAAATAATTTCATTAATCTCAGATTAATTAATAAATCAATGTTAATATTTTATTCCATGTTATATACAGTTTGCAATCTGAAAAGATTTTTACCAGATGACCTTTATTCATTAAAGCACACTTCAATAAGCTTCAAATATTAATATATTAGAAGGAACATTATTTAACTTTATTTTTATGCCATTTTATATGTTAACTATCTTGTCCTGCTCATATAAAATGATTAAATACATTACTTCCTGATACGCTAACGATTGATATACAAAATGTTAAGAGTATTTCCATCATTTAACAGGACTGAGCTAAGAAAATTGAACTATGTATGAGATTCAAGTTCCGGCTTAATTATTAGGGTGATAAGATTGTTCTCATTTTTCCTCACATTTTGCCAGGACAATATATTATCATATAAAGTGGGAGAAACTGGCACTTACCCATGTCTTTAAAATTTTGCAGTTTGTCAATTTTAGAGTTGAATGTATGTGATGTTGTGTGTATAGTGTTTATAATTCCTTGGGAATTGCAACTACACTATTTCAACTATGCTGAGTATAGGTTTTAATTTAACGACATGGTTTCTGTGGCCAATGAATAATATATATAAAACAGAAAGTGTGAGTAGCCAATCTTTCCCCATCATAAATCCTCAAATCCTGCAGTGAATAATATTCCCCAAACTCAAATGTTTTGGTTTCATAAATATATAATTTAGATGGAAATAAACTTTCTAGTTAGAATTTTTGTAACTGTATTAAAGTAGAAAATTGAAGTTTTCAGTATTTACTTACAAAATTATTACTTTTTCTTGTTTTAAAAATTGAGCATGGGGCTTCCCTGGTGGCGCAGTGGTTGAGAGTCCACCTACCGGTGCAGGGGACACCGGTTCGTGCCCGGGTCTGGGAAGATCCCACATGCCGCGGAGCGGCTGGGCCCGTGAGCCATGGCCGCTGAGCCTGCGCGTCCGGAGCCTGTGCTCTACAACGGGAGAGGCCACAGCAGTGAGAGGCCCGCGTACCGCAAAAAAAAAAAAAAAAAAAATTGAGCATGGAAGACTTTAAACCAAATCATGGAATATTTCTATTTATAAGGAAAATAAATCTCAAATTACATTTTTATATACACAGTTGAACAAAATTTGTCAATTATATATAGATATTTGATGATTCAATCCATGATTATTAATATTCAAATGGATGAGAAAAATCTCAGTAGTTTTCATTTATAGCAAATATAATATTCAATAGAATGATAGACATGAATTTTGCATCTTCTTGTGGCAACACTTCTCCAGAATGCTGACCTTTTTGAAGTATTCTGTATCATTGAAATATACATGTAGAATATGAAAAGAAACTCTGTTACCAGGTTAACCAATTTAAGTCTTGTTTCTTGGATTAAATAAAAATGTTCATGGAAAGTTTTCCAAATTTGTTTAAAAAAGTGATCCATTACAATATAGTTCACACAAATTTTCTAAAGTATCAGGTTGCAATTATGTCTTAGAGAATTATTGTATTTAGGTTGTTTTTTAGTTTGTCTCATGTAATGTATGAGAGGACAAAGTGCTAGCTACCTTTCCACACAAGTACAACAAAAAGGGCAAAATATCTGCAGATTTTGGTCTTCCCTTTTTGTCTTTACTATATGTAACTTCTTTAATCAAAACTTATTTATAAAATGAAAGTTGGTAACAGTACCAACCAGATATATTTCATGTAACAAGGATCAGAGATAGGATACTGTATTGCACACTTTTAAAATTTGTTCAACTGAATATAATAATAGTAGAAAATGGGTTTTGAATGACTTATTTCAATGCTCAATATTAAAGATTTAACTATTTAAATTGTCATTGAAAAATAACATCTAGATAATCATCTCCATATTTGTATTAGAGGTTTTTTCATTCTTCACTTCCAGTAAAATTTATGGAACATGTGCCTTCTTCTCCAGATGAACAGTATTTTTATGTTGTAGAGAATCACATTTTAAAAAATGGTTAGAGATTCCTAGATCTCCTATACTGCAAAAGCATATGGGTGTTGGATGGGACTTCTAGGAAGGTTGAATGATAGCACACATACTCTCTCCAAAAACAAGTATAAAACTAGATAAAATTCTCAAAAGTCAACACTTCTGGAAACTGATTAGAATTACACCTCACACTGCAAAGTCTTTATTCAAAAAGACTGTTGAACCCCCATAAGAATGGAAGTCTATGCCATTTTGGCCTGAAAACGCTCCCATGTCAACTCCATCTCATAACTCTATTGCAGTAATTCTTCCAGGGCAGGGCAGGGCAGGCTGCTTTAATGTGGAAGTAAAGCACAACCTATAGAAAGTCACATTCAGATACTTTATCTAAAACAAAAAGGGAGAATCCAGAAAGGGAGCAAACTGCTTGAAAAGGCAGGCATGCAGCTACCCGGAGGTGGTGATACTGCATGAGACAAGCAAAGATCTGGAAGAAAAGCCAGACACTTAGCAAAGACACCTGGAAATGAAATAGTCAAAACAGATCTTACTGAAATTTCACATATCCCTCATGGTCTGGGAGGCAGCTTGGTTTTGCAAACTTGTGAGCAGGCTCAAGAGAAAGCAGAGAGAATCTTAGCTATCTACTCATCCGTACAGAACATGAGGCCCTGATTCGGCAGAGTAGAAGGTACAAAGGACTTGTTAACTGCCCGAATTTTGAAAGTGGCCCCCATACAACAATAATATACCAACAGCA
This sequence comes from Pseudorca crassidens, assembly GCF_039906515.1. Lineage (NCBI taxonomy): Eukaryota > Metazoa > Chordata > Mammalia > Artiodactyla > Delphinidae > Pseudorca > Pseudorca crassidens. The sequence goes on from NC_090307.1 coordinate 10,487,480, forward strand.
AATAATGAATGCTGATTGGCTCAGAGTGTTTCAGCCTAACCTCTGCACCCATTTTCACTGGAGATCACCTCTGACTAAAGAAATACTAACTCAAAAAAGGTGGAGGAAGATTGGGCCTTCATTATAATAGTAAAGTTAATTTTTCCAATTTGTTTCAATCCACAAGTCCAAAAGAAAATTAGAAACACATACATATCCTAAAATTATTAGTAACATGAATTCAGAGAGTATTCAAAGACTTTTATCTATATATCTATATCATTTATCCATTTTTTTTCTGGAATAAAAAGGAAAGTTTGAACCACAATCAATTAGCTTGATGACAGCCTTCGATCAATCACCATTCATAGCTTGTGAATTCTGCACCTGGTGACAATTAAAGAAGGTAATTAGAAGACTGATAATATCCTTAGCACACTGCTCCTTTGACACAAACACTAACCCCTCCATATTGGTCCTAAGGGAAAAGTGCTTGCCAGATTAGTAGTTGGCTAAAGATATGAAGCTTTTTCTCATAATAAATGATGAAATCTACTAAAACAGTTAGTTTAACCTACATTCATTAATACAATAGGTGATATAAATAGGACCAAAAAATCAAACAAGTAGTTGTGGGGGAAACTTAGGAAATTCCCTGAAGGTAGTACCATGCTTTGACTGTATTTAACTTTCACCCACTCTCTGTACCCTACAGCATAATAAGTAAAATATAATCTTATATAAATGTTCATTATACAGTATTATGATTTGCTGCACATTCTTTTGTCTGCCTTTCTTTTTTTGTCTGCCAATAAGTTCTCCTATTTCCTTCAAGAACAGCAGGAGTTCTGTCAAATTTTCATAGCGTGAGACACTGTGAGATGTAGGAATAAAAATAAAGAATTAATCAGAGTGCTTGTAAGATTATTTAAAATGTATCTTACAATGTATTTCAACTTTCTGAATTTACAATTGATCATATTTTTTCATAAAATTTCACTAGGAAACTGTGTGAGAAAATTTATCTGTATTTATTTTAAGACATCTCCTAGCCTTAAAAATAATTAAATAGCAAAATATATCCTAGGTAACTATTTATTCACATTCTTTTAGAATAAGGCTTTTCTCCCATCCTTCCTAATGCAAAATTTCCCTTTGCTCAATGCCATTAAAGCATTCGGGAAAAAATCATGCCTGGTTTGTATCAGCACACTAAACTGGGTAAAACAAAAATACTTTCATTCAGTTTAGGGTCTCCTACCCTCTACCAATATGTTTGCATATAAATCTTTAATATCTGAGAAAATTGATTTCTTTCATTTGTAAATTAAGCAAAATAATACCTGCAAATCACTCTCATAAATGTACTGCATTAATTTTCTGAGACAATGAATAAATGAATAATGATACCAGTTCATAGATTTCAGGGAGTTTTAGAAATATAGGCTATTTTAATTCTGTGGAAATTAAGGCTAAATTAACTGTTTCCTATCAAAATAAGTAAAATACCTAATGTTGTTTTAAAGCTTACTATCTGAGAAGACTGCAAAATGTTTCATATAATTTCTCATATTTAGTCCTTTCAACCATCCATCACATATACACTAAAGTGACCCACATTTGCACATAGAAATACTAAGGATAAAAGAGGCTATTTCCTGCTAAAGATGACACAAATAAAAACTGGAAAAAGTAGGATTCAGGAAGTTTGACTCCACAGAGCATAGTCTTCAGATTTTTAGTAATTACCACCCTGATATATCATTTTAGAGCTAACAAAAATATCAAGACAGAAGAAAACAATTATCTTCAACAAGAGATTTATTTGAATGCTGTGTCCTGGTTATCAGCAAGGTAGTTAGTGTAAAATTTTATTTGGTCTGAAAGGTGAATAATTTGTGTCTGCTTTGTCCATAAATATATATTTTCTATCAATCTCCATGCAAAAATCTCTACAGAAATGTTCATAGCAGGATTCTGACAAAACTCAAACACTAAAGACAACCTAAAGGTCCTACAACTGATGAATGGTTTAACAAACTGTGTTACATCCCTGCATGGAATGCTACTCAGCTATAAAAGGCAGAAACTTATTAATATGTACAACTTCGATAGGTCTCAAAGGAATTATGCTGAGTAAGCAAATAAACTCTCTGATAGTTACATACTGTATGATTCTGTTTATACAGCGTCCTAGGAATAACAATATTATAAAGCTGGAGAGCAGATTAGCGGTTGCCAGGGATGAACGAAGGATGTGGCTGTGGCTATGGCTATAGAGTGGTACAGCACAAGGAACAATTCTGATGGCATAACTCTGTACCTTGTGACGAATATGCATAAAACTAAAGGCATACAAACACACACACACGAATGCATGTAAAATAAGTGAAATCTGAATAAAACTGATGGATCATATTAAAGTCAATTTCCTAGTTGTGATATTGTACTATAGTTATCATAGCTGTTACCATTGCAGGAAACTCAAAAAAGAGTACATGGGATCCAGAATCTCTCTGCATTATTTCTTACAAATGCATCTAAATCTACAATTATCTCAAAATGAAAAGTTAAAAAAAAAACAAAATGAATTCAGACTTACATGAAACCAGTTTGTATGAAGAGTTAAATCATTTTAGAAAAATCTTCTGCAAAAATCATCAGCACTTTATATATTAATATTTAGAAATAATTTATCAGGAATGTATCAGAAATATATCATAGCCTATAAGAGCAGTACTGTTAATTAGCAGCAATAGTAACAGTGGCAGCAGCAGAAACATTCTCAAAATTAAAAATTGTCAAAAATTATTCATGACAAAAAAAAAGAAAAAAGGGCTTCCCTGGTGGCGCAGTGGTTGAGAGTCCGCCTGCCGATTCAGGGGACACGGGCTCGTGCCCCGGTCCTTGATGATCCCACATGCCGCGGAGCGGCTAGGCCCATGAGCCATGGCCGCTGAGCCTGCGCGTCCGGAGCCCGTGCTCCGCAACGGGAGAGGCCACAGCAGTGAGAGGCCCGCGTACCGAAAAAAACAAAAAAAATTATTCATGATCTTTCATTTGCCAAGAATGACTGATGTTCCTTTCAATTATTTCTATTGAAAATGAAGTTGTTATGAATATGAAAGTATATGAAAGAATATGAAAGAAATATGTAAAAAATTCAATTGTATTTCTGAAAGAAAGCAATGAGCAACTGGACACTGAAATTTAAAAACATTAGTATTTATGAAAGCATCAAAATACAAATTAAGAATATATTTAACAAAATATCTGTACGTGCTGTAAAAAAAACTGCTAAGACAAATCAGAAGAGTCATTATTATTATATTAATGCTCTACAAATGGATCTATAGATTCAATATGTTCTGAATCAATAATGAAGACTGTGGTTTTGACTCAAAGGATATATACATATACACATATATAACTAAATGGAATAAAAAGTTCAGAAACAGACTCACACATACAGGGCCATTTGATTTTCAACAAAGATGCCAAGGCCGTTCAATGGGGAATTAATAGTTGTTTAAATAAATGATGTTGAAAGAACAGAATATCTTTACTTAAAAAAAGACTCCATCATGTGCTATAAAATTACCTTGAAATCAATCATAGATATAAATTTCAGAGGTAAGAGAATAAGTCTTACAAAAACTATAGCATAAAAACCTCTGACCCCAGATTAGACAAATATTTCTCCATATACCCAGTAGAAAAAAACATAAATAAAAATTCTAAGTTTGACTTCATAAAAATGTAAAACTTTTGCTAATTTCCAGCTATAAGATAAATAATTTCTGGGGATTTAATGTATAGCATGGTGACTATAATTAACAATATGTATTATATACTTAAAAGTTTTAAGATAGTAGAAAAAAAAGTTCAGCCATTTTGGATTAAGAAAAAAACACTTCTGCTAACGATAAGAAACTTAAAATACTAAAAGGTAAGACATAGGCTAGGAGAAAATATTTTCAAAATATATATCTGTCAAAGGTCTTGTATCTATAATGTATGAAGAACTCTCATATGAATTATAAGAAGGCAAATAACTCAATTAAAAATGGGCAAAAGACTGAACAGACGGGTCATAAAAAAATACAAATCACCCATAAACACATGAAAAATTGCTCATCACCATTTGTCATCAGAAAAATTAAAACCTCAATGATATCGATATGGCTGAAATTTAAAAAGCTGGGCAATATCAAGTTTAGCAAGGATGTGGAACAACTAGATTCCCAAACATCCGGTGGAGCACGAAATTTTTCAATCACTTTGGAAAACAATGTAGCAGTTTCTTAAAAAGTTAAATAAGTACTTTTTATATTATCATGCCCATCCCATTGCATTTTAAGAAGAGAAATAAAAATATATGTCCACCCAAGACTTACACAAATGTTCATGGAAATTTTATTCATAATAAAACAAACTAGAAAAATCCCTATTGACCATCATTAATCTACTCAAAGGATAAACAAATTGTAGTATATGCATATAATGGTGAATTACTCAGTAGTAAAAAGAAAAGAACTAAGAATACACAAAATAATTTGGGTGAATCTCATAAGGATTGTGGTAAGTAAAAGAAACTAGACACAGAAGAATACATCCTATTCAGTTTCATTTATATAAAATTCCACAAAAAACAAGATACAGCTATAGGAAAAAATGATCAGTAGTTGCCAAGGTCAGGGTTTGGGGAGGATCTAGAATCCAAAAATATATGAAGGGACACTTGGCATAAAAGAATTGTTCTATGTTATGTTTGTGGTGGTGGTTACCTTCCTGTATATATGTTTCAAATTTATCATATTGTACATTTAAAGTTGATGAACACACACACACACACACACACACCACCCACATGGTGAGTTTAAAGATAAAATCATTAACTTATCCCAGACTCTCTAAATGGCAATGATACAAAATTAATATTTGGCTTCCAGGGAGAAATGCATTCTAGGGTGCTCTTAGAAAACACATGGTCTCAAATGCCTTAAGAACTGGTAGTGTAGAAAAAAAAGCCTCTAAATATCTTACAGACATGAATCTTAGATCCGTCTGTAAAACCATGCCTCAGTTTTTTAACGTTGTCCCTCAGTATTTTTACAGAAATCTCAAGGCAGAGAAGGGCTTATCTCAATGATGTATGTGCGTTTGGCTTTTATCTACAGAAGTGGATATTTCTTATGGAAAAGAAAGGATGTTGACTTTTATCAGTTATTAAATAAATTACCTGCTTGACTCATTAGCACCTCAGCCTGAAACAAGTAACAGAACCATATAATGAGACTCTTTTGGCTTGGAATCAAGAGAATTATTGCTACTAGAGCTCTCTGTCCAAAAGACAAATCTCCTCTGTCCATTTGCTAGGTGTAGCAAGGGATGTATATTAGGAAAGGAATACAGAATAAACACATTAAACTTTTCTGTGTCTGTAAACTAGTGGCTTTTAGAAAAATACTTCTCAATAGTTTGTTGTGTGAATTCGATAGCAAAAGTAGTGGCTAACCTCTTAGATGCTGTAATCCAAATGACTAGATTCAAATCCTAACTCTGCCACCACCTATAAGTATATCTTCAGGGTAACTAATTCATCCTGGATAGACCTCTGCCTCTTCATCTATAAAGTGGAGCTAAAAATAGACCTACATCAGGGGATTGCGATACATTTAGAAAATCCTCTCAAAAATTATTAGCACATTACCTGAGAAACAGTAGAACTTTATAAATATTAGGTGTTATTAATACCTAATATAAATATTAGGTGATATGAATACCATGGAAGACATATCATATAGTAGGCACCCAACAACCTATTTTATTTTATTCAAATAATTTTGAAAATGTGAAGAAAATTATAGAAATAAAATAATAAAATATCAGCCAAAATATACATTAAATGAAGGTCCTATATGATATATTACCACCTTGTTTTTCATAGCCACATTACTATATTATGATAGTACCAACATTTTCCAGATAGATAGACAAATAGATAAAACTGTTATTGCTAAGGACTTAACATTGAAGAAAAATCAAGTAAATAAGAATATTTCAAAGAACTATATAGAAATTGACTTTTTATAGTTTTTCAATCTATATCTAAATATATTTGTAATATAACATTATGTTAAATATTTTGAAACATTTTCTAAAACATTTAATATAAAATGTTAAAATATTAAAGTTAAGAAGATACTAAACCTCTTCATAAAAATTCATCCTATATACTTTGCTTATACTTCAAACAATCTTTTCTGTAGTTTAGATAGAAAAAAACAATTTGACAGCAACACATGCTGTATATTTTAGAATTTTTACCTAAATTCTTGGGCCCCAGAAGTACTATGAGACATGCCAGAGGTAATGATCTGGGCAAATTGAAAACTGTGATACTGATTAGGCAAATAAAGAAAGATATCACTGCTCTGCATGAATCATTACCAAATCATTTGATAATGTTTTCAGGCATTATCCACTGACAGACTTTTATCAATGGGTAATTAGAGCAATACACATAAAGGAATAAACAGAGCTTCTAACTGGACCAACACAATAATCATTTCTTTTCAGAAGAAACCAGATATAAAAATATTTTATGAAATTGGAAATATGTACTTAAATATTTTTAATAATAATGATACTTTTTTGGAAATGTTACAGGGACTTAGAAAAGTCTATAAATTCAGGATCTGAAATAAGAACCATCACCGTCTGCTCATCCTTTCAGGTATGCCCTTGGTTCTATTTTATTCTTCACCGATGTTCTATGTAACCTGGCTATCATCACTGCATCTACTGCCCAAAGGAAATAATAGCCAGAGCCTCTTCTCCTAGCCTATTAGTCAATGAGCTAAGAAATAACAGGAGAATAGGGACCAAAGCATAGGGAGATGGGATTCTTAGGTAAATATTTATATTTGATATATTGAACAGATTGATGCTACAGAACAATATGTCTAGACCATCTTTCAGATACCATCTAATATCAACTAAATCTGATTTTTCAAAGTTTACTCTATCAAAACGCTCAAGTTAGTCAGTATGCATTTGTCATCACAGTTAATTAGGTTTGTGAAAATATCTGACATTATATTTACAACCCGTTTATTTTTCTGCTTCTGATGTGGACAACATAGAGGCAAGAATTACTGACAGAACTTTTTAAAAATTCATGACCTGATATTACAAGAGATAAAATAGAAAAATCACAACAGAGAAATAGAGGAAAAATAATAAGTAAAAAAGAGAAATAAAGATGAGAAAGGGGAGACTAAGGTCAATAATTAAACAGAGGTGATAATTAGAAATGTTAAAATATTAAATATATATTAAGAAGCCATTATATAAAACTTTAAGATAATAGTTTCAAAAAGATAGATGACATTGATAAATTTCTCAAAAGACACAAAATACTACAACTCGTTCGATTAAATAGATAACTTGAAGAGCCCTATATTTATTAAAGATATTAACTTAATAGATAAAAGCCTCCTCACAAAGAAAATTCCAATCTCAAATAGCTTCTTGGTGAATATCTAAGAATTGTGAAGAAATAAGACCCATTCTATTCAAATTCTTTGAGTAAATAGAAAAAAATTAAATAGAAAATTAGAGAAGATGCCGAACTAATTTTATGAGGCCACTAATATCCTGAAACAAAATGGCATATGTAAAAAAGTTTCACTGTTTTTAATGAAAGAGAGAAAGCTTCAAGTGTCTATATGCTAGGATATGATATATAAAGAATGATATATCAACATAGTAGAAAACTTTGCATTTATACAAATAAGAACTTTTCTATATACTGTATGTCTGCACACTTGTATGCTGTTTAAAGAGCTCCAGGCTTGTTAATGCAAGAACCAAAATACAAAACTGTGACTGTGTTATGAAAATATTTGTGTAATAAAATGAAAAAAAAATCTAAGAATAGGTACCCAATTTTGCTTGGTTTTGATTGCCTTTTTAAAACGAAACACTGGAACAAATGATGAAAAACCAATAAAATTAGTTTATTCAGTGAAGAAGGGACAAGAGGATGTTGGGTTACTCGGAATAAAGTTAATTGAGCAAGTGATATTCAAGCTAGGATCTACAGAATTTGTAGAAAATTGTCAATTGGAAAGAAACAAGGAGAATTCTCTCAGGATGAGGCTAAAACATTTGCAGTAGAGTGTGGATCAGGGAGCTTGGCACACATAAAAGCCCACTACGGCAGCTAGAGATCAGGAGAAGTCAAGAAATGGCCAGGGGCTTCCCTTCCCTGGTGGCGCAGTGGTTGAGAGTCAGCCTGCCGATGCAGGAGACACAGGTTCGTGCCCCGGTCCGGGAAGATTCCACTTGCCGCGGAGCGGCTGTGCCCGTGAGCCATGGCCGCTGAGCCTGCGCGTCCGGAGCCTGTGCTCCGCAATTGGAGAGGCCACGACAGTGAGAGGCCCGCGTACCGCAAAAAATAAAAAATAAAAACAAATGGCCAGGAAATCAGATCTGCTAAAATCTGGCAAATCTGAAATCAGCCTCGGTATATTCCTAATTACTTTGCAGAGTGACATAATTCCTTTCCTGTGTATGAAATTGGCATTACAATTCATCTTATGATCTTATGGCAGATACCTTGATGATTTTTATCAGGCTTTTTGAAGTCTTAAGAAGAGCAAGTGAGCAGTATTCTTATAGGCACTGAAAAGTCCTGAAACCAGGTAGGAATCACTGGCTTCCACGGATACAATAAAATACGTTACCGATTTTTTGCGAAGAGGAAAACAAATCTTTGTTTTCACAGAATGCTCAGACTGGCAGGTACCTGAGAGTCCACCTGGCCCTGCAATCTCATCTCATGAGTAAAGATACTAAAACAGGTAAGATTTGCTCAAAGTTTCAGCTTCAGAACTAGGACAAGAACATACAATTCATGATACTAGTCTATTGTTCTTTGTTCTAGAGCATTCCAAATTTCAAGAAGTAGTTGGAAATTTTGTAAAACATATGGTCAAAAAATGTACAGTCACCATGTAGATCCACATACAAAGTATAAACAAAATATGTTTTGCCCCCTAAAAATTAACTATCTTAAATTTAATGGAAATCAAATCTGTTTGTGTTTGGATAGAGCTTTATTCTCTAGCAAATGCAAATTGCCTCACCAATGAACACATGGTCAGACACCACATTCCTTTCCCAGGCATTGAATAATAAGAAGTCATCATTTTTCTAATATAAATAGGTATCATTAGAATTTCAGAAGTGAAACATTGAGATCTATCTTTCACTAGTAAAAAGAATGTGAAATATGAAAATATTTAGAACAACTTTTAGAAAATACTGGATTTTTAATTAGTGGGGAAATGGTTTGATATTTGAGATTTAACCTGACTTACTTTTTATCACTATTAGAGAAAAAAATAAGAAGAGGACAAAAACCAACTGTGTCTGGATTTGGTTTATAAAGCTTTTGTTTTAAAGAGAGTATTTTTTAAATTCTAAAATGCTTTACAAAGTATTTTCAAAGTTCTTAAAAATATCTCCAGTTTAAAAGTTTTACAAATACGTTTGAACATAATAATGTAGGTCTCACTAATTAGTTGAGATGCAAAAAAAGTTTTATCAGTAATTATAATGCTGTAGGGCAGTTAGTTCACTCTTAAGGGAAGTAGTTCAAATACGTGCACAGTATTCCAAATGATACCTGATGATCTGAAAGGTAAAAGCTTTATCTTCAAAATCTTTTCAAACTGATCTTCCAAATTTCCTTCTATGTTTAATAATAAGTAAATGGCAGTAAGAACACTTACATGATTCCTCTCCATCCTCTTTTTTTCCCCAGTTTTATTGAGCTATAATTAACATATAACAACAACAACAAAAAAGGGAGTGATGTGGCATGATGGAAGTGTTAGCTAACTTTATTGTGGCAACCATTTTATCATATGTATCACATCAGCATGTAGTACAGCTCTCCATTCACTTTTCATAAAAATAAGATACTTTTCTGAAACTTAAAATAGTCATTTATATCAACTAAAAACCCTATCTTAACTATATTCATTATAAAATGAAAACATTATAATTTCACAAATGGAAGGTGATCCCTTCAATAAAATGTAGCTATAAAATTTACCAAAAACACTTTTTTCACATATATCGCCAAATTTATACAAGTCATCATGAATTCAGCTTAATTTCAAAGAAAGCATGAAGATATATTGCAACATCTAAATTACATGCTTTTTTTTTCCAAAAACTGAATTACTTAAGATTGATTGTCGTTAACTGGAATAATTCTAACCTTAAGTTGTATTTTAATGATTTGAGAAGATGATTCTTATAATTACCATATCAAAGCACAAGCCTAAACCACAGAGAAGTTATTTACTGGAACTTCCAGGACATCACCTGAAGTCAGAACACATTTTCTCCAATGTCATTCAATGTAAACATCTAAATTCGCAAGAGCACCCAACTCTACAATGTACAGGCAACACAGAATTCTCCTTCTTAGTCATCAAGAAGCAATTATCATCAGATTTTTTTGTAAAGTGAATGTAATCACAGCTTTTATAAAGATTGTCAATATCAAGCTGGGTTTTATTGGAGTTTTGTTGTTGCTGTTGGTTTGCTGTAGATTGTGTGTGTCTGTGTATTTTAGTGTAACTGAGTTTGTCCTCCCAGAGATTTTTTTTTTTTTTTTTTTTTTTTTTTGCTTTATGCGGGCCTCTCACTGTTGTGGCCTCTCCCGTTGCGGAGCACAGGCTCCGGATGCGCAGGCTCAGCGGCCATGGCTCACAGGCCTAGCCGCTCCGCGGCATGTGGGATCTTCCCGGACCAGGGCACGAACCCGTGTCCCCTGCATCAGCAGTCGGACTCTCAACCACTGCGTCACCAGGGAAGCCCCTCTCAGAGATTTTGATTCAGAAGATCTCTAAAGAGACGTGGGAAGAGCTGTGTGCTTTTTACAAGTTAATCAAATAATTAACATTGTCAGCCAAGATTAGAAAATTTGCTATAAAATAAAAAGGAAATCTAATGTTCACAGTTAATCAAGTTTTATTTGTAAACTTCTTGTGTAAATGAATACATCTAATTTGATGAATAAGCACTTTTTCTTTACAAAAGAAACTTTCTCTTCCTGCCTTGCATACTTGCTCAGCATACCTCCTCTAGCTTGGACAATACAAATTATTCTTTAATTAATTCAATGCCTTAGTGAAGAAATACTCTGATATGCATGAATAAATTGGTGAGATCTTTTTGTAGGGATTTATCTGCTTTTACGGGAAAACGTTTGAAGCCCTGGAACATAAGTTATACAGGAAACTGTGATTTGTATTTTAAATTGATTACTATAACGTATTTTCATTATAAGAATAAAACCTAGAGGAAACAGAGTAACTGCCAAAATTAATGGGAGAAGATAAAGTGATACATTTATATCATGTTTTGCCATTAAGGACTTGGGCAGACAAGCCAACAAAAATACAATTTCTGCTACTTTTATATGCAATCTGACCTTGAAATGGCTAATTGTTGCCTTTAAATTATAAACTTATCATTTAAAAATGAGCTAATATGTTTATAGTCTTAAAATAGACTAATAAAAATATCCACCTTATGGATTTGTTGTAGAGAATATGAAATAATGTATTTGGAGTGGTTATCACAGTGCCAGGAAAATAGTAAATCCTCACTAAGTAGTTATTAAGAACCAGGAAATAGTCATTGAATCAAGTGTAATTAAAGATAAATAAAATGTAGATTGTTTTATAACAAAAAAGCTCAAGAACAGAAATTAAAATTTCATTCAAATTGCCATTAATGCCCAGTTATGACTGTTTTTCTATAAGTTATACTGAAGATAAAATATAAATTTCAATACCCAAACAGTTCTTCAATTCATCCCTCTTTCATTATTCTAGTAAAAGAAAAAAGTCAATGTCGATATCAGCAAGGCAAAACTAACAAAATGGTTGGTGAGAAAATAAATGTAAGAAAATGGTAACCAAAGCTAATTAGAATATCAGTTGACCAAAAAAAAAAACAAAACCAACATCTCAAAAATATGAGAGATATAAAAGAAAAATATTATTAATTTCCAGTATATAAGTATTGGGGGGACAAGAAAGGGATATAGGGGAAGCAGGGTAGTTATGGTGGCAACAAGGACACTATTAATAAAAGATTTGGCTTTCATGATGGCAAAATGTATATGGACATATGCTCCTAGAATGTGGTAATTTGGATTGGAATTTCAACATCTTTTTTTTTATATGTCAATTATATTTTATATTATGTGGATTTGCATGGCACTCAGGGTATATTCATAAAAATAAAACACATCGTGAACATATTAGTATTATAATTACCCACATAAGGGGACGGACTATGACGCAGCTTCCGTACTCCTATTATACTGTTATCTCTCTTGTGTGCTTTATTTCTCTTTTTGCTGAAGAAAAGATGAAATACTGCTTTTGGAAGGAAATATTTACTCTATCTGCCAAAATTACTCTTGGTAGACTGCAACTCAAGTAGTAAATATATTTTTATGGATAATTAGTTGATTGAATGTGTGAATTAGAGGCTTTTTAATATTCATGACTAATTTATAATCTATGAATATTTTATTAATTTCTGTGTTGTTTGAAATAATGATGCTACAATAACACAAAACCCAAATACTTAACATTAATAAACTCTAAATAATAAGTCAATTCTGTGATTAAGTATCATCCAAAGCTTGCTCGACATAACAATATAATATGCAAAATACAAAAACTGTGGCTCAGGTATAGAGATATGTAATCCATTATTTTCCTTATAAATTAGAAAATCTAGATGTACAACCACCTTCATTGTTTTCAACACTTTTTATAGAATCAATTACAGGAAATCATCTCTTTCTTTTTCTTTTTTTTGGTAGCAGAACTCTCATCTGCAGAATGGATTTCAGCACCAATCTGAGAAAGACACACACATTTTTGAGATAGACTTTTATTTATTGGATTTATATATTATCCTGCTTAGATTTGTATTTAAGCACTTATATTATTATTGTCTACTTTTTTCTTTCACTGATTTGTAAGTTTTAAAGGACAGACATAGTATATTTTGTTTTTGCTTATGTCTTATTTTCCTGGCTCTAACACAATAGAAGTTTTATATGAATAAACAAATAAATTATTTGCTCTGAAATTCCAAATGTTCTCCCAAAGAGTCATAGGGGGAAAAAAATGTTTAATTCGAAATATCTAAGCATGGGATGATGAACTAGTATCATAATTACCCGATTTATTCTAAAGTCTGCAAAATAATGTTTCCTACTGTGGGCCTCATCTTTCAGATCCTTGCACCTCATATCTGACTATAGTCATAGCTTCTCTGCCTACAACAACTGCAACTTTTTCCACTACTGCCCGAATCTGAAACCACCACAGCAGAAATCCAAGCAGGTGCATGCAGTTGTCCCTCATGGAGACCAAATCTCTAGTCATTCCAGCTAAACAATCAGAAACAAAATTTTGAAAGATTTGAGGAGCTGTAAAGGACAGCTCCACTAGAACACTGTCTGTGTATGTCACCTTTCTGACTCACATCTGTATCTATGAAGGGATATTTCTGTAACAGAAAGCCAGCATTATAAAACCTAAAACAGACCAACCATTTAAATGAATATATTTTAAGTGGTTTTATCAATCTTTGGACCTCACTGAAGCTACAAAAGTTACATATTTCTCAAAAACCTCTTCTTGTATTTTTCCATTTTGGCTTTCTCTGTTGACTAAACTCATTTCATTACCACAGAGCAACTGACCTCTAGACAGTCAATCAAAAAGAGAAAAGAAGCATGGTGGGCAAATAGTACCAGCTTATATTTTGCAAAAAAAAAAAAAGAGTAAACTGTTTTTCGAGATCTGTAAATCTTCAGCTTCTGAAATCATTGTTACTACAAATGTATTGATCAAGAATTGAGAGATTCCCAGTGACTCAAGTCAAACTCAATATCCACTGTACATGTTTTATGTTTTGGAAAATTTTATGTACAAATACAGTAAGTCAGAAGAACACAGGACCTCTTACGGCGAGTCTTTATTGATATAGAATTCTGCCTGAATACTATAAAACCTTAGTTATTCAAATTTGTAAAATGTCTTAAAACTAAATTATAGTAAGAATGTTATAATTTAAGAAATGGAAGTAGAAAATACTTCAGTTTGATCCCCTGCTGTTCCACATATTAGTATGTAAACAAATGCTATAGTGATCAAAAGAGAATGGCACTGATAAAAACAGACACGTAGACCAATGGAACAGAACAAACACCCCAGTAATAAACCCACACATATACAATACACTAATCTTTCACAAGGGCACCAAGAATACAAACCCGGAAAGAACAGTTTCTTTAATAAATGGTGCTGGGAAAAGTGGTTGTCCACATGCAAAGACTGAAGTTGGACCCTTATCTTACACCATACACAAAAATTAACTCAAAATGGATTAAAGATTTAAATGTAAGACCTGAAACCATAAAATTCCTGGAAGAAATCATACAGGAAAAGCTTCTTGCCTTTGGTCTTGACAATATGGTTTTGGGGATATGACATCAAAAACACAGGTAACAAAAGCAAACATGAACAAGTGGGACTATGTTAAACTAAAAACATAGGGTTTAACCTTCAAAATTTATAAGGAACTCATACAACTGTTAAGCAAGGAGGCCATTATACTGTGGCTCTAACCAGGTGGAGGCCTCCGTAAGCAAACCAAAACCTAAGCCTGAAATGCCTCGAGGTTGAGAAATCAAAACGCTAAGGACAACCAATCACAAACAGCCAACGAGGCTCTAAGCTACAGCCAACCAACAATTCCCTTACTTGGCTTCCACACTTCCTCTATGGAAGCCTCTCCTCAGCGCCTGTCGGCGGAGCGCGCCTAACCACTGCCAGTTTGCTGCTGCCTGACTGGAATGGATTTTTGTTCAAATAAACTCTTAAAAACTTGAATATGCCTCAGTTTATCTTTTAACAGTTCTAGTGTCAGAAGAACCAAAGCAAAGGGACCCCAGCAGCCCCCAGGTGCCCCGAGCAACCAGGCGGAGGTACCTGCTGAGCTCCCTGGAGCCGCTGCCTGCTCGCTGCCTCTGGAGGTGTGGGGACGTCCCCTCGGGTCCCGGTCCTCGTTCAGCAGCTTTGCGTCACGAGCTTTCAGACTGAGCGTCTTTTTTTCCCCCAAACTGGGTCCCGAAACCAACTGGAGTTGGCCTACTTCCGACTTAGAAACCGCAGGGGGTCCAGGGTCGGATCCGGTGCAACTTAGAAAGCAGTCCGGGTTCCAGTTCTGACGGAGTCCGGGTCAGACTGGTTCCGTCTTAAGTCGTACACCGGCCGGCTCCAGCCTCGGACTGGGTCTGACTGAAACTGGGCTGGGCTCGTGTGAGGCCTCGGCTGAATAAAATTTTATTTTAAGGCTGCCCAGCAGGTACCCTGACCAAGAATGATCATGAGTTACGGTGGCCACAGCGGAGAACTTTTTTTTTTTTTTTTTTTTTTTTTTGCGGTAAGCGGGCCTCACACTGCTGCGGCCTCTCCCGTTGCGGAGCACAGGCTCCGGACGCGCAGGCTCAGCGGCCATGACTCACGGGCCCAGCCGCTCCGTGGCATGTGAGATACTCCCCGACTGGGGCACGAACCCTTGTCCCCTGCGTCGTCAGGCGGACTCTCAACCACTGCGCCATCAAGGAAGCCCCACAGCGGAGGCCTTTTAACCGAGAAAGGCTCGTCCATTTAGGAGGGGCCCCCGAGGAAAAGGGCCTCAGCTGGGCAGTCTCTATGATGGGTGGAGCGAAAATTATTTCCCTCGCCTACAGTTTCCGGTGACCAAGTGAGACCCTCTGGGATGCCCCGCTCACTCTGGAGCCTGCAGACAGCGTCCCGGGAAAACTGGCGAAGCCGGCAAAGGTAAGAATTCTTAGGAAAGTTCGCTCTCCCAGCTGTCCATCTGTGTACTGCTTGAGACAATGGGAATCTAAACTGGTGCAGCCCCTCTGGATATTATGGAGGTTCCTCAAAAGATTTAAAAAAAGAACTAGTATATGATCCAGCAGTCCCACTTTTGGGTATATATTCCAAAGGAAATAAATTCAGTCAGTACTTCAAAGAGCTATCTGCACTCCCATAGTCATTGCAGCGTTATTCACAATAGCCAAGATATGGAAACAACCTGAGTGTCAATAGATGAATGGATAAAGAAAATGAAAATGAAATATTTTATATATATATATATGTGTGTGTATGTATATATAGTTGTTGTTGTCTTGCCTCGCGTGGATGGAGTGTCGGGGTTCCCAAGAAGGCAAACAAGGTGCATTTGGATCCCACAGGGCGCACTACGTGACTTGGGGTGTGTAGGGCAAGTCCGCACCGGTCTTGGTGGAGGGGCAGGGGGAGGACATGCTGGGATGCACTGAGCATCGGGGTGGAGTCAACAAAAGGCAGAATGAGGCCCAAGTCATTGCAGCCACAACCAGTCTTTTCCTGAGGAAGCCCCATCTTGTGGAATCTCGCGAGATCCACGGGGGCCGGTAGGCAAGTGCTGGGAGGAGAAACACCTAGGTGCCCCAGCTGCCGCGGGACCCCGGACCTGCCTTCTCCCCTAAGGAGGTTGGCTCACACCACGCATCATGAACCCCAATTCTTGTTACGCACCCCGCCCAACTCAGGGTCACAGTGCAGTGTCACCTCACCCCAAGGCCCTGTCAGGTTCAGGGGGTGGGGAGGGGGGGACATGCTCTGGCCCAAAGACTGTACAGGGAGGGACCAACTGAGACCAAAGTGGGGGAGTGAACTTTGCACGCGTGGGCCACAAATCTATAGCCTTTGAGGAGTCCAAAGGCCCTGGGGGGAACTTGAGCTTCTGGCACAGAATGATGGGGCCCAAATCTGAGGTCTGCTAAGGTCCAAGGACACAGTAACCCAAACATGCTCATTCCATGAAATGTATGTATTTTTTGTACAAGTGAAATATTATTCAGCCACACAAAGGAAGGTGATCCTGCTAATTGTGACAATATGGATGAACCACGCGAACCTAGAGGACAGTGTGCTAAGTGAGATAAGTTAGATGCGGAAAGACAAATACTATATGATCTCACTTCTGTGTAGAATCTAACTCACAGAACCAGAGAGTAGACCAGTGGTTGCCGGGGGCTTGGGGAAAACAGTGAAATGGTTGGTTAAAGGGTACTAACTTTCAGTTATAAGATGAATAAATTCTGGAGTGCTAATGAACATCATGGTGATTATAATTAAGAATAATGTGTTGTATACTTGAATTTTCTGAGAGTATTTCATAAGTGTTCTCACCACACACACAAATGTAACTATGTGAGGTGATGGATGTGTTAGTTAACTTGATTGTGATAATCATTTAGCAATGTATATACAAATGAAATAATTACATTGAACAACCTAAATATATACATATTTTAATCATGCTTGGAAAAAATAAATACATGGAATATTTGAGTTTGAGTCCCTGCTTTTCCATATATTTGTATGTATACAAATAAAAGTTGGTATCTTTGAACTTCAATTTCCTTTTTCAGCCATATATTTATGAATATTAAATATATATTTTGCATCAAGTGTTTAACAGTTGATGCAGATAGAAAGATAAATAGGAATGATACGTTTCCCATGAGCCTGTAGCCTTAATCAAAACAAAACCCAATGGCAACTATCACTTTATTTTTTAAAAAATATATGACAAAGTTTAATTTTATGGATTGCTAATTACTTCCATTCTAGTTGGAATTATTTAGGTTTTATAAATTTTATTTCATCAAATATGTCATGCTGTTTCTAAAGAGAGTTACACATAGCTAAGGATATAGATATTTCCCCATTACTTCACTGGCAATCAGTGAACACCAGGTTTGTTGTTAAAATATTATCATCATCTCTTAAAATTTTCATTACTTGGTCTTCTAATACTTTGCATAACTGGAAGAAAAGCACATGTATTTGGAGTTAAGTTTTTTAGGCAGAGTAGAAAAATGCTGAAAGATTATTTATAGATGTTTAAATCCTTAGAGAATCTTTACAATCAATATTAGAATTACCAACTCTTGAATTTATGTTTATTGTATAAGTAAAAACTGAAGCTGATACTAATTTTTCATTCATTTCTCTTAACATGGGTAATTCATGGATTTTAAAAACAATTTCTTAAAGTTATTTTATAGGCATTTTCCCCCTAGTAATGAGGACTTATAAATTCCAAACCAACATTTAACATATATAAGTGTCTTAAAAGAGACATGTATATAAGTTATAGAGATTCAGAAGAGAAATTGTCTATCTGCACTTGAAAACCAGGGAAAATTTTTATAGCATTAACAACATTTATGAGCTGAGACTTGGAGGGACACGTACTTACCTGATTATCATGAGATTTTAACTATTTGTATTTGCTTCTGGTCGGTTTCTCCTGCATGTGGTATTGAGGAATCTTATAGCAAGTAGTGGGCATGAGATGACTCTATTGATTTGGATCCAGATTTTCCTTTGTCATTAAGTCAGGCTCAGTGGTATCTCTTAATCTTTGTCCCGCGTGGTCCCAAGCAATTCAAGTCAACTTGTTGCCTTTTTAAAAATCAGGCCTTAGTCAAAAATTGAAAATCACTTCTCATTATCTGCCAGCTTGTTCTCAGAGCACAAAATCTTCATAAAAAAGCTAAATCTAATGCTTCATTTTTCTATTTTTATTTGTTATAACATTAATCCATGCAAATACTGGTATTTTGATATGTAAAACTCACCTAAAATTCTGCTTTGTGCAATATTGGAGATAATCCTTTTGTGTGGGCAAAAATAAAAAAGTCTTTTCTATATCAAATATTACCTAAGATGTTTGCCTCAGTTTCTCAAAAATCTTTCCCTCTACGTTTGTTTCTTTTTCATCACCAAATACCTCTCAATGAAGCTGCAGTTGAATTTTAAAAGTTTCCAATGGATTTCTTGCTAACTTTAATGTTTATTAAAAGCCTCAGATCACACCAACCTCAAATGAACTCCAGTAGTATTTTTGGTACCAGAATTTATGCTCCACCATAAATTTTATCCCCATCCTCCTGGAAGAAGATACCTATGACCTCTTTGATTTTTACTTGCTAATACAAAGTGAAAATTAGAGTCAAAATCTTTTATGTCAAGAGCATGGCTGCTCTAGAGCTTGATAGGGTAATGTCTTATTGATAATATTAATCACTATATTTTAGGTAAAGATTCACAGTACTCTTAAAATGTTCTATACTTGTAAACTACAACAGAAAAAAAGTATTTCTGTGGACACATTTACACTGTGTACATATGTGGCTATTTATGTTTTTATGTACTTGACAAATAACCTAGCCAGGATACTGCTTCCAGAATTATCTTGCTTGTTTCAGGATTACTTCAGGAACAATAGATATCTAATAATTATGTTCTGCATCCGTAACATTTATAATTGGTTTCCTCTGGCAGTTGATTACAGATACCGAGAAAAACGAAGGCTCTACCCCTGTAAATTTTTTTCTTCCTTTGGTTCTGTCAACTGCCGTCAAAAGACATTTTTCTGTATAATAATGATTAGTTAAATATCCTAACACAGATTTCCATGATTATTCTAGCAAGCATTGAATATTTTGCTTAGTTCTAATTATTTTAACAAGACTGATTCAGCTAATGTATCCTTTTTTATTGTTAGGTATTTATTTGAAAATAAAATGCACTGTAGGAAATGGATTTCAGCTTCAAGAGAAGAAAAGTACCTCATATTCAGACTGAGAAAAAGAAAATTAAAAGACCCATCTTGAAGGCAAAGCTCAAGTCTTTAAATTCTCATTCTTAATCCATGATTTTTATAACACTACACCTCTTTAGTGATTTGAGTAGCAGTCTGTGAATTTTGCCTGAAATCAGTTCAAATGCTTTTCATATTTGAGACATATTTTACAACTGTAGTTAAACATATTTAACCACTAATCTATATGACAGTGTACACTGACCATTAAATAGATCCTAGATAAAATCTGGGGTTGATTTTACTTTAATCAGAGACCCTATAAAGCGAGGGATTAAATAAAATAGATTAAACATAACTAGTTATTAATAAGGAATAAGAACAACTAAGAATAAATTATTAAGGCGAGAGAGAGAGACAGACAGAGATAGAGAGAGAAAGAGTTCTTTTACATTCCAAAGAAAGAGTCCAAATTTCAATAAAGGTGAGTAAAGTGTAATGCAGCAAGAATTCTTCACAGACCTTTTAGCATTCAAAGTATAGCATGCATGCTGCGTGGTGCAATTTTACAAGCCTGCAAAATAGTAACATTAATGGCCCAGAATCTTTAAAAATCATAAGTCTGCAAAATGATTCACTTGCCATGCACCTTGAATATTAATAATATTCAAGTAGTTGCATTTATTAACCTTTTACGTTAATGGTCAGAAATGAGAACCATTGCATGACAGAAGGAAAAAATGTTTCAGATGACTATTGGGTTTCATTTGACGTTAATAAAAACCATCAAGTACATATTATGTTAGATTAGCCGAGATCTGGATTCCATATGACAAGTCATTATTATTAAAGGCAAATGGAGGGTATTTTCAAATACACCCCGGAGTGAGGTAGACTAAAATACAATGGTGCACTCTTGAATGTCAAGGACATTTTGTGTGGTATGTAATAGAAAACTACAAGTAATGTGCAGTTTGGGAACTATTTCATGTTCCTCTGAAGACCTCAAAGCATCACACTGAATATTTTATTGGAATCTGTCACCCTCTGCCGTAGGTTCAAGTACATAACAAATATTTATGGGCAGTCATCGTTTTGATGACAGAGAGAATGTGTCAAAGCGAACCTCATCATTATAGTTAGCATATGAGGAAGTGTATAATGTCTTACTCTTCCTATCTCTCCTTCTTTTTCTTTTACTTAAAAATAATCAGTCAAGTTTTATATAATCTATAAGTCATCCCCTGTTAGAAAATCAGAGTCATAAATGCCTGAGTGATCTTTCAACAATGTAGTAAGTGATAAGCTGACTAATTATGCCTTCCTAAATGTCAGCTATACTCATTAGGAAGTATGAAGACCACTGAGAGTAGGAAAATTTTGTTTTAAGAATATTAAACTTTTAAAGTATGCAAGTATTGGTAACCTCAGAAATAAGTGCTTTGTCACAATAAGGAAAATCTAAAGTTAGACTAGAAAAAAATGTTATTGTTCAGTGTTAGAATTTTTGTATGTAATAAAAGCAAAGAACTTGGAATTAGAAGACCTGAATTAGGCTACGTTCTCTACTTGTTATTTAGTAGATCAACCCTAAGTAAATGGCTTAACCCCCCTGAACCTCTGTTTTCTCAATCTTAATCCAACCCATTTCACAAGGTGTGTCCAGAACTACATATACATAAAACATTTTGTAAACTATGAAAAAGTTCAGGAAATGAAATGAACTGTTATTAATAATTGCAATTTAAATAGTAACAGCACTGATCATTATTTGCCTGAGGTTGGGGGTGAGGGTTTGGGGGAAGGCGAGTGCAGAAGAATT
This sequence comes from Pseudorca crassidens, assembly GCF_039906515.1. Lineage (NCBI taxonomy): Eukaryota > Metazoa > Chordata > Mammalia > Artiodactyla > Delphinidae > Pseudorca > Pseudorca crassidens. The sequence goes on from NC_090307.1 coordinate 10,509,072, forward strand.
ACAAAGGGGAATAAAGAAACTGCTGGGGATCATGTACACATTCCTTGGCTTTATGCATATGCCAAAGCTCATAGTACATTTTAAATATTTGTAGTTTATCATATGTTGATTATAATAAACCTGTTTTTAAAAATACAAGGACTACTACCATTACAAGAAAAAAATGAATGGGTTTCATAAATATCATATTGGATGAAAGAAGATGGGCACAAAAGAATGTACCATATAATTGATTCAAGTAAAGTTCAAAAACAGGTGAAAATTACACAATATTAGAGGTCAGGGTAATGAGTACTATTAAGAAAGAGGGAAGAAGCAATAATAGAGCAGGAACAAAAAGAAAGGTAATAGGTATTGAACATATTCTATGTCCTTACCTGGGTTGTAGTTACATGAATTATGTTTATGATAACTTCTTGAGATGTACATGATAATTTGTACATATTCATTTACATGCATTATACTTCAATTACAAAGCTCATTTAGGAAAGAGATGATTTGTGAGCAAGAAATGTCACCTGAGTTGGAACTGCTTGACCACTAGTTGCATACTTTACCAACTAGGAGAGCTGAATTATTTACCTGGATAAGGAAAGGTCTCTATCCCCAAAGGAATATATCTAAGAATTTCAGTTCTGCAGCTCTACTAAGCCGTTAACTAACAAAAGACTTCTTGCTCTCACAAGAGCAAATCTTAGAATAAAACAGGATATTATCTAGTAAGCATGTAAGTCTGAGTTCTCCACAGAAAAAGAACCAACACAATACATATACACAGATTTATTATTAGGTATTGGCTCACACGATTATGGAGGCTGATAAGCCCCAAGATCTACAGTTGGCAAGCTGTACATTCAGGAGTGTCAGTGCTGTAGCTCCAGTCTGAGCCCAAAGGCCTGAGAACCAGGAGAGGCAATGGTGTAAATTCCAGTCTGAGTCCCAGTCCAAAGTCGGGAGAAGATGGATTTCCCAGCCTGAATTTAAAAATAATCAGTCAAGTTTTACATAATCAACAAGTCATCCTGTTAAGCTATTCGAATCATTTAAAATCAAATTAGATTTATCTGTCTATCTATCTATCTATCTTTTTACCCAGTCAAGCAGAAAAAAACATTCTCTCCTACTCAGCCTTTTGCTCTATGCAGGCCCTGCACATTTGATGAGGCTCACCCACACTGGAGAGGGCAACCTGCTTTACACAGTCCACCAATTCCAGTGTTAATCTCATCCAGAAAAACCCTCACAGACACACCCAGAAATAATGTTTAACCAAGTATCTGAGCACCCAAATATCTGGGCACCAACTATCTGGGCTAAGGACCAGTCAAGCTGACACAAAAAAGTTAACCATCACAGTAAGAAAGGGCAAAAGGTCAGAGGAATTTGAGGTACAGCAATGAGAATGGCATAAAGAGAGTTCAGGGGCAAACAAAATGCATCAAATGACCCAAACTGAATCAAATCTACAGGGGTATGATTTAGTGTCTCCAGTTGTGAATTCCAGAGACCTTGGATCTTCCTTAATTTCTTCTTCGAAATCATACCAGTTTCATCACCAGGCCTGCCCATACTACTTAAATATTGCTGAATTCCTTCTGATTTTATTTCTGCTACCAACAGTCTAATTCAGTTTGCCATCAGACATTAATTGGACCCAGTGCCTGTGCCTCTGATGTAGTTTTCCTGTGTGACTCTTGCTCCTGCAATCCATTTTCTATCAGCCAGATTGATTTTTTGTGACATATATATTGGATCAGTCAGCTAAAGTAATTAATGCCAGTTTTCCATTGTACTTAGAATAATATTCCATAGTGCTAAAATGACCTATAGGGAGGGCCCTGCATGAATTGGTTGGTTCCCATCTTCCTCTCAGACCCTGTATTATACTCAATAACTTGCTCTCTCCGTTTCAATATTAGCCTTCTCTTTTTGGGAGGAATTCTGCAAATTAATCTTACTTTTCAGAGCAGTCCACAAACTGTACTCTTTCCATGGAATGCTCTTGCCTTATTCATCCCTAAGCTGACTCCTTCATATCATTAAAAGCTCAGCTTTAATGTTACCTTTTCAGAGAGAATGTCTATGTCAACCTTTTCTAGAGGGAACATAGCTCACAGTTTTTATTGATCATTATGAGTTAGACACTATTTATAAAGAGTATTAATCATCCCAAATTATCACTTGCTTCCATGGCAAGTTTTTTCTGTATCTGTTTGTAGCCAATTTGGGCAGATAGAAATAGATGGGAAAAAATTAAGGGACACCTGTACTGTCTCTCCTCTCTCTGTACTAAGCTAGCACTAACTGTAGTAGCAAGAGTAATATTTCATTACTAATATGAATATTTTGATATAATAATATACTCATGAATAAAATGTTGAATTCCTATTTTCTTTATTGTGTAAGATTTGAAATCTTATAAATATTTTACAGGTCATCAAAGTGTATTTATTAATATCACTTTTATTCCATGATTGTAGAGCATGAATTAACTTTGATATAAAAGTCATTCTAGTAATTTCTCTGATGAAATAAAGTCCAAATGGGGTAAATAACTGAAAATGAGTCCAAGTATCTATTTGAATGCATAATTATTATCTATGTGTCTAATGGAGCTATTCATTGAAAGTGCATCCCTGAAGCTGCTTCTTCAAAAATGTGTAGGAAGGAGTACAAGGTAAATATATATTGAGATAAAACTCCTAGTATTAAAAAACTCATCTGTATACCCTGCAAACTCAGGGCTTTTCTTAATTCTCTGCACAAAGCCATGCACACCTTTGGGGCTGCCTGGTAAAAATTGTGAATCAGAAACATAAGCAGGTTGATTTATTTAAAGGATATATAAAGACAAAAAGAATGTATATGGGAATAATTGTTTTTATGGATCAGCAATTCAATATGAAACAGAAAAATGACTCAAGAAGAAACAAGTTAGGGTGGAAAAATAAATAGAAATATGCATAGATATAGATATAATTACATGTATAGTGAGACTCATTCTGATACTGATTTATATGTCTGCATTGTGGGACGTACTTGTGTGATAAAGATCAATTGAATCTTATCTTTTAATTGTGACCAAGGTAATATGTAGAAAAGGACAAAGGGTGTATTCCAGTTTATAGTAACAAAATATAAATGATTACCCCTGAAAGAGGGGAGGAAGGTGAAGGCTAGTCTATGTGAATGAATACAAGTACTCTTAAAAAGTAAGTGAAACTTCTTCTGAAGTCTAAGAAGATACGTTGCTTCGTTTCTCCATATCAGAAAAGGACATTTCATTGGTTTAGTTATAAAAACATTCAGTCAGGCTTCCGTGGTGGCGCAGTGGTTGAGAGTCTGCCTGCCGATGCAGGGGACACGGGTTCGTGCCCCGGTCCGGGAAGATCCCACATGCCGCGGAGCAGCTGGGCCCGTGAGCCATGGCCACTGAGAGGCCCGCGTACCGCCAAAAAAAAAAACCATTCAGTCAATTAGAAGATAACAGCCTTTTATAATATTTATCTCAGTGTGGTACAGAAATAATTTGATTTTTGATTTCACAATGCCCGTGTATTTTTATATACTGCCGTTACGAGTAATCTATTTTGTAACATTCCATATAAATAATAAGCTGTAACTTTAAATTCATTGTTTCCCATTCTTGAGTTACAAGTTCTTTTAATTTGTTGATGAAAATTGATGGATCAAAATGGAATTTTGACGGTGAAGCCTCAGGTCATAAAATGCTTCATTAACATATCACATAGATTAGCACTTTCAATTTTTGCATTATTCTAAAATGTAACTGAGTTTATAACAACATTATTCTTTGCTGCAATGGAAGTAGCACAGTACATTGATTAGCATGATCGTGGATTGATTAGATTTCATTCTACATTGATGAGTCAGAAGAGACAAGCAAAGGACACTGTGCTGACTGAATTTATGAAATGGCAAGTGAAAGACTTTCTGTTAACCAAGCAGTATTGAAAGTTATTTCCTATTCCCTGAAATCCATTCTAAACTCTATATTATAAATACCATAGGACAGTGAACCCCTAGTAAAATAAAAACAATAAAACTTGAATATCTCAACTAGAGTAATTTGGGGAGGATTACCTCAGAGAAAAATAAAAGTAATTCTCCAAGGGGAAAAAAAAAATGTGTCAGCTTCACCATGAGATATCAGAAACTTTGCCAGGAGTGATGTAGAAATCAAAACAGCAAGGGTGTATTTGATATTTTGGTGATCACCAACAAATCTGTATGAATATAGGGCTACTCTAGTTTACATGTGTGCATCCACGAGCAAATTCTTGAATACTAAGGTGTTCCAGGCACTCCGTTGGCCTCTGAGGATACAAACAAGAGCAAGATTTTCTTTCTAGAACATTTTTTTCATAGTCCCGTGTGACTTACTTTCTCAGTGACAATTGACAATTTCAGCACATCTTTTTTCTATGCCCTTGTTCTCCTTTCGTTTCAAGCTCATAGCCCTTTGACTTTCTAATCTCTCTGACTTTTTTGTTACTACCTCAGTAAATATTTTCTTTTCCACTAATTTTAGACTTTCCAAAGGTTCTGCCTCAGAATAGCTCCCAACAGTCATATACAGAGAGATGAATCCTGATCTATGGATCAGGATCTCAGGATCTTATTTAGTTTTGATGTCTTTACCCAGATGCAAGACTTAATGGCATTCCAAAAAAGTATATTGTTTCCCCACAACACTTGTCCTTTTCAGTTCTATAACTGGTACCAATAACTTCCCTTTCACTCTGTTTCAAATCTTTGGAATTAACTGAATCCTTCCCCTCCCTTTATTACTTATAACTAATTATCATGCAGGGTAAATACCATCTAATTTCCATTCTCAGGGACTCTATTCTAATCAGGTCTTAAGTCCCTGATTTGTGGGTACCTTATGGATGTATTCAACCCTCTTCATTTATATTACATTTCTGTTTTATAATAAAATGCTGGTGCTGGGCATGTCCAAGTTTATAGTTCCATGGATGATATAATATTCCATACATGATCGGCAGTTTAAATCACAGAGTTACTTTTTTCCATGATCAAATGTACAGTCTCTGCTAGGGTCTAGCAGTAGACCAAGAATTGCTTTAAAACAGTATTAATCAACAAAGAAGGGATAGACTTATCCAAAAACCTTGGAATATATTTTGTGACTCTCCTATTGGAACTGCTTGTCAGACTTTATTCTGCATTTCTATCTGCCTCCCACACTATTGAAACTGGTAATTCTTAATTTCCAAGTGACAGGGAAGCTCACATCAGTCGAGACCTCTGTAGCACCTATTCGTATGTTGGTTGCCACTTAAAACTGGCAACTTCACAGATTATCCCACAAGTGGTTTCTAGAAGCAAGTTCAAATGTGACATATATTGCCTCCCAAATCCAAAGGGATCCACTCAGAGTTATGCCTTTCATCATGGTAGGTAGATGCAGCAACTTAGCTCTCATTTTAGAGGGGTATATATATTCCCACCACATATTTGCTACCAAGACAAACAACTACAGAATACGTCTATAGTCCCACTACACCTGCTGTTAGATGCACTGGGGTCAGGACACATCCAGACCCCTGACCACCTCCTCAGTCACCTGCCTCCATTCATTGTCCCTCGCTCTGAGAGATGAGCTTACAGGTAAAACTAATTTCAGTATCAATATACAGTTACCCCTAGAAAGTCTGTGTATTTCTGTTTTCTTGGGAAATAATCACCCTTTTGAAAACTTTGGAGGAAATTCATGTTCTATATCTTTCCCCCAAGGATCCTGGCATTGCAGTCAAAGTAGAGTATGGTGGTCTCCAAAGTGCCTCCATCTCAGAACTGAGTAAGAGGCAGTACAGCCCCGTTACAACGACTTTAGTTATGCACTTGCCCAGCAATCTTAGATTTTTTTTCTTGTAAGCATGTCATGGAAAAACTTAGGAAACTATTCAATCATTTATTTTCTAAGTGGCCCACAGATGAATTACCCAAACTAGCACCCTGTGCATCCAAAGGCTCTGATTTCTGTTTCAATCTTATGGTTTATTGTGGCAGCCTTGTCTCTGATACCTAAGTACTACCAACTTCTTCCACTGCCATGAGATGGCTTCACTTCTGTGGAGATCAGGGAATCTAATTCCATCATAGCATCCTTCACAACACTCTTAAGCCTATAGCATTCAGCCCTAAATACACTTCATGTTGGACACAGCTGAGGATTCATTTTTCACTATAATCAGAATCGAGGCTTGCTCTCAATCATACTTTTCTTATCACTTCAGAAGACAGGGTCTCATGAAAAACTGTCTTCTTCTTAAACACCTTTCCTTAATAATTCATTTCCCCTGTGTCTGTTCCAGATGACTCTAAGGAGAAACGTGACTGTGGCCTTAAAAAGATAAAACCACCACCACCTGATGCCACACTGCTTTGCCTTCCAACCCCTCTTCACTCTGTATCATAACCAGTGATATTCTGAAGAATTTTGTTGGTATTGCATAGGATGGATCACATATGTCTTATTTACCAAAGCAAAGTTAATTATTTGCACATACATTGCACATATGAACATGCCAATTCCAGAATTCCATTTTGAGATTCTGCTTCCTAGTGCCCCAGTACTTAAATATGTATCAGTCCCTATCCCAGAAGGAGGCAGCAAGCTTAAAACAGGATACTCTGAGGATGCTTTATGTACCAAGAGGCTAACTATAAAGTTTTGGACGTGCTGCATTGGAACTACAAGTGATAGTGCAAGAACTCAGACTGGAGGAGTAGAGATGTCATCATTCTTTGGTCCAATCAAGATAGAGTCATTGAGGCAGACCACACTGAGAGGTAGAGCAAAGCATAGAGAGCACAACCAGCCCAAAGTAACCTTAGAGAACCAGGCCTGAAATATTCTCACTCAGCCTCTTTTCATCTGATCTCATGCTGGGAATCCTCATTGGATGAATGCAACAGGATTCCAGAAAGCAAATAGCTCTTTGACGTAATCCATGCAGTTCAGTCTCCTATCACAGAAAACAGGAAGAGAAGAGAGGATTCCCATTAACAAAAAACAGTTATTAAGCCCTCTACCCTGTTCTCCCCAAGGCTGTTGAAGAGGAAAAGAAAGGGAGACTTTGGAGTATTTCCCCTTGCCAAGAGGTTCTTAAAATGTTACCTACTCCTGTGTCAGATATTAAGGCTGCAGGTTAGCTGCATCAGATCCGGTTTCTGGAATGAGTCATTTAAATTCCTTCAATTTTATGCAAATGTAGAGCAATAAGGCTGCTATCTACTCAGACTAAGTATAAAAGAATCTTTGACTTAATGCTAATGCCTCTCATGATACTACAGGTATTCAAACCTGGTGAAGGAGCCTGGATGTCAGTAAGGACTGAATATTTCTGGGAGAGAGAAAATTGATCACTTTCTTACCCACATCTCCTCAAGATTTTGTGTTATGAAAATCTCAGGATAAACCTGGTTTAGCCCAGCTGAAACTTAGAAGTAGGAAAAGTCAGTGAAGTCTCTGAAATAAAAGTACAGTAAGCCCCCTACATACAAATGAGTTCCATTCCAAGAGTGCATTCATTAAGTCCAATTTGTTCAAAAGTCCAAGTTAGCCTAGGTACCCAACTAACACAATCGGCTATATATTGATAGTACTGTACTGTAATAGGTTTATAATAATTTTCACACAAATAATACATAAAAAATAAACACAAAAAATAAGACATTTTTAATCTTACAGTACAGTACCTTAAAAAGTAGAGTAGTACAGTACAACAGCTGGCATCCAGGGGCTGGCATCCAGTGAACAGGCAAGAAGAGTTACTGACTGGAGGAGGGAGAGTAGGTGAGAGATGGTACAGCTGAAGGATCATCAACAATAGGAGACTGTAAGGCAAGGTGCAATTTCACTCACACCTTAGTTGATGTGACATGACACGTTCGCATCTTGGAAAGTTCACAACTTGAAGGTTCGTATGTAGGGGACTTACTGTACATTGGAGGAGTTTAGGCTTGGCCCAACACAAGGATCCAAAGTTTTGTGGAAAGTATTGATTAGCATATAATTATTTTGATCAGTAACCCATTTAAGAGCATATACATATTGAAAATAAAAGTCTTAATTCTCCCTGTTGAAAATAAGAAAAAAGACTTTTCCTTTTCTCTTTTCTTAGAGCATTTACTTTAGAAAACTTTTAAGTTCTGTGTCTTTGAAATATATATAAATATTTTAAAAGCTAAATAAACCTTGCCAGAAAGAGAAAAACAAATATCGTATATTAACGCATATATGTGGAATCTAGAAAAAATGGTACAGATGAACTGGTTTGCAAGGCAGAAATAGATACACAGATGTAGAGAACAAATGTATGGACACCAAGGGGGGAAAGCGGTGGCGGGGGGTTGGTGGTGGTGGGATGAATTGGGAGATTGGGATTGACATATATACGCTAATATATATAAAATAGATAACTAATAAGAACCTGCTGTGTAAATAAAAAAATAAAATAAAATTAAAAAACAAAACAAAATAAATAAATAAACCTTGCCAGCTGTAAGACCTAGGAATACCTTTCTCAAGGACTTGGGAGTCATCTCTTTGAAATGTATTTATTGAGGAAGATAGTGCAGCCTCTGTCTTACAGTTTCTATGGGAGGAGGGCAGGAACCCAACTTCAAAGAGCCACTTGCTCTGGCTCCCCTGGTGGCGCTGTGGTTGAGAGTCCGCCTGCCGATGCAGGGGACACGGGTTCGTGTCCCGGTCTGGAAAAATCCCACATGCCGCGGAGCGGCTGGGCCCGTGAGCCATGGCCGCTGAGCCTGCGCATCCGGAACCTGTGCTCCGCAACGGGAGAAGCCGCGGCAGTGAGAGGCCCGCGTACCGCAAAGAAAAAAAAGAGCCACTTGCTCCAAAACTACCTCCTGTCATAAAAACATGGGATGTTTAATTTTCCTTTGGATAAAGCCAGTTAGCTAACACATATGGTCACTCCAGTTATCACGTAAATGTAGGATAAACTATGCATGAAGAATGGTTCTGTTAAATCCTCTTTGGGCTAATTAGTGTTTTTCTTGAGAACATGTATGTAATGAGCTGCATCTCCTTGGCTCTATAAAGCGTGTATGTAATGAGCTGCATCTGCTTGGCCCTATAAAGGGTGGTGATCTCAGGGGGCCATGGGGTGCGGCAGGTTGAAAGGGGATCTTAGTTCCCTGATTTGGAATGGAACCTGGGCCATGGAAGTGAGCATGCCAAATGCTAACCACTAGACTACAAGGGCCAGTGAGCTTGATGCAGGACCTCAATCCTTGTCTTCTTTGAAGAAGGAATTCAGCAAAGAGACAGAAAGTAGTGAAGCAGGTAAATTGTTTTTAGAAGAAAAATAAGTGCAGAAAGACACAGGCAGGCTCAGAGAGAGTTGCACACTGTTGGGGTGGCTTAAATTGTTCATATAGGGGCAATTTTCTGGGTTCCCTCTGCCCAATCATCTTGCTTCATCTTACTGCATGCCCATATTTGGTCTGGCTCACAGACCTCCCCAGTGTGCCCATGCATAGTTTAGCCAAGATGGATTCCAGCATGAAGGTCTCTGGGAGGTTGGCAGGACATATTATGGGCTGGAGTCCCCTCCCTTTTTTGACCCCTGAGGAGCCTTTTTGTGCATGTTTAGTTGGGAAGGTCTCCTTGACTTCAAGAGTGAAAAATGTGGTCATCTTGATAGGGTTAGTGTAGGATAATCAATAGTTAGCTCAGAAATCCCACTGGGGGATTATAGATAGAGAGGGAACTTTAGGGGACTTTGGGAGACCACAGTAAGTTAATGATCATTCAAGAAAGAAATGGAAAAATTCTGAAACAACGTGGGCTTGCTTGACTCATAAAGCAAAGCATGTCACTTAGCGTCAAAGCCAGATTGGCTTGCTTAACAACAAAACCATGCAACAGAAGCATGAGACATGCCCCCAAACAATAAAACAATAGTGGAAAATAAGGCCTACAACCTTCCCAGTGATGTCAACAAGGTAATGACCCCTAGGACATGCTGTCTGCACACAAAAAGAACAATTTATGGAAAGGTGATGTTTCAAAGTGAAAGGCCCTCATTGTGCTGAGACCTGAAATAATTTTTCCCTAGTGCCATGATGGTCCTGGATGCACCATATAGGGTCAAAAACTCCCCTGCCCGACATGTAGGAGAAGTTAATAATGGAAGACTCAAAGAATGAAAAAGAAGGTGGTCTTCTCCCCTTCCCCTCTCTTCCTTTGATTATAAAAATGTAACCCACTAAGCCCTTGGGGCAGCGCAACACTCACCTGCCCACTTGTAAGCCTCACAAGCATCCTATTCTAATAAACCATTTCTTATCTATCACTTTGCCTCTCACCGAATTCTTTCTGCACTGAAACATAAAGGACCGGAGTTCCTCGGAGCCCCCGAAACGCCACCTGGTGGTTTCAGTCTTATCTTTTTACTCAAGCTGAGTTCAGCTCCTCTTTGCTCCTGCCTTTATCTTTAACTTGAAGTGTCAGCAGAAGACAAGATCCAGCTGCTCAGCCTGGGGCCCATCGACCTCCTACCTCAGTGAGATTTCTTTCAGTCTTTGCAAGCTCATAGCGGATTGCCTGTGATGCATATCTCATTCTGATTTAATGCTTATTCAATAATAAAACTGTTTTCTTCCTCTTCTACCTTTATGGAAAGGTGTTATAGGTTGGGAGATTTTGTTTTTAATTATATTTCCGCCACACTTGTTACCAAATAAATCGGGTCTCACCGCCCGCCACTTACAAAATCCATACTCACAGATGTCAGCAGAAAGAAAAGTTACCTTTAGTCAGAATGCTGGAAATCTGGGGAAATGATGGACTCAGACCCCCCAAAACCACCTCCAAAGATTCTGCTCAGCCGTGAAAGTTTTAAAGGGAAGCAGAGAAGTAATCTCAGTTAATCATTGAGATGGGGGGTCAGGGTTGTCACCATCCCCCCACCGTGTGCAGGCTTGTGTGCAGGCTTGTCCACTTCTTGTGATTTTTCTCTATATGTTATCTTGTTCACACAGTTTGGTCACACAGTTTGCTCGGGAGATTACTAAAGGGAAGCTAGGGAAGAGATCTGGTCATCTGTTGATTCCTTATCCTTTATTTCTATTTCTTTGATCTATGAAAAGAACTGACAAGTTGGACAAGGTATTGTGTGGTTAAAAGGTTTGAAAGGTGTGACTGGGCCGGAGGTGAGCAGAGCATGGGAGTGCCTTCTTTAAAAGTTGGTTGCAATATATCTTTGCTAAAATGACAAGAAAAGGGGCTTCCTGCTGAGGGTGGTTTCCTGTAAAGAGCTGCTTGCAACTCCTCACTTGTCAGAACAGCATTCCATTTCTATGGGATTAGAAAGATCTGTCTTCTGTAACTTCTTCATGATGACATAGGTGCCGTATTCTCAGAGTTGAAGATGTAGATGTGAGTCTGTAGCATCTCTTTGCTGACAGTTGTGGTTGCCCATTTACATACACGGGCAGAGCAAGCTACAATTATTTTGATACCCACAAAGATATAGATTATTATGATCAAGAATGTTAATCCCATTCTCTTGAGACCAGTTTTTGGGATTGTGCTAGCCACAAGTTCAGTACTGCTCAAGTTGGAGAAACTTATGTCATGGCTACAGTCTGGTCATCATGCAGTTAGCTTTCTTTCCTCTGTTGGCAGTTATAGTATCTGTAAAACAACGCAGGAATGTGCATCAGACACTGAGCCTGTGGCTTTATTGTCCTAATCGTTAACTCCACACTGTGGTTGTTCTTTGAAGAATAAGTGCTGACAATAATGGTGTAAACTTTGAAATCTAAAGAGGGAAGCACCTTTAGCCAAACTTAGCAATTTATTTTTGTGAAGAACTGCTGTGCCTGCACAGGAATCTAAACATAAGATGCTCATCACATCTGTTTCTCTAGGTACAGGTACAGAATTTAACAGTGACAGCATGGTGGTGGTAAATAAACAGACTATGGAATGCTCTGGAAGTAATTATCTCTGGCTTTGGGGCATTAAAAAAAAAACGAATTCTGTCAGGCTGGATAAGCCAATTCTTGGGCAATTTTAGACTGGGAGGTTTCAAGACAAAGACACTTGGCTGTTTCTTAACAATAGGTGGTTACTCCAGTGAGTAATTGATAATTGAGAAAATGAAAGAAATATGGATTTATTTTGTGCCCAGAGTTATAAAATGATGCATACTGGCTAAACCTAAAAACTGAGCTTTTTTCATCTTTGGGCCTTTGCTTCTGTTTGTTCTCAACCTGGAATCAGCTTATATCTCCAGCCTTTCATTTATACATTGACATTCTCTTATTTATGTCAGTTTAAAATAACTGCAACCCTATGAAGCTTTCTCTGGTTGCACACTTGGATGTGATCTTTCTACAAGACCTAATCATAGGGTATAAAAATTATCTACATGATGTTTTTCATAGTCAAATAAAGTTCGTCTTATTTAACTTGTTGTAGCATGGGAGAAGGTACTCAGAGTAGCCTTGATAGTGTCATGAAAAGGGTTTGGGTTTGTGCTGGCTGATTCTGAGCAGGGAATAGGGAAGCAAGAGCCAGTTCCAGATTGGACAGTGTAAGAAGGGGGAGCAAATTATGATGGTTTATCTTAGTGCTTATTCAGAAGGCAGAGGGATTAAAGTGGAGCTAGAGTTGTTAGTCAGAAGAGGGGCATATTTAACCATTTCTGTGGCATCTGGAGAGCCTTGTCTATACTCTTTTCTGAGCCTTGCTTGTGTTCTGTTGGGAATATCAGCCTGGTATTCAACGAGGCTTATTTTCACTTTCTTTGGTTGTCAACAGCACCTATTTCACCTCTGTAATTATAAACCTCATTTTTGAAATATGGTACTAAAGGTCTTAGAAAGGAAATGATGCATTCAAGGTCCCACAAGTATAATTAGCAGTTAGTACAGACTCTGGAGTTCTGGATCCTAACCATGTGTCCCTTCAGTATGAAATTCTACATTCATATGTTTCTGTGGGTTTGTTTTACACTTACCTGCTAAGCCAACGGATCCCTGTTTTGACGTGGTGCAATTTTCCAGATATTTTCAAAACTCAAGGCTCTGTAAATGAATTTTTTTAATGTATGAAAATCATCCTAACTGTTTGGGTAAAAATCTTACCTTTCTTTATCATAATTATTCAGGTATTCTACAAGTGTAGCGTAGGAAGGATTCACTACAGCTGAGATATAATATAGTCATTTCAACTCTCTAATACCTACCGTAGAAAAAAAGATACACGTTCTATTTTTCTACTAGGTATCTCCAACATCTTGATCAGTATAATGGTTCTGGGAGTTTGACAACTTGATTAATCTGAGCAGTCTCTGACCATAAACACACTCAAACTCTTTTTACTCTAAAGGATTTTCTGTCTCCTTTGTAGATAAGATCATTCAAAATCAGGATAAATTAAGTAACTTTACAGTGGAAGAGCCATATCTTGGTACGGAGAAAAGCTCTGTCTTTTCTGGCTCATCTTAGCTTTTCTCAGAGAATGAAAGCTAATAAAATACCCTATAAAATACCTAAGAATTAGATCTATATTCTGTTATTTTATATAGTTTTCAAAAAATATCTGGAATATGGGCTTCCCTGGTGATGCAGTGGTTAAGAATCCGCCTGCCAAGGCAGGGGACATGGGCTCAAGCCCTGGTCAGGGAAGATCCCACTTGCCGCGGAGCAACTAAGCCCGTGCGCCACAACTACTGAGCCTGCGCTCCAGAGCCTGCGAGCTACAACTACTGAGCCCATGTGCCACAACTACCAAAGCCTGTGCACCTAGAGCCCATGCTCCACAACAAGAGAAGCCACCGCAATAAGAATCCCACACACCGCAAGGAAGAATAGCCCCCACTCGCCGCAGCTAAAGGTAGACCGCGCACAGCAACAAAGACCCAACGCAGCCAAAAATAAATAAATAAACAAATTTATTTTTAAAAAATCTGGAATAATTCCTGATCCGTTTCTTATTAATATTTATATGTCAGAGGCTAGCACAATAAATATTATATACATAATGTAAAAAACAATGATTAACTTAATTTTTCCCTTCAAAGCATTTGTTTTATCTTTTTAGTTCTTCTCTATCTCTTAACCACTACATCCAATAAACGATATACTGCTGATGGCCTATCCCAAATATGTTCTAGAAACCATCATTTTCCGAAACACGTCGCCTTCAGGCATATTCTTCTTACTGATCTAGTCTCTCAGCTTTCTCTTTGCCACGATTACACATCAATCCACCCTTCTTGTTCTTTCTAAAGAAATGCATTCTCTACATTAAAAAAAGTATCCATATCATTCTACTCCCTTCAGTTTAAAGTCTAAAATTGCTTAGGCTCCATAACAGAAAGTGTTATGACCTCAAAGACTTCATCCCCACCTCATATTCAGCCTCTTTTCTTTTTTGCACTTCACATTCTAAAGGTACAAAACTGCTCCAGAGTTTGCTGACCACACTATACCATTTCACACCTCTCTATCTTTGCCTCTGCCTGGAGACCTTTTTTTTTTTTTTTTTTTCCATTTTTTATCAGCCAACTTCTCATCTTTGAAGAGTTCGGTCTGGTATTATTCCTTCAGATGCACAGTTCGTAAATGCATCTGGAGGTAGCTCTTTTCCCACTGCTATAAATGAATGCATAATATTGCCCTGGTATGTTTCGTTGACGTATCTATTTCTATGCTACATGCCACATAGCATGTCCGATTTATTTATTTATTTATGTGATCTCTAGGTAGAAGCACGGTACCTAAAAGAAAAGAGGCACTCAGATATTTATTAACTTTACTGAAGTCAGCATTCTCATAGCATACTTTGCATGGATCTTATTGTGTACTTATCCTTTTCACTGTTATTAATATATTTTTGTGGGGGTTTTTTTGTCTGTTTTTTGGGTTCGCGGGCCTCTCACTGTTGTGGCCTCTCCCGTTGTGGAGCACAGGCTCCGGACGCGCAGGTTCAGCGGCCATGGCTTACGGGCCCAGCCGCTCTGCGGCATGTGGGATTTTCCCGGACTGGGGCAGGAACCCACGTCCCCTGCATTGGCAGGCAGATTCTCAACCACTGCGCCACCAGGGGAGCCCATATTAATATATTTAAATGTATATGGTTCATAATAGAATTTAGTCCTTTCAGGGACAATCTTCCCAGCACAGCACACATAGCATGTACTCAATGAATATATGTTACATGAACTAATGAGGAAAAGATTCACAATGCTAGAATTATTGAAACAATGTGTAATTATATACGTGAAGGCTAAATGAACTATTTTAGAAATATGGAGTGAGGAAAGAGACAATACTTGGAACTAGTGAAATAATTTTCATGGAGAGAATCAGAAAAGAGGCACATTCTTGTTTGTTTTTTATTTTGTTTTGTTTATAGTTTTTCTATTGCATCCCTTGCTTGTTTTTTTTTTCCTTTTGTTTTGTAATAAAATAATGAATCCAGCTTTTTGAACTCAAAAAGGAATTTAGTTCCTGTGGATCTCAGTTTATTCACCAGTTGAATGAAAGAACAAAAAATAGATTTTGTCTGAAGTCCCTTGATGCTCAAAGCTTTTCTATGTCTTACCTCCATCTCACCTTACCAGTATTAACCTTGTTAACTCCCAAGAGGTTCATTTTTTTATGCGAAAAAGAAGAAGAAATAAATAAAACTGTACCAAAAAAGTTTGAAAAAAATACATAAAAAAGAGACAAGTATTTGTGTAGGTCTATTTACAATTATTGCATTTAATGATTAGAATCTGCACATTTAACTTGACAATAAAATCCTCAATAATAGAGTTCAAGCACTTCTTTCACTTAAACTGCCGACTGGGATATCTCTTTTGAACTAATGATTATAAATTATTCTGGTGAACGTTTTTCCTGCCCAAAATAAACTACCCCAGATTTGCATCCAACTGAAAGACACATATTTTGCCCCCAAATCTTGACGTGGGTGCTGCAGTAAATATGGTCATTAGCTTTAGCTGCCTTGGCATTATCACAGTCAAAAATATGGAAAAGATGTTTTTAAATGGCATAATCTTTCAAACATCTTCAGTTTGTTTTACCTAGTTATTTCAGAGTTCTGCACATAAAGGTAGATCTTATTCACCCACACATCTGTAGTATTACTTAAGGGTATGGAACAATGTTTTGCCAGACCGAGTATATTAACGATGCCATAGACTGTCACTCAATCATCAGCTGTGTGACCTGGTTACATTGTCCTCTCAGGTTCTGTTTTACTTGACATGAGAAAGAAAGCAGATGCTTTTCATATTATTTATTTCATTGCCAACACCCATGGCCCCTCAATATAGAAGAGAAAATGGAAGTAAAACATCTCACCAGCATTTTAGGATGGCCAAATGGGAGGGGAATAGGAACTTGTCTCAGAAGCTCACAGCTCCCCCTGAGATGTCTGATTATATTTTCCCTCCAGCCAGGAGAGAGACAGCATCTCAGACAGGTGGTCTCAGAACTGGTAGCTACAAGCTTAACTGAAGACCATGGACTCTGTCATTCCAAGCAGAACTGTACTTCAGTCCTTTTTTTTTGGTTATATACTCAACTAGGTTAACTTTTTCATGCCAACCCACTTAGTCACTTATATTTTTTCAAATTTGAAGTCAATACCAATATCGATTTAACACAAGGGGTTGTACTAAATTTGTTAATAATCTTGGTGACTATATAATATAGACTGATAATAGGTAAAGGAAATCAGGCTCTAAAGAGCTCCATCCTCACCGTACCCCAGAATTTTCTGTTTGCTCTAAGAAGGGCATAGTATATTATCAACAAAACTATGTAGATACCATGGAGACCCCTGAGCCCTTCTCATTAGAAAGAGACTTTAGCCCCCAACCCATACAATATTGGAAATAAAAGGGTACATTTTGGAGAATGAGTGATGGAAATCCCAGCATTGGATCCAGAAAAATAAAAATGAAAATATATAATATTTAACACAAATAATTTGGTTTTGACTTTAAAAAATATTTATCTTAGCTGTGGTGTCACTTTTTGTAAATTTAAACACCCGGTCTATGAATATTATATGCTGTGACTGAAGCTCACACAGATTGGAAGAACTGGTATAAGGTAAATGGATACAGTGGTAGAGATTGATATTTTTTATTCATATACCTTCTTTCAAGTTGAATGATGGCTCTGTTTACTTTTAGGCTAATTATCTGAACTTTCTGAGCCTCTGTTTCCTTATCAGCAATGTAAGGATTATAATAACAATCTTACTGGGAAATTGTGAGGATTGAATAAAATTGAATGTAGATTGTAGAATGTACAGTGCTCACAAATTGTTAGTTTTCTTTGTCCAATAGACAAAATATGTTCTGTAGTCACTGGTGATTTTCTTGAAAGACAGTGAGGAGTGTATGGGAAAGCCACACGTTTTTGAAAAGAAATTAATGAGTCTCATTCTTACATAGGTAGTTTTTATTGCTTAATTACTTTACCACAGAATTCTTCCTCTACCCTGGCTCAAAAATATGTAAAAAGATTTTGAGTCATTTGGCAAGAAAAGATTAAAGTATTAGGGTAAAAACATATGCTCTACCCCTTAAAGAGTAATTCAAGGGGCGTTGAACAATAAATATGCTTACATATCTTGTTTAAAAAGAACTGGATTTTTTTTCTTGCTTATAAACATATTGCTTCCATTGGTACCTATTAGGGCATTCTATTTATTCTTGAAATATTCAAATATAGCTAATAGACTTTGATTTTTTTTAATAAATTTATTTATTTATTTATTTTTGGCTGCGTTGAGTCTTTGTTGCTATGCGTGGGCTTTCTCTAGTTGTGGCGAGTGGGGGCTACTCTTTGTCGCGGTGCTTGGGCTTCTCATTGTGGTGGCTTCTTGTTGCAGAGCACGGGCTCTAGGTGCGAGGGCTTTAGTAGTTGTGGCACGCAGGCTCAGTAGTTGTGGCACGTGGGCTTAGTTGCTCTGCGGCATGTGGGATCTTCCCGGACCAGGGCTCAAACCCGTTTCCCCTGCATTAGCAGGTGGATTCTTAACCACTGCACCACCAGGGAAGTCCCTAGGCTTTGGTTTTTGATGCCAAAATTCTTCCATGTATAAATATTAACATACTCTTAAGGTGAAAACTGAAAATTACTCACAGTAAAGATATAAAATAATATCTATATATTAATATTATATAATATATAGAATTCATATTAAATTTTATCATATTAATGCTCATAATTATCACATGCACACTTAATAAATGTCTATAATATTACGAACATTTTGTGGATGAATAAAATACAAGTGAACTTGGTGACATCTACATGGAAATACTTTCTATAAAAATAATTAGAAGCACTGATTTTAATCTGCTCTCTGTAGAAGAGCTTTCTCTTTTCTTTCTACATAGTATTAAATCTGCATAGTATTAAAATCTACATAGTATTAAAATCTGCTTAGTTACCGATCAGAAACTATATCAATATGTTATTAAGACCATATATAGAATCATATCAATTATATTTAGAAAACCATCACATTTTTGTTAAATTCAGAGACAACATTGTGTGGCATGGTAGTGGAACAGACAGTTACAAACTTGGGAGAGTAACACTACTAAACTTTTACTTCAAATACTCCTCACTACCTTATTTACTTTCACATTTTACTGATTACTTCCATCTTTCTGAAAAATCTATTAAATTCATATTATTATTTGAGAAGTGACCTTTGTAATAAAATTCTTATAATGAGACATGTATTTTTATTGTGATTAGTGAGCTTTATCCATTACACTTCAAGTATTATATATCCAAAATATAGGTTATAAAATTATTAATGTGACTTTAGACTATTAGGTATTGAATGTTACTAAGGTGATAACAATAGGCTTATGAAGGGATAGACAATAGTTTATCTACTTTTTTATAAGTTCAGATAGGGAGAATTTCTTGATCCACCCTTTAATAAGTATTATAAATTAAACAATCACTGAAAAGGAAAAGAAAAATGCAGTTGAAAATGAGACATGTGGTTTACCTAATAAAAAATATAAAAGTAGAGTTTAAGATACTCATCATTATTTGCTTAATGTATCTCAGAAGACCCCTCTAAATGGTTATTAAAGTGTATAGTAATAGGTGAGCCAAAGCAGTATATTGCAGATTTTTTCTTGTAAATGTTCTTAGACATCAACTGATAATATTGTTCTTACATTTTTTCCATTCTATGAAAAGAATTTTAATCTGAATATTCTGCATACTTCAATCAGTATCTTTAAATAATTTAGGATTTCAAATATATATAAAATAAAAGAAACCAGCCCAAAGATAATACAGACTGAGAAGTAACGTTCAAACACTATCTTGTATATTTTTCAAATGGCTATCTTCATGTAACCCAACACTTGTGTTCTTATTATCTAATTTTTCTTAACAAATTAGCCTAATATTTAGTGTCTTAAAGCATTTTATTACATCTCATGGTTTTTGTTTGGTCTTGTTTTTGTTTTGTTTTGTTTGATCAGAAATTTGGACAGGTGTCACTTGGCCATTCTCTCACTCCATGTGACATCCACTGAAGTCACTTACTGGTATTCAGGACTGATGGACTAGCAATAGAAGGTCCAAATTGGCTCTGTTCACATCTTGAGTGCCTTGCTAGAGCCAGCTGGAAGGCTAAACTCACCTTGGATTATTGTTTGGAGTGGCTACACATGACCTCTTCATCAAGATGGTCTCCGGGTAGCTGGGCTTCTTACACAGCAGCTTTTTAACTTTGAGTTAGTGTTCTAAGTGACAATAAAAGAAGTTTGCCACATTCCTAAGACCTAGTCCATGAAATTGACAGTGCACATCTATAATGTTTTATTTTATTTGTAAATCAGTGATGGAACCAGCCAAATTCATGAAGAGAAAAATTAAACTCTATCTCTCAATGGGAGAAGTAGCAAAATATTGTGGCCATTTTAATATACTAGAGTCTTCTCACTGGTTATATATTATTTATATCCCTCCCACACACAGAAGAAACTCAGTTATCTCCAAGGACCCCCAGAGCCTCATTTCATTACATCATTGGTTTGAAGTTCAGGATCTTGTCCTCTAAATCAGTTCTAGGTACAGATGAACCTTCTCAGTTTCAATCCTTTAAGTACCCTTCAACTTGGTCAATTTATTATAGTAAAGCAGAAAGTAAATTTTAATTTTGAAGCTTTTAACTTGTTATACTGAGAAAGTATAGCATATATACTTTGTCTTAAGTCACAAATTCAATACAGCATTGACACAAATTCTAGGATGGTGTTACCTGTAACATTTCTGGGTGTGTGCTAGATCCCTTCTATGTGTTTTCTTAGGTTCACTTCTTTGAATACAGTTTCTCTTGAACTGAGACCTACAAACTACAGAGATGTATCATCTCCCCCCTCAGCCCTGACACATATAATACACAATGATGAGTCATGCGTAGAGTAACTATAATAGAGATTTCCATTTAAAGAAAGAAAAAAACATGTAGAATCGTTAATGGTTCATAGTAATTTTGCAATCTACTGGCACATGTTGCCAGTTTCTTGAATAGGATCAAGTTCTACAGCCTGGAAAATACTCTTTGTGGGTCTTTACTTCACTCTTCGGGCTCTTGATTCTACCCTCTGACTTGGGTTTAAAGCTGAGTAGCTTTCTCAGCCGGCATCCTATTTATAGAAATTTGAAGATACAAAAGCCCCTTTCTAAACTTTTTATAATACATTATACTGTCTCTGTCGTTTTCATGCAAAGTGGTAAAATTTACTTAAACACTTCGTGGCATTTCTGTGAACTGAAATAATTCATTAGACAAAAGTCACACTAATATTTCACCTCAGTCTAGACAATTCTGTTTCTTTGTGCTGAGAGTCAGTTTACAATGCGAACAACACACTTAAGATTCTTAGAGGCCCATTTAGGCCTGCCCTTAAATCTGTTTGAAATCTCAGTAAAGTTTCTTCAGTTGTCAGTGTTAAGATCTTAACCTTCAGTCTAAGTTTTAGGAAGTATTCTGGATTTCACCTCCACCCTGAAGACATTTTTTTTTTTACTTGAGGAGCTTTTTGAGGGAGAAACTGGTCATAAGAAATATTTTTTTTGTTTTGTTTTTTAAGAAATGGTTTTAATTAGATTGCAATAATCACTGGCTCCTTTATATTTTTTCTAAAATCTGCTTGAAACTGAATCTTTACTTTTGGGGCACATCTTACTATGACCATACCTCTGATAACTATTTAGCATTTTCAACATGGAAATCTCAGCCCAGTCCAACAGGCCATTAGCTATATTTTCTTTTACATGTGATTACAGACAACTATGTTACCAAGCATCCTGCCCATTTCTCTAGCCTCCAATAACAGTTCCCTCACTGTCTTTTCAACTCTCCTCAAGAATTCCTGAGGCCTTGCAGCTTTTACAACAGGGTCTTCTAGGCTGTTCTAGCTTCTGCTTGCCATGTAGTCCCAAAGCCAGAAACTTATAGTTTAGTTTTAGTTAAAACAGCATTACACTTCCAGGTAAAATATGTTATATTAGTTATCTATTAGTGAGTCAGAAATTATTCTAAAATAAAGACTTAAAACAATAGTCATTTTATTATATCTCAAAAATGTGCTTGTTAAAAATTCAAATTGGGTAAGTTTTTGGCTCTAGCAGCATTGACTGTTAATCCGGCAGGTAGATGGGTTTGGAGACATCTGTAGGGCTTTGCTCCTTAGTGGGGATGCCTGGAGACTCAGCCATCTGTAATCAGTGAAATTTTAAACAATGTTTGTACTAGCATTTGAATTTTGGATATCACTCCATCATAGAACTGCCATAACGTATGTTAACTGTATCTTGCTTGTATCCCTCTTAGATTGTAAACTTTGTGAAACTGGGCCTATATATATTTAGCTAAAAAACATGTCCCCAGAAACTGGTGGAGTGTTAGGTCCAAGTAATTATGAGTGAATGAGTAAGTGAGTAAATGACTTTGACTTAAACTGAAGTGAATTATAATAATTATTTCTTTTATAATTGTTTGCAATATTTACATCACTAATTTATTTTTTAAAGACGTACCTGGATTTTAGAGGAAATATCCATATTTTAAAGATTCACAAGTGAAAAATGTAGTTTTTTTCTGAGAATAAGAATGAGAAAAGAGAATTTGTAAGAAGCACTCAGTGTAGAGGATGCAAACTTTACCTCCAACCATTGTAGGTTTGCAGCTGGGACCTTTTAACAAAAAGATTAACAAGAGGAAAACAAATAGTTTTTTAATACATGGAGTAGGCATCACATGAAAGAAACCTGAAAACAAAATTAACTCAAAGTGATGGCTTAGAACTCTGGCTTTTACAGCATCTTCTACAAAAAATAATATATCACTAGAATAATGGCAGAACAAAGGAAAGCAGTTTTAGGCTTCTAAGCGTGGCAAAGTGTGGGAAGGTAAATATATGGGAGGAAACTAATAGTAAGGTTTTTTTTTTTTTAACATCTTTATTGGGGTATAATTGCTTTACAATGGTGTGTTAGTTTCTGCTTTATAACAAAGTGAATCAGTTATACATATACATATGTTACCATATCTCTTCCCTCTTGTGTCTCCCTCCCTCCCACCCTCCCTATCCCACACCTCCAGGTGGTCACAAAGCACCGAGCCGATATCACTGTGCCATGCGTCTGCTTCCCACTAGCTATCTACCTTACGTTTGTTAGTGTATATATGTCCATGCCTCTCTCTCGCTTTGTCACAGCTCACCCTTCCCCCTCCCCATATCCTCAAGTCCGTTCTCCAGTAGGTCTGTGTCTTTATTCCTGTCTTACCCCTAGGTCCTTCATGACATTTTTTTTTCTTAAATTCCATATATATGTGTTAGCATATGGTATTTGTCTTTTTCTTTCTGACTTACTTCACTCTGTATGACAGACTCTAGGTCTATCCACCTCATTACAAATAGCTCAATTTCGTTTCTTTTTATGGCTGAGTAATATTCCATTGTATATATGTGCCACATCTTCTTTATCCATTCATCCGATGATGGGCACTTAGGTTGGAAAACTGGACAGAAACATGTAAAAGTATGAGATTAGATCACTCCCGAACACCATACACAAAAATAAGCTCAAAATGGATTAAAGACCTAAATGTAAGCCCAGAAACTATCAAACTCTTAGAGGAAAACCTGGGCAGAACACTCTATGACATAAATCACAGCAAGATCCTTTCTGACCCACCTCCTAGAGAAATGGAAATAAAAACAAAAATAAACAAATGGGACCTAATGAAACTTCAAAGCTTTTGCACAGCAAAGGAAACCATAAACAAGACCAAAAGACAACCCTCAGAATGGGAGAAAATATTTGCAAATGAAGCAACTGACAAAGGATTAATCTCCAAAATTTACAAGCAGCTCATGCAGCTCAATAACAAAAAAACAAACAACCCAATCCAAAAATGGGCAGAAGACCTAAATAGACATTTCTCTAAAGAAGATATACAGACTGCCAACAAACACATGAAAGAATGCTCAACATCATTAATCATTAGAGAAATGCAAATCAAAACTACAATGAGGTATCATCTCACACCAGTCAGAATGGCCATCATCAAAAAATCTAGAAACAATAAATGCTGGAGAGCGTGTGGAGAAAAGGGAACACTCTTGCACTGCTGGTGGGAATGTGAATTGGTTCAGCCACTATGGAGAACAGTATGGAGGTTCCTTAAAAAACTACAAATAGAACTACCATATGACCCAGCAATCCCACTACTGGGCATATACCCTGAGAAAACCAAAATTCAAAAAGAGTCATGTACCAAAATGTTCATTGCAGCTCTATTTACAAGAATAAGGTTTTTAATGTAAATGGAATAAGTGCCTGTCTCCAGTAAAAGGAGAATTTATATCTTGCCTTTAGGCAGAAGAAGAAGAAAATAGAGCTTTTCCTGCCTTTGTTGCTTCTTAATTACCTTCAGCTGAAAACAATTGTTATGTCAAAGTGGAATATTTTGGGGTGGCATACACTACTATGCTTCATTCATTTTTAAACTACATTTGACCCTTGAACAACACAGGTTTGAACTGCACAGATCCAGTTACACATGAATACTTTTCAATAAATATAGTACTTGTGTTTTCATTTTACATATCTTTAAAGTAACTAAGTACGGGAGAAAGTTTTTGTTCAATTAGAGATCACAGTGTATGGAGTAATAGAACTGGGGTTTGAGTCTTGATGCTATGTAAACTGTTTCAGTGTCCTGCCCTTGGGTGAGTCATTTGTCAATTCATCTGGGTTTGAAGCAGAGATAGCAGTTTGAGGATTTTCATTTGAAAGAGGGGGTCAACATTGCTAACCCCCCCATTCTTCAAGGGTCTACTGTAGTCTTAACAGCTCTTACACAAGTAACATCTTTTTAAAACAGGTCTTATCCAAGGAAACAAATGAATCTCTGCCTTGTCTGCTCCAGGCTCATCACCATTTGGAAGGAAACTGGGATTCTTATTCTGAAGCTTTGCTTTCAAAGCAAGCCCTGGTATTTTTACTTAGATTATATGTTATATATTTGTATGGCTTTTGGCAGAAACTAACAGAGATTATGGAAGGGAATGCTCAATAAAAATAGAAAACAAAATATAAAACTGGTACAACACTGCTTGTTTGAACTCTAGGGTACATAAACTACAAGCAATGGCAGGTTTATGCCATTAAGTGGGTATAATATGCATCTTGTGGTTAGAAGTTCTGCATTTTTATATGGCTGGAAGCACAGTTAGGCAAATAATTCAAGGCTCAGTCCTTTTCTTGATAACACATGAATTGAGTTGGAATATGCATAAAAGTTCTCCCCCAGTCATAGACCCTGCTGTGCCCTTCTCGCTTACAACGACAGAAGGAAGTCTAAAGCTAAAAGGGAGTGCAGTTGGATTTTATAAATGATAATTAGCATCATCTGTACAGTGCAAGTTATGTATTTTGGAGTTCAAAGGCTACTATGATCTAATAATATAGAGGGCAAAATTAAGCCCTGTTTAAAAAGGAGTTAGGTATGCAAATTGGAGTGCTGCCAGGAGCTTGATGTTTGAAATTTACCTGAGTGTGTTTATTCATTCTAAATATGTTTACCTAATGTATTGTATGCTATTTTCTCAAGCACATTGCATGGAAATGTATGTATGGTCCTGATTCTGCCATCTTTAATCATGCAAAACTACCACTGGCTTCTGGTGGAATTATGCACATGTCAGTTGTGGTAAAATCAGGCCCATGGAGAAAGTCTTGCAATCAGTGGAGCAAATGAACCTATTACCACCCAGTGTTCAGTTACACAGCAGCGCCTGCAGGCAAAGATTAGCAAGGACTTCCTAGGTCTGAAAAGGAGATTTACAGATAATGCTCTGAATTACTCAAAGAAATGTATTAATTAATACACATTTAAGTTGTTTCAGGTAATTAATGCCATGCTATTTTTTTTCTAAGTATATTTCTAATGTTAAATTTTTCTCTCACTTTCCTTTTATGTACACCCCACACACATCCTCCTCATACATCTCTGTTAATGACTTGAGTAGTAGAAGAAACACTGGTTAACTGTCAAAATACTTAGATGGTTATCTCCCACATATTATGTATAGTGTGATTATAGCAAAGAAATGAAGAAACTGCTTTATTTAGTTATTTCTTCCTCATATTTCAACAGACTCTTAGTTTGGTAGATTGAAAATTTCTACATCTCCATATACATTATTTTGAAGGCTGGGTAATTTATATTGTTCAATAATGATTTTAAGTACTTGTAATAGATTTAAAAAATTTTTTTCAGATTCATTTGCTCAATAAAAAATATTTAGTGCCTTCTGTGTACTAGACTTTTTTTTTTAGGTTTCAGGGATACACTGGTGAATGAAGCAGAAAAGAAAATGTTTGCCTTCATGAAACTTATAATCTTGTTAAAAAGAGTAAACAAACAGGCATTAAGATCAAGCAGTTATTAAAATAAATTCTATGAAGAAATAGTACAGATGACCTTGAAAAGGTCATTCTTGAGAAGAATCACCAGGAAGACTTAATTTGGATAGGAGCATCCATGTACTCTTCTTTGAGTTAGTGAACTTTAGGCTGAGACCTGAAGGACAAATATAGATTTAGGCCTATGGAGAGTAGTTCCAATCTTCCAGGCAGATAGAATGATACATGTAAATGTTCTGAGGTGAAAAGATGCTTGCTTGGAGAATTTGGGGGACTAAGGAAGCAAATGTGAATTCTGAGTTCACAGGAACGGTTAGAAAGCTGTCTGTGGATTATGAGACAGGAGCCTGATAATGCACATCTTTATGATCCTGTTTTAGAGTCTGAATTTTGCCTGAAGGCAATGGAAACTGACTAAGAAGTTTTTAAGTAGAGAACTGGCACAATTATATTTTCATTTTCAAAGGATATTTGTGGCTACTGTGTTAAAATCAATTTGTGTTTTACAGGAGTAGAAGTAGGAAAACCAGTTTGGTAGATATTGCTATAATGATGATAACTTAAGCCAGTAGAGTGAAAAAGGCCATGAAAAGGAAGGAACTGATTTCAGAAAAATATTGAAATAAAAGCGAGCAGAACACAGAGATGTAATGAATGGGCAGGGTAAAGAATTCAGAAGAGTTTACGCTATCAGCCAATATACTGGTTTAAACAACTTGGTAAATAAGTACTTTTCTCTCTTTTGTATTTCAGTTGTCCATATAGATTTTTTTTTCCTTTGCCTTCATTTGAAACCTAAGTTCTCAGATTCATTTTTCTTTGAAATTCTTATAACATGCTTTTGGGTACATCATTTTAGTAACAATCCACATGAGGACATTTCATAAGTAACTTTTTTTTTTTTTTTTTTTGCTGTACGCGGGCCTCTCACTGTTGTGGCCTCTCCCGTTGCGGAGCACAGGCTCCGGATGCACAGGTTCAGCGGCCATGGCTCATGGGCCCAGCCGCTCCGTGGCATGTGGGATCTTCCCGGACCGGGGCACGAACCCGTGTCCCCTGCATGGACAGGCGGACTCTCAACCACTGCGCCACCAGGGGAGCCCAAGGAAATGTATTTTTGAAAATTCAAATTTTTAACTGACAAGAATGAAATATAAATTTCAAACTTTGAAGTTAATTCATTTTTATATCCACACTAAAAACTAGGAAAGATAAACTTATAAACTTAAGATTAAGAATAGTTCTTTATATTGAAGAGCACTTAGCTCTATATTGGAGTTAGAAATGCCGGGTATAATATTGGACTCCAGGGCTTATCTTTGATAAGATAACAAGGGAAGTTGCAGGCAGCCTAGTGAAGAGGTTATTTACAATAATCCAGCGAGTGATGATGACCCATGTCATAGCAATGAGGGAAATAAGAGGTGATCAGAATTTGAATACATTCTGAAGGAAGAAGTAATTTCCACCATATTAAATTTGGAAAGAGAGGGAGGAGGGAGGAATGTCTTGTCAGGAGCTCAGTTCTACTGTATTAGTTCTGAAATCAATTCTATTTTTATATAAATTTGTTTGAATTTCTATGATCACCCCTGTGTCTCACAAACTTGAAAACATACAAAAATGAAATCTGGAGTTTGACATGGAGTTTAGATGTCTAACTTGTATGCTATAAGTGCAACAGTTGAGGAAATTGGAGATATTTAAATGGTTGCATTAGAAGACAGGGAAGAGTGGTGATAGCAGCTTACAGATTTTGATGACCTGATATTTGGAAAAATCCCATAATTATTTAAAACTGTTTCATAAGACAGACTTAAGAACAATGAGAAGAACGTATAAGGTTAGCAGATTTTGGCTCAAAATAATGAAAAAAAAAGAAGGATAATAGTTTCCTGACAATGGAAGAGCTGGCTAGTAAGCTCTCTGCTATTAGCAGCAGTTCATGCTGAACGTGAATGATTATCTCCCTGGAATATTCTTGGATAGGAAGAGATGTGAGATCTTTAACAGCCTATTTACCCTAAGTGAGCATGAGGTAGAAGACACATTTTATTGCCTTCAAGGTTGTTCCCAAATCATTTATGGAACACAGTCAGATCCTTGGCTGTCAGTGAATATGGAAAATATACCAAATTATTTTCAGCAATATGTAGCTATAATGGGATCTACGACATGTTAGTATGAGTTCTAGTTTTATTAAATGACTCAGGTTCAATAAACCACAGTAATCTATTTTGCTTGATTCTTAGTGAGTTAACAGAGACTATTTTTCAGAAAACTGTATACAAGTATGATAATTTTCACCCCAATACAATTATTGTTGCAGTTCATTTCCCAGTTGCTGTCGTTAAAGAAGATTATGCCTTCTAGAGTCAGAACTGTCTGAAGAAATCTGTTTTGTTAGTTTTCTCTAGTCAGCATTATTTAGCAATTTTGGTCAGAGATAAATATTATCTGAAGGGCATCGTACACTTTGTTCTCCATTTTAAAATGTGCAAATATGGAGAAGCTAGTTTCTATTTTTTTGCAATTATTAACTTCTTGAATGAAAAGATGATTACAGCTAAATTCCGTAACACTTGTCAGTTAAGAATTTAAGAATGCCTGAAGCAACCTGAAACTACTTGAGCTGCTTTGGGCTATTTTAGAAAATAATTTGATACATTTTTTGGTTCATTCCAGAGGGGTATGACCCTTTTCCTTAATGGCTGCCAGTTGAACTCTTATATGAGCACATTGGTATGGAGTTTGGTATCAAGTATGGATGAATATATGAGAAACGGGTTATTAATAATCATTGTCATTCTGATTTTCCCTTATTTTCTTTTAATTACAAGGAATTGTAATATAGACAGATTTAAAAAGCTATTGCTTCCTTTATTTTCAGGACTCACTTCATTATATTACTTCCTGAGTATCTTGCTCTGCACTTAGTTTTCCTTCTTTAAAATCAGGACTATAGTTGGCTGATAAGGAGAGACTTCAGGCATTTTTATCAGCTTACACTTTGGCAGGACAGACTGCTGTGACAGGTAAAAAAGATACCCCCTAAATGCTGATTTTCCTTGCACAATTGGTTCATCATTTTGACAGATAAATCAACCCAAAAGGCAAGAAAACTATTTTTGGATGGTGCTTTTTTTTTTTTTTTTTTTTTTGACAGCACGTACCATCATTGTTGTCAAAGCTGGTTGGAAACAGACACAAACCTATTGTATACTTTTGTTTTATTAGGCAGAGTCAGAATAATTGCTGTTATATGCAGCATATTCACCTAGTCTATTCCATTATCAAATTTCTCACAACACACAGGAAGCATTCACATGAATAATTATTCTCCAATTATGAATCAAAATCTTAACTTGTTCTACAAATATGGAATTCTAAATAAAAAACAGTGAGTAAAGGATCAGGTTACACAACTTATCTGCTAAGCATAGATGCTTTTTAAATAGGTGAACAAGGAAATATACCTCTCTTTGCCTCAGCTTTCTCATCTGTAAAATAGGGGTTGTAATAATACCCTCCTTATGTCAGTCACAGAGAAGGAACACACAACATACCATGTGTGAAAGTGCTGAAAAAATGAACACGTGTTTATGAATGTAAGTTCATTTACCATTATCATTTATTACTCTATCTTACATCTCTCTCATCATAAATCCTAGATACAGTTCCTCTAAAGACAAGAGTCTTTCTCCCTGGGTCAGTCATTGGTCCCTCCTTTATTGTGCCAAATACAGTTAATAAAGGGGGTTAAAAAATTAGAGAAATCCAAGAGGATTTTATGGATATTATGCCAAAAACAGCTAATATATGATAAAGAAAGGAGGCTGAATGAGAGAACAAACTCAAGTGGAATTAAAAGGGGGAGTGGTGTGTGTGTGTGTGTGTGTGTGTGTGTGTGTGTATTTGTAGCATAGTGTGCACCAAGAATAAGAATTTGGAGAGGCTGTCAGCATATGTGTGAGAGAAGAAGTTTGGAGCAACAAAAGAGCAAGGACTAGAGGTGACACAAGGGAGGTGAATTGTGCAAGACTGGATCCCATCCTTATGTAAAATCTCAGTATTTTGTTCATCATGATTTTCTTTGGCATTAACTTTGATTTTTCAATAGTGCATTGAAATAAATACAATTTGTGTTTGTTATAGAGATTCTCAGTGCCTACTTAAACTTTATACCTAAGGTTCATACCTCACTTGCTTTACCTCCGTCTCAGCCCTGACTTGGCAACAAAGACGGAGTAAGGACTTTTAGAGGTTTGTTTCTCTTTTACGATCTGTACAGAAATTCAGTACCTGCTCGGCGTTTTCTCCATAGACTTAGATCAAATAAAAAAATTTTGTTTTGAATAATTTTTGGTCAGACTGCCATTTCTTTGAATGTACCTCCATTTAAAGGTAGAGTCGTAGCCAGCTTGTTTTTTGTTGTTGCTGTTTTGTGTTTTATTCTGTTTGTAAGGAGTTGCATATTTACGACAAAGGAGGCAAGAACATACAATGGAGAAAAGACAGCCTCTTCAATAAGTGGTGCTGGAAAAACTGGACAGCCCATGTAAAAGAATGAAATTAGAACACTCCCTAACACCATACACAAAAATAAACTCCAAATTGATTAAAGACTTAAATGTAAGACCAGACACTATAAAACTCTTAGAGGAAAACAGGAAAAACACTCTTTGATATAAACCACAGCAAGATCTTTTTTTAACCCACCCTCTAGAGTAATGAAATAAAGACAAAAATAAGCAAATGGGACTTAATTAAATGTAAAAGCTTTTGCACAGCAAAGGAAACAATAAACAAGATGAAAAGACAACCCTCAGAATGGGAGAAAATATTTGCAAATGAAGCAACTGACAAAGGATTAATCTCCAAAATTTACAAACAGCTCATAGAGCTCAATATCAAAAAAACAAACAATCCAGTTAAAAATTGGGTGGAAGACCTAAATAGACATTTCACCAAGGAAGACATACAGATGGCCAAGAGGCACATGAATATGCTCAACATCACTAATTATTAGAGAAATGCAAATCAAAACTTCAATGAGGTATCACCTCACACCAGTCAGTATGGCCATTATCAAAAAACCTAAAAACAATAAATGCTGGAAAGGGTGTGGAGAAAAGGGAACCCTCCTGTACTGTTGGTGGAAATGTAAATTGATACAACCACTATGGAGAACAGTATGGAGGTTCCTTAAAAAACTAAAAATAGAACTACCATTCGACCCAGCAATCCCACTACTGGGCATATACCCTGAGAAAACCATAACTCAAAAATAGTCATGTACCACAATGTTCATTGTGGCTCTATTTACAATAGCCAGGATGTGGAAGCAGCCTAAATGTCCATCGACAGATGAATGGATAAAGAAGATGTGGCACCTATATACAATGGAATATTACTCAGCCATAAAAAGAAAGGAAATTGAGTTATTTATAGAGTATAGGATGGACCTAGAGTGTCATACAGCGTGAAGTTAAGTCAGAAAGAGAAAAACAAATACCGTATGCTAATGCATATATATGGAATCTAAAAAAAAAAAAAAAATGGTACTGATGAACCTAGTTGCAGGGCAGGAATAAAGAGGTAGACATAGAAAATGGACTCGAGGACATGGGGTGGGAGGGCGAAGCTGGGGCAAAGTGAGAGTAGCATCAACATATATACACTACCGAATGTAAAATAGTTGGCTGGTGGGAAGCAGCAGCATAGCACAGGGAGATCTGCTCTGTGCTTTGCAGTGACCTAGAGGAGTGGGATAGGGAGGATGGGTGGGAGTCTCAAGAGGGAGGGGATATGGGGGCATGTGTATGCATATGGCTGATTCACTTTGTTGTGCAACAGAAACTAACACAGTATTGTAAAGCAATTATACTCCATTAAAGATCCATTAAAAAAAAAGATTTACTAAAAACTCCAACTTAGAAATCAGAGGAAAACCAAATGTAGGCTTTATTTTCAATTTGCATAACATCTTTCAGTTAAAAAAAAAAACTAATTGTGTCTTCCTCTGAAAGAAAATAAAAAAGAAGGAGGGAAAGAAAGAAGGAAGGGAGGGAGGCAGAGGAGGGAAGACAGAGAAAGAGGAAAGGAGGGAGAAAATTCCTCTCCACATGCTCATCAAGACTGGATTTAGAAACTGAAAAGTAGTTGACTCACATAGTCCTGAATTGAAAGATTTTGTGTTCACGCTTCATGCAATGAGAAAGAGAAATGAAAATGGATGGCAGAATTTGAGCAGTTCTGGATCCAAGCTCCACCTCATTTTTGACACAGAGGTTGTAGGTTGAAATAGAAGCAGCTTATAGGTTCAACCCAATTTCTTATCGAGTCAGGTATGTTTCTTTGTGAGATGTTTGATAACATTCAAAGGGAAAGCTGAAATCTACCCGCGAAATGATACTTCTCAAGTTCTTTGCATTTACTCTTTACCTTTCCCCTGGAAAAGAAGGTGAGACTATTACCCCTATTTTATAGAGTGAGAATTTCAGGTTTGAAAAAGGATAACTTGTTGGTGGTCCTGGAACTAGAAACTATCAAACCTAACTTTCAGTCTAAACCTTTCTGGCCCCAAAGACAGTGCATTTTGCATTGCTTAGCACTGTGCATTGTTACATTTTCATTCCTACACCAAAGGGCCCTTTTGCTTGTTAGCTGACATTAGATTCTGCAGTAGGTGAATTGGGTGAATCATTTCTTCCTCCTTGAAATCTTCATTTCCCATGATTGCCTTGACATCATTCTCTCCTCTGAACCTTTTTTTTCTCCTTTTTTCTACTCCTTTGCCTTCCACCCCCAACCCCTTGGCCTTTGTTTATTGTTGATTTTTACTGCAACCCCGGATTCTCTTGTAAGCTCTTTCCTTTTCCTCTCTACATACACTATTACTTGGCCAAGGACTTATTCCATCTTATAGAGCATATTGAAGTACAATTACTACTTCTATGCAGAGTCCTGATTGCCTAACTGCGGTCTACTTACTAAGTTCTGTGTAGCTACCAGTATGCTAAAGTTCTTGAATTTGCTTTTCCAGGCATCTGAAATGCAAATCTCAGGCTGAGTTATTCTTCACTCCAACTCTTTTGTTGTAGCTATATTCCCTATATCAGTGATGGCTGTCAGCGCACACAACCAAATGTAGGAATCGGGCATTACTAATTCTGAATCTTTCATCCTAGAAATTTCTTTGGTGATTTTATTCTTTTGTAGCCTTAAAATAAGTGCCTTTTCTGAAAGGCACAGATACCTTCTCCTACTTCCTGTAAGGACTAAAGGGAATATTTCCCAAATGTAATATCAATATTTGACCTATATCATCACAGCCAAATGAAGGATACTTTTTTTTTTTTCTTTAAGGGGTTTTTGTAAATAAAAGTGAAGCCCAGACTATGAATTAACAGAAGGATCTTTGTGACATCTGGAATACTCAGTAACTCAAGAGAACAGCAGGGACTTCCCGGGTGGCACAGTGGTTAAGAATCTGCCTGACAATGCAGCGGGCACGGGTTCGAGCCCTGGTCTGGGAAGATTCCCACATGCCGTGGAGCAACTAAGCCCGTGAGCCATGGCCGCTGAGCCTGCAATCTAGAGTCTATGAGCCACAACTACTGAAGCCCGCGTGCTTAGAGCCCATGCTCCTCAACAAGAGAAGCCACCACAATGAGAAGCCCGAGCACTGCAACGAAGAAAAATCCCCGCTCGCGGCAGCTAGAGAAAGCCCACGTGCAGCAACATAGACCCAACGCAGCCAAAAATATATAAAAATAAAATAAATAAATTTATATAAAAAAAGAGAGAACAGCTGTCTCACCTCTGATTTCCTCAGGCTGCTATTTGTTGCTTGGATAGGTATACATCCTTGTTTCTGACTGTGCTCTCTCTGTGGTCTCATGTCTAACACCCAGCATGCATGCAGGAAAGGGAAATGTGACGCTACCATTCCAATGGCAAGGTGATATTTGGAACAAAGGTCTTTTTTTTTTTTTTTAGAAGATGTTGGGGGTAGGAGTTTATTAAGTTATTTATTTATTTTTGCTGTGTTGGGTCTTCGCTTCTGTGCGAGGGCTTTCTCTAGTTGTGGCAAGCGGGGTCCATTCTTCATTGCTGTGCGCGGGCCTCTCACTATCGCGGCCTCTCTTGTTGCGGAGCACAGGCTCCAAACGCTCAGACTCAGTAGTTGTGGCTCACGGGACCAGATGCTCCGCGGCATGTGGGATCCTCCGAGACCAGGGCTCAAACCCGTGTCCCCTGCATTAGCAGGCAGATTCTCAACGACTGCGGCACCAGGGAAGCCCTGGAAGTAAGGTCTTTGACTTTGGTAACTCCAGTTAATTTCTTCATAAAGGGCACTTACCGGTTTTACAGAGGCTGAAAACTGCTATTCAAAAATGTCCCCGGGTTTCCCTGGTGGCGCAGTGGTTGAGAGTCCGCCTGCCAATGTAGGGGACATGGGTTCGTGGCCCGGTCCGGGAAGATCCCACATGCCGCGGAGCGGCTGGGCCCGTGAGCCATGGCCACTGAGCCTGTGTGTCCGGAGCCTGTGCTCCTCAACGGGAGAGGCCACAACAGTGAGAGGCCCGCGTACCAAAAAAAAAAAAAGAAGAAGAAGTAAAAATGTCTCCAAGGCACTTATCCTGAAAATGTGAAGAAAGTCATTCCCCCACCCTCCCTACACAGACAATTGTTAGAAAACAAAGAGTGAGTAGTCAAATCAACGGAATTGTCTTCAGGTAGCAGAAATCATCTGGGATTTGCAAGCTGTGTTCTCAATATTGGTTGGTATATTGAGTAGGCATGGGATGTATCTGGGAGTAATATTAGCAAGGAATATATTGTTAATCGTGGGATGGAATATTTTTGTGACTTATTCCAAAATATCTCTCAAGTCTGCGAGTCAGGATTTGTTCCCTAGTCATAAAGGCTTACTCCTCAGGACAGAGCAGAAGGCAACATGCCTTTCCAGCAGATGTCTTACTTATGCAACAAATATGTGGAAAGCTAATGAAATAGACCTTTTGAAGGGACCCTGATGCTGCTGACAGAAGAGACTCTGTTCCGGGAACATACGTGTCTCCTTCTCCTGTTAGAGTTTAGTGGTCTGAGGTGGCTAATATAACCTGCCCACCAATTCATCAGACACTTCTCCATATCACCTATGAATAAAGCTTAGATTCAAGTGGATTCTCAACTTGATTCCTGGCTGCAGCTCTTGATACAAGTAATGGAATGCTTGTCAGTATCTTTCATTAGACCATACGTGCCTTGAGGACAAGGATTATGCTTAATTAATCTTGGTGTGTTTAGAACCTGTTACAATGCATGGAAAATATTTGGCATTCAATAAATATTGCTAGTCCAATGGCTTTACTTAAGCTGACATGAACGTATTTTCAAACAAAATTCTGAATTTTGTTTTGGTTATAAATCGACAGTCATAATCCAAATAAATAAAGATTAAAAAAGATAAACTAAGAGGTTAATCCCAACTAAAATACTTAAGTACAGACCTTCCTCTGCCTACAGTGGGGTATGTTCCCATAACCCCAGTGTAAATTGAAAATATTGTAAGTTGAAAATGCATGTAATACACCTAGACTCGCCTACCTTACATGTGCTCAGAACATTTTCATTAGCCTCCAGTTGGACAAAATTACCTAACTCAAAGCCTGGTTTATAGTGAAGTGTTGCGTATCTCATATAATTGATTGGCTACTGTACTGAAGGTAAAAAACAGAATGGCTGTAAGCATATTGGTTGTTTACCCTTGGGATCCTGTGGCTGCCTCGAATCGGCAGCTCACTGCCACTGCTCAGCGTCACAAGAGAGGATCATACCACATGTTGCTAGCCTGGGAAAAAATCAAGTTTCAAAATTCGAAATAGGGTTTCTACAGAATATGTATTGCTTTTGCACCATTGTCAAGTCAAAAAAATCATAAGTCAAGCCATCATAAGTCAACGACCTTCTATATTGAAAAAAGTTAAATACTCTATTAGTTTGCTAGGGCTGCCAAAACAAAATACCATAGACTGGTTAGTTTAAACAACAGAAATTTATTTTCTCACAGATCTTGAGGCTGGAAGTGCCGGATTAAGGTGTTGGCAGATTTGATTTCTCCAGGACTTCTGTCTTTGGCTGCAAATGGCCACCTTGCTGTGTCTTCACATGGTCTTTCTTCTGTCTCATACCTCCCTGGTGTCTCTTCCTTTCCTGATAAGGACACCAGTCCTATTGGATTAGGGTCCCACCCTTATGACCTCATTCAGCCTTTACTACCTCTTTAAAGGTCCTGTCTCTAAATCCAGTGGCATTGAGGATTACGATTTTCCATATAAGTTTTGAGAGAACACAATTCAGTCAATTAAAAAAAAAGAATCATATATTGCTCTTAGTTTGTTTCAGATATATTTTTATTCGTGTATTCATATTCAGGTATATTCATATTCAGATAACTCAGAAATGAAATATTTTCTACCTCTGTATTTTACAATATGCTTTATAAACTTTCCAACTAAAGACGCTGTATCTGCTGAAAGCTTATTGATTGTTTCATAACAAATATTGGTTAAA
The DNA here is from genome assembly GCF_039906515.1 of Pseudorca crassidens. Lineage (NCBI taxonomy): Eukaryota > Metazoa > Chordata > Mammalia > Artiodactyla > Delphinidae > Pseudorca > Pseudorca crassidens. The sequence goes on from NC_090307.1 coordinate 10,545,690, forward strand.
GAAACAGATTTAAGTCACAATGAATATATGATGTCCTACACTGAATGTAATTTCACAATGTCTCTATTCAATAGAGGAGCTGGAAACAAAAAGTTGTGACATTTTGAATCAAATGTATTTGTTCATTAAAGATGCTCTATATCACTTTCCATAACATACTCTCTTAACCAAAAAGTAAATATCTTTGCCTTTGCTCTGAAAGTTCCACATATAAGAGGGGTATGCTTAGGTATCTCTAAATAAGACTCATGCTTTTATTTTATGATGTCAATGATATGTGATGTGTTAAATTGCATAACATTCAAAGAAAGTTTTTCTTGACATTTTATGAGTAATGACACAGAAAAACAAGAATAAAACAGCTTACTGTTTTGTTTTCTCAGATTTCAGAAACATTAATGGAGGCTTCTGAATCAATATAAAACTTGGAAACACAGACATTCAGATGTTGCCAAAGCTAAATGGATTTAGTGTGCTTAACTTTCCAAAACATTTATTGCATCCCAGATCATATACAAACAAGAAAATTGTATATGTTGTTTGTACATACAATTGTTGTTTGTATATTGTTGTTTGTACATACAATTGTATGTTTTTAAAAAACATACAAGCAACAAATGTACCGATGGAAGAAGACCCCATAAAAGCTTTAATTTGTGATAATCTTCAGCATATGTTCAGTAGCAGTGTCTGGTTTTAAATGTCATCCAAACACAGCCTTATCTAAGTGTTGACTTGCCAAGTTTTGTATTATGTTTCTTAGTTCATTGGAAGAATTATGATTTTCTTTAAAACTAAGTAAAAGTGTCCCTGGTTGAGCCAATTTGTAAAAGCTACAGAGAACTGACTTTCTCAGCAGCTATATAATTCTCTAGATGTGAATTAGGTTGCTTTGGAAATAATAACTCTTGTGTAGATACATAAAATAAATAGGCTTACCATAAATCTACCATAAATAGGTTAAACATAAATAAATTTGTAATAAATAAAATCTCAAATCAGTGGAGCAGCTAGTAGGCATACTTTATAGAATGGTTTGCACAAAATGGAAGGAAAGTTGATGTATTTGTTACTGGCCTAGTTAATGTTACTTATATTATTTTCTATCCTTGCAACAGCCCTTTGATGTAGAATGTAGTATCCTTATTTTAATAAGACATTAGGGTAAATATGTTTCTTAAATGGCAGCTACATAGCTTGTAAAAAAATGAATTAAGATTCAAATTTAGGTCTATCAGACAGCAAAGGCAGTGCATCTTATATGATACTCATTTTAATATTTTGTTCATGATTTGCACTGGACAGATTGATTCCATAGCAATGTGGCATGGCACATGGTATACCTTGGGCCCCATGTTTATTTCGAAGGATCTAACTCTCTGGGAAAGCACCAACTTCCTAACCAACAGCCCAACTGCCTGTCCCCAGTTACATAGAAATCAGACTCCCCAGGAGAAAGAAAACAAATGTGTGCAAAACAAACAAAATCAAATAGCAAAGAAACAAATGCTGATTTCTATTGCCTTTGCTTGACTAAATAGTTTAGCCAAAGCGAAATGCTGCTTTCAGTTCAGGGCACATATTGGGAATAATTAAAGAGTTTATAATCAATACAAACACTACTTCCATTCCTATGATTTTTTTCCTCTCAAATGTATATGTCTCTTCCTTGCTCTGCCACTCCTTGGTAGCTGAAAAGTATATTTATCAGTATGAGCAGCTGTTTTTTGCTTAAATTAACTGAACCTTCTTGGTTTCTTCTTTCAAGTTTAGAAGACATGATCTTTCTATTAAGTTTGAGCCTTTAATTCAAGGACATTCTATGCTCTTATCTTACTAGCTAAAGAGTATTATGAAATCAGTCACTGAATTATTAGTTTTCATGTATAACAACTATAGAGAACTATCTGTTTTAGAAACATGATTCATAATTGTACTGTTTTATTTTATATTTCACAAAGATGAAGTTGATTCCTGCCATGGTTGAATGGTAAATGTATAATAACCTTCCTGAGAAATCAGGATCCTGTTCAGCAAGTGGTCCAGATTTCACATGTTATAGATTTAAGAAATATGCTCAAATTGGCTTTTGCATTTCATTCTGTAAGGAATATTGATTCTTATTTAACTTAAAGTTGATAATTACTGTCTGAACAGGCAAAAAAAATTGCATTTTATTGTTTGTTAGGAGAATTGAGCAGAATGATACTGAAGTTTGGACATGAATGTGGCTATGAGTTTGGAGAAGGTAATATTACTAGGCAAGTAATTCATAAAAGCAGAGCACAATGCAACCTTTGAGGAGACTGACTGTTGTGAACCAAAACTGAATAGCTCCAATGTTCCCAAGTTGCTGCTTTGGAAACATTAGGGGTTTAGATCACAAAAATGGCATTTTGAAACAAATTTGCCTTTATACTCTTTGGTCATAGCCTTGAGCTATGAATCATTTTCCAAGCAACATTACAAAATAAGGGAAATGTTCATCACATGATGGAAAACAAAATATGAAATGAGTGGAATGATAGGAAGATGTGCATGAAAAAAAGCATCAACACATTGCTTATAGCATGTTTTATGGTTACTCTTTTCTATCAGTGTATTGTATAAACATATAGATTGGGATATACCCCCAAATGTTAATAACTATGATACTTTAAGGAGAATAATGTAACAAAACTGATGGCTGAGAAATGATGTAGCAAAAGGAAGAAGAAAAGAAATCACAACTGGGGTAGGGTCCTGGTGGGGAGGTTTCCTCATGAATTCCCTGAACTGTACGTTTACCATCTCTGAGTTACACCCTCTACTTTTTTCTATCCCTCTTAATTGTCCTGGCTGTTCTCCTCTAAATCAGTGCCAAACTTATGTTATCAAATATAGGGGAAAAAAGGCAACATGAAATTGCAGCTAAAGTGGAAAAATGCAAAACTCATAGAGAATAAAATGAAAAACTATAATAATTTTGGTAGGTTGTCCATATTTACCTACTGACTGTTTGATAGATTAACTCAGAATATAATGGTCTTATTTTTAGTTCTTATGCCAACTAACTCTTGGGCAAATTGTATAACATCCATCAACTTCAATTTTTTCATCTGTTACACTTATGGTCCCTGAATTTCCATCTAGTGAAATATTTTATAAAGTTTTCAAATAACTCTATGGATTGACATTGATATGAAGTGTGATGCATATTATGGAAAACAGTACAAATTCTAATCAAAACTAGTAAGGAATCTCTAAAATGATAAACTAGGTGATAAACAGACATCCCTCTCTTGTTTCCCTTATTTAAATGTTGCTGAGAGGAAAAACAGAGGTGAAATCTAAATTATACTCTCAAGATAGTAAATTTTAATCAGAAATGATTTAAGACCTTACAGAGACTAGAGAGGTGGCCTAAGAATAAATAAAAGAGAAGAGCAAATAATGCTAGAAAAAGTAACCCTGATGCCATACATTTCCCTTATATAAAATTTTGCTCACAAATTACACAGACTGATGGATGGGTTGAGATAAGAATCTCCTAAATGGGGGCTTCCCTGCTGGTGCAGTGGTTGAGAGTTCTCCTGCCAATGCAGGGGGCACGGGTTTGTGCCCCGGTCTGGGAAGATCACACATGCCCCGAAGTGGCTAGGCCCGTGAGCCATGGCCACTGAGCCTGCGCGTCTGGAGCCTGTGCTCCGCAACGGGAGAGGCCACAGCAGTGAGAGGCCCTCGTACTGCAAAAAAAAAAAAAAAAAAAGAATCTCATAAATGATTCTATTGTAAAACTAGACAAATAAAAATGAATACTGCTGACTAAAATTTTTCTGAAAATGAAGAAAAATTTTATTTTTTGTATTCATTAGCTGTGCTTTGATTTCTTGAGTGTGACAAATATTTACGGCATATCGAGTCTGGACATATTTTGAACATCATATATATGATAAAATGTTCTATTTTGAAATACTGAGACATTTATAAAGATGTCAACACCAACTACATGGTCATTAGTTGTTCTCCATGAAATAGTATTCAAATCCTTTAAGAAAATATGTCTGAAAAAATACTTGTTACAGGAAAATAAGCTTGAATATAATAAAAACACAGAAGGTGCTTCATCATAAGCTCAGTTAGTGGTGTAGCTTAAGACTGTCAAAGGCAAGAACAACTGTCCAATACTATCCCATTGTCCAGCCCACATACTGCCAAACTGCACTCATTTCTATATCCAATTCCTGCTCTGAAGTAGGGACTAGAAATCATCATTGTCCTTAGGATACCTTCATATAGGTGGACTCCCAGCTCTTCCGTTAAAGTGTCCTTCAATATTGTCTTGACCTCTATGGTAGGGAACGTTTAGGCCCCATCTGCTATCAGATTCTTTAATTTTCAGTAAGCTTTGGTATTATTTTTGACTTACCCCAATCTGGGCTGAAAAATCAGATTATTCTCGGTCTCTAACATACCACAATATCTGTGAAGTTGGTGAAATTTGCTACACCTTTTTCAAGGTTAGATTGCATATTGAGTTTTCTCCATTGTCATGTATTCCTTGTATTTTATTGTTATATTTTTATTCTTATGGCTACACTAACCATGTACTATCTTTACCTCTAATATACTTAGAGTAATATATACAAACAAAAGACACACACATACACATTTTTGTTGCTTCCCAAATTAAATTTCTCATGTGTTTATCTTACTTTTCCAAAAGGGCTTCTAATCTCTGAAACTTAACTTGTGAGTTCATCCTCAGAAGCATATAGTGAAACACCTTATCTATACCACTTGCAGAAAAATAATAATAGTCAAGATTCATTGAATGTAAACTTGTGTGAGGATGTCCAGTTGTCCTGTGAAGTGAGCGAGGCTTTGGTTAAGTAAGTGGCTGGAGGTCAGAGGCCAGCAAAGGCAGAGCGTGGTTTTGAACATGGTCTGTTAGACTTCAAGCCAGTACCTTTCCCTGATTTGCAAGTATAAATCTATCATTTTGTATTATTCTGTGTATAGGTATTTACTTCAGTTGAGAGAATCAGAAATCTACAATTTATATCAAATTTAACATATATATATATATATATATATATATATATATATTTGTGTGTGGTGCGTGGGCCTCTCACTGTTGTGGCCTCTCCTGCTGTGGAGCACAGGCTCCGGACGCGCAGGCTCAGCGGCCATGGCTCACGGGCCCAGCTGCTCCGCGGCATGTGGGATCTTCCCGGACTGGGGCGCGAACCTGTGTCCCCTGCATTGGCAGGCGGACTCTCAACCACTGCACCACCAGGGAAGCCCAACTTTTCAATATTTTGTCTTGTCATTTTTCCTCAATCATTGTGAATGTGTGCTTCAGAATATATGGTTTGTTCAATGTGCTGCATGTTTGAACTTGATCAACAGTGGACAGCCTGTTGGCTGTGTGCGTGGTTATCACGCATGTATTGCACAGATGAGTGCTCCACTTACCTGCAATGTCCAAGTGTTAGTGAAACTGTGACCAAGGTTTACCTCCAGTCAGATACAGAAGGCTTTGCCCTTCATTTCCCTTAGCATAACATTTCATAACACTGTGTTGGGAAAAGACGGACATTTAGAAGAGGACCTTGGCTTCTGAGAACTCAAATCTAGGAAAGAAAAGACAAAAATATAGATAGGTTAGGGGATAAAACAAAACAATAGAACAACAACAGAAATACAGTAGAATAGTATTGTACATGCCCTGGGGAAAAAGGAATCCCTCTGCCACCCTCTTATTCATCACACCTTTGCCTTGAATATCTATCTCAGAAGCGTTTGACACTTCTGCTCTATTCCCCCATAAATCTCCTGATGTATCCTACTCCTGGACACAAAAACTACCGCAGAAGTTCTTAGGAGGCATTCCTGATTTGCTCGAGGCAATATTTCCAACTATCTACTTCGAACTATCATTTGAGTCCCAAGGTCATCGAAGTTATTATGTTCCACCTGTGAACCACCATCCTAAAATAAATACATAAATAAAATTTTAGACTAAACTAAATTGATTAAGCAAACAGTCCATCTTTGTCAGTCATCTTCGGTTTGGTAAACCACCTGGAAGTGTTTACCTAGCCCTGATCTACCTACAAAGGGCTGTGATTCATGGGCACCAGGCACCTTCATGTACATCAGATTACATCACCCCGCTCTGATGAGGACCTCAGCTTCCCCCACTTACTCTTATGAATGTTTTTGTCATAACAGTGCCTAATTTCATTATTATGCCTTAAAACACAAGCACCTTTTTAAAACCCATTTGTGTAGCAAAATATTGCACAGGGGGTGACCCTCAAAGCTCTCCTACTGGTCTGACATAGTAGATATTCCTCCCACAGGACCCTTTGTGTAAGCCAACTGTGTTATTTACCAAAACATATCAAAATGTTAATTGATCTGAATTTCTTTCCTTTGCAAAGTAGGCTGTTTTTGAGAACAATAATTAGTTTCATCCATCCTTTTAATTTTAACACCAAGCCCAATGCCTTTCACATACCAAGTACCCTAAAAAGCTTGTACTAACTATACCTGGAATGAATTTAGACAGAATCATCCATCCTACTGGTATTTCAGAGGGTCCTCTCAATTTTAATTTTTGGTTGTGATTTCTATACATTATTTCCAAAATCAGTGACAACTCTGTGCTTTAGTGAGAAAAATTCTACTGTAAAACCCCCAAGTTTTACAGTAAACAGCTGTGCAAAAGGCAGATCTCTGAGCGCAGTGAATGAGCTGCTCCTGGGGCTTTGCTTGCAAAGCTGCCTACCTTTGGTACACCCACCTCCTGTGTTTTCACTCCACTTCTGATTGAGATGCGCCAGCATGAGCTATCTCCTCTTATTGATTCCCAGCATTTAACAATCACACCACATAGCTTGATCTTGTTTTTCAGTTTTCTGTCCAGCTTGTAGACTTCAGGACAGCACATGCTGAAACTGACTATCAGTGACATAAACATAGCTTCATTCACAAGCGACACCCGTATATATGCTATGCTCTGCCTTCTGAAATTGTGTTTCTTTCTCACCTCGTTTTTAATATCATTGTTAAACTCACTCATTTGGGGAAAAATATGAGCGATTGTAGTGAGTTTATAATGTTTCCTAAAATACATTGCTTATCTCATACGGTAATGTTTTTTGAGGGAGAAGGGGGAGTTTTCAATGAAGATAATCGTTATATTTTTAAGTGTTTTGAATAAAATGACATTGGAAAAGATGTCTCCCTCATAAAGAGTCTGATATCTATTGACAATATAACCTGAGGCTGAGAAAAAAATAATTAATGGGCTTTAAAAACAAGCAAGCAAACAAACAAAACAGCCAGAGTTACTCATTAATGTAGCAAATACTAGCTAACTCTTTCCAATTAGTTGTGCTACTTTGCTAAGTTTGTAGCAGAGATACAGTGCAATCATACTTCCATTTCATTTTGCAATTTAGAGATAGTGTAAAAGGTTCTCATGGGGTGCAGAGAAGCCTCCTGGACCCCTGCTAGACTCACTCCCCTATACCCTGCTATTTCCCAGTCCCTGCTAGAGTCCCCTTCCTGAATTATGCGTGGTCATACTTCCTAGGACTCTCCTAACTTTCCATTTTCTCCAGTGTCACTCACCTTTCAAACTGAAATTCCTACTATCCTAAAGGACTGAAGTAAATCCAACCTCTATGCCATCTGAAGCATCAACGTTAGTCACCACGAGCATACGTAAAAGTGTGAAACTGTTGTGGAAGTCAGCAATCTTTCTCAGGTGTAAATTCAGAAAATGCTCGTCTTGAATGCTAATATTTCATATAATAAGCAGATTGAAGATACGGCACTCATCAAGGCAAACTAGTGCAACTAATAAGATCAAACAAGTATGGCTTGTGTAATGCAATAAAAATGCAAATTCATTTGTCTCTCATTGTACTTACTTAGGGGAGGAAACATTTATCCTGCCTCAGATGAAATATCGGCAAGCTCTGTGAATTTACAGCCCAAAACAAGATAAACAGGTAAGATATATTCCCCCTTTAGTATCTCTGGATTTTGGTTGGTCAGTTAAAGACAGCATGATTGGAGTCAACTCTTCGTTAATCTCTTCTGCCATTTGTAAACTGCTGTTTCAGACCATACCTGGGTAAAGGCAGGGCGAAGCATGGTGAAAATCCAAATGTTCTTTTCTTCATGTCTATGGACTGTCAGCTCTAGGAAAGATATTTTAAAATTTAAATCATTAGTTTGTAATTCTCTTTTGAAGTGTGTCAAATATTTGCTAAAAAAAAATATGAAATAGATTATTTCAAAGCATTAATTGTGCCAAACATTTTATTTAAGGGAAAAAAAACATTATTTTTTCCTTTTACATTTAACAAATCTTTCCCTTATTTTACTGTCCTCCACTCAACCATTTTTTTCCATTTTCTTTCTCTTCATTGAATTCTGTTCCTGACCTCTGCTGCCTTTGGTGCTCTGGCCTTTGTTCCCTCAACTAAAGAGTCACTCATTTTCTCTGAGACTCTTTACCCGTGCGTAGAACTCACTGGCAGTGGCCTGTGAGGAGGCTGAGAGATGACTTGTCTGACTGAAGCAACAGACAAGACAAGCAAGTCATAATCGAGTGGAACTAAATCAGAGAGTGTCTCAGAAAAAATGAAAAGAGCTCAGATTTAACAGACAGGCGATGAGAAGCCATTTTATACATTCTAAAGCAGGAAAAAGTTTAAACTTCTTAGATATGAGACAGAACTCATTTCTGAACACATTTCTTTCATACTTATGAAAATTTACTCTCAGTAATGATGTTCAAGTTCTGGTAAAACAAAGATGTTGCAGCATTTAAGAAATACTGAAAAGAAATCAGAGAACTTTTATTAATAATTTGGTATGATGCCTAATGAAAATTTTAAAAGATGCTGTGATATGAAGTAATTTATAGAAGGTAAATGCAATTCCCTTATGTTGATTGTAAAACATGAATTATAAAATCTGATATTTTCTTTTCTGTTTTACTGACATTTCAAAGATATAGAAGATATATTTATGAGTTATGAGTAATTATGAATCTATTCCTGCAATTAAATAAGCTTCTCCTGTCTCTTCTTTTTCTGTGACTGTAAAGCACACAAATTTACATAGCCATTTATTTCACCCCGAAAAACTGACACACACATAGACACATACATCTTTACCTAATTCGGTTTGAAGCATCTCATGTTGCACTTGTTTTCTTGCCAAAATCTTATCAATGATATGACTAATACTTTTTCCTATAATCTTTAGGAAAATTTGAAACAATTTAGTCTTCACAGTTGAGATTATCCCTCATTCTTTCTGTGTCCTGTTAAAAAGAAGTACAGTTCTATATTTCAGTAAGAATTCTGAGATCCTGAATAAAATCACATTATTTCAATTTGAGCTTGATTTTTTTTTTGTTTATAATACTGGCTACTTGTTTATTTAATTGGTTTTCATTATTAAAATGTATTGTGATGTAAGTGTTCTAGTAAATGATAAAAAAAAACTGTAGCTCATTTCTGGAATATTTTTCTCATATAGGTGAGAATTATTTGAGATCTATTGCAAAAGTGGAGTGGTTAACCTTACATAGGCAGGACAGGCATTCATTTTTACAAGAGGGCATATGGGTACAGTTATGGGTCCAGGCAGAATGAAAGATCTAATGATGGCAAGATGAACCATTTCCTTTGGTTGCTTCTCCTTCCTTAGTGACATAAGTCAAGGGCATCATCTGTGAGTATGAAAGGAAGAGACTGTGATGGAGATGTAAAGAGACAAATCCTTTTTGAAAAAGGAAGAGTGTTTTTACTAGAGAAAATTAGAAGATTCATTCACCCATAATGAGAAGTTGTGGTGATAAATTTAACTCAGATAAGTCAGAATGGTCAGCACTTCATCTTGAAATGCTCAAAAACAGACATTGAGTAAATAGAGGTAGCTTTCAAGAGAAATGTAACAGAGAGAGAGAGACAGACAGACAGACAAGGGAGTTGAAGGTGTGTGCAAAGGAATGATTGATTTTAGAAGTCTTGGAATCCTATATGGAAAAGGAGGAATGAGAATATATGAGGGAGTAGATGGGCAGGACCTCAATGGATTGAATGTCCTTGTAGGGGCAAGGAATTTTTAGAAATTTATTTTAATTAACTTTAGCATGCCGTTTTAATTTTTATTGACTTTTAGCTATGACTGCATTCACTTTCTTATTTCATTTCTTCAGTGATTGCTCTAGGAATTGTACATTATTAGCTTATCATAGTCCACTTAAAGTTTCTATTATACTATTTCATATAAAATAAAAGAAACTTGAAACAGAGTATTCACTCCTCTCCCAGTATTTGTGTGTGTGTGTGTGTGTGTGTGTGTGTGTATTAACCGCTGTCATACAGAGTTATAATATTTGCTTTAAACAATTATATGTGTTAAATAAATTAAGACAAAAATGTGTATTAAAAATATTTTCCCACATTTTCCCTTTCTGGTGCTCTTTATTCCTTGCTACAAATCTGAGTTTTCGTCTGGTGTCAACACTGCTCATACTGAAGGAATTCTTTTAATGTTTCCTGAAGTACAGGTCTATTGGTAAAAATGTTTCTCAATTTTTATCTCTAAAATGGCATTTTGCCTTATTTTTGAAGAATATTTCTTCTGGATAGTATTTACTATCCAGAAGATTTTCAGTCATTAATTCTTGAAAAAATGTTTTGCCGCATTTTCTCTTTTCTGGACCTCCGTTAATACTGTCTGAACGTTCACTGAGACTCTCCTCACTTTTCTTTTCAAGCTTTTATTTTTCTATCTTTTCTGTGAATTAAATGATGTCCATTATTCTATCTTCATGTTCACTGATCCTACCTTTTGCCATACTTAGCCTGATCTTAAGTCCCTTCAGTGATTTTTTTAGTTCAGATGTTGTAAATTTTAGCTCTAAAATGTTCATTTGTTCTTTTTTTTTTTTCTATTACTCTGCTGAGATACCTCATCTGTTCCACAATCATAATGTTGTTTTTTTTTTTAACTGTTTAGACATTTTTTAAAAAGTTACTGTAAGGTTTTATCTGCTAATTCCAGTATCTGGATCATCCTCTGGTTGGCTTCCATTGAAAGTCACTTATCTCACTTCCAGAAACTATAGTGTGTGAAAAATGCTAGAAATATACAACCACCACTCTAAAAATCCTCTGAAAGCAGTGTCCTAGGACTTTTGCTGGTAAAGATCATAATCCACACTAGTGTTGAAGAGGTGATGAGTTGAAGGGTTTGGGTCATCAGAGAAGAGTAGGATTCTTGAAGATATGTAAGGATTAGTCCTGATGATACCGGAGAGAGAGTTGGATAATCAGGACTAATTATCCTCTCTTTCTTTCAACTGCATTTTTACCCAATATTCCAATATTCCAGAAAATGTACTGTTATAATTCCCAATGACTAACTGACTGCATGACATGGAAATTACGATCACACTGTCTGACTAAGTAGCTAAAGCATTTTAATCCTTAAGCAACAAAGACCTTACTCTGATGTAATTGCCTTTGGTAGGAAAGAAAAGAGGACTTTGTGGGAGAAGCATTATTTTCAAATAAAACCAAAGTAATTTGCTTTGAGAAAGTTACACACTGATGTACAAATTGAAAAGCTTCAAAAGTACAATTCAGAACATATTTTGATGGAAAAGATTAAATGATTTTTTTGACGTTTTAAATTAGGTTACCTAATTTGTCTGTTGTCATTTTCCTTGGATACTTTGCAATCTTGTCTTTAAAATAGAGAGGGAAATAGGTTTCTATACTTTTTTTCTTTCAAGATCAGCTATTGTAAAAATTTTATATAAATTTCTATGTGAGAGAGAGATAACACATTTGATTTAAACTCATGAATAACATTTTATTGTATTTCAAATACTAAATATATTAAATAAAACATACAGTCATAGTTTTATAATCTAGAAGTTAATTTTATGAGGTGGTATATATGCTTAAGTTTGGAGAATATTATTCAAGTTTGATGCATATACATCCAACTTTATATAATATACAAATATGTATATAGTTGTCAGCTTTTAACAAGCCCACATACTGGTTGATGTAATATGCAAAAAAAAAAAAAAACTTTCTTACAAATGTATGAAAAGGAAGAAAGTCCCTTACATTAGAGAGTAGAAAACATAAATGAAATTTTAAGCCATAATTGCTTACTTTATGAAAGAAAAATTATTTTTAAAAAATTAACATTGGGCTTCCCTGGTGGCGCAGTGGTTGAGAGTCTGCCTGCCAATGTAGGGGACATGGGTTCGTGCCCCGTTCCGGGAAAATCCCACATGCCACGGAGCAGCTGGGCCCGTGGGCCATGGCTGCTGGGCCTGCGCGTCTGGAGCCTGTGCTCCGCAACGGGAGAGGCCACAATGGTGAGAGGCCTGCGTACCGCCAAAAACAAAAACAAAAACAAAAAACACAAAAAAAAAAGAGAAAAAAATTAACATTATTTCAATTTACCAATGGGCTTTATATCTGTTTCTAATTAGAAATGTGTATGCCTGCATATAGTATTATCAATGTATGTATTTTTATGACTAAACATTTATGATTTCCCTTATCTGAAAAATGTTGGTCCTATATTTCTCATTACTTCCCTTGTAAACTGTAGCAAAGAAACAAAATTAAACACTTCAAAACTTTAGATTTTATTTAAAGAAAATACATTAAGTCACTCTGTTTAAATGACTGGAGAAATGTAAGTAGATGCTGTAAAAGTGGGCAAAGTTAATTGTTAACCTTTTAAATGAAACAAAATGAATGGTATTATTAATATTTTTAATGCCTATCATAACCAAGAGAGGTATTGAAAGTATTTAACAACTAGCCTGCAATAGCATCAACCAATAAGAATCAATCTACCATCCAATTAACATGGACACATGAACCAATCAGAGAAGACTGGTAAACAGGCTATACTGGTGTATGAGGTGGAATATCAGTCCAATAATTACCATAAGATAGCTACTCTTTAGAAAATAAGTGCAAAAAGACCAGAGAGCATGCCCAAGAAAGTAACCCCCTTTGAGTAATTATTTTTAAGTGTAGAAAGATAGAAGAAAATATTTAATGGGAATAATCATTCCTAATAGTTCATATTAAAGTTTAAGGTTTTGCTTATTGGATTCTCAGGATTTCCAGGTGCCTTCATTTATACATATATATTATGAATTTTGACTTTTTAAAAATTGCCTTCAGACTTCCCTGGTGGCACAGTGGTTAGGAATCCGCCAGCCAATGCAGGAGTCAAGGGTTCAAGCCCTGGTCGGGGAAGATTCCACATGCAGTGGAACAACTAAGCCCATGTGCCACAGCTGCTGAACCTGTGCTCTAGAGCCCATGAACCACAACTACTGAGCCCACGTGCCACAGCTACTGAAGACTGCACACCTAGAGACCCTGCTCCGCAGCAAGAGAAGCCACCGCAGTGAGAAGCCCATGCACCGCAATGAAGAGTAGCCCCGGCTCGCCACAACTGGAGAAAACCCACACACAGCAACGAAGACCCAACACAGCCGAAATAAATAAGTAAATTTATTAAAAAAGAATAATATTGCCTTCAACTCTCATGCACCTCAACCCTCTGCCACCCCCAAAGCTAGACCTTCTTATATGACATCGTGCAGGATACACTTGCTCCCTGATTCTGGAGTGCCACCTTACTCATTTGTTCCCAGTTGTTTTTTTTGTTTTTTGTTTTTTTTGCTGTACACGGGCCTCTCACTGCTGTGGCCTCTCCTGCCGCGGAGCACAGGCTCCGGACGAGCAGGCCCAGCGGCCATGGCTCACGGGCCCAGCCGCTCCGCAGCATGTGGGATCCTCCCGGACCGGGGCACGAACCCGTGTCCCCTGCATCGGCAGGCGGACTCCCAGCCACTGCGCCACCAGGGAAGCCCCCCAGTTGGTTTTTCATGTCTTAACCATGTTAAACTTTTGCCTCCATATCACAGTTCAATATATCCTGAAGCATATATCTGTGAAAGAGCAGAGTACATGAGTTGATAGTTTTCATATTCAATGCAAGAATGATTATGCCTTTCACTCTGAGGAGTTATTTGTAGAAACTGCATATTTCCCCAGTCCTGCATGGGTCATAGAGTAAAGGAACTAGCTTCTGCAGCAAAATAAAGTATTTACCCACACTGCTTCTGACATTCTGGTTTAGTATATGTCTTCTTATAAAACTGATAATTTTGGATTTGATTGAGAATATGTATTTTTTCAGTCTCCTTTTAAAGTGACTACCTTTCTGGAAAAATTCCACTCATTATTCACAATTACTCAAATGTACCAATCTGAAGATGTTATTTATCTCCTTAGTGATGCTGAGGTGCTTCTTATTTTGTGTTTGCATGGTACTTTGTAGCTATCTCTTACTTCAGTTGTCCAATTGTCATAATTGTTCACATGTCTATCTCTTCCACTATTCTGTGCTGTTCTGGATGGAAGATTACATTGCCTATTTATCCTTGCACACCCCTGTCTGCTGCTGTATGAATTAGGAAAATCAAGACCACTATACTTCTCTTTAAGACTCACATAGAAGTACATTCTGAGAGGAAAAAGTAAAGACAGAATGTTATTTATATATTTGTGGAAGAAATTTTTAGGGATACATGGAAACCTAAATACTGAATCATTGTGACATGTATAATTGAAATTTCATGACTATTTCTTATTTCATTGGTATGAAAATTTACAAAGATATTTTTGGGTATTCAAAGGGTGAGCTATTCAGCATTGGAAAAAGACATTCTAGCTAAAACACAACAAAAATACGTAGTACAGAAGCCTGAAGAATGTAGAATAATTGGTTGTCTGGATGTCAGTGTAGTTTTATGTGCATAAAACAGCCTGGTCTTTGTTATAATGATACAAGAAACATCAAACTGCAGTAAGACAATCTCGTGACATGGTTTAGTTACCTGAGATCATTTATTATTTGGTCCCCAATATTGTTATTGTTTGCTCAGGGGAACTAAAAATTAATTACTCCAAATTCAAATTTAAGGAATAAAAAATAGAAAGCTGAATAGAAATAAAAAGATTTCCAACTACTAATAATGTAGTAGGTATTCATCACATGGGTCATGTTTAACTGGTAGTGCTTTTAAACTATATCATAGAGAGATATTGCCATGTAAGCATTTTATAGCAATCAGATATTTTCTGAATGCTCTTAGTAAGAAAAAAGAAGGCAGAGGAGTGACAATTTTTTTTTTTTAAAGTTTGCATTTTCTGATTGTGGGAATTTGTAAGAGTAGCTGACCATTGAAATTGGAACTCTTTTTTTTAATTTTTATTTATTTATGGCTGTGTTGGATCTTCTTTTTTGTGCGAGGGCTTTCTCTAGTTGTGGCAAGCGGGGGCCACTCTTCACTGCGGTGCGCGGGCCTCTCACTATCGCGGCCTCTCTTGTTGCGGAGCACAGGCTCCAAATGCTCAGGCTCAGTAATTGTGGCTCACGGGCCTAGCCGCTCCGCGGCATGTGGGATCTTCCCAGACCAGGGCTCGAACCCGTGTCCCCTGCATTAGCAGGCAGATTCTCAATCACTGCGCCACCAGGGAAGCCCAAGAAGTGACAATTTTAACTCATCATTTTACCACGATGCTTGAGTCTTATTAGTGGTCTGTCAAGATAGTTATGATGTACAATTACTATTTAACATTAAAGAGTGTATTATCAGGAAAAAATAGATGCAAAAATGTATTTTTAATAGAGAGAGAATAGTACTTAATATCATGAAAGATATGACAGATAATAAGTAACTAGCATATTTTTTGCTTTATTTTAACAGTTGATGTAATGCTGTTTCTTCTTTAAGGTAGTGAAATTCACTGTGTTAGTAATCAAGACCATTATTAAAATTACAGCAATGGGCTTCCCTGGTGGCACAGTGGTTGAGAGTCCGCCTGCCGATGCAGGGGACACAGGTTCGTGCCCCGGTCCAGGAAGATCCCACATGCCGCGGAGCGGCAATGTTATGTAATGAACTTCATTAGTGGATAATATATGTCAGATTATACATATACACGCATATATACCTATATAGGTATTACTTTAAAAACATTTATATTTTACTGTCTCTCAGTAGTACTGAATGGCTTCAAAGATTGAAAAGTGTTTCTGTTTTTTAAGTACTTAACCAGAAGGTAACTTCAGCATTGATGAGAAATAAATGTGCTGTAATTTTCCACAAGAACCTGACTGCATGATGTGAATTCAGTGGATCCATCAAAAGTCTGAGATTTCTAATGGTTGGAAGCACAAGCATAATTAACTGCTAGAAAATCTTGCTAAATTAGGGTAACATGAAATATTTTTCAAAACAGAGAAAACCATATTATATGAAAAATATATTTTGACTTATAAGATATAAATGCATCTTTGGAATAATCCTCATTTTCTTGTTATGCAAAAGAAAATATCTAAAATTATACAGAATAAGAACTAAGCTATCAAGCCATGAGGAGACTTGGAGGAACCCTAAACGCATATCACCAAGTGAAAACATAATCTGAAAAGGCTACACATGTATGATTCCAACTATATGACATTCTGGAAAAGACAAAACTATAGACACAGTAAAAGATCAGTAGCTGCTAAGTGTTAAGGGGTTGGGAGGAATGAATAGGTAGAACACAGAGGATTTTTAGGGCAGTGAAACTACTCTCTATGGTATTATAATAGAGGATACATGTCGTTATACATTTGTCTGAATTTATAGCAGGTACAGCACCAACAGTGAACCCTAATGTAAACTGTGGACTTTGGGTATTAATGATGTGTCAGTATAGGTTCATGGGTTGTAATAAATATACCACTCTGGTGTGGGATGTTGATGATGGAGGAGTCTGGGTGCATGTGGGCAGGCAGTAGATGGAAAACTCTGTACTTCCACTCAATTTTGCTGTGAACATTTTCTTATCAACTAATGACTTAGTGATCAAACTGTGCAGCACTTCGTGCATTCTGGATTTTAAAAGTTTTTTATTACACATTGTGTAAAATCTACCACTGTATGAGTGGAAATTAAGACTTCATGTGCTTTTTATACATGGTAGTATTTCTTCAGATAAATCTCTCCTATAAATTAAAAAAAAAAAGGGGGGCAGGGAAAGGTTTCCAGAATGGCAGAATAAGAAGCTTTATCATCCTTCTCCGAGCTCTGCCTCGGTGCTTTATTTTGGGCATGCATGACCAAGAAGTTGGGGTCTCATTTTCCTCCAGCTTTCAGTCTGAGACTGGTTTACTTTATGAAGGACAGGCTACCTACTTTTCTCATCCACCCAGCCCCATGACACAGAACTCTATGGCAGTCAAACATGGTCAAAAAGATTGTATTTCCATTTTTCTTTCAACCTCACAAAATAGATTTTAAAAAAAACTTTTGTTAGAGGCAACAGAGGACATTTCATAATGACAAATGTGTCCATTCATCAAGAAGTAGCAGCAATTATAAACATACATGCACCTAAAAACAGAACCCCAATATGCAGGAATCAAAAAAGTCTTGCATATTGAATTCACTTCCTTGAAAGAAGTGAAGGAAGATATACACATTCAACAATCATCATTACAGACATCAAAACACCCACTTTTAATAATAAATAAGGCAATGTGGTAGAAGATTAACAAGGAAATAAAAGTCTTGACAACATTATAAACAAATAAGACCAAAAAGACATCTATAGAATTCACCATCCAACAACAGCAAAATACTCATTCTTCAGAAGTGCTAACTGAACATCCTCCAATACATACCATATACTAGAACTTTAAAAAAAAAGTATAAATGTATATAAAGAGATTGAATTTCACAAAATATGTTCTCTGGCCAAAATGGAAATAAGTTAGAAATCAATAACAGATGAATATTTGGGAAATTCACATATATGTGGAAATTAAACTCACTTCTAAATAACCAGTGGGCCAAAGAAGAAATCATAAGGAAAATTAAACAATATTTTGAAGCAAATGGAAATAAAAGCACAACATACCAAAAATTATAGCATAAAGGGTATTGGCCTTAAGAGGGATTTATAGCTCTGAACATTACATTAAAAAAGAAGAAAAACTACAAATCAGTGAATTAACCTTCCAATCTAAGAAAATAAAAAAAACAAAAATCAAACTAAACTCAGAGGAAGCAGAAGGAAGAAAATAAATGAAATAAAGCATAGAAAAGCAATAGAGGAAATGAATTAAACCAAAAGCTCAATTTTATAAAAATCAACAGATTGAAAATTCTTAGGTAGATTGACCAAGAAAGAAAGAGAGGAGACTCAAATTACTAAAATCAGGAATAAAAGAGGGAAATCACTATGGAACTTACAAAGATACAAAAGGATTATAAGGTAATGGTATGAACAATTTATGCCAGCAAAGCAAAACCAAAGCAGAGAACAGAAAATCAGCACATAGAAACAGAGCAAATATTTGGACATTAGAGTTAGGCATACAGATTCTCTTCTTTGTTGCCTATTTCTTATGACTGCTTAGGGAAACTACATGTAAAAATATAATTTTTACTCTTTGAAAATTTACACCTCTAATTTTCTACAATGACCAATATCACCACTCTGCTCCCTCTACAGTTTCATTATTGCCAAACTCACATATACTAGCTGTTGCTAGATGGACTTAAAGTAGGGTAAATATATAATTCATCCCTGAAGCCAGGGCATTTTGGAGTGTGTTACAATTAAAGGGTAACAATGACAATCCCAACCACACCTATCAGCAATGAGTTTTACAGTAACTTAACTGTATAATCATTGGTTGGCAAGGATGATGGAAATATTTATTTAGGCAGATTTTCTGATGATAAGAATTAATATTCTTGAGTACACTGCAGTAGACCTTGAACCAACTTAACCTCTATCTTTCCAACTAGAAGTCAATTACTGGAGCAAGCCCGTGCACCAAGTTGAGTCAGGAAGCATTACGTTAATCTTATATGAAGCTAACAGGAATTTATATACACACTTGATCATACAAAACCTTAAAATAGCACTTTATCATCCCTTCTACTTGAAACAGTCATGAATTTAGAATCTATCAAACTCATAGTATATGTCATAGACCTTTATGCTGCAAAATTGGTGAAAGCAACAAAGTATTTCTTAGCTTTAGCTTCAAGTAAAACTACCTTCTATCTGCTAAATGCCAGGAATCTTTGAAATTCCTAGAAAGGCCAGAAGCTCTTTTAAGACTGCATAGAGTAATATTGTTTCTTAAGAGATCATTTTTCACAGTCCTGAATCCCCCAGCTAGATGATGTTTTTTCCAGCTAAAAGCAAGTTTTTTCTTTTCTAATAACATTTTCCAGACCTTGGAATTAGCTCCCTTTAACTAAATTTCCTTTAACTGATTGTACTAAACAAGGCACAATGAGGACAAAACTGGACCTTACACAGTCATATATGGTTTGTACATAACGTAAGACACGTGTAAGATAAATAGAGCAAACCTTTTCTTTTCTCATACATAGCCGATGCTTTTTTTTTTTTTTTTTTCTTTTCTGGTACGCGGGCCTCTCACTGCTGTGGCCTCTCCCGGTTGCGGAGCACAGGCTCCGGACACGCAGGCTCAGCGGCCACAGCTCACGGGCCCAGCTGCTCCGCGGCATGTGGGATCTTCCCGGACCGGGGCACGAACCCGTTTCCCCTGCATCGGCAGGCGGACTCTCAACCACTGCGCCACCAGGGAAGCCCAAACCGATGCATTTTTCATCCCAGAAGTTCTGCAATGTGTTTTAATACCTGGTTGCATTTTTCCAAACACACTTTTTAACTAAGCTACAGCTGCAGAGCTTAAAAAAACAAAAATAAAACAAACAAAACTCTCCTTGAAAATGGCAGGTGCCAGGGAAATGGGGGGGGGAGGAATTAGAGGAAGGTGGTCGAAAAGTACCAATTTTCAGTTGTAAGATAAATAAGTACTTACGGATGTAATGTACAGCATTATGATTACAGTTAACACTGCTGTATGGTATATATGAATGTTAAGAGAGTAAACCCTAAGAGTTATCATCACAAAAAATTGTTTTTCCTTTTTTTTATTGTATCTATCTTTGTATTTCTCGTATTTTTCTTTTTATTGTATATGAGATGATGTATGCTAGCTAAACTTATTGTGGTAATCATTTCCCAATATATATAAGTCGACCCATTATGCTGTACACCTTAAACTTATACAGTGATATATGTCAATAATAAAACTAGAAAAAAAGAAAAAAGACAGGTACCTATTTATAACCAATTTTTATTTCCCCTCCCCTTTTTGTGTTAGATAGGATATCAATTGTGAAGACTTTTTTTGTGAAAATGTGCAAAATTACTGGTGTTTGTAAAGAGATAGACATCTCTTTCCTGTTTGATGTTGTAGTTAGCTGGTGATAACAACATTTATTGTTGGACTTCATGTAGCCTAAGTGTAAACCATCAAAATAAGTCTGCACTAAATATCTTTTATGATAGGAATACATTTAATATCCTAGTTTCAGAGAAGAGCAGGGTCATGTTTACTACTTTGTGACTGACAAACACATTGCTGAAATAAGTGAAGTGCGATTAAATATTGCTCCGTGCTTAATATTTCATTCATTTATTGTATGCTTACTAGATGCTAGGGACAAAATTTTAGGCACCGGCTGTATGAAGCCAGCCACAATAAATAACATTTTAAGTAGGGAAACAATAAATGTGTATATAAAACTACAGATGTAGATATAGATAAAGGCATAGTGATAGATATGTTTAGGACTAGACATAGAATATAGATACAGATGTAGATAGATATAAAACAGAGACAGGACTGTAGATAATATTGAGTATAAAGAGCATTAAGTCAGTCTAAGAAGTTGGAGAAACATGGAAGCTAGTTCTATTATGTTGATAATTTTCCTTTTCATAGAAATTTCATAGAAATTTTTTGTTCACTATAAAGCTAGGGTTGCCAAGTTGAATTACCAAAGAGAATTTCTAAGAAAAATTACAAAATCTCAAAGAATAAATGAATCATCTATATAAACAATTGTCTGTTTTTTCAAATGGTTCAAAGAGGGTGTCCCTGCTTACTAAAAAGTGGTTGTGTCTTCTTTTGCCTTTCAATTACTTAGGCTTTATTATACTTTATATTTGTTTATGTGTTACTCCTCTCCCTGCTTCCAAGCCATAGGAACTTTTTGTTTGTTTGTTTGTTTGGTTTTGTTTTTGCGGTACGCGGGCTCTCACTGTTGTGGCCTCTCCCATTGCGGAGCACAGGCTCCGGACGCGCAGGCTCAGCGGCCATGGCTCACGGGCCCAGCCGCTCCGCGGCATGTGGGATCTTCCCAGACCGGGGCATGAACGTGTGTCCCCTGCATCGGCAGGCAGACCTTCAACCACTATGCCACCAGGGAAGCCCCATTGGAACTTTTTAAATTTTACATTTCCTTTGTTTTCAATCCTACCTTATAGCTACTTCAGTACTGGGCAAAAGTTTTATACTCAAGAAATATCTGATGAATATGTAATCAAAATAATTTTAATTCAATCTAAAAATTTCATTACTTGAAATGTAGGGAAAAAGAATTCTAATAAACTTGGAAAATAGCACATATAAAATTGAAGTTTTCAGCAGTTATGGAAAATATTATTCTATGGAAATATTAAGGGTGGTGTAAATTTAGAATTAATTTTGAGCCGTCATTTTACGTAAGCCAAGAAGAAATATTTAATTACATAACTATCAGCAAAAGTCTATTAAAGGTGTCACTTTCTTTGATCTTGTATTTATTATCACTGCACTGATAATTGGGAACTATATGAGATTTTAAAGGTGTAACATGGGAATTCTCACAAATTAGCTTTTGCTGTTATTAGTGGCTCAAGACCTTTCCAATGGTATTTCTCATACACTCAAAGTGAAATCACTGCTTATTTCAACAACATGATTTAGTAATATCTCATGATTGTTTTATCAATTTTTTAAAAATTGTTCCTGTAAAATTGAATATTGGTCAGACCTTTATGGTTAATTATAAGCTTTAATATCTTGGCAACTTAATGAATTAAAATAATATCATGCTTTCCTTAAATTCTTTGAAATTGAATTTATGATCTATAGACATTTGTAGAATGTGTGAATCTCTGACATAAGGATATGTGTAAAAAATGTTATGCATACAGTTATATGGTAAAATAGCAATAAAAATTAAACATTATATTTCACACTTAAAGATTGGTTTCAACACATGAATTTTAACATTGATCTACTACAAATTAATAAATTCCACGGTAGATTTAGATAAAATCTAAATTGTTTTAACTGGACAAAATAATCTAAACTTCATGTAATGAGAAAACATTATTATATAGAATATTTGAAAATTGAATAGAAACATCTGACCATTTTTCCACATTAGAATATGAATTTCCTGTTTAAATAACTGAATATATGTGTATATATATATATATTTTTTTTTTTTTTTTTTTGCGGTACACAGGCCTCTCACTGTTGTGGCCTCTCCCGTCGCAGAGCACAGGCTCCAGACGCGCAGGCTCAGCGGCCGTGGCTCACGGGCCTAGCCTCTCCACGGCATGTGGGATCCTCCCGGACCAGGGCACGAACCCGTGTCCCCTGCATCAGCAGGCAGACTCTCAACCACTGCGCCACCAGGGAAGCCCTGAATGTATTTCTTATTTTGAGAGATTAAGTTTTCATTTTCTTTGTGGATTATGTAGAGAAATTATAAAAGGATACAAGAGGATTTTTCCATCTTACTGCTATCATAGACCCAACTAGTCAAGCATTTAATAGACAGATATAAATAACAACAAAAAGAGACAAAATGTTTTTTTTTTAAATTACCAGAAACAAATAGACTCTAGGAAGACAATGCAGAACAGTCAAAACCTCAACCACTCAATCACTATGCACCCATGTCCTAGCTGTCCAGGACAACTGCCCATAGGATTCACAGCAAATGGAGCAGCTGGACAATGTATCATTCCTCTCTTGTGTAGGTATCCCTCTCTGTTCAGCCAACAAATTGACGATGCTGCATTAAAAAAATTAATAAATAAAAAGTAAGAGAACAATTTTTGGTGAGTCACCAAATTTTTTTCTGCCTCTTGACATCAGACTTTTGCTTAAGTACAGGTAAAGTGTCAGCATTTAGCTTCCTACATGTAAATTAAATAACTGTATGTTTGAGTAGAAAAGAGATAATTTGTTATTTAGTGTTTAATAAATTCCCATCCTACTATATAGAACACAAATATATATAGGAAAAAAACCTCTGATGTCAGAAGTTTATATAAATGATAACGTAAATAAATCTATTATGAGGCAGAGAGAGAAGAAACCTGTATAGAAAAGAAGTAGAAATTGTGATAATAAATGAGGAATATGTATACATGTGTTTATGTATTTATATATATATGAATATGTATAAATATATCTTAAATATATATAATCAATAATGAAAAATTAAAGCTCTGAGAATACATTTCATTCTGTCCACTGATTAGAGTAACACCTATTCTTGTGATTTAAAATATAATTCAAATACACCCTCATGACTATAAATTTATTTTAAACATTTTAAAAATAAATCACAAAATTGTTTTATGAGACAGTATGCCATCCTAAGCCACCATTTAGTGACTTAGCCCTGTGATTTGTATATTTAATATCACAAAATATTAGATGAAAACCTAGCATGGTCATTGAGTTAGTTACCCAGAAATTTCATTTCTATATTCTGTTTGAATAGTGTTGCTTGCTACTTTTGTCTGTAGCAATTCCCTAGAAGAGTTTTTTTTCTTTTGAATAAATAAGAATTTTTTAAAGGATGCTGAAAATTATTTCCAAAGAGGAAAAACAAATATTAAAGGAGTTTAGCTACTCCCATTGAATATTTAGGCATGAAAAATCCAAGGGGTATTTTGGGAAGACAGCCAATATGTGTAATAAAGAAAATGGGAATAATTAAATAGAAGAAAGACCTATTAAACGATGAATTTTATGAATGACCTACGTAAACACACCGTAGCATTCTAAGAGCACAGTTAAATTCTTGGGTTTTATACTATTTCTGGTGATCATCTTCTCTCTAGATAAACAAAAGTTGATAATATAATGTTTAGATTTTGATAGTGGGATTCCACATAGCTGGATTTCATATATTATAATAACATGAAAATTTAGCAGAAACTCATCAATATAACTGCGACTCTGTGATAGAATACATCTTCTTCTTAATTACACTTACCACGAGCTGTGCTTTAAGTCAGCAAAGCAATTGCCGCAAATCTATTTCTAAGGCTGCATTGTTTTGAGCCTCAGTTCCTGTGTTCACGTTGATAACTGTGCTGCCTGAGAACAGGAAGTCCTCCTCTGCTGCTGCTTGGAATTGCTCTAATTTGTTCTGGTAATGGGTGCCAGATGTCAGAGTATAAAAGAAAGCTGGACCAGGCAAATAGATTGCCGTTCTGACCTTCTATTGAATCCCAGACGTCTTACCCTCTTTTGTCTTCTGTGAAAATCAAATATTCACAAACATACTGAACGAAGTGGGACAGGCAGTTCCCTCCTGTGGAAGCTGTCACAGCAGAAGAGAGATGGCTGCTTGGCACTACCCTGGAAGGGTAACATCTGCCAAAGTTTTCCAAGCTGTCTTGTGGGGTAGTGGGGGAGGCAGAAGGAAATAGAAAGGAGAGGAAAAAAATGAACCCGTATCATCCACATCCACAGAAGCATCTCCTGTGTAATGACTGCTACTTCTTCAAAATTGCATTCTCCCCAACTGGGTCTTTGGCATCTCCTTTTAGTAAAGATGAAGAATAGGTCTGAGGCTTTGTTTTCCTTTGCCTTTTATTTTTCAGTAACTACAGGGCTAAAATGTGTCTGCTTGTATAATGCATATCTAATTTATTGCATTTGTCACTCCATTTGTCTTGGTTAAAGAGGTTTAAATCTGAAGAAGTCTCTGTAGAGTAAATCAAAGTGAATATAGTCAGATATCTGCTGCCAATGATAAGAGTATAAACTGGTGATAAAGTCGATCAACTAGTACAGGATTTACATATCTGAGCATTTAAATCACATGTTTTTTAAACTGATTTTCTACAGGTTCACAGGGTTCTATGCAACTCATTTTCTATTTTTAATGAAGTTTATATTCCCCAAATTTTCAAATGGTTGTTTTTTTGCTGTAAATGGAGGACTTTTATTTCCAAGGAGTGTTCCTACAGAAGGTGTCTTTGTTTCCTTTTGTAAAAGTATAGTTGGAGGATAGAAATACCATCCTTTATTGAGGGAAAAGCATTTTGTTTTCTCAGGAAAAATAGGGAATGATAGAAAAAAGCAGTTAACTATTCTGTTTAACAACTTTGTCATCCAAGCAGCACATAATAAGATTTGAAAATTCAGATAAATATCTAAAATTATTTTAGAATTCTAGTTATTCGCTATTCACCTAACAGAGCTGGGGATGCTAAAATTTAAAATCAGTAGGAAACGTGACACTTATTCAGGGGTCACTGTCCCAATAAACCAACTCTGCTGGCACAGCATACGTCCTTATAATTAAGCTGGTCACAGTTTCTGTTTATCTCCTCCTTAATTTCTTTTCCCCAAAATGTCAGAAGATTCAAGTATATCTTAGTTTTTCTTGAGATTTTTAGTAATTTTATAATGTGATTTAATTTTTTTTCTACAGTAACTTGCTCCATTTAAGATCTCTTTGAGAATAACAGATATTTAAGAATTAAGCTCTAAATAAAGGCACCAAAAGCCTCTGGAAAACCCAGTTATACTTGTTGGCATCCCTCATTTCTGGTCATTGATAGTGTGTTTATAAATGTTAACTTCCTTATTCAGTGTACCCTACAGTATCCAGAAGCATCTTCTTTAGTTTGTCCAGAACTATCCCTGTAAAAAAGTAAGCCATGTACAGGACAGCATGATGGGGTAACAGGGCTCTCTCAGGACAGGGGCAGAAGCAAAAGCAGTTCTCAATGACCAGGGTTCTTCCTTATGCCAGTGTGTAACTTGTTTGACCTCTTTGATACTCATTTTCTCATCTTTAAAACAGGATTAATATTTCCTATCATGTAAAAATTCAATATGATATATTTGAGAAAGCACCTGGAGCACATCAGATGCTCTAAAAATTTTCATTGGAAAATATATTGTTGTATTTCAATGAATTAGATTAGCAATCTCAGCCCATTAACTGGATTTGTACTATTAATTATGTAGATTTTATAAAGGTTTTACTGGCTGTAAATGTTTTATATATATATATATATATAAAATTTCTTATGAAAAATTACACAGTGTTGCACCATTTCTTGATTTCTCTTAAGGCATGTTTGATGGACCACACCTAAATGTCCATACCCAGAACCCACATTGCCTCTTTGGAATGCAACTATGAGAGTCCTTCCAATTTAACAGCAGACAGAGCTTTCTAGACCCAAATATGTTAATCATTCTAGCAATAAGGGAAGATCAGCTGAAATAAAGTAACCCTATGCTGTTTCTTATAGGCTCTGGTTTGGACTATTCTATTCTTCCTGACTCATCTGCACAAACACCACAGCATGAAGGGACTGACTGTTCCCCATTCCCTGGCCTTCAGGCTTTGGCAGTATTAGGTATTGATTGAGCATCTGGTGCTCGTCACCCTGTATTTTAAATTTATCCATTAACTTGACTCTGAGGAGATATTTACTCTAATCATCCTCTCCCGTCAGAGGCCTTGCTGTTCCAGGTTTCACTACCTGCAACAAAAATGACCCACTTCCAGTAGCCCTAACGTTTGATTTTATAAAGAGAATGTCCATATATTAGTTATGATTTTACTATTTCCCTCCTTTTTCTTTCCCATGAACACTCAATTCTGCTGGGAACAAGAGAACCAGAGGAAAAGAACTGACTCACTACAATAAATTTATTAGAACTTAATAACTATATTTGGAGAGATGACGTAGATCTTTAGGGCTGTTTACACATAATGTCATGCATAGGTTTATACAAATACTCAGGAGAGTAATTTCACTTGATAGTATCCTGGGTAATTTTTAAAATGACATAGGTCATTATGGTAAGGAAGCATTTGGGAGATGGCAGAAGATCTTTCATTAAGAAAGAGTATATTTATTTATTGCCTGCCTTACTCTCCAGGTGCTATTTAACTCAAATAGAAATCCTAAAATGGAAATTGTGACTAGAAAATATTAACCATTATTCCTCTTCCCTCTCTCCTTATAGTTCTTTACCTCTCAGTTAATTGAAAAACAGAGAGTGAATATGGAAAATGAGCAGTAAAAATAGCTGATACGTGGAATTATACCTGCATAACACTGACAAACACACAGGAGTTTCTTCTGCTTCAACCTGCTCTGGTGAAGTACAGAAAAATCAACCATTAACATTGATTCCTGAGTTCTAAAAAAAAGATGAGGATACTTTTAAAAGTATAATCACTCAAAACTGAAAAATGTACCATATTATGTGTCTAAGGGCTGTCTAATTCAGGATTTTTTTCTTATTAATTATGCACATACAAGAAGGCATAGGTACAGATAAATAATGTGATGGAAATTAGCTGTTCATACATAAAATCCTGGGTAGTGGAATGAACAGTGAGCTTTGGATTCTGGGTTCAGCTATAAAAACCACTAAGCATATACTCTTGAACACATTGTTTAAAGTCTCTGGTCAAAATTTCTTCATGTGAAAACTGAGAATGTTAATAACCATGCTACGTTTCTCACAGAATTTGTTAGTATCAATGTACACAATTAATGCCAAAACTTTTAAAAATTTTAAAATAATGTGTTTAGTTTCTATTACAATAGTAGTTTTACACAGGGGGATACTTTATTTTTGGATAAGATTGAGATAATGCATCTAATTGTCAACTAATTTACAATTAAAAAGGTGATAGCGAGGGCTTCCCTGGTGGCTCAGTGGTTGGGAGTCCGCCTGCTGATGCAGGGGACGTGGGTTCGTGCCCCGGTCCGGGAGGATCCCGCATGCCGCGGAGCAGCTGGGCCCGTGGGCCGTGGCCGCTGGGCCTGCGTGTCCAGAGCCTGTGCTCCGCAACGGGAGAGGCCACAACAGTGAGAGGCCGGCATACCGCAAAAAAAAAAAAAAAAAAAAAAAATGTGATAGGGGAAACTTCTGTCAGATAATCAGTAAATAATGAAGATGTTTTTCTCTATTTTTAGTAGGAAAAATATTCCCCAGCTAATCTGCACTTAACAATTACCATGTTTTACTTTACCTAATTAAAAAAAAAAAGAACTTGTTTCTCATTGCCCTTGAACGTTTTACTGCCATCTTTTCTTTTCTTTCCTGAAGGCAGAAGTATTTTTATGATTTGTGGACTTTCTCTAAACAAACACACATGCGGAAATCTCTCCCATTGCAGACCAATGATGAAGGAAATTACCACCAATGTATAAAGGCTTTTCACTCCCATCTCAGAAGGCTTTGTTGTAATGTACTTTTATTGTTATGAAAAGTTAGAATCATCTATTAATATTTACTAATATAGTTTTATAATCAACATGGATAAGGCATTAATCTACAATCAGAACATAATTCAATACTGCATTTTGGCAACCATTCTTACTCTAAACAAATGCGTGGTTTTGCTGGAAGATGTGAATCATAGACCTATTGTTATGATTACAAAGTAGGCACATGACACTGGACAGGCTAATAATAACACCTCTCCCTACCCATCACCGCTGAAGTAAATCCATCCCCACTCAGTCAAGAGTTGCATTCCTTTTCTAGAATTTTCTGGCTTGACTCTCCTGTTTAAAAAAGTCATTTTTAACTTTCTTGCAATGAGCTTGTAAGGTTAGCATGGGAGTTGTTTGTGATAATATTCGCTAACCCTCTCATACACTCATTTACACAAAAATACACATAAACCTACCCCCACAAAAATACACATAAACCTACCCGCACAAAAGAAAATGGCCCAATGTCCACGGAAACAGACATTAGAGAGTTCTAACTTTGATTCCCCAAATAAGGCTAACTTCACCTCTGTCCTTCTCTTATGAAAAACCAAATTACTTAATCTAGTCCTAGTTGGCTCTCAATCACTAGCAAAGGAAATCCTGAATGGTACAGTTCTATTCAAGAAACGCTGCTGGGTGCTTAGATAAACAAACATATATAAGGCCTGACTTCTAGGTGTTAGGTGCTAATTAGAGCCATTGTTTTACAAAGATATTTGTGTACATGCCCTGGTGTGAGAGGTAAAGGGGATAATTTCACAGTGGTTCAGAGGAATTAGAGAAAATGTTGAGGAGCCTCCATGGAAGACGTGGGATTTGATTTAAGCTGAGATGAGGGCAATATTAAGATTGGGTTAAAAGGGGAGAGTTATCTTATTCTTGAAGTCATGACACTAGGAATATATTCTAATAAGGGTAGAGAAGGATTAGGTACATCGCACAGGGAAGCCATGACAGCCCTGGCATCGGCTGTAAAGCAAGTCTGTTGGGAAAAAAAAAAAAAGTTCTTATACAAATTTGAGGTCACAGGACCCCTCCTTCGAAACCGCTAGCCTCTGTGGACTCCTGAGGCTCCCAGCACAGCCAGGGAGCTGTGGGTATTCGCTTTATTCCTGAGAGAAAGGGAAAAGAGGATTATCTTCTCGGAGGGTATTGACCATCAAGGTTCCTTGGAGGTGGAACCAGGCACGTGGGGCTCCAGCTGTGGGAGTGGGACTCTTGAATGAGATTAGTTCTTCTGGTTACTTATGGTTACTCCACAGAATTGTTGAGTACCAACAAATCATTTAAACTCATATCCCTGATTTTAAATGGGAGATTCTGAATTTTGTGTTATCTCAAAGAGGTACACTGATAACATTTGAAAATATTAAAATTTCTCATATTACATTCCCATTTGGGAATACATTCATGTGTACTTATCAACATGATATACACACATATAATTGGTGTATAAATGCATAGACAAAATCTGGAGGTCTTTATATAAATATTTATAGTAGTTATTTATGAGTGGTGGGATTTGGGGTTATACTTTCCTGTATAAGGTAAATGTTTACAGTAAATATAAAAAAT
The DNA here is from genome assembly GCF_039906515.1 of Pseudorca crassidens. Taxonomy (NCBI): domain Eukaryota; kingdom Metazoa; phylum Chordata; class Mammalia; order Artiodactyla; family Delphinidae; genus Pseudorca; species Pseudorca crassidens. The sequence continues at coordinate 10,575,842 of NC_090307.1, forward strand.
ATATTCTTTTCTCAAATCTAGAAATAAAATTATTACCTGATAAACGTAATTATAATTAATGCTATGTTCTTGGGCATCTTGAGTTTGCATTCATCCATAGCTTTTTTTTTTTTTTGCGGTACGCGGGCCTCTCACTGTTGTGGCCTCTCCCATTGCAGAGCACAGGCTCCGGATGCGCAGGCTCAGCAGCCATGGCTTACGGCCCCAGCCGCTCCGCGGCATGTGAGATCCTCCCGGACCGGGGCACGAACCCGTGTCCCCTGCATCGGCAGGCGGACTCCCAACCACTGCGCCACCAGGGAAGCCCCATCCATAGCTATTTTTTTCCATGAACTTTTGAGTAGGGATTCTCCAGCATCTCATAATAACAATATATCTAAAACTCCAGAATGTTATCTAGCACTTAGCAGATTCTCAATAAATATCAATTGAATCTAGCTCCAAATCAAACTATATTTTCAGATAAAAGAAGTTGCTTTTTCTCCCAGTTTTAGGTTCATAACTTGAAATTGCATAATCAAAATTGATGTCCAAAATACATGGAGTCCATTTATCTCTCGCGTGTCACTTCACGCAAAATATCCCTCCCCGTCCTCTCTGTAGCAGTGACTAACATCTGGAACAGGCTTTCTCTATCTTTCTGCATCAGAGCTGCCATTTCAAATTCCATCTAAAACCGTAGCTTTTTCTTTCTACTTCTGTTATTGCATTCCATAATTGCATTATTTAACTCTGTCAAATGTATGGGGATACAGTTTTCTACGAAAACGGCTTGCACACAAATACAATGCAGTAGCATACTATTCTGAATTTAATTTCCTAGAAATGATTGCCCCGCAGGTTAGAAATAGTCTTGTGTTTATTGGTATTCAGCAAACCAGCTATATACAACAAAGCAGAATATTTTTAAAAACGGACAGATTTTTAAAATGCTGGAAGGGTGAGAACAAAAGATACTTTCCTTAATTCTTAAATGCTCTTATATAGTATTATGTCAATGTGTCTGTGCTCTGGCCACATACACCAAAAATTTATTTGGTACTTAAAGAGAGGTAATCTAATTCTGGACTGAGAGTGCTTAGTTTTGAGAGAAAAACACGGAGAATAATAGAATCTCCTTTTACTCCTTTTATTATTTCTACCACACTATATGAATTTCATCCAAGATAAAGACAAATTTTTGAAATCATTAAGTTAGTAATGTGGAAGTAAACAAAGCTGATCCAAATGAGAAAAAATAAAGGCTATTCATTCTGAGCTTGCTATAGCCAGAAAGTCAGCCACTGTCCCTTGCCTTTGGTAGAGAATCAAAGGCAGGCAGGGAAGTTAATAAACTTTATAGTAAAATCGAGGGAAGCCTCCAGGTATGCTCTGATTGGAAGATGTGGGGAACTGTAGGCGGGCTAATTAGAGGCATTCTCTGTAATTGGCTGAGGGAGCATATCTGGCTTTCTCTGGTTGGTCCTGAGTTGGAAGCAGAGGTAAACATCAGGCAAGCTATCTGTCACTGACCAAGTTCTAACCTTCTGGGTAGATCACTGCCAATGATGTTCGGCTTCCTGACTGATTGCTGCAGAGATTGTGGGTTGAAGTTTTATCACATATATGGTCTGGCCATTATCTATTAGTATGTTTGATCTTTCAGTAAAAAATAATATAATTTAGAACATATCAACTTTTGAAACGAAATACCAAACAATGACTATTAATGTTTAAAGAAAGCTTTTCTTGAGGAAGATGTATCTGAGTTCATATTGGAAGGAAAAGTAAGGACTAGCAAAATTGAAGGAACTGGGTCAGGGGATGGAAAAGAACTTCTGAAATGAAGTGAATAGTGCTTGCACAGACTGTGAAATAAGAAACAGCATAGAACGTGGATAAACAGAAAAGCCTCAGACTTGTATTCACAGCAATTCAAATTTGTCCACAATGAGTTGGCTGAGGTGTGCTGAGACTAGGTCTCACATGGCTTCTTGGTAAGAGGAAGGGTCATGTATGGTCAGGCTGTCAGTGTTTTCCTAAGAATACCCAGGTGCCATTGAATGGATCGGACAAATTAGAGCTTTTCTTTTAACAAAAGAATCATTTCTACTCTTTGAAGAGTGGATAGAGGGAAACATCAGTAGAAAGCACTTAAACTCTTGCAGAACCCTTAAAAAAATATAAAGGACTAAACTATTAGCAGTGGAAAAGTAGAGGGAATAGATGGATTAAAGCAGTGCTTCTCAAATACCAGTGTGAATATGAATGCACAGCAGATGTTAAATACAGATTTAACATCTGTACTGATTGGGTGGATCTGCCCCTGGATTATGCATTTCTAACAAGATTCCAAGTGAATGCCAATGTTGTTGGTCCAACTAATAAACATTGATATTTGAACAGCAAAGGATAAGAGAAATACTTCTCCTCTCTATGATGTTCAACTATTTAAACAAAATTTTTGCAACAATATTTTGTATCCTGCAACAGAATTCACTGATAAAATAATCTTTCAAAACATGTGCAAAAATTTAAAGGGGTCAATAAGGTGTCCTAATAGTAATTACAAAAAGGAGAAATAAAAGTTAATTATAATAAAATAATATGGCTTTCAATATGAAAGTATTCAACTATGACCATACTAGAAAACATATAATCACTTTGCACCAGTACTTAAACTCAGTGTAAATATCAGTACAAATATAGATGAAAATAAGCATGCTGTTTTTGCAATAATAAAACCTGCAGCGTTGTCATTGTGACACATCTCGGCAAAATGTTTTAAATTTTCTGAAAATATTCTAAATAGAATAAATTATCATCTTGCAGTTTACACAGGATTTGTATTTCTGAAAAATATATATTCAATGTGGTTAAAATCATGCAAAAAAATTTGTCTTTGTATACAAAATGGAGTAAAGTTCAAAACTCAAAAAATTATCATCATATATGTCCTGTTAGACATTATACATTTTGTGCAGGGCAGTAGAAAATTCTTCATTCTGTGCATTGCAGACATGGAATATCCATAGGCCTACCCAAATATTCAGTTATTCCCTATTCCATCCATAGCCTTATTTGCAGGTACTTTGTTCCAGGTTTTTTTTGCTAACACAAACAATGCTGCAAGGAAAATCGTGAACACATATTTGCTTGTTGCAAAAATTGCTCTCTGAATGTGACAGATATTGTCAAATCATTCCCATAAAATGGTACCAATTTACACTTCCAGAATCAAACACTTTATATTTAGAGGACAGCTTTTATAGTGTGTTTTTTTTTTTTTTTTTTAATGTTTCCTGCTTTTGTAGCAACCATGACAATCAGGAAGTTAACTCTGAGAAAAGACTGGGGACAATGGAGAGACTAAGCCACGTGAATACACAGAAAAAGAACATTCCAAATGCAAAGGCTCTGAGGTAGAAACATGCTTGGTGTTTGAGTAGCAGCAAGGAGGCAAGGAATGGGGCTAGACTGACCAGTGAGGTGAGAGGAAGTACGGTGGGAGCAGAGGCTGTGAATGAGGCAAGCACCGAATCTCTACCGTCTTTGCAGGGTTTGAAAAGGAATTTGGAGTTTATTCTCCACTGGTAGTAGGAACCCAGTGGAGACTTGAGGTTCCACTTGAATAATCATCATACGTCTAAGAATCTAGTACCACTCAATATTTTTTTCTAAAGCCATCAAGAGTCTCTTCAGAATTTTCTTCTAATTATGAAGTTATATATCTTTCTTTTCAAATTCATATTGTTTCTTTGTATTTGCAAAATTTCTTAATTTCTTATTAAAAACAAATACATCTTGACAAAAATTTTTGTCAACTCGAGGTAACCTACCATTCACCCAGAAAATGTAAGGACTCTCGATAACTTAGTTGTATATTTTCAGATTTTTTTTTCTTTTTTTCCTTTTAAGAATGTGTGCAATAATGCACTAGGAGCTGACATAAAACTATGCAAACTATTACAAACATTTTTCTTTTATTTTTTAAAAGAGAATATTTGATACTTGCAGCAGAATTCGTATCTTTTTTAAAATTTTCTCAAACCAATAATAAAATAAAAATTCATTAGTTTACCACACAAATTAAGAAAGTATATTACTGATATTCACTGGGAGTTCCTTCTAATTCTTTTGCTTACCACAATTATTTTCATTCCATGTTTTCCTAATAGCTTTATGATAAATAGGTTATCCATGATAAATATACTTTTTATTATAACATATTGAACTTACTGCATCTTGCTTTTTCAACTTACTATTAAATATCTAAGATTCAGCAACATTAATATGTGAAAGGTAGCTTTTGTTCCCTGCTAAAAAATATTCCGTTGTTTCTCTCCCCACTTCTTATTTACCATTTCTTTTCCATTTTTCATTGCTTTTATAACTAACATACCACATCAGTAATATATTAATTATGTTTATTTTTAAAAGTTTCTGTGCCTTCTTACCAGAATATGTTCCACTAACGCAAGCATTTTTGTTTTATTTAATGATGTATTTGAGATATCTAGAATTTTGCTTGATACAGAGTTTGAGCTCAGTAAGTATATTTTGAATGAATTAACAAATGTTAATTAATCTTCAAATGTATTAATCTTCTATTAATACATTATTAACAAATGTATTAATCTTCTATTCAGAAGAGTTGCATTTATTTTGATGTATGTATATTAATATCCATATATATTGCAGGAATATTACTTACAGAGTTTCTATTAAGATCTGATGATTTTGGGCATGTCTGTGTCTTGTTACATATGTAGGGGTTTTCTGGAGTATATACATTGGCTTATAGTATAAAGAAAAATGGTCAGATTCAAGCTGTATATTGAAGGTAACAGAAACAGACTCACTGACACAATGAATTAGGTGTTTAAGAAACTGAGAGGAAACATGGATGACTTGAACCTTTTGGCCTAAACAATTGGAGAAAGAAGTTGCCATTAATTCAGATACGGAAGACTGTGGGAAGAACAGTTGGGTGTGATCAAAGGCTCAGTTACTGAAGTGTGATATTTGACATGTCTTTTTGACGTCCACCTAGAAAGGTCAATTAGCTGGTTGTATATAATATTCGGATATCAAGGGAGAAGTTCCGTCTAGACATAAAAATGCTGGAATCTTCATCATATGCGGTACTTAGAACAATAAAACTGAGATCAACAACATCCAAGGAGAAGAGGTTTTTGAATATTTGAAGAGAAAAGAGAGTGAGAGAGTATATACCTAGAAATAGGGTGATTAGTGGGTATCAAGAAGAGCCTCCTTGGGATTATAATCATGAAAATATAATGAGATCAATCAGCATCTTTGAAGATGTTTTCTCCCAATTTGTTCGGACACTTATAGAAACTTGGCATAGAATTAGACTTAAACCAAGTGGGAGTTTGGCAGGTGAGTTTGGATAGAAGGCATTTTGCTGATGCTGAACAGCTTTATTAACAGGGTATAGAAGGGATAGAGGAAATAGGGGTTGACAAGCAAAGGGATAAGGTCGTGAATGAGATAGAATGGCACTAAGAGTACAAGAGAAGAAATATAAAACCTGAGTCCTCTTAGGGTTACATGAACAGAAATTAAAGAGTAAGTTGGGGTTCAAATTATCTCAAATCAGAAGGTGGTTTTTAAGGCTCTGAGTAAAGAGTTAGGGAGTAGAGACTGTATTCTCGTTGTGGTCTTCTTTGGTTCTAATGTTAAATTTAGTTCTTGGCATTGGAAAACATCCTGTATGACCACAGTTAACCTGTCCTACACAGAAGAAGACAATTTTCATTTAAGGAGGAAATAGAAGAATTCTAGAGTGTGCTAGGCAGAGGGCAGAACAGGACATTCAGAACCCAGCAATCTTTAATTATATCCAGAAAGAAATGTTTGTAAAACTTAATTTTCTTATAAGCTATCACCAATGCTTTCTTTATACTGTGTGTTTGATTGTGGATAGCATACCTTTAGGCATGAAAAATTATAATTTAAAAAACACAGTAATTCGTAGATACTCAATAGTGATATGATGGAAACCTCAGGAATAAGTAGAAAAAGATTAAGCTCCAAGACATTTCAAATCTCTTTTATTTTGGCATTTAGTACTCTTTAATTTTTGCCTTTGAAATACAGTTTAGAGACCTGCTGTTGTCTGCATTTAAATGATTCCTCTTCAAGTTGTGAGTTGGGTCCCTACAAGATCCAGTGTAATGATGGCTTCTGAATATTAATATGCTTCTTGACCTACAGGTAACCTGACCTTTTCTAAATCTTAGTTTTAAAATTTCTCTTTATAAACAAGTAAATTTATTTTAGCTCTCTGTGGAGTGCTAAAAATTTTATTTTAGCTCTCTGTGGAGTGGAATACAGTGTCCACTCCCCAACTCTTTACAACTGAATAGAGTTGTCTTTCAGAATGTGTAAAAACATTATCACTGCCAGAAAATGGAAGAATATCATTTCAGAAGTTTCACAGGGAAACTCACCTCAATGATTTTCAAGGTCTTTTTCAAAATGAAACCACTTTTTTTGGTGCATAAGAATAATGACAGTATCACAAAGAGAAAAATCTCACATTTTTCAAAAATCACACATTTTTTTCTGATTCTTAAAGACAATTTAAATCTCAACCCAATTTATAATTTCATGTTGTACATACTAGTGATTCTGAATAGTTTCATAAAAAGTCAACTAAAAGATACAGTTTTACTTGATGATATCCTTTCGTTTGATCACCATTTTATAAAAGTAGATTTCTCTCTTTAATGTCAAATTTCTCTTAATTGTGAGAAACTGCTCACATGAGCACTTTGCCTTGGAGAGAATAATAAAATTATTTTCTTAAGGATAGAAATTTTAAGTTAATCATTATACTCACTGGGGGAATGGTTTTATGGCTTTTTCATTTTTATCCTATTTCTGTCACATCATAAAACAGAAATATTTACTTATAGTTGTTGTACAATACATGCCATCATAATAAACCAATGGGCAAATGAATGGTTGCTAAAGAATGGTTTACTTAGAAAAAGCCTAAAAAAGTTGTAAGAGATTAATTTTCAATCATTCACAAAGGACTAGAATCTATGTTCCACTCCTAAACAAAATATAAATACATCTACCTATGAACACATATATATAAATGTGATTTTTATAGTTCATGTGGCATACTTTTAAAGGAAAAATTGGACTTTACAGCCTCATAGGTGCTTAAACTTTAGCTAGTCTACCAGCTTTATTTTTCAAAACATAAAACTGAGGCTTAAGTAAGGATGCTTTAATTATTAGCCTTGGTATTTTCCAGGGTTCAGTATTCCTTAGTATTATGTCATGTTCCCATGCTCACATGCTCTCTTTACTCCTCATGCCTGGTAAAGAAAGCGCTAGTGAAATAAAAGAAATAAAGTAGGAAGAAGAAAAGCAAAATTTATAAAAAATTATTTCAGTTTACACGACATTGTAACACATCTCTGTCCCAATCAATAACAGATCAAAGGTATTACCTACTGAGTGTTTTACACTGTCAAAACCAAAATTTCAGGGGAAATGATCTACTCAAAGTGACTTTTATGTACTGTACATGTTTTCTCAGTCCCAAACTCGATGATAGGCATTTGAATTAGTGGTGAAAATAAAAGACTTCATATCTAATGTTAGGTCATTCACAATCTAATGAGAAAACAAAAGTTTTTCGTAAACATATCTGTTTAACATTATCTCAAGTGCAGTAAAGGAATTGAACCTGGCTCTGTAAATCAGGGCAAGAGAAAATATTTAGCTTTACACAGGAGAGGTCGACAGAAGCTTCTGTATGACAGTAACATTTTAGCTGAAATCTCAGGGTAGGTAATGTTGAATAGTCAGTATTGAGCCTGCAAAGGACAAAGAGCTTTATTTGGGGTCTTAGGAACGGCAATTCGGGAGACACAGATTTGGGTAACACTGAAAGAGTGTTCCAGGGAAAAGGAAGAGTCAGGGACTCATAAAGGCAAAAGCCACGAGGTTGTTAAATTCCCTGGCCCAAATTATTATTTTGACTCTGATACAAGAAAGACAATGTTTATCCTTAAGAGACAGACTGCCAGGAGTTATTTTAGGTAAGGATCCGATATGTATCTTGAGTTTCTGGAACATTGGGCAGGTGTCCTGGATGCCTGAATTAAGACAATCAGGGATCAAAGTTCGGACTCCATCTGGGCTGAGACCTGCGTAAGGTCATACTTCCTCAATGGCCTCCAGACTCCACTTAGAGAATTTCTTATCAATACTGACTCCATTTTGATTTTCCTTTCACAGTAAGAATCAGTCTGAAGAATGTGCATGTTTGAAGACTAGGAAAGGATAAGAAAGGTGCAGGTGTAAGAAACAAACATTCTAGGTTAACGTAATTGAACATGAAACTACTCTGAAATGAAAAGAGCTAACTTATTAGAGAAACTCACAAAGGGCAGGATGAAAACATGAGGGAGACCTTGCAGACTGGCCTCCAATGAACTGGATGTGGTCAGAAAGCATAGGGCTGTGGAGGAGATGCTAGTTTTGCTTTTAGTTCTAGGTAAAACCGGAAGATGTTAAATCTCGTAAAGCAGCGGTCCCCAACATTTTTGGCACCAGGGACCAGTTTCGTGGAAGACAATTTTTCCACGGAAGGTGGGAAGGGAGGGTTCAGGCGGTAATGTGAGTGATGGGGCGCGATGGGGAGCTGCAGATGAAGCTTTGCTCGCTCACTTGCCACTGACCTCCTGCTGCGTGGCCCGGATCCTAACACTGGTCTGCAGCCCGGGGGTTGGGGACCCCTGTCATAAAGTACATCATGGCTGTGTGGGAAAGAAATAAAGGAGGAATCAGAGGATAGGTTTGGCAACTATTAATAGTTTTTATATGAAATGAGAGTGAGTTGCATAAGAGTCAAGGTGAGTGATGGAGGTATGGTGGGCAAACTATTAAATCCATGCCTGTCAAAAACAATACCATGAAACGTTTGTTCAACATGAATTATTGTGGGTTAAAATGAAACAACATTTTCTGCTAATCAAATTATATTATTCTTTATATTCAAAATAGGAGATTCTTTCTGGTACTGAACCCAACATAAAGTTTTCAAATACTTAGAATTTTTCTTTTATTTTATACTTTCCCGTCACTCATAAATAGTGTTAGTCATTCAACTCACCAAAACCACACTGACTTAGAGAAATATTATTATAAATATTGCTTAAATATGTATAAAATTCTTTCATCTGGCCATCAGGTCCAAAAAATAGGGCCCGTAATTTTGTAGGTCTTTTCCAGTTTGATTTGAAATGTTCTAAACCAGACAAACTCTTCAGAAGAAGTTTAAAGTATTTAAAATTTAGGTAATAAAATAAATTACCACTTACTGGTTTATGTCACTTCACCTGGCATTATTCTGTTTTGGAAGTGCAAATAATTTTACTGACATGGGCATAGGTTATCATCCTATAGAGAATATTAAAAACAAAAACATAACACTTAAAAAAAAAACCCAGATAACTGGTGTCAGGGTTTGGGTCACATTATGTAGTTTTACTTTAAAATCTAACTTGAAAAAAGTACTCTGGAGAACTAGGTCAGGTCTGATGATAAATTTATCTTTAGTTTTTCTTGATATTGCTGTTAACTTTAGCAGAATTGAAATCAATTAATATTTTGCCAGTTAAGAATCATCTGCCTGTAGAAATCTGAGGAGACTGGAATGTATTTTTGTCTGTTATGGTTATGTTTTAATATCCCTTGAAGAATGGATCATCATGTTTCTCCATGTCTCCTTCCTATATTAATTTGCCTCTGAGCAAAGAAACTAGTAGTGCTGGAGAAAAGTTGAAGTATATGAACTATATCATTTTTTTTCCTCTTTTTTTTTTGATGAAGTATAGTTGATTTATCAATACATTTCATTGTACAACAAAGTGATTCAGATATATATATATATTCTTTTTCAGATTCTTTTCCATTATAGGTTATTACAAGATATTGAATGTAGTATGAACTATAACTTGAAGAAAGTGTTACTTGGGTTTGTTAAATGTATCTCTGTGAGTGTGGATAAACTCCATGACAAGCATATTTTTAATTTAGATATGAGCCTGATGATTTAGAAAAGAATAAAGTTTTGGAAAATTACATGCAAATTTAAATTTCCATCTACTTACCGTTTCTTATGTAGTTGCATAAGTTTGATCCATATTTTTATGCAACCAACAGCAATAATTTACTTAAATAGTAGTGAGAAGCATCCCATTGCATTTATTAAAAACAAAAACAGAACCATTACAATTTACAAGATAGTTTACAAATCACCTAGTCATGTCAAAAATATTAACATGCCATAATAACTTGTGTTGGGAAAGGAAAAACATTTTTTCTCTACCCTTCTGGGTTCTTCTGTCTGATCTAAGAATTAAATTGATGTGAGACGGATTAACAGGAGAAAAAAAACAGTTTAAATACATATGTACAGGGCTCCATAGGAATATGAGCTCCAGGACAGGTTAGCCAATTGAGGCTTATGTGCCAATGGAAAGAAAGAGAAGGGGTAGGAGTTTGGGACTTCAAAGGGAAGGGAGGCAATTCACATGGAGGTGGGAAAACAAATGTTTGGTAAACATATGTTTGCTGAACCATGCAGAGACAATGGGACACCTAGTGTACACTGGTCTCCAAGCCCTTCTGAGTTCCTTCCACTCCATCCAGCCCACATTCTTTGCAGATATCTCTAGTGATAATACCCTTCCTGAACTGGCCCTTTATCTAAATTCTTTTAGGTAGTTAAAGGGAAGGTGAAAAGAAAGACTTCCTGTGTCTGCTCTTTCTTAAAAATAATTCATATAAAGTAATTCTCATGCCAAAGAGACACATTTTGGGGTGACAAATTTTGCTCCCCTACACTTGACTAGTCTCATTTTAAAGTTTTATTTTTCTAAAATTTTTATCATGCAATTTTTTTTTCACTAAATTAGTAAGAACATAAACCTCTAGTATGAGATTTTTTAATTTCATTTATTTAAACAGCCTTCAGTTTGAGTAAACTTTCAGTATTTTTTTAATTTGTGAGGTATTGGAAATATAATTACATCAAGGTAAACATTTCTTGCTAAATTTAGATATCAGGAAAGTGGTATAAAAAAACAAGATTGGAAACAGAGAGCAGCTTTCTCCCTTCTTTGACAAAATATATACAATGTTGCCATAGTTACTGAAACATAACAAATATTTTCCTTACTTATATGCAATAAGTATTTTGCTACATATTCTCTTGTAATGAATTTCTGATACAAATGAAATTTCAGTGCATCTCACACGTGAAGGGGAGCAGAATTTTTCACCCCAAAATAAGCATGCTTGGCATGATGATTATCTTAAGCTGGCTGTTTTTAAAAGACAGCAGACACAGGAGAAGCTCTGAAAACTGAGTAGAAGTTACCCTTTTGTAAGAGATATTTACGCGTGCAAGGGAAATCTCCATTTGTACAGGTGTTTCCCTTACCATAACCAGAGAGGGATGACCAAATCTCTAGAAACTGTTATCAATGGAGATGATAGTGTCTTAAATCTTCATAACAACCATATCCTATTTACTGTGCTTTCCTGTTAACCTCCCATAAGCGGCTCCCAGACCTCCAATATCTTTCTTTTGTCTTTAGAGGAAGATGATGTTTAAGGTGATGGTGTGGACCCTCTCAGAGAGTTACTCAATTTTCCTGTCTATCTCTCACGTATATAGAAGGTACACATGTTATAAAACTTTTGTTTGTTTTTCTGTTAATCTGTCTTTTTTTTACAGGGGTGTCTCAGCCAAAAACCTACAAGTTTAGAGGGTGTAGAGGAAGAAAAACTTCTCCTCTACCCTTCTGGGTTCTTTGGCTGGTCTAATAATTAAATTGACCTAAGACAGATCAATAGGAGAAAAACAAATTTAATTATGAATGCATGGGAGTCCCAAAGGGCAAGTTGTGCAGGTGAATCTTGTATTCTGAGCTAAGGATTGGGATAGGGGCCTGGGGCTTCAAAGGGGTGGAGGATAATTTACAAGGCAATAAGAAGAGCAAATGTTTGATTATTAGATGTTTGCCCTGTCAGACAGATGGATTCAGATAAAAGGTTATCTCTAGTAATAGCTCTCTCTCTGAGCCAGGCACCCCTTCTAAATTATTTTAGGAAGTTAAGGGGGAAATAAAAATCTCTTTCTGAGTCTTTTGGGCCTTGATTGTCTTCAGCTTAAAATAATCCACATGCCAAAGTGGCACATTCTGGGGAGGCTTGTTCTGAACCCCTTCAAAGGAATTTTTTTTTCCCTCCTTCATACCCTCAGCATGCAAATTTATCATTTAATATCATACATAGATTATTTTTTAAGTCATAGATTAATTAGATAGCATACTAAAAAATAAGCAATGGCATGAAAACATTTAAGTTGAGTATAGGAAGTTAAGTAACCCCACAATTAAGAAATTAAGAAGTTTTTTTATTTATGTTTTATTGGAGTATAGTTGATTTACAATGTTATGTTAATTTCTGCTGTACAGCAAAGAGATTCAGTTATACATATAGTTATATTCTTTTTTAATATTCTTTCCCAATATGGTTTGTCATAGGATCTTGAATATAGTTCTCTGTGCTATACAGTAAGACCTTGTTGTTTAAGAAGTTGTTTTAAATTCTAACAACAACAACAGAAAGTTGTTGATAGGTTAATTCTATGTGTCAACTTGACTGTGCCATGGAGTGCCTAGATTAAATATTGTTTCTAGGTATGTTTAGTGGGGGTGTTTCTGGATGAGCTTAGCATTTGAATCTGTGGATTCAGTAAAGTAGATGGCCCTCCCCAATAAGGGTGGGCACCATCCAATTCATTGAGAGTCCCTTAAAGGGTCCCTTTGGTCTCCAGGTGTCTAGAGTCAGGAAATGGGCTGAGAAAGTTGCTTAGCCCTGGTAAGGATATATTCTCCAATCTAATTTAGACATGGTCAGGGAGAATAAAGGATAAAAAGAAACTGCCAGAATGTGATGTCAAAATTTACAGAGAAAAATTAATTGGCTATTTCTTCCTAGGGAGCAGAGTTAAGACCTAACCCTGAAGTGTTTACCATGCTGGGGTAAGGGCTCTTGCCATGCTTTCCTGGGAGAGTTCAAAACTGCTACCTATATGGTCACTGCTCTGTGTGTTTTGTATTCTTTCCAAATTCAAGAGCATATTGTGGGCTCTGTACCTATTCTATCATTGCACATTGTTTGAGTTTTGAGAAAACTTGGCTTTCTAATACGTAGGTCTCTAGACCAAGAGGAATCACATTTGGACATGATAAAAAAAAAAAAAACAGATATCACTCAGAATTTTTGGAAGATGGGCTGGAACATAATAACTGGATGGGACTTTTCCATTGTTCCCCAGAGGACTGAGTGAGTGTGTCTGCATGTGGTAAGGAGAGGAGCCCAATATTTGGACAAATAGATGCTCTGTGGTAGTCCCTCTAATACTGCTGGCTCTCTTTCTAGGAGCCTATTATGATTTCACTGCCCCACTCCATCGAAGGCCCATAAAACATGAGCAGAAGTGACATTTGTCAGGTCCAGGTGGAAATTTAAAGAACCATCAGTCTTTCATTATCAGACCCTGACAACATGCATCAATTCAATATAGTGTCTGCCCTGATAACTTGAGTTCTGGAGCGAATATACACAAAGTGGAGTCCCAGCTACCTTCTAGAAAATGTAGGTTTCAGAGAAAGAATCATTTATTTTTTTAAGCTGCTAAAATTTTACAGTTTTTTTCGGTACGCGGGCCTCTCATTGCTGTCGCCTCTCCCGTTGCGTAGCACAGGCTCCGGACGCGCAGGCCCAGCAGCCACGGCTCACGGGCCGAGCTGCTCCGCGGCATGTGGGATCTTCCCGGACCAGGGCACGAACACGCGTCCCCTGCATCAGCAGGCGGACTCTCAACCACTGCGCCACCAGGGAAGCCCAGATTTTACAGTTTCTTTTAAACCACAGCCTGAGTTAGTCTATCCTGACAGATACAACCATTTACAGAAAATTATCCACTTAACACAGGAAAACAGTGCATATTTTTATCCAACATAACCATGTTAATTAATTTAGGCATTAGTCATAGTCTAATAATGATTTTTTATCCAAAACATACCTCTTTAATTATAATTACATGTAGAATAAACTGTTAACCTAGGACCCATTTTTGTAGTCCATGTTAAGGAAAATATAGTCATAGTGAGGGGAAATTTTTGTTATAAAAAGAGGCAAACCATAGTGCACTGTGGACTCAAATACAAACAAGCGTTCCTGATCCTCTGTATGCCAGTGCAACTTTGAAAAAAATGTTGAAGTAATGCATTTTACATACTTCTTTCACCCAGTGACAAAGTTGTTTTTCCTCACAGAAACTACCTAGATAGTGCATTTCCCATTTAAGTGTGTTTCCCAGTGAGAAGCAATCAGTGAAGCAATTGTTATCTTGTTGCAAAAATACCTACCAAGAGAGTACAGAAGAAAAAAATACAGCTTGCATCAGCTATCAATTTTATCGGTGAAGAAAACAACTACTATTCATTGGTTTAGGTTAGAAATACTTTTGCTACAGATTTCCTTAACATCTAAACATTCTTCTTGGGATTTCTAAAAGATGTATTGAAATGGAAAAAAGAAGGTGTTCGAACATAAATCAGTCTCTACAAGTAAGTTGCTTCCTCGGAACTGAATTTATTATTTATAATATATAGTGAAAGCAAAAACTTACTAAGACAGATCAAAACAGTTACGAGCAATGAAGTTAAATTTAGTTTATCAGAGACTACCAGCCTTTTAATTCAAATGATTTTATATGTTTCTCCAGTAAGATCCTATGCCAAATGATATTTGAATTGACCAGATACTTAACATTAAAAACTCTTCAGATGCCCTTGGATTTAGTATATTTTTATAATGGTTATGTGTGAATGAAGTTGAGATCCAGTAACATTACATAAATTCACTCATATATACGTAATTATATCTCAAATTTCAGTGTTTGTATAAACTAACCATCAGTTTTATTTGAACATTAGTGAAAAATGTGCTACAGTTATTTATTTTCTTCTCCATACCTTTGAAGTAATGTTCTGGAGAATGATTTTATATTTGATTTTGGATATTCACATTCCCCGTAATGTTAATATGGAAGTACAGGAAAACAAGCCCATAATGTTAGCCTGACAGTGCATTATGTTGGATTATCCTATAATGTTTCCCACTGGGAATGCACACAAGGTCTGATGCCAGCCTTATAAAGAGCAGTGTCATAACTTGTTACACAGAACTGCCTTTATCATGTCTTATGAGCTTTCATACTTTTCATTGTTTATTGTATATCCTTAATGCCACTAGAGCAATTTCATTCCAACTAAGTCAAGTGCTTCTTATTTACTTGCACAGTTCAGGTGCAAACATCTAAACTAATGATTTAAGACATTCATTCTCATACGCAGAAACTTTGGTTTGTATACCTTTCTGAAGTTCACTGTAATCATTTTAATATGAAGTGTAAGTTAAGTTGATAAAAGTACCATTGACTACAGAGAAATGCTTTTGACAATTCTCACTATCAAACAAAATGACAATAAATAAATTGCAGCACAGGCAAAAACTTGGAAATAACGGAGCTGCATCAGAAGTGAAAGAAGCATGTGACGGCCTATTTAGGAAAGTCTAAGTGTTTGTCTTTCTAAGATTCAAGGAAAATTTCAAGATGTTTAGATTCTTTATCATTGCAAAATTTTAATTCCATAGTAAAATTTTCCTTTAAGTAAAGACATATTCATAACATATGCATCTTTTATCTTAGTCTTAAAGCAGGCTTATGAGGAAATAGCCTTTACTGCCTATTTCTCTCATGCTTCAGCAGAAAAGGAGTGTCAATCCAGTTGACACAATAGAGTTTTGGTTGGAAAGTGATGCTCAGTAGCAGCAGAATAAAGACAATAATGGTGGGGGCGTCCACTCTCCTGGAGGAGCTTTCAGATGAAGATACATGTAAAATAGAAAATGATGGGAACACTTTCTGGTTACCCTATTTTAGTCCATGCTATCCATATAGTTAGTCAGATGGTAGGTGACTTGATTTTACAAATATCTACCAAAAATAATATTTGGCATTTGATATTGAGTTTATGAGTCTCTATACATTTGTAATAGGGGGAGAAAAAGAGTCTTTCTACAAACCACTTCAGTATGGTAATTGTGATAGCCATGAACATTTCTATATGATCTTCTGCTGTGAGGAGCATGGTTGAGTGACAGCCCCCGCTAATATCCCTCTGGACTCTGGATCCACCACCATGTTGGTGCCACATTCATGACTCCCTGAGGCTGCTCCCAGCCAATGATTGACTGTGACAGAGCTACTAGTACAGGCCTATTTCTACGAAACTCTATTTCAAAGGATGGTTTGAGTCAAAGACTGCCCATGAGCTCAACCAACAATTTATCAGAATAATGCTGTAATCTTAAATCTCTCCTATTCCATCCTCCTTCCTTTCCACTTCCTTCTCACAGGCATCAGGCTTGCATTGTGGTCTGACTGTTTTCCTTAGTTACTTCTGATTCTTCATGTTCATCATTCCCAGGCACTTCCCCCAGTATTGCACATCTAATCCCATCTTGCCATCTGCCCCTTGGAAGATGAAAACCAATACATTATGCATATCATCAGCAAACATATGATAGGTGACTCTTTTCTTGACTTCTCATTAGCTATTGTTGATTCCAAACAATGCTAGCATAGATCAAAATGATTGCTTTATTCACCATAAAATGCTTCGGTATACACAGTGTGACCTAAATGTATGTTAGACCTAAATGTAATGTAGTTAGATAATCCTCTGGTATCTTGGATAAAAGTGTCCATTATTATCCCAATAAGGATGAATCTGTGGGGCTAATCATCCTAACAGACAGAATCCACCATCACTAAGAAAACAAAGTATTGAGAGGTTAACATACATATCTGTAAGAATTTCCTTGGGGCTTCACAAGAAGACATTTAATTCATTTGTTTTTTCTATATTAGTCTTGCCAAATTGTATTGTGTGAATAATGCAAGAACTTAAAAAATATAACTTAAGGTAAAATAAACATACATTTCCTCCATATGTCCTCATTCAATCATAAAAACAAATATAAGATAGATCATATAAATTGTTAAATGAATAAAATCAGTTTACAGGAAGCATGCTTTGGGCAGAGAAAAACATTATAAATATTAATATTTGCTATTGCCATATTGAAAAGTCTTACGTTAGCATATGGTCCCTTCTTTGTACATTTTAATTCAAAATATACTTAAAATATTTTTTGTTTGTTTGTTTGTCATGACATCTTTCATTTCTGTCTCAATCTTACACTCTCATTCTTTGATAGTGTCATGATAGAATGCAGATAAAAAAATATAGAACATGTATAGCTGATTCACTTTGTTATAAAGCAGAAACTAACTAACAACTAACATTGTAAAGCAATTATACTCTAATAAAGATGTTTTAAAAAGTGCCTATTTATTATCATTTTGTTATTATTCCACAATTCACATATATTACTAGTATCTGTATACAGATTTATCTTCTATCTGATAATTTAGTAAGAGGATCATTTGAAAGCAAACCACCTGTGTCTTCCACTCACTCTTGTCAACTCAAGCACATTTCTCACTCCTTAATCACCCTCTACAAAATCCCCAAACGTAGTAGTCAAGATTACAGGGACTGGTATTGTACTTCATAAGCTTGAATTCTGATTCTATCATTTACTGTCTGTACAATTTGAAGAAGTTACTTGACCTCTCTGGTCTATAATCTGTTCAACCCTGACATGGGAAAACCATCTACCTACTGAGGCTGTTATGAGGATTAATTAAAATAATTGTATGGAAGGAACGTATAAGAGAAGTTGAGGTAAAATAAATATTAGTCTATATCTTCCATATCTATAGGCTTATATTATGTAGTATATAAATATAGGGAGGTTTCAAGTGTTAGGCTTCCAGTAACTTAACCCAAGAATTAATGGTTGGGCAAAGTCTCCTGCAAATAACAATTATAAATTCTAAAATTGGAATATATATAGAATATAAAACTATAATATATGTGTGTGTCCAATTTTGTTATTGTTTGTACATAAGCTACTTAAAGCATGTGAGTGTGTATGTGTTAAAGGTTTAAAATTCATTAGGACATTTGGTACAATGCAGAGCTCTTTAATAGATGCCATGATTCCTGTAGGGAAAGGCAGTAGTGGGAATTTTGATTTGTTTGTTTTTGTCTATTTCTAGCCCAGTACATTGCACATAGTAACACTCAGTAAACATTCTGTGAAAGAATGAATGCTGTATATTCGCTTGCATTCCTAAATATAGACAATGTGATAGACTGGAAACTGTGTCATTTCTGGCATCAGATGACAGAAGCTTGAGATATGGCTGCAAAACATTCTAACTGCATGGCATTCTCTGAACTTTAGTTTCCTCACTCCTTATATGAGGATGAAAATAATAGCAACCAGCATATATTATGATGCCTGACAACTCCATATCACCCAAAAGAGTCACAGCATCCTTTATCCTACTGCTGCTGGAAGGGATGCCCTGGAGAATTACCATTTGTTGTGTACAACACCATCTACTTCCTTTGCCATTGAAAATGACAGAGGTTGTGAATCCAAAAAGTAAGGGAGTATAGGATCATTGCTGATGTACATAAACTACTTTGTCTCCTTAGAAGTTTTTTTTAAATTTAACTTTATTTATTTTTATACAGCAAGTTCTTATTAGTTATTTATTTTATACATATTAGTGTATATATGTCAATTCCAATCTCCCAATTTATCCCACCACCACCCCCGCCACTTTCCCCCTTTGGTGTCCATATGTTTGTTCTCTACAGCTGTGTCTCTTTTTCTGCCTTGCAAACCAGTTCATCTGTACCATTTTTCTAGATTCCACATATATGCGTTAATATGTGATATTCGTTTTTCTCTTTCTGACTTATTTCATTCTGTATGACAGTCTCTAGGTCCATCCACGTCTCTACAAATGACCCAGTTTCATTCCTCTTTACGGCTGAGTAATATTCCATTATATATATGTACCACATCTTCTTTATCCTTTTGTCTGTCAATGAACATTTAGGTTGCTTCCATGACCTGGCTATTGTCCCCTTAGAAGTTTCAACAGGAAGAGAATAGGCATTTACTAGTAGAAGTTGAAAATCTGTCACTAAGAATTTGTGTTGACAATCAGCCATAAATAAGATAAATTATAAATAAACAGAAACTCTGAGTGAAAGAAAGCCATACACAGAGAGAGGAGATTAATAACGTAATTTGATATTAATTGGAAAAGGAACACAGAGAGAGAAAGTAGCCAAGTCATTTCTGGAGATAAATCTCTTTTCCTTACAACCAGATTTGCCTGATCATTTATTACCTGCTTCATAAGTTTGCTATAATCCAGAAAACAGATCTGATTTTTACAACAGCTCTTAACATGTCTTACCCTTTTTTCCATCATGACCCCTGACATTGTAATCTCAACCCATAAACTAGATTTGTTCTTTAAAATGTAAATAAAATGACATCGTCTTTCATTTAAAACTGTCCAATGCTTCCCAACTCACTCCTTGTAAAAGCCAAATAACCTAAAGTTGTCAGAAAGACCTTATAAAATCTGCCCCCATGTGCACAAGTCTCACACACACACACACACACACACATACACACACACATACACACATCATCATCACCTTCTGCTTTCTACCTCTCTGCACTCCAGCCATGAAGGATGCCTTGATGTTTCTTGAGCATTTTTGGATAATTGTTTTGTGTGACCTAAGCTGTTCTTCAGCTTGATAACTTCAGGGCTCACTCCCTCATCTTAGTCATGTATTTACCCGCTATCTCCTCAGTTGGACCTTTTCTGAATCTTCTGTATAAAATTTTGTGCTTCCTACCCCGTGACAATACTAACTACCCCCCTTACCTCCTCTATTTTTCTACTTAACACTTTTGTTTATCTAATATACTACATATTTTACTAATTTACCATGTCTATTCACTATGCTCTAAACTAGGACATGAACTTCATCTAGATAGAGACTTTTTTTCTGGAACATTCCTGAGTGTACCTCCAACACTAAGACAGGGGCCTGAGAAATAGTAGATGGTCAAAAATTTCTTGGGAAGGACAAAAAAGGAATCAATTAAGGAAGAAAGGACATTAGTTTAAGTGCTTATATGCTTAGTTTCATTGCTTTACAAGTGGTGGCTACTATAATACTACTAAATTAGATTGCCCATCATGTTTTTAAGAGAAGTGTTTCTTTTAAAAGTTGTTTGTTTTCTTCAGTAAAGAGGGATTGTGTTATAGTGAGTGTAATATAGGCTTTGGCATAAAATATCCTCTGACTCTTCAAGACCTTGCTTTGCTATTTGTCTCACATTTACTCAAATGTAAAGGGGACCAACAACTACATCGCAGAAATGCAGTGAGTATTAAATAGTTTCTATCATAGCACAGCCGTTCCATATGTACCATAAAATGAAGTAACTGAAGCTTTCCATTTCTTCTGCAAAACAGAACACTCTGAACCTGCCGTAATACTCTCTGATATATGAGCACACTTTTTCTCCCAACCATGCAAATATATTCTTCCAAACAGCCAGCTATGTTAGTTTGCAAAATATTTATATGAGGTTTTCTAATTATTGAAAACATAGATTTATAAAATATAACAAATGAAATATGTCTGAAAAGTAGAAGCCATTATTTTTCTATTAAATCTGAGATATATGTTCTAGAAATGCTTATTAAAAGCAAGGTGTTAAAAAGCTATTGAAGGGTATGAATAAAAGCATTTTAAAAAATGGATATGAAAAAAATCATTGAAACCAAATAGGAAACATTTATATCCACACAAAAGCCTGTACACGGATGTTTATGACAGCTTTATTCATAATTGCTAACACTTGGAAGCAATCAAGATGTCCTTCAGTAGGTGAAAGGATAAACTGTAGAATATTATTCAGGGATTAAACAAGTGAGTTATCAAGCCATGAAGAAAACATAGAGGAAACTTAAACCCCTATTGTAAGGAAAAGAAGCCAATCTGAAAAGGCTACATACTGTATGATACCAAATATTTGACATTTTGTAAAACTTTAGGTAAAACTGTAGAGAAAATAAAAAGATCAGTAGTTGCCAGGAGTTAACGGGGAGGGTAGAATGAATAGGCAGAATACAGAGGATTTTTAGGGCCATGAAATTACTCTGTATCTGTAACAGTGGATACATGTCCAAACATTTCTGCAGATTCATAGAATGTACAGCACCGATAGTAAATCTTAATGTAAACTATGGACTTTGGGTGATAATTATGTATCCCTGTAGGTTCATCAAGTGTAAAAAATGCTCCACTTTGATGGGGGATGTTGACAGTAGAAGAGGCTCTGCATGTGTGGGGCAGGGGGAATATGGGAACTATGTGTACCTTCTACCATGATTCACTGATAACCTAAAACATCCCTTAAAAATAGTTTATTAAACTGTATGCCTTCACATCTTTCTTTAAATTTCTTCTTTATTCTTTTGTGTGTGTGTGTGTGTGTGTGTGTGTGTTAGTTTCTGCTTTATAACAAAGAGAATCAGTTATACATATACATATGTTCCCATATCTCTTCCCTCTTGTGTCTCCGTCCCTGCCACCCTCCCTATCCCACCCCTCCAGGCAGTCACAAAGCACCGAGCTGATCTCTCTGTGCTATGCGGCTGCTTCCCACTAGCTATCTACCTTATGTTTGGTAGTGTATATATGTCCATGCCTCTCTCTCGCTTTGTCACAGCTTACCCTTCCCCCTCCCCATATCCTCAAGTCCATTCTCTAGTAGGTCTGTCTCTTTATTCCTGTCTTACCCCTAGGTTCTTCATGACATTTTTTTTCTTAAATTCCATATATATGTGTTAGCATACGGTATTTGTCTTTCTCTTTCTGACTTACTTCACTCTGTATGACAGACTCTAGGTCTATCCACCTCATTACAAATAGCTCAATTTCGTTTCTTTTTATGGCTGAGTAATATTCCATTGTATATATGTGCCACATCTTCTTTATCCATTCATCCGATGATGGACACTTAGGTTGTTTCCATCTTCGGGCTATTATAAATCGAGCTGCAATGAACATTTTGGTACATGACTCTTTTTGAATTATGGTTTGTTCAAGGTATATGCCCAGTAGTGGGATTGCTGGGTCATATGGTAGTTCTATTTGTAGTTTTTTAAGGAACCTCCATACTGTTCTCCACAGTGGCTGTATCAATTTACATTCCCACCAACAGTGCAAGAGGGTTCCCTTTGCTCCACACCCTCTCCAGCATTTGTTGTTTCTAGATTTTTTGATGATGGCCACTCTGACTGGTGTGAGATGATATCTCATTGTAGTTTTGATTTGCATTTCTCTAATGATTAATGATGTTCAGCCTTCTTTCATGTGTTTGTTGGCAGTCTGCATATCTTCTTTGGAGAAATGTCTATTTAGGTCTTCTGCCCATTTTTGGATTGGGTTGTTTGTTTTTTTGTTATTGAGCTGCATGAGCTGATTAAAACTTTTGGAGATTAATCCTTTGTCAGTTGCTTCATTTGCAAATATTTTCTCCCATTCTGAGGGTTGTCTTTTCGTCTTGTTTATGGTTTCCTTTGCTGTGCAAAAGCTTTGATGCTTCATTAGGTCCCATTTGTTTATTTTTGTTTTTATTTCCATTTCTCTAGGAGGTGGGTCAAAACGATCTTGCTGTGATTTATGTCATACAGTGTTCTGCCTATGTTTTCCTCTAAGAGTTTGATAGTTTCTGGCCTTACATTTAGGTCTTTAATCCATTTTGAGCTTATTTTTGTGTATGGTGTTAGGGAGTGATCTAATCTCATACTTTTACATGTACCTGTCCAGTTTTCCCAGCACCACTTATTGAAGAGGCTGTCCTTTCTCCACTGTACATTCCTGCCTCCTTTATCAAAGATAAGGTGACCATATTGTATGGGTTTATCTCTGGGCTTTCTATCCTGTTCCACTGATCTACAGTTCTGTTTTTGTGCCAGTACCATACTGTCTTGATTACTGTAGCTTTCTAGTATAGTCTGAAGTCAGGGAGTCTGATTCCTCCAGCTCCGTTTTTCGTTCTCAAGATTGCTTTGGCTATTCGGGGTCTTTTGTGTTTCCATACAAATTGTGAAATTTTTTGTTCTAGTTCTGTGAAAAATGCCAGTGGTAGTTTGATAGGGATCGCATTGAATCTGTAGATTGCTTTGGGTAGTAGAGTCATTTTCACAATGTTGATTCTTCTAATCCAAGAACATGGTATATCTCTCCATCTATTTGTATCATCTTTAGTTTCTTTCATCAGTGTCTTATAATTTTCTGCATACAGGTCTTTTGTCTCCTTAGGTAGGTTTATTCCTAGGTATTTTATTCTTTTAGTTGCAATGGTAAATGGGAGTGTTTTCTTGATTTCACTTTCAGATTTTTCATCATTAGCGTGTAGGAATGCCAGAGATTTCTGTGCATTGATTTTGTATCCTGCTACTTTTCCAAATTCATTGATTAGCTCTAGTAGTTTTCTGGTAGCATCTTTAGGATTCTCTATATATAGTATCATGTCATCTGCAAACAGTGATAGCTTTACTTCTTCTTTTCTGATTTGGATTCCTTTTATTTCCTTTTCTTCTCTGATTGCTGTGGCTAAAACTTCCAAAACTATGTTGAATAAGAGTACTGAGAGTGGGCAACCTTGTCTTGTTCCTGATCTTAGTGGAAATGCTTTCAGTTTTTCACCATTGAGGACGATGTTGGCTGTGGGTTTGTCATATATGGCCTTTATTATGTTGAGGAAAATTCTCTCTATGCCTACTTTCTGAAGGGTTTTTATCATAAATGGATGATGAATTTTGTCAAAAGCTTTCTCCGCATCTATTGAGATGATCATATGGTTTTTCTCCTTCACTTTGTTAATATCGTATATCACATTGATTGATTTGCATATATTGAAGAATCCTTGCATCCCTGAATAAACCCCAGTTGGTCATGGTGTATGATCCATTTAATGTGCTGTTGGATTCTGTTTGCTAATATTTTGTTGAGGATTTTTGCATCTATGTTCATCTGTGATATTGGCCTGTAGTTTTCTTTCCTTGTGACATCCTTGTCTGGTTTTGGTATCAAGGTAACGGTGGCCTTGTAGAATGAGTTTGGGAGTGTTCCTCCCTCTGCCATATTTTGGAAGAGTTTGAGAAGGATAGGTGTTAGCTCTTCTCTAAATGTTTGATAGAATTTGCCTGTGAAGCCATCTGGTCCTGGGCTTTTGTTTGTTGGAAGATTTTTAATCACAGTTTCAATTTCAGTGCTGGTGATTGCTCTGTTCATATTTTCTATTTCTTCCTGATTCAGTCTTGGCTGGTTCTGCATTTCCAAGAATTTGTCCATTTCTTCCAGGTTATCCATTTTATTGGCATAGAGTTGCTTGTAGTAATCTCTCATGATATTTTGTATTTCTGCAGTGTCAGTTGTTACTTCTTTTTCATTTCTCATTCTATTGATTTGAGTCTTCTCGCTTTTTTTCTTGATGTGTCTGGCTAATGGTTTATCCATTTTGTTTATCTTCTCAAAGAACCAGCTTTTAGTTTTATTGATCTCTGCTATCCTTTTCTTCATTTCTTTTTCATTTATTTCTGATCTGATTTTTATGATTTCTTTCCTTCTGCTAACTTTGGGATTTTTTTGTTCTTCTTTCTCTCATTGTTTTAGGTGCAAGGTTAGGTTGTTTATTCAAGATGTTTCCTTTTTCTTAAGGTAGGATTGTATTGGTATAAACTTCCCTCTTAGAACTGCTTTTGCTGCATCCCATAGATTTTGGGTTGTTGTGTCTCCATTGTCATTTGTTTCTAGGTATATTTTTATTTCCTCTTTCATCTCCTTAGTGATCACTTCGTTATTAAGTAGTGTATTGTTTAGCCTCCATGTGTTTGTATTTTTTACAGATCTTTTCCTGTAATTGATATCTAGTCTCATAGCATTGTGGTCAGAAAAGATACTTGATACAATTTCAATTTTCTTAAATTTACCAAGGCTTGATTTGTGACCCAAGATATGATCTATCCTGGAGAATGTTCCATGAGCACTTGAGAAAAATGTGTATTCTGTTGTTTTTGGATGGAACGTCCTATAAGTATCAATTAAGTCCATCTTGTTTAATGTATCATTTAAAGTTTGTGTTTCCTTATTTATTTTCATTTTGGATGTTCTGTCCATTGGTGAAAGTGGGGTGTTAAAGTCCCCTACTATGAATGTGTTACTGTCAATTTCCCCTTTTATGGCTGTTAGTATTTGCCTTATGTATTGAGGTGCTCCTATGTTGGGTGCATAAATATTTACAATTGTTATATCTTCTTCTTGGATCAATCCCTTGATCATTGTGTAGTGTCCTTCTTTGTCTCTTTTAACAGTCCTTATTTTAAAGTCTATTTTGTCTGATGTGAGAATTGCTACTCCAGCTTTCTTTTGGTTTCCATTTGCATGAAATATCTTTTTCCATCCCCTCACTTTCAGTCTGTATGTGTCTCTAGGTCTGAAGTGGGTCTCTTATGGACAGCAAATGTATGGGTCTTGTTTTTGTATCCATTCAGCCAATCTGTGTCTTTTGGTGGGAGCATTTAGTCCATTTACATTTAAGGTAATTATCAATATGTATGTTCCTATTCCCATTTTCTTAATTGTTTTGAGTTCGTTATTGTAGGTCTTTTCCTTCTCTTGTGTTTCTTGCCTCGAGAAGTTCCTTTAGCAGTTGTTGTAAAGTTGGTTTGGTGGTGCTGAACTCTCTCAGCTTTTGCTTGTCTGTAAAGGTTTTAATTTCTCCATCAAATCTGAATGAGATCCTTGCTGGGTAGAGTAATCTTGGTTGCAAGTTTTTCTCCTTCACCACTTTAAATATGTCCTGCCAGTTCCTTCTAGCTTGCAGAGTTTCTGCTGAAAGATCAGCTGTTAACCTTACGGGGATTCCCTTGTGTGTTATTTGTTGTTTTTCCCTTGCTGCTTTTAATATGTTTTCTTTGTATTTATCTTTTGATAGTTGGATTAATGTGTCTTGGCGTATTTCTCCTTGGATTTATCCTGTACAGGACTCTCTGTGCTTCCTGGACTTGATTAACTATTTCCTTTCCCATATTAGGGAAGTTTTCAACTATAATCTCTTCAAATATTTTCTCAGTCCCTTTCTATTTCTCTTCTTCTGGAACCCCTATAATTCTAATGTTAGTGTGTTTAATGTTGTCCCAGAGGTCTCTGGGACTGTCCTCAGTTCTTTTCATTCTTTTTTCTTTATTCTGCTCTGCAGTAGTTATTTCCACTATTTTATCTTCCAGGTCACTTATCTTCTGCCTCAGTTATTCTGCTATTGATCCCATCTGTAGTATTTTTAATTTCATTTATTGTGTTGTTCATCGTTGTTTGTTTCATCTTTAGTTCTTCTAATTCCTTGTTAAATGTTTCTTGCATTTTGTCTATTCTATTTCCAAGATTTTGGATCATCTTTACTATCATTATTCTGAATTCTTTTTCAGGTAGACTGCCTAATTCCTCTTCATTTGTTAGGTCTGGTGGGTTTTTATCTTGCACCTTCATCTGCTGTGTGTTTTTCTGTCTCATTTTGCTTATCTTACTGTGTTTGGGGTCTTCTTTTTGCAGGCTGCAGGTTCGTAGTTCCCTTTGTTTTTGGTGTCTGTCCCCAGTGGCTAAAGTTGGTTCAGTGGTTTGTGTAGGCTTCCTGGTGGAGGGGACTAGTGCCTGTGTTCTGGTGATTGAGGCTGGATATTGTCTTTCTGGTGGGCAGGTCCACATCTGGTGGTGTGTTTTGGGGTGTCTGTGGACTTATTATGATTTTAGGCAGCCTCTCTGCTAATGGGTGGGGTTGTGTTCCTGTCTTGCTGGTTGTTTGGCATAGGATGTCCAGCACTGTAGCTTGCTGGTCATTGAGTGAAGCTGGGTGCTGGTGTTGAGATGAGATGTCTGGGAGTTTTTTGCCATTTGATATTATATGTAGCTGGAGTTGGGAGGTCTCTTGTGGCCAGTGTCCTGAAGTTGGCTCTCCCACCTCAGAGGCACAGCACTGACTCCTGGCTGCAGCACCAAGAGCCTTTCATCCACATGGCTCAGCATAAAAGGGAAAAAAAGTAGAAAGAAAGAATTAGTAGAAGTAGAAAGAAAGAAAGAAAGGAGGGAGGGAGGAAGGATGGAGGAAAGGAAGGGAAATAAAGAAAGAAGATAAAGTAAAATAAAATAAAGATAAAATATAATAAAGTTATTAAAATTAAAAAATTATTATTAAGAAAAAAAATTTTTAAAGAAAACAGATGGATAGAACCCTAGGACAAATGGTGGAAGCAAAGCTATACAGACAAACTCTCACACAGAAGCATACACATACACACAAAAAGAGGAAAAAATCATAAATCTTGCTCTCATAGTCCACCTCCTTAATTTGGGATGATTCGTTGTCCATTCATGTATTCCACAGATGCAGGTACATCAAGTTGATTGTGGAGCTTTAATCTGCTGCTTCTGAGGCTGTTGGGAGAAATTTCCCTTTCTCTTCTTTGTTCTCACAGCTCACAGGTGCTCAGCTTTGGATTTGGACCCGCCTGTGCGTGTAGGTTGCCGTAGGGCATCTGTTCTTCGCTCAGACAGGACAGGGTTAAAGGAGCCGCTGTTTCGGGGTCTCTGGCTCACTCAGGCCGGGGGGAGGGAGGGGCACGGAGTGTGGGGTGAGCCTGCGGCAGCAGAGGCCGGCGTGACATTGCACCAGCCTGAGTTGCGTCGTGCGTTCTCCCAGGGGAGTTGTCCCTGGATCCCGGGACCCTGGCGGTGGCGGGCTGCACAGGCTCCGGGAGGGGAGGTGTGGAGAGTGACCTGTGCTCACACACAGGTTTCTTGGTGGCGGCAGCAGCAGCCTTAGCGTCTCATGCCCGTCTCTGTGGTCCGCGCTTTTAGCCGCGGCTCGCGCCCGTCTCTGGAGCTCCTTTAAGCAGCGCTCTTAATCCCCTCTCCTCGCGCACCAGGAAACAAAGAGGGAAGAAAAGTCTCTTGCCTCTTCGGCAGGTCCAGACTTTTTCCTGGACTCTCTCCCGGCTAGCCGTGGAACACTAACCCCTTCAGGCTGTGTTCATGCCGCCAACCCCAGTCCTCTCCCTGCGCTCCGACTGAAGCCCGAACCTCAGCTCCCAGCCCTGCCCGCCCCGGCGGGTGAGCAGACAAGCCTCTCAGGCTGGTGAGTGTCGGTCTGCACCGACCCTCTGTGCGGGAATCTCTCTGCTTTTCCCTCCGCATCCCTGGTGCTGTGCTCTCCTCCGCGGCTCCGAAGCTTCCACCTCTGCCACCCGCAGTCTCCGCCCGCGAAGGGGCTTCCTAGTGTGTGGAAACCTTTCCTCCTTCACGGCTCCCTCCCACTGGTGCAGATCCCATCCCTATCCTTTTGTCTCTGTTTATTCTTTTTTCTTTTGCCCTACCCAGGTACGTGGGGGGTTTCTTGCCTTTTGGGAGGTCCGAGGTCTTCTGCCAGCGTTCAGTAGGTGTTCTGTAGGAGTTGTTCCACGTGTAGATGTATTACTGGTGTATCTGTGGGGAGGAAGGTGATCTCCGCGTCTTACTCTTCCGCCATCTTCCCAGAAGACTTCTCCTTCTTTATTCTTAAACAAACTGGAAAACATAGACATATGATGAGTGTGTTTTATAGAAAAATATGCAGAGACTCATTCCGAGGATAATATCTCAAAGAAAATGCCTTGACACCCTAGGGCAAAATATATGTATAAAATTAACCTGAATGTATATATTTTAGGTAAATATAAAATATTTAAGCTATCTTTATAAAAGCTAACACTTTATTCAACCATATTAATTCATTGACCCACCGACAGGCAAGATAATGTAGAACAAGATGATTGCTGCTGTGTAGATTTTTGTTTATTTATGTGTGCTTATTTATCTATTGATCAAATGCATGTAATTTAATTTTTAAGTAAACTATGCTATAAATATGAACTTAAAATCACTACATCACATGAATATAAATCAGAAGGTGGTAAACTTTTCCTGTAAATGGCCAGGGTAAATATTTTATTTTATTTATTTTTATATTTTTGAAATTTATTTATTTTTGGCTGTGTTGGGTCTTCATTGCTGCGCACAGGCTTTCTCTAGTTGCACCGAGTGGGCGCTACTCTTCATTGCAGTGCGCAGGCTTCTCATTGTGGTCACCTCTCATTGCAGAGCACGGGCTCTAGGTACACGGGCTTCAGTAGTTGTGGCATGTAGGCTCAGTAGCTGTGGACTACGAACTTAGTTGCTCCAGCATGTGGGATCTTCCTGGACCAGGGATCGAACCCGTGTTCCCTGCATTGGCAGGCGGATTCCGAACCACTGCACCACCAGGGAAGTCCCAGGGTAAATAGTTTAGATTTTGTAGGTCAAGAGTCTCTGCTGCAACTACTCAACTCTGCCCTTAGAGTATGAAAACAGCCACAGACAATTTAGACAATATGTAAACAAAGGAGAATGATTGTGTTTCAATAAAACTTTTTTTGTTTATAAAAACAGAAAGCTGGGTGTATTTGGTAACTGGCTTCTTAGTTTGCAGATCCTGATGTGGAGAAAGATTGTCCTTTAATTAACATTAAAACACTACTAGTTTCCAGTGACTAATTTTCATTAATTTAAACATATGCCACTTAAACAGGATTTTTCTTTATATAGATATATGCAAAATCTTTCATAAAATGCAGAAATGTCTTAGAGGTACCATTATATTTCAGGGAACTTAAACAATAGTCAGGACATCTCGTACAGTACAGCTCAGTCTGCAAACAGCTGTTATGTTCTAAAATTCTCTCATGATTAAATTCTCTCTTGATTAAATAACACGTATTTCACATCTCATCACATAGTCAGTGGAGGTTAACATTCCTCTCTTTCAAAGTGATTTTATTGGATTTTCTTTTTTTTTAATTTCATTTTGTTAAGCATCTTGTTTTATGCTTAAAAATGATGTGTGCTTTACATTTTCAAGAGATGGTTGGTTAGAGCCTTATTTGTCTTTATGTAACTATAACCTTGAACACAATGTCTTGCAAAAGGAAAAATGATAGATGACTGATAGGTAGATAGATGGATAGATAGATAGCTGAAGAGCCAGGGGTCAAGAGGGATAATTTTACCTTTCTGGGGTTGTACTCCTGAATTCCATTATTATAAATTGTTTATGTATTACCAGTTACTAAAATACTTTTTTTATAGAATGGGACTTTTGTTATTTATGTATTATTCAATGTCAATTTCCTCTATCACGGGGTTTGTGTAGTTTAACCAAACCAAATTATTTCTTAGATGCAGAGCTACAGAGTAAGTTCTGCCCACAGGAAATAAAAAAAAATAACAAAACAAAACAGAAAATAAAAGAAGAAAATATAGATATATGAACAGATACATTTTAATTAGAGCAAATCAATGGCTACTGCAACTAGACTTCAAAAGGTAAATCTTCTAAGACCATACAAAATGTTGCCATATTCAATAGAATGTTTCTTTACTAGGAGCCAAGTTTTCTGAGTTTAACAAAAAAGGATTTTGCCATTGTTTGAAATATATGGATTAACTAGTGTTTTACTGTCATTTTTATTGTTATTCATTTTATTTTATCTTCTATTTATCATTGTGATATATGCTCACAATTTCAAAAAAAAGAAAAGAAAATACATTAAATTGGACCATTAGAAAAGAATACCATCTAAAAGTCATTCACAGAAAAAAAAATTTTTATTTTCAGCTTTTTAAAAAGCTATTTTACATACATGTCTATAGTGAATACTGTTGATTGCCAACTAGATTCAACAATCTGGGATAGGGAGGGTGGGAGGGAGGGAGACGCAAGCGGGAAGAGATATGGGAATATATGTATATATATAACTGATTCATTTTGTTGTGAAGCTGAAACTAACATACCATTGTAAAGCAATTATACTCCAATAAAGATGTTAAAAAAAAAAATCTAACCTTGATTAGCTGACATTAATCTATTTACCAGGTAGTTCTTACTCCCAGGTGCAGGAATGGCTTAATGGTTCTAAGCTTTTCTCTTTGGCATAATTTGTTCAGATATGGACAAATGATTATATTAGTCAATAAGGTAAAAGTGGAGTGTTTGGGACACTCTTGGGGAAACACTTACTTACTCTTAAGCACCAGAGGAGAGCAAACAGACCTGGAAAACTGATTGCAGTGTGAAACCACTGGATCCAACTAATGAATAGCCTAATGAAATAGGCTTAAACCTAAGCCTATTTCATTTTTCTATGTATGTTCCACATTTCTCCAAGGTTTAATCCATTTTTTAAACTTTAATTTATATTGTTGTTTCTATGGCAGCCAAAAGAATCCTAATTGATACTGTGACATACAGTTAATACATTTTTCAATTATTTCTATCTTAATACATTATGAGTCTTTCCAAAACCGTTCATGAATATAATTTTATTATAAGACTAATATATTATTATAATAAATAATAAATAATAGTATGCTCCAAGACTGTGATGATCAGGATGTAGACCTTAAATTCTACCATCCAGACCACAGCTGATTAGAGCCTTTATATCTAATTAAAGTCACCTTGATCATCTATGCTGTGATGTAGGTAGACCTAAACTTTATGAATGAAGTTTTATCTCAAGGGATGGATCAGAACTTGAATAACATTTGGCTTTTGTCCTCTGCCTGCTGTTAGATCTGAACTTCATTAGCTGGTCCAGTCTGCAGCTAGTCAATGGATTTACATTCCTTAATTATCTTCTTTTAAAAAAGAAACTGATGGCTCATCAGAGCATTGATGAATTGTACTATTTTAATTTAAATCTTTATTTAGATTGACTCAATTCAATCCTGGCTTGAATGCTTCTAAAACTTCATGCTCTTTTCATCAGCCTGCTGGCAGATGACATTTGTAGAATTCCCCCAGATTGCATGTGAAAGCTGACAGTTGTTTACTAGAATGTTTCTGTGTAGTTATGAAACAGCGTCTGTGTCACAGGAATTGTCCACCCTGCCTTACGTTTGTTCTATGGTGTGGAGACCTCCAATAACCCGTAGTGTAATGGCTTTGGCTCTCCTATGGATAGTTCTGTACTTAATTCTGAGACTCTCCATTCTTATACAGTCATGTTCCGTGCACTACTTCTTTTCCCTCACACTCCTGAAAAAGACTTTTCTCCTGATATGAGGAAAACGCACTAGAAGTAATCCCTAAGCTTATTTGATGACTAAGCTTATTTGAGCTTATTTGAGTCCCCTCAGTCCAGCCAAGTCTACATTCTTGGTTTTGGCATACCTGTAGAGACTTGCTGGATTCCAGCCTATCTGTCCCCCAGGGAGGACAAGCATTTTTTAGTAATTTATAGTACTTTGTGCTATATTAAAATCAAATCTAGTTGGTCACTTTACATGTGTTTTATGACAGCTCTTCCCTTAATGAAATCAAAACTTGCTGTTAATGGTATTCTACATAAAATATATAGTTTCAAACTGTACCTTCTTTAGAAAGTTTAATACTGTCTCAGTGGATTTCCTACAGTCCTGATTGTCCTTTTAGTGGTATTATAACAATCGGTGTAGAAAATGCTGATCCACACTTGTTCTCTTTTGCCTTAAAATAAGCCCTCAGGACATCTTGTGGCACCAGGCTGTCAGGTTGAAAAAGTGTAATTGCAGTTCAGAGTGGATCTGGATACTCTATCAAGGCAGGAAACAATACTCCATAAGATGTTAGATCCTTACCCAAACACTAGAACATGGATGAATCTAGAGAACATTATGCAAGTGAAATGAGGCATTCACAGAAGGCTATATTGCATGAGTCCACTTATATGAGGTGTCTTAATTTGTCAAACTCAGAAGCAGAGGGTAGAATCGAAGTTGATGGGGCCTGGGGGCAGGTGGAAATGGGGAGCCGTTGTTCAATGGGTATAAAGTTTCCGTTATACAAGATGAGAAAGTTCTAGAGATCTGCTGTACAATGTTGTGCTGCTAGTTTACAAGACTGTACTGTGCACTTTACAATTTGTCAAGAGGGTAACTCTCATGTTAAGTGTTCTTACCACAATTAAAATTTAAAAAATAGCTCTTGGGAAAAAACTTATTTAACTTATTCTTGTTTGGTTTTGCCACATGGTACAGAGGTATCTAACGTCTGTTTATTTAGCAAATGGTAACAAATGAAATTTGGTTTTTATGAATTGAAAAACGGAGTAAGCATGAATCAGACGTCATGTAATCTATTTAGTTCTCACTAACGTTGGTTGTAATCTTTTTCCTACTTTCCTTCCACTGTTATGATAAAAAATACAATGAACATGTATATACTCCCGATATTGTAGGACTCAAGTATATTTCTGAAATTTGAAGCTGTCTCCTCACAATAATTGCATATGTAAACCATAAAAATATTAAATTTTATATACATCAATCATAGTGTTAGACACTGTTCACATTTTTTTAACCTCTCTCTGATTTGGTTAAAAGATGATTTTTAACTAAAAACAACTTGAGTAAACAGTGGAGTATAATATTATATATTTCATAATAAATAACTATAACAAATTCTAATTATAAATTTAATACAATAACTATATTTAGGTAATGCATAAACCAAGGAAAAGAAGAGGATTATAATTTAGACATTGCCCTCTCTTTCTGTATTTTACTTTATTCCTGAATAGAAAGACTGAATTAAGGAGCAGCCAGAAGGCATAGACTCACAGTTAAAAAGCTTTTCTCTTTGTAGTAACTTCTGTGCCCGGTTTAAATTGATCATTTGTTTCATCAGCTAATCCCCAAGTAGAGGGCATGTCCTTTCCACTTGCAGAATTCTCTTACATAAGTTGAATTCCCTCCTTATCACCTCAAGCCAATAAGTACTTTATTTTCTTTTTGGTTGTTGTTAGCAAAAAAGGGTGAAAAAAATCAGCTCATGCTACTTGCTGGAGCTGTCTGCATATTAATCCCAGACTATGAACGGACATCAGAATGCCCTTATGATATTTTGCACAAAGGCTCAGTGTTCATGGCTCTGCTCAGAGAACCCAAAATAGCATTCAGTAAGCAGTGACATACTGAAGGTCTTGGTACTAAAAGCACAAGCGTCTGTAACTCAGAGCAATGCGGCACATATAAGGTTTGATGAGAAGCCTGTGAAACAAAATCGGGACAAACTCTCCTACTATTCCTCATGTGTTTCATGTGAATTTTGAATTTGTTTCTTCAGAGCTTATTGAACTTGAAGATACACAGGTAAGAATGTGATAATCAGGCATGTATTGATTATATAAATTAACTCAATGAAAATAGGGCCAAAAAGTACTTGAAAAACTCTGCTAATTTGCACTTCATAAGGAAAATTTCCTAAAAATTTTAAAACTTGACATGTGCATTGAACATTCTCTAAAACAAAAATCAGTTTGCCATCTCTACAGTTCAGATTGAGGAAAATAAAAGTTGCTTATATCTAGAAAATTTAAAACAAGTTTCTTGGGAGGAATGTAGCATTACTGCTTTTTTTTCTTTCTCCAGGATTTTGTTTCTTAAGTTTTTTCTGTATTTACCTCTCTACTGTCAGATGCTATGAGCAGTAAAGTTATCAACCTTAAAGATATGAGAAAAATATTTATTTATAGAGTAAATATTTTTAAAATAATAAATTATTTCTTAGTAAATGATATTCTGTATGGAGCTTTTCACATATGTCAATAAAACTATATGTTTCTTTGAAGGACAATCTATTATTAAAGTTGACATAATTATTTTATTTTCTTCCTCTTTGCCAGGTTTTTTTGGCTATCAAACTTTCTATTGACTTTCAAAATTTCTTAGAGTGAAAAAGTTTAAGTAATTAAGAATGTTACAAAAATACTACTAAAAAAAGTAAACTATTGAGCATATTATGAATACAAACATATATTAATTTGTGATCTACTATATCTATTACATGTACACATATTAATTTGTAATCTATTACATCTATTACATGAAGTAAGAAGGCTAATTCATCAAATATGAAATTACACAAAACTATAAATTAAGCAATGCAAACTGTGAAAGGCATTTATTATTGTTTCAATTCTAGTTCATTACAAATAATTTTAATCGGGTTACTAATTTTAATAAAATATTTCAATGTAAATTTGCCAAAGGGATTTAGTAAATCAGTAACTAGCATATGAAATAACACCTGAAGAGATTAACAACAAAGATACATAAATAGAATGGCAAACTCTTCTTTAGATTATATAAATTTATAGTTTAGCTCTATAAGTTTATTTTTTAATTAATATACCCAGAGAGAAAACATTATTTATTTAAAATATTTGCAACTTTATATAATTATAATATATAATATATAAAAATTTATATATTAATATATATTTATATTTTGGATGTATTTGCAATATGAAGTAATGTAATAAAATAATATACATTTATATAATATTGTTTATTTCAAATTCTAAATACTTTAAGTGTCTAAATATCACTAGCATGCAAATATATATACTTAAAATTTTTAATTTGAAAATATTTAAATTTCAATATAATCTGAACATTTCTGTTTACCAAATTTTGTAACCAGTAAAAATATTTCCCAAAAGGAATAAACATTACAAAATTAGAAGTCTAGAATTATTTAATCTTTTAAAATAGCCAGCTTGTGAAATCTAGAAATCATTTGACCTCTTATTTTTTATATGTGTTTTCTACTTTACCAAAGTGTTTAACAATGACTGAAATGAATCAGATTATTCTGTAAATTATATCTTCCTTCTACGTTTTCAATTTTTTTTTTTTTTTGGCTGCACTGCATGGCCTGTGGGATCTTAGTTCCCCCACCAGGGACTGAACCCATATCCCCTGCAGTGGAAGCACAGAGTCTCAACTACTGGACCTCCAGGGAAGTACTATGGTTTCAATTTTAGTATTTTCTTTACTTGTGCCCTTTTATGCTTAAACCCACACACACGCTTTCACACAATTTGTAGAAGTCTTAAAGCATATATTACATAAGTATATATTTTTTTATTTTGTTTCCCCCTTTGAAATATTTCTAAGGTACTTATCTCCAGGAAATTTTAAAAAGTAATTCAATTAAATTATCATAAGTTGAAGATGTTTTAAAATGATGTGCACAAATTCCTCCCATGCATTCTTAAGAAACCTGACCCATCTTTCAGAAATTTGTCATAATGTAGTACATATAATTTGATAAATAATAAGCAGTAGCTAAATATAAATTGGTAGTAAATT
The DNA here is from genome assembly GCF_039906515.1 of Pseudorca crassidens. Taxonomy (NCBI): domain Eukaryota; kingdom Metazoa; phylum Chordata; class Mammalia; order Artiodactyla; family Delphinidae; genus Pseudorca; species Pseudorca crassidens. The sequence continues at coordinate 10,612,249 of NC_090307.1, forward strand.
TTTTGCCAGTCATGCTCTTAACATGTACCCTTTAAATAGTATGTTATATTTAAAGTCTTATAGTATAGTATTTAACATGTTATTGAATACTAATGCAATAGGAATAAATGTATTACACAGTTTAAAAGAACACATTGAGCTTTTCATATATCTTTATTTAGATTGGGATTTATTGCTACTGACCTAATATTTGAGAACCATGCTGATGAACATGGGAAAATGGAACTTTTATATTTTGTTGTCATGATGACTTTCTTTAATAACCATGATCTTCGAATACCTGTATCTTTGCTTTGGCATAACAGATGAAGGATGAAACATAAACAAATATGGAACTTAATAAAGCATATGAATCCTTTCTTTCTTGCCATGCTGGTGACAGCTCGCAAATTTGACAAATGAATGAGTTACTTTTTCCATAGTGACAAGAAACATGTTTGACCCTTTTTTTAAAGACCTATACCACTAGAGAGTTTTGTTGCCACCACTCAATTAAAAGAATTCAGCTAAAATGCTCTAAAACCCACCTTTTCACAACTTACAGCAAATCAATTTCTTTTTGAAATGTTGCATGTCCTCTTGAATATTCTGATGTGATTCAGTAAGACAACTCTTGTCTCACATTAAAAACGCCTCTAGAATTAGTAAAGTAGAAATGTTTTTGTCAGAAATTTGTCGCATTAATTAATACTCAATAAAAGACATTCAGAATCATCAAAAAATGTCTTAAAGCAAAACATAATTTTTCAGGGACTCTGCTTTGGCATATGAAGTCAAGTTTGAGATGTTATTATAGAACAGTGACTTATCAACATACAAGATCAGTACATTTACATTTTATCTGTTCCTTCCTTCTAAGAACTTACTTGATAAATGAATTTTGTAAATTAGCAGTGTAATATATTAAAGTGGGAGTAATTTTGACACATTAGTTATGGCTAAAAATAACCTAGGTAATTTTCTCTAAGTGCAAAATTTAGAAATGTTCCTGTGGAAATGAGAAAATTATGCATAAATCATGGGAACGGAAAATGCCACCATTTTTCTGCCTTTAAGTTGGATTAAAGCTAAATTGTTTTCGAGAGTTTGCCATCTATTTTATTTTTAAAAATCTCAAGTGGAGTATCTATGACCTCCTTTTATAAAAAAAATTTTTTTATTGAAGTACTGTACAGCAAAGTGATTCACTCTTTTTCATATTATTTTCCTTTATGGTTTATCACAGGATATTGAATATAGTTCTCTGTGCTGTACAGTAGGACCTTGTTGTTTAGCTATTCTCTATATAATAGTTTGCATCTGCTAATCCCAAATTCCCAATCCATCCCTCCCGGACCAATCCTCCCCCTTGGCAACAAGTCTGCTCTCTGTATCTTTGAGTCTGTTTCTGTTTTGTAGATAAGTTCATTTGTGTCATATTTTAGATGCCACATGTAAGTGATATCATATGGTATTTGTATGACCTCCTTTGATAAAGAGATAATGCCACCAAATTCAGACACAGATATAAACTATAACTAGAACACTATAAAAGATAGAAAAGAAAAAGATAGGGATGAATCTTCTGTTTGAAATTTTAATGGTATTTTTTGTCATTAAGCAAATACTTCTTGACAGTTCTTGGAGTTGCTCTTGAATTAGTGAAGCAAAATATAACTCTTTCCCCAAAGTGTTAGATGAAAAATAAAAGGGCCATGCTGTAATTTTTTAATTGGATGTAAATCCCCTTCTTCTAATTTGGACTTTTGTCTTGGGGCTTTTTAAAACATCGGTTGCTCTTTGGTCATTTTCTGTCCTTAACCAATGTCTACTAACTATGCCAATTCTACAGGCATATCAGAATTTGACTCCAAATTTATTGGTTAATAATAAATAAGCATATGTGTTTCTATACATGCATACCCATATATACATATACACACATATGTGTGTATATATATTTATCTATGGTCAAATTTCAAATTTACATATATACTCATTTAATAATTTTAAGCCCACACAAATTATTTGTTAAAATACTGTGCCATGTTAGAGTGCAGATTTAATAAAGTCACTTATATGAAATTTAAAGTGGCTTTTTAAATTATAGTTTCTGTGCAATATTACATAAGTTACAGGTGTACAATATAGCGATTCACAACTTTTAAAGGTTATACTCCATTTATAGTTATTATAAAATATTGGCTATATTCCCCATTTTGTACAATATATCCTTAGAGCTTATTTTATGCCTAATAGTTTGTACCATTTAATCTCCTGCCCCTATATTTTCCCTCCCCCCTTCCCTCTCCCCAGTGGTAACTACTAGTTTGTTCTCTATATCTGTGAGTCTGCTTCTTTTTTGTTAATTTCACTAGTTGTGTATAATTTTTAGATTTCACATATAAATGATATCATAGAGTAATTGTCTTTCTCTGCCTGACTTATTTCACTTAGCATAATGTCCTCCAAGTCCACCCATGTTGCTGCAAATTTAAATTATTTTAAAGGTGTGAAACAGTGCTGTCATTGTGTGTGTATACACGTGTGCATATATGTATATTCCATATATACATAGGATTTTTTTAAACCAACGTTTAAAACACACAGTTCTTAACTCATAAGAATAATTTTCATGAGGTATGTGACATTGTATTATAATGATACCACTAAGCTTTTGTTTTGTAGGGAAAAAAGGACAAGCAATACATGTTTAAGGCTATATGTATATGAGTTAAATATTACAAATCTTAGTAAGATATTAATTAGTTCCTTTCTACATATTACAAAACAATTATAAGGGTTGCCAGGGTTTTTAAAAAATTAGGTAAGGAATTATTTCATGTAAGAACATCATCCCTTTCCACAGAATACATGAACTCTCCCTACCCGTTGACAGGTTGGAGTGTCTCATAGTGCACATAACTTAAATTTTTAGGAAAAACAGAGACACTTATTCCCTCAATAATTCAGTCATTCAGCTTCTACATTAATATTATACTGAATGAGGGAATTCCCTGGCAGTCCAGTGGTTAAGACTTTGCCTTCTAATGCAGGGGTTGTGGGTTCAATCCCTGGCTGGGGAGCTAAGATCCCACATGTCTTGCAGCCAAAAAACCAAAACAGAAGCAATATTGTAACAAATTCAATAAAGACTTTAAAAATCGTCCACATAAAAAAATCGTAAAAAAAAAAGTTATACTGAATGCTTCTACATTAAGCACTAAAAAAAAGCATCTTTAGCTTCCCTGGTATCAATTACAAAGGAATAAAAAATTTAAGTAAGATATCCTATTTTACTTTTTAAATCAATTTTGCGTCTCAAATGAACTATATTCATGATGATTTTCCTTCCTTAAGTCTATGTATTTTTAACCCATCCCATCTCTTGGAGGTACATTTACTGTTTTATATATTTTAAAACATCTATTACTTATCTTGAAGGAGTGTTTGTTTAAAAATATTTTGTACTGGGCTTCCCTGGTGGCGCAGTGGTTGAGAGTCCGCCTGCTGATGCAGGGGACATGGGTTCGTGCCCCGGTCCGGAAAGATCCCACATGCCGCGGAGCGGCTGGGCCCGCGAGCCATGCCGCAGAGCCTGCGTGTCCAGAGCCCGTGCTCCGCAATGGGAGAGGCCACAACAGTGAGAGGCCCGTGTACCGCAAAAAAAAAAAAAAAAAATTTTGTACTAAAATATAGATATATTCTCACTTCCTTTAAAAACATGTCCTTTGAAATGTACATTCCATATTAGGACCCAGAATTTCTTATAATTTTAATCCAACTTTTTGTGAGTAAATATTGTAATAGTAAACTCTTTATAAACTTTTTTATTTCAGTTTTGAAGTTGATTTGAGTAAGTGTTATCTTAACACATGGAATATTCTGAGAGATTATTTGAAGTTCCTGAATTTATTCTTTAACTCTAAAGTCATAGCAAAGCATAAACAGTGATAATTCATTATTATTATTTACTTATATATTATCATTCTTAATAATAAACAGAATTTATTGAGTGGTTACTTTGGTGCTTGGTTTATTTTTTTCTTTGCAGCATCTTTGCTTATTATTGCTCATTTAATTGTCCTACAAATGGGCTCTCAAACACTGTAATTTCTATCTTAAAAAATTCTTCATTAACTCTAAGCCCCCTAGGGCAGAGACATATCTCTGCTTTCCATCTATTTGCAACTACTCTGAGAGACACATCTACTCTTGGGACTCAATTCTTGACCTTTAGTCACTCTTCAATCCACTCTTTTCTAACTGTTGAGAATCACTTGTAAAACTTCTCTTGAGCTGTTCATCAAGATGCACCAGTTTTTGTTTTTAATTAATGAATGGTATAAGAAACAAAATCTGGACACTTAGGGTGCATATTAATGCTGGTAATAGGTAAATTTTTGCTGATATTGTAATGGTCTCTTTTAGTGGCACTTTAGGAAAGATATCTATTTTTCATGCTCGTTTGTTAATACTGATTTTTCTAATTAAATACAACTCACTATCAAACTCTACTTTCCTGATAGCATATAGTTTTTCTACTACAAAACTATGCACTGTCATTGTCATAATTCTGTCCAAGCTCTTTAAACATTTGACTGAGTGTAGATGTCAAAAATTACTCAACTAGCTTCAACAATTAGGTTTCCAAATTCTTCACACAATAAACAAATGCATTGCACCAGAATTTTCTAAATGTCAGTTTCTTTCTGTAGGATAGTTTCAGACCTGAGTTTAGTAGATTAAATGGTCTGAAATCTTTAACACTCCTGAAAGATATTTTCTAATTTCAAAATATCATTCCAATTTATTTTGCTGGTATGAGAAGCAACTAATAACAAGAAATTGTGGTTTAGGAATTTAGAGATTGTAGGAGATTAGTGCATATCTTTGAAAGATTTAACAGGTAGAATTGACCATAGATGAAGCCTGAATATATATGAGAGGTAAAGTGAAGAAAATATTAAAGGGGAATTTTTATTCAACTGAGAGTTTCTGAGTGGAACCTGGTTTCATTCAGTGAAAGAAACAACATAGTGATGATGTGGAATGGGGGATAAAAGATAATTATTTCTGTGTGAGACATGGACATTGAAATGCCTCTTGGAAAATAGGTTTGTAGATCAGGAAAGTGATATATATGGACTATTGAGATTGCTTTGTGATGCTTCAGGATATAAATATTAATTGAAGCTATAAAACCAGGAGATAAACATGAATCAAATGAACAAAAAATTCCTTAAGAATGCAACTCCATAATTTAAGAAATAGGACAGTAAAATGAAATAGAGATTCCTCAGACAAAAGAGAACCACAAACGTGTATGGAGTTTTGCAAACCAAAAAAGGGAGATTTTTGAAAAGGATGTGTGGTTATGGTGCAGGCAACAATGTGCCATGCCACTGTGAAGTTAATTTAAAAAAAATAAATAAAAGTATTTATTAAATTTATAGAAAGAAATAAAGGGGATCCCTTTTGACCTCAATGGATTGGTTGCATTGTACAGTAGTATTGGCGGAAAAAAACAGACTGCATTTTTCTGTAGACTGAATGAGAGACCATGAAGACAGTAAATGGACATTTATCCTGTAATAGTATTTCCCCTCCATTTTCTTTGAGATTTACTTGTGGATGCTGTGCCTTTTGAATTAACCCTCTAATTTCCTGATCTTTTCTATCCAAGTTTCTAGATCTATGCCTTGTTATTCTACTTCCTAAGAGATTTTCTCAAATTTATCTTTTAACCACCCTCCACCTTTTAAAAAACTAGTCATGAAATTGGATTTCACTAGATTTTTTTGGCAATGACTCAGGTGATTGATTCAGATATCCCCAACTATCATTACAGCTTTGTACTTGAGGATATATGTTTCTTTATTAAAGAAAGTTGATAGGCAAGTAGATAGATTTCAGTTTACAAGTTCATGGAATCAACTTTTCTAAATCTATATTTAGATGTGACAATGGTACTCTAAGGTGATGGTTTTAGCCTTCTGATTCTATCTCTAAAGTGTGTTAGGTCTTGTCACTATTTATAGTACGTTTCTACTTCAAAACCTGACTTTTCACATAATAGAAACTGCATACGTTAGCTTTGGGTGTATAAACCTGAAATCATTTGTATACAGTCTGCAGCAAATATTTCCTATTTTTTGTTGCCCTGTCTTGAAAGGAGTTCTTTCCTCTATGATTTAAACAACATTAATGTTGACAGTTACTCTTTTGATTTTTTATTCCTGTGGTAATGGGGACTTACTAGTGATTCTCTTATGCACCCTAAGGATGGGTTAATTAGAGGGTTACAAAGAAATCTGTGATTATAAACATTTAAATAAATGCCATGTTTATGGCATAATAATAACTAATTTTATTGCACATTTAATATGTTCCAGGTGCAGTTCCAGTTCTTTTTAAATGACATCACAACATACATAGAAGTCAGGTATGTTATCTCATTTTACAATTGGAGAAACTCAATCTGAGAGTGTTTAAGCACCCTGATTAGTACCATGCAACTCTTGTATCTATATATGTACAAATCTTTACATTTTATACAGATTTTCCTTAATAGTTAGCATTAATTTAATATTAAATGAAGACTTAAATAAGTAATATAATTAAGAAAAAGAACCAGATGGATATTATATGGTTTATTTGATTTAATTCTTTACTTCATGTCATACATTTATGTACTATTATGTATCCTCAACCTTTATTATTTATAATAACCATCCATTCTAGATATAATTTGGCAACCAGAAAGTTACTACTACATGATCAGGGCTTTACGGTAAAAGTCAGTCTGAGAACCAGAGCAGACTCTTCTCTTGAAGAGAAGGGAAGCAGGATAAAGTGGGGGATGTGGATTTGGAACATCCAACATGGCCATTTGGTGCTCCTCTACCTTGCAGAACAGTCTCCAAATAGGTGTTTATGTAACATAGGGCATACACAAGACCGTCAACTGAGCTGTGGGAAAATATAAGAAATTCTATTTGTATTGATGTTTTATCTCATTCTTTTGCATTTCAATTATCAGTGTGATTTATAAAATATCTATATAGTGGTAAAAGTTGTAGAAGTAAATGATTAGTATATAAATATACAACAAATATTGGAGTCCACCTTCAGCAATTTTTTTCTGATAGTATAAAATATGAAAGTTCAGAAACCACTGCTCTAAAAATAAACCTTGGCCAATATCTGCACACATATTTCATTTCCAAAATAGCATCCATATTCCAGAATCCTGCAACCACATTGGTTAAATGTACCCACTCAGAAAGAAACAAGCTCTCTGGATTTAACTCCAATCCCACCAATTATTACATGGCTAAGCAAAGCTAGTTAACCTACATATGTTCATTGTCTGCATTTATAAAATAGCAACATTAAAAGAAAATATACCATAGAATTGTTGTAAGACAAATTAATTAAAGAATGGCATACTCTTTGTATAGTTATAATCATGGAGTAAGTCCTCAATACTTGTTAGACAAGATGATGATGATGATGATAATGATAATGATGATGGTAGTGTCCTCAGACTATTTGCCTTAGAATCACCTATAGTGCTTGTTAAAAATACCTAACTGGTGAATCAGAAGCTATGGAGTGGAAAATCTACATTTTATCCAGAGTAGAATAAGATGTGTAAATCATTTCCCACAAATAGAGGGATGGAACTAACCAAGTTACTGTTTACTTTATACATTTAAGGATCAAGGGATTCTCTTCATGCATAGTAAAAATTTTAAAGTAGAAAAAATGTAATCAGCTCCAACATAAAATAATAACAGTATTGTCACGTGTTCAGAGTTTAAACTAATCATTATTACTACTATTGTCAAAAAAGTGTTTTTGCTGAAATGCTTTTAATATTTCACCCAGTTCCTGAGAATCTGACACTATATGATTCTATGATACTATTTTATGAATTTTAAAATTTTGCATTGATCCTATACACACACAGACACACACAGACACACTCACACAAGCAAAATACAGGGTATATGACTTTAAACTCTTTTTTTCATTCACTATGATTTGGGCCTTTAAAAAAATCATGTTTATATTATGCCTTTTTCAATAACAGAATCATATTTTCCACACCATTTAGAAGTGGTGCTTACGAAGTATTGCTTTTGATGGTACAATAAATTTATAGATATTGTAGTTGTAAAGATGTAGTGAAAACAATTGATAATTGGAGAAAGAAACATTTTTTGGATATATTTGACTAGGCTTTATTGAGCTACTAATACAACATCAGCAAAAATTGTCAAATAGAGTACAACTGTGTCTTTATTTACAATACTATAATAAGAAGTGGCTAAAAAGATTTTCAACAAGTGAAAACCAAAATAATGTCTTTATAATGGAAATTGAGGACAAAATAAATAACTGTAACAAATTCTTCGGAGAGTAGAATATATTGTTCGTAAGAAGAAAAATATTTTTTTCCTTTGTCTTTTCTTTATAGTGACATATATGTTCAATTTAACAGATATCATTTATGTGATGAAAATAATTAACTGATAATGTTTTATAATCATGCAAAACAATGTTTTAGGTGAAAAATGCCTAAAACAATAACTTTGTGTCATTCTAAGATTGTGGAATTTTTGACTCAAAATATATGTTAACTGATGGTTTTGTAAAACTGCTCTGATTTATTTCATGGTTCATGAAATCTTCAAAAGTGTACCTTATTCATCAATGGTTGTTTAAAATTTTTACTTTTCTAAATTTGTCTTTTAGTTTTTCTTAGCATTGAAAATCACTCTTTGTTAGTTATATACTATCTGAAAGCTGTGAATTCATTAGGATTAGATAATAAAGGAAACCTGGAATATATGTTATATTTTCTAATCAATATTTCAGTGGTTTATCTGCATGCATTACACTTTAGTTTTCACCCTGTATAAATTCCATACATACATGCAGACACACACACACACACACACACACACACACACACACACACACAGCTGGAGCCTGGCAATAAACACAACGTTCTATTTGTTTAGATACAATTTGTGTGTGTGTGTGCGTAATGCAACTTTGATTAGTTCTAGTCATAAAAATGAAAAATCAGTTAAATCCAAAGAATTGTAAAGAGAGTGTCTACTTGGGACCAATTAACAAGTCCACTCTCAAACAACCTAAGATAGTCATCCAAATCATAAGAGTTCCTCAATTTATATAGATAAGATATTCCAATACCAAACCAGGACTGTCTAGAGAAGAAATAGAATAATTTTGCATATGATATTACCTGGAAAATATCATATGCTATATATCCTATATATCTTTTAATGTATATTCTATATAAAATATTTATACTACCTACACTACATCATATTGTCATGTATAATATTTTATATAATACAAATTTACATTACATATTGCTTTCTATATATATTATAAATATACACATATATATACAAAGTTGTTTGTATATATTAGCGATACAAGAGTGCCTCAATATTACTGAATCTATTTATTCTGTGAATTATCAGATCAGACTAAAAGAAAGAAACCATGTGTTAATCTCAATTCATAATCTCAATTTTAAAAAGATGCATATTCATAACAAAATTTCTTTGAAAAGTAGAAATGGAAAGTAACTTATTTAGCCTTCTAAGATATATACAACAAATTCGACAATATATAACCACTTAATGTTTAAACACTAACAGCTTTCCCATGTGAAGACAGGGAAAAAAGTGAGAATTTTGTGTCTGTGTGTATGTGTGCATGTTACATACTTTTAAATTATTTCTTATTTGGCATTGTTGAAATAGGTGAGCCTTTGCTGCCCATTGCATCCTGTGTGGCCCTAATTTTTTAAATTTTCCTCTCCTGCACTCAACTTAAGCATGTGGTTACAGGCTCTGGGATTGAAATTGAAAGTGGAAATCTATAGGACTGAACATACAAGTGTCCATTCATAATAATTCTACTCATTCTTTTTGAACCAAAAAAGCTGAATTGAATCCATCAGTAAGGTAATCATTAGGAGGTTATGATTTAGGAGTTGGGTTAGTGCTCAGAGGAAGTGTGGTTAGAAAGGAAGAAATAGAATTACTATTACTCATACAGAATAAAAGAACAATTAAAACTAATAGGAGAGTTCAAAAAATATGCTAGATTCAAAAGAAGAAAAATATTATCATCAGGCCAAAAAGGTTAATTGTTAAATTGGTGTAACCTAAATGGCAAAAGAAACTCTAAAGTATTAAGGAATGACTATCATATAAATGGTCAAAGTCTTAATGGAAAAATATAAAAGAAAAACTGTATTGAAATATTTTTTAAAAACCTGAATAAATGATGAGATGCTTAAAAATGGAGAAAATATTCAACATGTAAAAGATAGAGACAAACTTTTCCTTAATGAATCTATAAAATCAAGAAAACTTCAACCACATATTCAGATTTTTTCATATAACTTTAGAAGCTAATTTTAAAGTGTATACAAAATGCTAAAGAACCATTTGAAGAAAAAAAAATATTAGTACCAGTAGATCTAGATAGATATAATATAGTAATACATATAAATATAATATTTAAAAGTGTCATTAGTCTACAAAGAAAAGAGAGCCTTTAACTTAGTCCATAACAAATGTGACATTATAAATTTATTAGGCAATTATGGGTTAACAAAAATAATGTTCTGAGAATTACCATTTATATGATCAAAGGTAAAGTTGATTCCTTAACTCAAATAAAACAAAAATAAAAATTTCCATGTGAATTAATGAAAAGTACTAAGTGTGAGACACAAAACAGGAATTTTTTTCAGAAACATAGAGTAGAAAATGTTTAAAATGTTTGAGTAGGAAAGGATTTCTTTAAAATAGCATAGAAATGGCAACTGATAAGGAAAAAACCTGACAATTTAGACTCTTGTAAAAATTCAAAAATTTTCTGCATGAGAAAAAGCACCATAAAGAAAGTGAAAAACATCCCTAAATTGGAAGAAATTTTAAATGTATGTGCCTAACCAGCAATTTTTAAATTTTTTTTAGCTTCTGTAAATAATGCTTAAAAATCAGTAGAAAAAGACAAGCAATTAAAATTTAGCAAAAATAAATGAGGTCGGGACTTCCCTGCTTGTGCAGTGGTTAAGAATCCACCTGCCAAAGCAGGGGACACAGGCTCAAGGCCTGGTCTGGGAAGATCCCACATGCTGCAGAGCAACTAAGCCCTTGCGCCACTACTGAGCCTGCGCTCTACAGCCTGCGAGCCGCAAAGAATTCAGAATAATGATAGTAAAGATGATCCAAAATCTTGGAAATAGAATAGACAAAATGCAAGAAACATTTAACAAGGACCTAGAAGAACTAAAGAGGAAACAAGCAACTATGAGCAACACAATAAATGAAATTAAAAACACTCTAGAAGGGATCAATAGCAGAATAACTAAGGCAGAAGAACAGATAAGTTACCTAGAAGATAAAATAGTGGAAATAACTACTGTAGGGCAGAATAAAGAAAAAAGAATGAAAAGAACTGAGGACAGTCTCAGAGACCTCTGAGACAACATTAAACACACCAACATTAGAATTATAGGGGTCCCAGAAGAAGAAGAAGAAGAGAAAAAGAAAGGGACTGAGAAAATATTTGAAGAGATTATAGTTGAAAACTTTCCTAATATGGGAAAGGAAATAGTTAATCAAGTCCAGGAAGTACAGAGAGTCCCATACAGGATAAATCCAAGGAGAAATATGCCAAGACACATATTAATCCAACTATCAAAAGATAAATACAAAGAAAACATATTAAAAGCAGCAAGGGAAAAACAACAAATAACACACAAGGGAATCCCCATAAGGTTAACAGCTGATCTTTCAGCAGAAACTCTGCAAGCCAGAAGGGACTGACAGGACATATTTAAAGTGATGAAGGAGAAAACCTACAACCAAGATTATTCTACCCAGCAGGATCTCATTCAGATTTGATGGATAAATTAAAACCTTTACAGACAAGCAAAAGTTGAGAGAGTTCAGCACCACCAAACCAGCTTTACAACAACTGCTAAAGGAACTTCTCGAGGCAAGAAACACAAGAGAAGGAAAAGACCTACAATAACGAACCCAAAACAATTAAGAAAATGGGAATAGGAACATACATATCGAAAACTACCTTAAATGTAAATGGATTAAATGCTCCCATAAAAGACACAGACTGTCTGAATGGATACAAAAACAAGACCCATATATATGCTGTGCACAAGACACCCACTTCAGACCTAGGGACACATACAGACTGAAGTGACGGGGTGGAAAAAGATATTCCATGCAAATGGAAATCAAAAGGAAGCTGGAATAGTAATTCTTATATCAGATGAAATAGACTTTAAAATAGACTATTACAAGAGACAAAGAAGGACACTACATAATGATCAAGGGATCGATCCAAGAAGAAGATATAACAATTGTAAACATTTATGCACCCAACATAGGAGCACCTCAATATATAAGGCAGGGGCTTCCCTGGTGGTGCAGTGGTTGAGAGTATGCCTGCCGATGCCGGGGACACGGGTTTGTGCTCCGGTCCGGGAGGATCCCACATGCCATGGAGCAATTGGGTCTGTGAGCCATGGCCACTGAGCCTGCGCATCCAGAGCCTGTGCTCTGCAATGGGAGAGGCCACAACAGTGAGAGGCCCGCGCACCGCAAAAAAAAAAAAAAAAAAAAAAGAAAAAAAATATATATGGCAAATACTAACAGCCATAAAAAGGGAAATAACAGCCATAAAAGGGGAAATAGACCAAAAAAGTGTAACATAGGGCTTTCCTGGTGGCGCAGTGGTTGAGAGTCGGCCTGCTGATGCAGGGGACATGGGTTCGTGCCCCAGTCTGGGAAGATCCCACATGCCGTGGAGTGGCTGGGCCCGTGAGCCATGGCCCCTGATCCTGCGCGTCCAGAGCCTGTGCTCCACAACGGGAGAGGCCACAAGTGTGAGTGGCCCGTGTAAAGCAAAAAAACAAAAAAAAAGTGTAATGCATTCATAGTAGGGGACTTTAACACCCCACTTTCACCAATGGACAGATCATCCGAAATGAAAATAAATAAGGAAACACAAGCTTTAAATGATACACTAAACAAGATGGACTTAATTGATATTTATAAGACATTCCATCCAAAAACAACAGAACACACATTTTTCTCAAGTGCTCATGGAACATTCTCCAGGATAGATCATATCTTGGGTCACAAATCAACCCTTGGTAAATTTAAGAAAATTGAAATTTTATCAAGTATCTTTTCTGACCACAACGCCATGAGACTAGATATCAATTACAGGAAAAGATCTGTAAAAATACAAACACATGGAGGCTAAACAATACACTACTTAATAATGAAGTGATCACTGAAGAAATCAAAGAGGAAATCAAAAAATACCTAGAAACAAATGACAATGGAGACACGATGACCCAAAACCTATGGGATGCAGCAAAAGCAGTTCTAAGGGGGAAGTTTATAGCAACAAGACAAGGTTGCCCACTCTCACCACTCTTATTCAACATAGTTTTGGAAATTTTAGCCACAGCAATCAGAGAAGAAAAGGAAATAAAAGGAATCCAAATCAGAAAAGGAGAAGTAAAGCTGTCACTGTTTGCAGATGACATGATACTATACATAGAGAATCCTAAGGATGCTACCAGAAAACTACTAGAGCTAATCAATGAAGTTGGTAAAGTAGCAGGATACAAAATCAATGCACAGAAATCTCTGGCATTCCTATACACTAATGACAAAAAATCTGAAAGTGAAATCAAGAAAACACTCCCATTTACCATTGCAACAAAAAGAATAAAATATCTAGGAATAAATCTTCCTAAGGAGACAAAAGACCTGTATGCAGAAAATTATAAGACACTGATGAAAGAAATTCAAGATGATACAAATAGATGGAGAGATATACCATGTTCTTGGATTGGAAGAATCAACATTGTGAAAATGACTCTACTACCCAAAGCAATCTACATATTCAATGCAATCCCTATCAAACTACCACTGGCATTTTTCACAGGACTAGAACAAAAAATTTCACAATTTGTATGGAAACACAAAAGACCCCGAATAGCCAAAGCAATCTTGAGAACGAAAAACGGAGCTGGAGGAATCAGGCTCCCTGACTTCAGACTATACTACAAAGCTACAGTAATCAAGACAGTATGGTACTGGCACAAAAACAGAAATATAGATCAATGGAACAGGATAGAAAACCCAGAGGTAAACTCACACACATATGGTCACCTTATCTTTGATAAAGGAGGCAGGAATGTACAGTGGAGAAAAGACAGCCTCTTCAATAAGTGGTACTGGGGAAACTGGACAAGTACGTGTAAAATTATGAGATTAGAACATTCCCTAACACCATACACAAAAATAAGCTCAAAATGTATTAAAACCTAAATGTAAGGCCAGAAACTATCAAACTCTTAGAGGAAAACATAGGCAGAACACTATGACATAAATCACAGCAAGATCCTTTTTGACCTACTCCTAGAGAAATGGAAATAAAAACAAAAATAAACAAATGGGACTTAATGAAGCTTCAAAGCTTTTGCACAGCAAAGGAAACCATAAACAAGACCAAAAGACAACCCTCAGAATGGGAGAAAATATTTGTAAATGAAGCAACTGACAAAGATTAATCTCCAAAATTTACGTGCTGCTCATGCAGCTCAATAACAAAAAATCAAACAACCCAATCCAAAAATGGGCAGAAGACCTAAATAGACATTTCTCCAAAGAAGATATACAGATTGCCAACAAACACATGAAAGAATGCTCAACATCATTAATCGTTAGAGAAATGCAAATCAAAACTACAATGAGATATCATCTCACACCAGTCAGAATTGCCATCATCAAAAAATCTAGAAATAATAAATGCTGGAGAGGGTGTGCAGAAAAGGGAACCCTCTTGCACTGTTGGTGGGAATGTAAATTGATACAGCCACTGTGGAGAACAGTATGGAGGTTCCTTAAAAAACTACAAATAGAACTACCATATGACCCAGCAATCCCACTACTGGGCATATACCCTGAGAAAACCATAATTCAAAAAGAGCCATGTACCAAAATGTTCATTGCAGCTCT
Source organism: Pseudorca crassidens (assembly GCF_039906515.1). Lineage (NCBI taxonomy): Eukaryota > Metazoa > Chordata > Mammalia > Artiodactyla > Delphinidae > Pseudorca > Pseudorca crassidens. The sequence goes on from NC_090307.1 coordinate 10,627,350, forward strand.
ATTTATAATAGCCCGAAGATGGAAACAACCTAAGTGTCCATCATCGGAAGAATGGATAAAGAAGATGTGGCACATATATACAATGGAATATTACTCAGCCATATAAAGAAACGAAATTGAGTTATTTGTAGTGAGGTGGATGGATCTGGAGTCTGTCATACAGAGTGAAGTAAGTCAGAATGAGAAAGACAAATACCGTATGCTAACACATATATATGGAATCTAAGCAAAATAAAATGAATAACCTAGGGGTAAGACGGGAATAAAGACACAGACCTACTAGAGAATGGACTTGAGGATATGGGGACGGGAAAGGGTAAGCTGTGACAAAGTGAGAGAGTGGCTTGGACATATATACACTACCAAACGTAAAATAGGTAGCTAGTGGGAAGCAGCCGCATAGCACACAGAGATCAGCTCTGTGGTTTGTGACCACCTAGAGGGGGGGTATAGGGAGGGTGGGAGGGAGGGAGACGCAAGAGGGAAGAGATATGGTAACATATGTATAACTGATTCACTTTGTTATAAAGCAGAAACCAACACACCATTGTAAAGCTATTATACTCCAATAAAGATGTTAAAAAAAAAATTAAATAATTTGGATAAAAAAATAGTAAAGCATTTCTTTATTTACAGTAAAAATTTAACATCTACTTTTCTTTTTTCGAACTATTAAGTGCTATCGTTTTAAATTTTAAATAACACCACAGACTAAAAACAGCTAACATAAAAATATTTTATGCTTGCCACCTCAAGTCATGGGAATGCTACCAGATTGAAGGTCTATGTATCTATGTTCAAGCATAACTCCAAACAAAAAAATTAATACCTTAACTAATTACCTGAGAAAGAAAAGAAATAGGTTATGCACCTTGGTGGGGGGGAAGGATTAAAATCGGTTATTTTCCAGGAAATTCATTATCCCAGCTAACCTTAATTTTAAAAGTTGTTCATGCCGGCCGCCAGAATTGCACCTGCACGTTCTCTCGTTCTCTCTCTCTCTCTCTCTCTCTTTCCAACCCCCGCCCCTCCTCGCGACGTTGACTTAACACGCCTGCGCATTGTGCCTTGCGTGACCTCTAGGACTTACCCAGCAGGCAACGCTTCTGTCTCGGGTTAAAATGGCGGGTAGGCCTGCCGTTGCAGCATCAAGCAAATGGCTGCAGGGTATTCGAAAATGGTATTACAATGCTGCCGGGTTCAATAAACTGGGCTTAATGCGAGATGATACAATATATGAGAATGACGATGTAAAAGAAGCCATAAGAAGGCTTCCTGAGAACCTTTATAATGACAGGGTGTTTCGCATTAAGAGAGCCCTGGACCTGACCGTGAGGCAGCAGATCTTGCCCAAAGAGCAGTGGACAAAATATGAGGAGGATAAATTCTACCTTGAACCACATCTGAAAGAGGTTATTCGGGAAAGAAAAGAGAGAGAAGAATGGGCAAAAAAAAAATCATGTAGTCTAAATCTGGATGCAGCTATCGTAAAGTATTTTTATGAAGTTGGTTAAACCTGAAATGTACAATGTAGAACTATCTGGGCTGTAAATGTATTACTTTAAATAAATCTCTATTATAATTTTAAAAATAAATAAATAAAAGTTGTTCATTATAACTCTGATGAAATGAAGATTTCTTTCAAGTTTTTATTTTTAGTGTCGTATCCAAAACTGATTTTAGTATTTCATAGATTGTTGACATGCATGTAAAATATCCTGGTATTAAATGCTTGAGAAATGTACCCAAAATTGAATGTACCCAACAAATGGGGAAATCACAAAGAAAAATAAAACTCAAGATAAAAGATTTTAACCATTTGCTTTAAAAATACTGCAGAAATGGCAGAAGAAATAATTCAGTACCTAATATTGTGGAGAAAATATCCCAGAAAAATCAGGACTGAATTGAACTAGAGAAACCAAGACTTGACATATACACAAGAAAAAGTTAACTGAATTATACAAGCTACAGAGATTTGTAGCCTATTAAACCATGCTTCATATCTTAACTTGAAAATACTTAACTTGGGCAGCTGTTTGAAATAATGTTTTTGAAATTAATATGCAAATGTACTTGTCCTTGGGCACATCATATTTCTCCCCAACTCTGACCCTATTCGACTTCTTGTATTCTTTCAGGTTAGGCATTTTTATCTCTTCTATTACTCTGACAAGTCTTTATTTCAGCTATTATCTATAGCTGGGCTTTGTGATCCCCTTTCTCTCATTAGTTTATATAAGCTCACTTTGATCTTTCTTCTTTTTTTAAATGGAAGTTAATAATTAGTATCTCCTTGAATTACAAGGAAGATTAACAGGAAAATACATGGACGACCTACTATAGTGTCAAGAATAAATTTGGTGATTTTATCAGGGTGCTAATCTATGAACCAAGTTCTCAGCAATCTCATACCACAAATACTTAAGAGTCAGTGGGGATGCAGTCCCTCAGTGACTCAAGCTTGATTGAGACTCCACCATCTCATAACTACAGCATCTGGTTGCCTAAAAAAAGAAAGATAAAAGAATTATTCACAGGTCTTTTACTGCTTCTGGTCTGAAAAAATAGGCATATAACTTTTACTTATATTTCATTAAAAAAAATTAATCTCATAACCCTTCCCAGTTGTAGTAGGGTTATTGGTAAACCATGATATGTCTACCACAGTGGTCAAAAGATTTTAGTTCCTTTTTTACTCTCTTATGTCATATCCCAGTCACAGTCATTTCAGCTTACTAATTATCCAGAAGTTAGAGATAGTTAATGAAATCCTACAGAATTAAAGCTGGGCTTTTCTTAGAGCAGTTGGGTGGAAGGGAAGATACCATGATAACAATTACAGGTTTTGCTGCGTCTGGAATCACCAAGTGCCCACTTGGAATCTTCGCCTGTAATTTTTGCAGGTATCTCAACCTCAGTATTTCCAAACCTACCTTTGACATCCCCTACACAGGAAATCTCTCTTGAAATCCAATTAGCCATCAAGTTTTGTTAATTCTGTTTTCATATTATACATTGCTGCTGTTACTCATATTATCCCTTTCTGGGCACCGTGATTAATCTGAGTGCTGGGATGCACTGGAACCTTCAAGTGGGCAATAAACTGTTACAATAGATGGGAGAAACAGAACAACCATTTCAAAGTCCTGGAATTGCAGATGCTTTTTTAGCACTGATTAGAAAATTCAAATTATTTCATTGAAAACTAACATCATATTAACTAATGTTTAAAATAAAAATAAATATAAATGAAATATGAAGGTAGACATTGAGATGGGAAATGTAAGCGATACAAAGTTCCCAAGATATTTCAGCTAGAACTGTTCAAGAACTTAACATTTTTCTATTATTAATATCCTTGCTTCTGCATTTAAGTAAGTAGATAAGGTTTTAAATAGATTGACACAAATATAGAGTATCTTTTTTGAAATGAATGTTGAGGCAGTGTATACAACATAAAAAAAGTAAACTTCAAGGTGCAGTCCATAACCTTCCCCCAACCACCTATGTTACTACTCTATAAAGAATTATAAAGATGCTTATGGAATAAGGGGGACTGTTAAGAGGCATTCATTTTCTTTTCTTTCACAAATAATCAGTCAAATTAAAATAGAAAAAGGAAAATAATCTCTACTTCTTCTCTGGTAATATTACCACTCACAGCCCCAAGAGCCTCATTTTACTGTTAGTTTCACACTGAGGTTTTATAAAATTTACTTTCTTCAAACATTTAGATCCCAGTATAAGAAGTTAGACATGCTTCCTTAAACTGATAAAGAGAAACATTTTATCTTATTTTTGAAGTAGTATTTTAGAAACCATGATTTTCAGAATTTTTTGAGCTTTGGAACTTCCTGATCATTGCAAAATGTGTCTTTTGATATATTATTTTGCCAAGCCTACTCAATGGTTTTCTGAAGACAGAGACATTACATTAATTGCCATCTGCTTTTCTCTATGAGAAGCTGGCTTAGTTGAGCTTAGTTTCAGCCTTCCACAAGCCTTTCAGAATACATTGTATTTTTATAAGTTTTCACAGATGGAATAATTATCTTTATGTAACCAAGAAGAGGTCATAGAAAAGACAATTTCTAATTAGATTCAGTTACAAACTGTGTAAGTGCATAGATTATAATATTTTTCATCCCTTAAGTCATAATTAGTCTTCTTTGAAAACATAATTGTTTTGAGTCACACTGGGATCATTTTCAGCCTATATATGTCCATGCTATATCACATATTTCTTCAAGCATGACAATGTTTATTTGTCATAGTCACTTAGCATGCTTGGAAAAAATATAATGACATTCAAATCCTTTGAAAATACATGCAGAACATATACATTAGGGACAATGTATCCTACACTATGTTTGCAATAGTCATATATAAAATTTTTATATGTGCATGAAGTTTGCAGAAATCACAATAGCTGACTACTTCAAAGTTTAGAAATAAAGAAATCATTAGATCTTTATTACCCATGTATAGGTAGCTATTCTTATAGAGCTAGTTTAAAATACTTACATAACACATATAGCACAGGAAACTCTGCTCAATATTATGTAACAACCTACATGGGAAAATAATTTGAAATATATATATATATATGTATAACTGAATCACTTTGCTGTACACCTGAAATTATCACAACATTGTTAATCAACTATACTCCAATATAAAATAAAAAGTTAAAAAAATAAAATTTTAATGTCATGGAAAAATTTTTTTAAAATAAATAAAATACATAGCACATACAATGTGTCAGATAATATTCTGGGTACATCAACTCATATAATCAAGATAACAACCTAAAGGGATAGGCCCTATTATCATCCTCATTTTTCATGTGACAAAACTGAGGCACCCAGAGGTTAAGCCAGTTGCCCAAAGTCACACAGCTATTGGTTGGTAGGGCCCCACAGGTGGCGCTCTTCACTCCATCAAGCAGCCTTTAGAACAGAATAACTTCAGTCAGTAAATAGTAAACTCTTGATCTTCATTATGGTGCTACATAACCTTAATCTATGTAAAATAGTTATATAATTCATTATAAAGCTCTGTGTATATATGTATTAATGAAATAAATATTAAAACTAAAAAATAGAAATACATATTAATTTTACTCCATTTATAATTCCTCAATTCACAGATAATTTCTATCTGCATTTGAGGGTATAGTCTTCCAGGCTTTCTTCTCTGAATTTGTCTACATTTATTTTCAAATTAATGGAATCATTTTCTGTGTATTTAATTTATTTCTTTCACCTAAAAAAGTGTAGCAGCATATTTGTTTCATTAAATGACTTTACAGCACAACATTTACAGCAACATAATAACTGAATAACATTATGTTAACATGAATTTTGAAATTTGTTTTTATTCAGTTGTTTCTTTGTCAACTCTGAGAGCAATTTTGTATATCTTCTCCAAATGATATATAGGGTATTCAGTGATTTTCCAGTGTTTTAAAATTATACAATGATAGAAAAATATAGACAAATACATATGGGTTTTACCTCCAGAAATAATATATTAGAATACCTTTTTAGGTGTTAGAAATAAAGCACTGTTTTATTTGTCCATGTTATATACTTTCACAAGAACATTAAAAGATTTCAAAAAAAGAAAGTATTTTCACAGCAGTCACACAAGAAAATAAGTGTGAGAAATAGCCTATGGACATGCAATGGCTAAATTAAAATTAGATTACAAAAATAATAAAGACATAATTAAGTTCTTTACATATTAATTGCATTGGCAACATGTAGTGAGGAATATAGTCCAAAAGTAGTTTAGGCCAATCTTCAGCTCAGAAGCATACCAAGATTTAGCCTTGAAAATATAAGAATAAATCATATTTTGGTAGCTTGTGGAAGGGGAATAAAAGGTAGAATATGAGACTTTTAAAAATGAGATTTTGCCAATGTGTATTTCATCAACTGGAATCTGTCTCTTCTCATTCTAGAATATTTTGCATGGTCAGGTTCAATCTTGTCAACACATAGCACTCCAAATATGGGGCTCATTAATCCACAGCCCTCCCCACTACTCCAGAACAGAGTTCACAACAGCCAGACCAGGAATGGAATGACTCCATATTTTAGGACACTACACACATAGTGAATGGGGAAGGCTGTAAGTTCAAAGAGGGCTTAGGAGATTCTCATACAGGTGTTCTGACACTATATTGCTTCATGTGTGGCATACTCTTTTAATTCCACAGTAAATACTCAAAATGTAAGTCTAACGAGAGTTTATAAATGGGACAAAGAAAAGGTCTTTAACATTCTAGATTTATTAATAAAGAACTAGCACATGGTTAATTATAATTTTTGGTTCAAAAATTGTCTTTCTTCCTTCTCACTTATATCTGCAAGCTATATCCACTCATTTCTTGTTGTATTCTTATTAGCAGTTCTAAGAAAGCCATGTAAAAGCCTTTATTTATAATGTCACTCTAAGAGACTGCCAAGTTTCCCTTGATTTTTGAGATCACAAATAGGATTAAGTTTCTATATTTATCCCATCCACATTTCCCCAGCTCCAACTTTTATCTCCCCACACACAGCCACCAAATCCATCATTCTTATTCTTTCCCTTTGTTTTTTTTTGTGACCCCAAGAATCTTTAGAGTAAGAGAGAAAATGACGGTCCAAAAGGAGATAATAGAAAACATTTTATTATATCTAGTTCAAGACTGGTCCAAATGTTAAAATGCAATTTATAGATCTTTATTCAACTTCAATAACATGAACTATCAGCAAAAGATGTCATACACAGTGTTAGATATATATGCATTTTCTTTCTTCCATTCAGTAAAGCACAATATATATTGTACACTCCATGCCCTTAAAATTAGATTTCCAGTCCTACCTCTATTTGGTACTATGCAGGTCACTTAAAATTTCTGAATAGATTCTCTAGGGCCCATTTCAGACATACTAACTGATAACAGTTTTCCTTATTAGCCTGAACTCAGCCCTGAATATTTCTCAGTCTGGCACTGCTGACAGCTGTCAACACTCTTCAATCAGAAGTGCACTATTATTTGAAACGTTTTTCCCTTCCCCTGAAATGTATGACCATTATAGAATATTTGGAATATGCAAGAGTGTAAACGAAGTCACAATAGATCATCATTTGGGCATGCTTACTGCCACCGTTTCATTCCTCTATTTTTATATTGAGGTTCAAATGAAAGGGTATTCATATCTGTTTTGTTATGATATAGGAATATGAAATAGTGATAGTTTAATTTTTAAATATTTCAATCATACACTTAAACTGAAAAAAAATAACATATGGTAGAAAAATTACCCAGGTTTAATGAATATTATGATTTGACACCTTTAGATTATTTTAGAGGGAGGAAAATGTGACAGATACTTCTAAACTTCAAACCAGTTTCTCTTTCTCCTATCATGTTAATTACCATAATAAATTTTGTGTGTTGTTTTTCTTTTCCTAAGCTTATTTTACAAAATCAACTTATGAGAATAGTCTCATATGGCATCATCTTACAACTCTGAAACATTTTTATCTGGTATCACGTGGTGCCCTAATTTGAACTTTTTTTATATACATTTTTTCTAGTTAATCCAATTGACATTTGCCTCTAAGTGGATAAATTTTTCTAGGTGTAAAGCAGTAAAAAAGAAGCTCTTAGTTTATAGATTAAGCTCACTTTTAAATATACTAAATTTGGACAAATTATCTCCACAATGATTGTCCAGATTTTCAGCTTCATTAACATTGTATAGGAGTTCTATTTTCTGTATATTTTCATCAATGGCTGGTACTAAAATATTTAATAATTTCGGTCCATCATAGTGATTTTAAAAATGAAAAATAAATCATTTTTATTTTTGTTGTTGTTGAATATATATGTTTTAAACACAAGTGAAGAATAAAAAAATAGCTGTGCAAATACTTATTAACCAATTTCAAGGATATTAATTACCAGTATGACCACAAAGAAACTTTTATAACTAACAAAATTAACAATATTTTCTCTTTATCATCTAATAACCAACTTATATTAAATATTACAGATTCATAAAAATGTAAAGATAAAAATAGGCTTATACATATCAAGATCTAGATAATATCTCCATTTTACACTTGTTTTGTGTCTTAAACATCTTTTAATCTAGTATATTATCTTCTTTAAAACCCCTCACTTTTTTTCTCAAACTACTGACATGAAGAAACTATATCAGTTTTTTGATAGACAAATGCTATTTAAAATTCATTGTGTATACGATCTCACACATAGTGTGATAAATGCAAATTCAGTGTCAGTATATCTGGAGTAGCTCAAGATTCAGCATTTTTAATAAGATGCTGCTGTTCCACAGATCACAAGGTGGGTAGAAAATCCATAGAAAGATTAACAATTTGGACTTCTTTGGTTATTTTGGTTTCATTTTTTGGACATACTTATACTTCTGTAAGACCATCATCACAATCAAGATAATGAACATAGCCATCACCCCCAAATTTTCTCTTGTGACCCTTGGTAATACCTTCTTCCTACTCCTCTCCATCTCTATTCTCTCTCAAGAACTTATCTGTTTTCTGTCACTGTAATAGCTTTGAATTTTCTAGAATTACATATAAATGGAAACATGCAATCTGAACTACTTTTTGTCAAGCTTCTTTCACTCAGCATAACTATTGGAGATGTCACTTTGTGCATCAATAGTTCATTTCTTTTTATTACTGAGCATTATTACACCACATGGACATACCACACTTTGTTAATACATTAACTTGTTGGTGGGTATTTGATTTGTATCCAGTTTGGGCTATTATAAATAAAGTTGCTTTAAACATTCTTGTAAACGTCTTTGTATGGGCAAATAATTTTATTTCTCTGGGGCAAATATCTGATAACAGAATGGCTGGATCATACGGTCAGCCTATGTTTAAGTTTTTAACAAACTCCGCATCTGTTTTCTACAATGGTTGTGCCGGGTTCCATTCCCACCAGCAGTGCATGAAAAGAAACTATATTCCATTTGGTGCAGCAATCTATAGTCTTAATTATTTTATGTTGATTGATGGTACTTTTAACATTTTTTATACGTCAGTGATTTTTTTTGTCCTATTGGCATTTCAATAGAGGAGACCAGTGTTACCTACTCCACGATTATAACTGTCTACTTCTCCTTAGCGCTGTTGATATTTATTTCATGTATTCTAAAGCTCTGATATTAACTTCAGTCACATAGGACTGTTAGGCCTTTTTGATCAATTTACTTTTTTATCTTTATAAATGTACTTATTATGGCAGGTAATACTTCTTGTCTTGAGGTCTTGTTTCTGAGATATTAATACAGCATTTCAGCTAACTTATGATTATTATTTTATGGTATATCTTTTCTCATCCTTGTCCTTACAACCTATCTGTGTATTTATAATTAAATGATTTCTTTAGTACATAGTTGGGTTAAGTTTTTAAATCCAAAACTGACAAACAGTGCATATTAGTTGTTGTGTTTTATTAGTCTCTTTTTAATGCAGTGATTCATTTGGTTAAATTTGCTATACACTCTTGAGTTTACTTCTTTCCCCTTATTCTCCTGTTTATTATTGTACTAATAGAAGGTAATTTTTGGAATCTTTTTTCCCTTTCTTAGTCACTTAATATGGCCTTTTGTTTGTTTTCAGTGAGTGCTCTAGTGATTTCGATGTGCATCCTTCACTTCTCACAGCAGTCTACTTGAATAATTGCTATATCACTTTATCTATAATGTAAGAAGCTGACCACCAGATAGTTTAATTTCCCACATCCCATTATTTGTGCCATTATATTCTGCATGTTATATATCCCATAATATTGTTATTAATTTATAAATAGTAAAGTTTTTTAAAAATATTAATAAAAAAGCCTTTTATATTTATCTATATATTTAATATTGCCTTCTAATTTCATTACTTTATGTTGGTTCATATGTCCTTCATTCTGAAGAGTTTCTACTTAATATTTTTATAGTGCAATTGTGCTATTGATTAATTCTGCTAATTTGCTTTATATTACTCTTGTTTTGAAGGATATGTAATTACATGTTAAAAGTTTTTGTCTCAGAACTTTATGCATGTCATTCTATTGCCATCAGTCTTACATTATTTCTGATGAACATTTAATGGATATTCTTATTATTTCCCTTTTTCCTCTGGTTAGTGTTTAATATTTTCTCTTTATATTTTATTTTTAGTAATTTTACAATAACATGATTTTTGTTTGTTTTGTTTTATTCTTGCTTAGTGTTTGTTGAGTGTCTTTTTGGGTGGGATATTGTTCTGCATGTTTGAAAAACCATTGGCCACTATTATTTTCTCTTCTTTCTTTTTGGGGTTCCAGTTATATATATATGTTATACTATTTGAGATTGTCCCATAATTATTGAAATTCTCTCTATTTTAAAAAATTATTTTTTCTACTGTCAATGTTATCTTTCTACTTTAATTTGAATCATTTCCATAAAGCAATCTTTAAGCCAATGACATTTTCTTCTGTAATGTTCAATCTTTTGATAAAACAATTTTGGATTTCAGATATTATATCATTCAGTTCTAGGAGTTTCATTTTTTGAGTTTTTCTTTTTTTGCTGTGTTTCATCACATGGTCACTGAAATATTTGATTTAGACAATTGTCATCAATAACTGGTAAAACTTTAAAAGAAAGAGTGACTAGGAAATTCATAATAAATGATTCAAATGACAGTGATGAATGAATGAATTCTTAATGAATCTTAGGAACAAGAACAACAACTTCAGGACAGGAAACAAAATGTGACAAAACTAAGTATTTTGTGCCTCCAGATATCATGGAATATGAAATATACAGCATCAGCTATGAGTATTGTTGACAAATATTTAAAATTGCATCTAATCAAGACTCTACTAATTTAAAGGGAATAAAGAACTATATTAAACCACACTATGGGCATGCAGTCAGAAAAGTCCATAATGTGGGAAACTCTATAGGATCAATGACCTTGTTTGTTCAAGACATAAATGGAAAGAAAAATTAAATTTAGAGTCATGAATCTTGTGGATTAACTGAGACTTAACGAATGTCTCAACAAACTGCATTGTGTGGACATAGCTGAATCCTGACTCAAAGATGTCTAAAGAATTTTAATTTGAGTATTGGTTGGATATTTGATTATATTGAAGACTTACTCTTAATTTTTAGTATTCAATTTTGATCTTTAAAAAGGTCATATAGCATTTGTGCCCAAGTGTGTTTGTGTGTGTGTGTGTGTGTAATGAATGGTTAAAATGATAATGACATTTAAAATTTGTTTTAATATCAGGAAGTGGATATGTATACAGATTAAACAAGACTGACCGTGTTTTGATAATTTTGAACCTAAGTAATGGTATATAGGTGTTCATTATACTCTGTTTAGATGTATGAAGATACCATAATATAAAGTTAACATAGATGTTATTTACCCAACATTTTAAGCATAATTCATATCACTGTTAGTGATAGTTTTACAAATGTATATAAAATATCTTCTCATAAAGAAAACTGTACTTGTTCCAAATGTCTTCATTATTCACTAGCTATCAAAATATATATTTTAGCTATTTCTAAGCAACAGACATAAGAATTTCAAATATTTAACATAGGGTGAAATTCATCTTTAATTTTCACCTCAGCTGAATTTCTTCATGACTTTCATTAAGTAAACTTATAACAAAGAATACATCTGCTTGAAAGAATTACAGCGGGACCACAGGATCCCCGTTTATGACAATGTGTTCTTCTTAATTAGGTGTTTTTAACAATTCTTCCTAACGAGCCAAAGACCTAAAAAACCTGTCAGGGACAATCAAAAATATGTGGAGAAAATTCAAAACAAGGTCATATGAAAAACTCCTAGCAGAAAGAGATTCTATGACTTTTCTGCTGATTATGGCATTGTAGATTGGACAAAATTATTTTTCTTTATTAATCCCAAACAAACAAATCCAATTTGGTTATAAGGAGGCTCTATATAGATGTGGAAATTGCAAAGTTATTCAGTTTCATATAAGAGTGAGAATTACCAATCATATCATGGAGAGCTGGTATGATCAGTATCAGGTTAATGGAAAATTTTAAATGGAAAAGTCAGTAGCTTGAGTTTTTTGTCTTAATATTTACATACTAAAAGATACCTTTCATCTCCATTTTACGTATTATAAACATTCAGCCATTTTACCCAAGCACTGTAATTTTTCATTTATTTTTTTTAAAATCGCTTTATTTCTTTGTTAAGATGAAAAACATTTCTTTCATATCTTTTGCAATATAAAAATATCTTAACAGGATTTCTATTCACATGATGTTTTATAACATCAGTATAAATCGGTGTAAATGTTTAAATCCCCCAGGTTTTAAGTTGAATTGCCATTTTGTCTATTTAATTAGCTATGTAAAATACCATAACATGGGAAACTGGATGCCAAAGTGTATCTATTGAAAAAGAGGAAAAATGTCACATTTTTCCCTGGCTTGATGGTTGATTTAATTGGATAGTTTGAATTTTACTGAGATAGAAAGGAAGAAGTAAGCAGGTTAAATTTTTAAAAATATCTCAGTGTCAGTTATCAATCAAGGAGATTGCTAGAGCAACTTTTCAACCGTCAGGCAAATATATGACTACAATGAGCAGAAATTTGTAACTGTGCCATTCAAATTATTGCTGAGTTACAAAACATAATTAAGTAGCTTAACTGGAAGATGAGTGTGTATTTCTGTTCCATTTTTACAGATGCAAAAGTTGTATCATGTCTTTAACAATTATGCGAGAAAATGTTATTTTTTAAATGTCGAGAATTTTGTTTTGTTTTTTGTTCTCTAGGAATATGAAAGATACCTAAGAGTTAAAAATCTTACAAGGGAACATAAGATTTTTGTTTGCAACATACTGTTTCTCTGAAGAGTACCAGTTGGAATCAAGATCAGAATGAATTGCTGCTTATTGCTGCCTTTTATGTTGGGAATTCCTCTCCTATTGCCTTGCCTTATAGCAACAGAAAACTCTAAAACAGAGGAAGTTAAGCACCCAGCGGGATCTCATTTGAGAGTGAGGCGGGGCTGGATGTGGAACCAGTTTTTTGTACCAGAAGAAATGAATAAGACTAGACATCACATTGGCCAGGTACTGATTTTCTGAAAGTGCTACAGGAAATAACCTTGTAAATCTGATCGAAAGAGTGGAGGAGGCTTTGGTATTTGATGAATTCTCCGTTTTTCTTAGTGGAACCATTAGAAAGCTTCAAACACCAGCATAATTGATTGTTATATTTGCAAGCACCTAAAATAGTCGCAAAAACTTGAAGAAGAGAGAAAGCTCTGGTTTTTAAATTTCACTTTAACCTCATACAAAATTGCAGCATTTATCAACATCTGGAAATGTGATGATGTTATTTTTGGTAATGGATCAAAGCCACCACACGGAGAACAGTAATGTTTACCAACGGTATTTAGCTTGATTTTCCATTATGCTAAGTAGGTGTTGATTTACCCCTCATTAATTTTTAATGAAGCAGATTAATACCAAGTCCTTTTACAGTTATGTAGCTTCAAGAGCCTACACACTTCATTTGATTAGTGAAGTTGACGTAAAACAAATAATTATTTCATTTTCTTATAAGAATACATTTTAAGAAAATTTCCTTAATGAGACAAAACATTTCCTATTTATGTTTTTGGGTTTTGCTATTATTTGATTTTCTTCAAACAGAGGTAGTTATAATATCATGTCCTTCTCTGTAAGGCTCTTTCTCTGGATGAATGTACTGAAATAAGTTTAACCACTAATTAACTGACACTAAAATTTAATTGGGCCCAAAGTGTGAAACACTCAAAATGTATTAACTCTCTTTTTCTAGCCCTTTTAGGAGAGCTGCAGTGTTAGTGTGTTGTCTGGATTCCATATGGGTTCATCTGTCCCATCAACCAAATATATGAGTACATTCATCCAAAGGCCTAGATTAGGGTTTTAGGCAAACAGATTTCAATTGCGCGCGCGCGTATGCACCCGCACGCGCGTATGCACCCGCACGCGCGTGTGCCTGCCTGCTCTAAGTAATATTTCTCATCCCTTTTTATTTTCTAAGATAACTCCAGGTAAAGCACAGGCAGAACAGTGTGAGGTCCGTTGTTAAGTGTCTGCTAGTTACCTGAGTCTCTAGCCATATTTACAGTGGACTCCACAGACCCCCATAGGCTCTCCCACCACTGAATAAGGAGACATGCTACTATTGGCAGGCGAATGTTAGTGGTAAGGCTCTACAGGGAAGTGCATCAATGCAGTCAGAACAGGGACTAGTCACTGAATAACTCACATTTTCTGGGTTTTGTTTTTCTGCTCCCTACACATATCTCCCATTACCTCCTTTCATATAGCGGTTTATTTTGCTTCTTTTTCATTCTGTAAAAATATTTATGAAAATATTCTAACAGATTCGTTTCCTCTAAACAGCCTCATTAAGCTTAAACCACATGCAGGTAACTGGTTTAAAATAGAGTAATAATGAATACGTACATGCTTATAATAATAGAGCTGGTAAAAATAAAATGTAGTTGATGTGTCCAAAATAACTTTCTTTTTGATCTGTTTGTTAAAAGAGATTAAATTTGGAAAGCACAATTAGGTAAGAATTTAGTCATATTGATTTGCCAAATTGATAGTAACTATGTAATTGAAAAAATATTTTTGAATGGAAATACAGAAAATTTTATAACACTAGAATCCACAAAATTGAAATGTGTTTAACTTAACGCATTTTGTGACAAGAGGAAGATGTTCAATTTTTTTTTAATTAAATATGGGTCCTTAAAAAGATCAAGGTCACTGATCTATGAAAATTAACATGAATGTACTTGAAATACATTTATTCATGACTGAATTTGACTTGTCTTCATTCTAACATTCAAATTTTCAAACTACATTGAAATAATATTTGGAAACCAGGGGCTATGCATTGCTTTCATTTGGTATACTTATTGGAAAATACATTTGTTTTCCACAATTTCTTATCACTGGGGCATGGGGATTTCACTTTTATGAGTAATGAAGGACTTTCAAATTTTAAAAGCTGTAACTCTTTTTTATTATCTTTTTATTATCTCCAATTTGGTTCTTTCATTGTAGAGCAGTGATGTTCAACACATTATTAAAATTAATTGTTTTAGATATCTTTAGATATTCTCCACAATCACATAGAAAAAATTATTAATTAGTCCAGAATAATATATTGTACTTCAAGCTATCAGAAAAATTATGAAATTAAGGTTGTATTTTTTGGCTAACTTTGTAAATTTTCAGAGAAGCTCTTACTTTGCAGAAGGGTATATTCATAAATGGTGAATCAAGAAAACCATGGATTCACAATAATTAAGAGATTATTCTCTAATGCTTCCTTTCTTTATGTAAAAATAAGTTGGATATGAAAAATCATACAATGTTACCTATATCATGACATCTTTTTTATATATAAAATTCAAAATTCCATTCACACTATGAATAATGAACAAATTTACTTTACTCTTAAATAAATAAAATAGTGAGGACAAAAGAAGTACATTTGATAACTGAGTGACCTATGTTGGAAAGGAAGAGTTAGGGTTAATTTGGCTAAAACTCAAGGACTAAAAGACCATGTTAGGTACTGGTTTGCAGGGGAGGATCTGAGATCAAACAGGCCTTTTGGTGTAAATCATAATTCTACCCCAAAACCATGTGACGCTGTGAAAGTTTTTAAAATTTTCAGTCTCATTTTCCTTCTCTATTGAAAGAATTTATTATATCAATTATGTGCATTTTACAATGAATGCATGAGGATTAATTGAGAAAACTAATATAAAGCAATTTGTAGATTTTATGGATGATTGAGATTATTATCATCTTCTCAACATGCTCCCTAATTTTCTCACTAATATTTCCATGTTTTCTATGTGTTTTTAGCCTAGAGATAGAACATCACTGTTTAAATTTATTTTAGATCATTATCTCTCGGTCTCTAGGCCCCCATCTAATATAAATATTTGAAAGTATGGTTTTAGTGACTAAAAATGTAATCATATAGAGTAAACACAAACCAACTTTTTTGTGCATAATGTATAAAAGGGGCTTTGTTTTTCAATCATTATAGTTTCTAATTAGAATCATCTGTTTAGAGTAATGAAATTTGTATAGCGCTTTACGTTGAAAATTCAAAGACTTCTCTGCCTGGTGATAGATTTTAATCTTAAACTTAACATTTTACCTCACTTAATATAATATGGGAATTATATGGAATTTTTAACTTAGGAATAATTAACAGACATGAAGATGCAATGATTAAAATTTGTCTTAACATGTTTGGAAAGTAAATTATCTCTCTTTGCACTTGCAGCTAAGATCTGATTTAGACAATGGAAACAACTCTTTCCAGTACAAGCTTTTGGGAGCTGGAGCTGGAAGTATTTTTGTCATTGATGAAAGAACAGGTGACATATATGCTGTACAGAAGCTTGATAGAGAGGAACGGTCCCTCTACACTCTAAGAGCCCAGGTAATAGACACCACTACTGGAAGGGCTATGGAACCTGAGTCTGAGTTTGTCATCAGAGTGTCGGATATCAATGACAATGAACCAAAATTCCTAGATGAACCTTATGAGGCCATTGTACCAGAGATGTCTCCAGAAGGTATTGCATATTAATTTACGTCAAAGATGTACCTATTAACAATGAAAGCAGATTTAAAATTTCGAACATATGTTTTGGAAGTGAATTATTTACCGTTCTACACGGGTACTTCCTTCTGCAAATGTGTTAAGTAAAATATTTGAAAAATTAGACTAATGATTAAAATCTTGTAAATAATCATACTATATATTAATAAGTAATTTGTCTTGTTAAAATATAATTTCAGTCTTCAATAGAAAGAAACGTTTATTTGAGTATACATAAAATTCTTTAGCTTGTTCACTTATTGGTTTCTTCAATAAAATAATTTAGTTTCCAAAACAAACTATCCTTTTGTATCTCAAAAAATACATAAGATCATCCTGAAAGAGTCACACATAAAAACAGGAGAAACCAATTTATAAGACTAGAATCCTAGATGCATCTAAACAACGGAACATGAAAACTAAAAACAGAACAAAATGGTTGCAGACCTCTGTTTAGCCATATCCATTTTTAAGTTCTTTTTCAAACCCAATGTCACTTTAATAAATATTTTAAATATAATACTTGTAGAAGAGAATGCTTTCCATGAGATGTAAATCAGACATGTCTTTCCAATAGGGGGAAAATCATGGTATGGTTATACAAAATTTGTCCACTCATTCTTTGTCAGAAAAGTTTAATAATACAACAGATAGTAAAATTTAATTCACAAAATTTACTTAAGTATGATAAACTTCAATGTGATTTAATAATTGCCATTTTTAAATTATGCTAATGTGCTTTAAAACTGCCTCACCTAAACATTTGATTCATTAGCCAGGAAGTCTAAAAATGTATATTCCATTATATATTTTCCTGATTCTTCATTTTTTTTAACATTCCAGGTAACAATTTAAAGACCTATTTCTACATGTATTCAGAACATAGGTTTTTAACAACAGCCTAAACAAATTTAGCTGTGTAGCATGTATCAAGACAAACTGTCCTTAGATATAATTGACACATTAATATTGTCCTATTTGATAGCTAGGCAGTGATATATTTCTTCTTTTTTAAAATAAATTTATTTATTTTTGGCTGCACTGGGTCTTCTTTGCTGTGCGCAGGCTTTCTCTAGCTGTGGCAAGCGGGGACCGTTCTTCATTGGGGTGTGCAGGTTTCTCATTGCGGTGGCTTCTCTTGTTGCGGAGCACAGGCTCTAGGTGCATGGGCTTCAGTAGTTGTGGCACGCAGCCTCAGTAGTTGTGGCTCGCGGGTTCTAGAGCACAGGCTCAGTAGTTGTGGCACACGTGCTTAGTTGCTCCGCGGCATGTGGGATCTTCCCGGACCAGGGCTTGAACCCGTGTCCCATGCATTGGCAGGCGGGTTCTTAACCACTGAGCCACAGGGAAGTCCTGCAGTGATATTTCTTTTTCCCCTTTCCATTCTTCTCCGCCTCCTCCTTTCTCTCCTCCTCTTCCTCCTTCTTCTTCAACTAGCATATGTTATGGGCCTCACATGTTCTAGGAACTTTTTGTAAGACTGGGGATTCAGTTGTAAAGGAAATATATGAAGTAACAGCTAGTATGGAACTTATAGTTATAGCACACGAACAGTAAATAACTCTTTTAAATAAGCCAGGTAATATTTGACATTGTATGTTATTAAAGTGTTAAGTATGGGTAAAGTATGATGATGATTAATTGACTGGAGGAAATGGGAACATTTAGGAGGTGACATTTGAAGGAAATGATACAAAGGGGCCAGCCATGCCATGTTCTGGGAAAAAAAAAATTCCATTGCAGGGTGAGGACAATTGCATATATCAGTATTGGAGTTATTGGCATATTGCTGGCATGGAGAGCATGACAAAGGATGAGATCCCCTTAGTAGAGAATTTAGGTAGAGAAAAGGCAAACATACAGGGTGACCAAAGTGTTAGAACTTAGTTGACTGCTGAATTAGAATCAATGAGATTGGTCAGTCATGTAAGCAAAGAAAGACACGAGGAGAGACGTTGCACAAGAAGAGATCCTCCAACTCTGTGGAAGCTGCTTTGAGGTTGAATAAAATCAACGTTATTATTTCTCAAGCATTTGGTACAAGTTTACATGCTGCATCACCTATGTAAAATAAGTTTTTTCAATATGATATGTCTGATAAAGTGGGCATAGTCAAATATCGTCTTAAATTTATTTTTATAAAGTCCTTTGCAAAAACTAGATTTAAGATTCTAGAAAGCTGTCTAGAAAGACACAACTGATTTAAATTTTGCATGTTTGAAGAAAATCTCTCAAGGGTAATATAGGCAAACAATATCAACTATCAATGTAATGGATAGAATGCAGAATTGATATATTACAACATATTATGTTGAAGTTTATTATAGGAACAAGTAAACTGAGAAACTACTTTTATTAAAATCTGATTCTGAGACAATAATTTTTTAGAATTAAACTTTTGTTCACTTAACAGGGTACATACCAACTGATTTAAGAGATCTTCAGGCTGCAAGAGTCCATCATTGGCTCTTTGCATTTCCAAATAGTTAGGCCATCTGTGATCAAGCTATGCTGACTCAACTCAGAGGCTCACAATGACCTTTGGATCCTTCAGTCACCAAGAGAAGGCTTTTCCCACTCTCTGGTCTACATTCCGTGCTAATTCAATTTCATGAATCTAGTCAATTTAAATTTTTAGGAGTTGCCATCAGTTATTCAATTCTAATTACAGGATGGTGTCTTAAGGTGGAATAATAGGAGTTAAGGGTGAGAGGATTCAGTATACACATATTCGTTCTGGGTTATTGGCCCTTCCCTTTACACATAATCATTGTGATCATTTTGCATTGTCACCGGTGTTCTAAAGTGGGGCGATCAGATTTCCAGTTCTACCTATGACAGCCCTACTAAACCCTATTTTTCTTTTTTCTGGCATCTTGTCCTAGAAGCATTTGTCCCTGATTTTTAATTTTTTAAAAATTTTATTAGTATCTGCATTACAACAAGCCAGAGTTAATTTGGTAGACATCTACTTTTTTTACTTGCAGTTTCTTTCATGGTGTGTGAGAAAAAGTGTGTGAGACATGTGGGCAGTGAATAAAGTTGTTTTAAGACATGGTTAAATCTGAAAGAGGGCTAGTTATAACCCAGTACACTATATGATAAAACACAGTTAAGCTAAGAAACCTATTAAATAATGTAAATATGTATGAAGAATATCCTTCTGATGATATATTTCAGGTTAAAATAGTCTGCATAAGATATCTTTCATTAATGTACATATAGACCATTTATCCTTTAGAAATACATTTATTTCTAATATAATTTAGAGAGAATTTAATTTTTGATCCATTAATGTAATAAACCCAACTTTGTCACTTTTAGTGAGAGCACAGTAAAATGAATAAAGAGAGACTAAACAGGTTAGATTATATATGTGACATGTACCATGCTTCATACATTGATCGAGTCAGTAATGCACATTAAAGATGATACGCAACAACTAAGTGTCTGTTGCCTATATTTAACTGGTGACACAAGGAAGGGGGTACTGTGAAACAATTATTGATTATTTCCATGAAAGACACATTATTGGCCTCATAGTGATTTTTTCAACTTTGTATGCACTATAGTATAGCATACCTAACTGCGAGTGAATGCACAATTCCTCTTACACATGACAAGTCCTCATGGAAAACATAAATATACAAAATATTATCAAATATTTTTGTATTTCTTAATTGCTTTGATGTTTATTTATTATTACTATTTATTTACGTTTGACTATTTTTTGAAGATTTCTACAGTATTTAAATTACTGATTAGGAAAGTATACAGGCTTACTTCTCTCTATTGACTTTTTTAGAAAAAACATTTAGAAAATATTTAGAGGGTTTAAAGTTGCTTAATCTGTATTTAATGAATTGTAATGTCAATAAAACTGAAACAGGAAAAAAGGAAAGACTGAAACAACTGAAGAAAATAAAATCAGATCATCAGAGTGATGTAAGAGTTGAACATTGCTAAAGTCCTTCTGAACTTAATAGGCGACATTTACAAATTATGCATAAAAATAAAGCAAGACTTTATGCAATGAACTTTTGGAAATTCTGCTGCATATTTGTATCATCTTAATTTATTTTACATTTCTTTTTTCCATGGTAAGTTTATAGTAAGATTCACAGACACATGATTTCACACACACACGCACGCACACACACACTCACTCACTCACAAACATAAAAAGTGAATCACTGGTTAGTCATCAATGGTTCATTATCAAGCACTGTTTGAAACATTGAAACATTGTAGAATTATGCCAGTTCTGTAGGATTGCTACTTTTAATTTAAAAGTGCAGTGAGTCTTATATGGGAGAACAATAATTATTTTCCTAGAAATTGAACTCCCTAACAAATTCACATGAGAGAGTTATTCTGAATATTTATAATATCATATTTTTATCCACTAAATTTTCTGAGTTTGACTTTTTTGTACTTACCCCACATGCAAAGAAATTATTTTTTGTGACATTAATATATTACATTAAGTTTTCCATTTAGTAGAGAAAAAGGTCATGACATATTAGGACATTGAAGAGGTATGTTTTGGTTAGAAGTAAATGAAGCGTTGATTAAAATGGGCTTT
Source organism: Pseudorca crassidens (assembly GCF_039906515.1). Taxonomy (NCBI): domain Eukaryota; kingdom Metazoa; phylum Chordata; class Mammalia; order Artiodactyla; family Delphinidae; genus Pseudorca; species Pseudorca crassidens. Next base: position 10,648,664 of record NC_090307.1, read on the forward strand.
AAAATAAACTGAACTGGGAAGAACAACCTAACTCCATAGCTCTTGTCTCTAGAAATGAAGTATGGGTGGTCTATGAGTCAGTGCATTTTCTTGGTCTTCCTGATTCTTATTTGTACGGTACTAAGAAATCTAAAGTCTTAATTAAGAATTTCTCTTGGTCAACAACTAACAGTACAATGATTCTGACTATTGTTAGTGAAGCCAAATACAGGTGGTCTAGTTCTGCAAACTAGAGACAGGAAACCCTGATAGAAATAAATGAAATGGAGACATCATGAGGAAATGTAGGGGAAGGAAATGGATGAGTGCATAGAAGCATAGTTAAAAGAACAAGACTTCCCTATTACAAACTGATAGAAATGGTCTCTAAGAAGCCTTTTGTTGGAATAATTCTTTACGATTCCTACAGGGATATATCTATCTATTCATTTATTTAGTATTTGTATTATTGTGATATAATTGATAATATTGTGTAAGTTTAAGGCATACAATGTGCTGATTTCATACATTTATATATTGCAATGTGGTTACCACTATAGCCTTAGCTATCATTTCCATCATGTCACATGATTATCATTTCCGTGGTGAAAACATTTCAGATCTAGTCTCTTAGCAACTTTGAAGTATATAATACAGTATTGCTGACTATAATCACTATAAGGTACATAATCTCCCCAGAGCTTATTCATATTCTAACTGTAAGTTTGTACCCTTTGACAAACATCCCAATTCCCCTACAACCAAGACCCTGGTAACCAGTAATCCACTGTCTCTGTAAGTTCTGCTTTTTTTTTTTTTTTTTTTTTTAAGATTCCTCATATAATTCATTGCATACTCTGCCTTTGACTTAGCATAATGCCCTCAAGGTCCAACCATGTTGTCTCAAATGGCAGGAATGTATTTAAAACACCTGAAACTAATGAGTGTCTACATGTTGAGTGGAGGACAGTATAAAACAAGCGTTAAATAACTAACATAACAATTCTAAAACAAAACAGCAAATACTATCAATACATGCAATTGAGGACCACAGTAAAAGTTTCAACATTTTTATTACTGAAGCATAGAATGGCTTCATGTTAGAATGTGTCAGTTTATAAAATTAGATTGTAATGAAAAACTTCATAATGCTAATTTCATATAAAATCACAAGCCTATTTGATTTAGTGCCATTTGTGTTGCCATTCTTATTGACATAGAACATAGTGTTTCAAAAGATGTGGATTTCCAGCAAGACCCATAATGCTAGATTCCATGTTTACATAAAAATAATTTAAAAGCTCATTAAAGAAATATTTTTAATTTGACCATTAATTTTAAACATACAAATACTTATTTCCCATGAGTTTTATTGATTGTTACTGAATTTTAATGAGAATACTTACCTTATCAATCTGGTAGATTTTGTTTTGCACTTAAAAAAAATCTTTAAAGAAAGTAGGCATTTTACAGAAGGGGATGAAGCAAGCCAAATAATTATGCTTATCTTCACACTATGTCGAGATCATTTCAATAATCTTTATTAATATTTTACTAATATTCTGTAATTTTTTGAGGTACAGGTCACAACATTGTTTTTTGAAGAAAACTTTTTCTAATTTCCCTTTGATTCCTCTGCTAATAACACATCTTTAAATGATCCTTAATTACGTATTGTAACGGGTTAATAGTTATATTTCATTAGATCATGGATTCACATATTTAAAACTCTATATGGTGTATGGAAATTAGGGTTATTTTGTATAAGGTTTTATTTTCTTGTCTATACAGAAAGATACTTGTTTTATAATTCAGAACAGGGAGGACTAGTCTTTTATTGCATATCATCATCCTCCTTGCTAAAGAAAGAATACCTTACAGAACTGGAATCCATTTTTCAAGAAGACCATAGACTTAATTTCTTGTAACTATATATTTTCTCTTCAGGAACATTTGTCATCCAGGTGACAGCAAGTGATGCTGATGATCCTTCAAGTGGCAATAATGCTCGTCTCCTGTACAGCTTACGACAAGGCCAACCATATTTCTCCATTGAACCAACAACAGGTATTCCTGGAAGAAACGAAGTGCAATTCAACATGATTCTAAGGCAAAGTCAGAGCAAAAGTTCTCTGCCTACAAACATGTTGTAAAGTAGACGTGATGTTTCAATAAATAAATGGGTTGTAATGTTAAGCATTTAATTATTTTTAATCTTTTAGCTGGTTTTTCTAAGGTTGGGAGATTGGATTTTTCTCACCCATACCACAAATGATTTGTGTATGGGATATAAAACATACTTAAGGATTATTACAAATTAATTACAGAACTACAGACAACCCAATTTAAATATATGGGGAAAAGACATTTACAAACAATTGGCAAAAAATCGACAAACAAAAAGCCTGCAAGCATATTAAAATTGCTCAACCTCATTAGTCATCATGGAAATGCAAATTAAAATCACAGAGTTCCACCTGTACACCCAGCCAGAATGAGATTAAGCTGAGTTTATGGCTGGGTGTAGGAACTTAAAAAAAAAAGTTCTGTATTGTATGTCTTTTTGATTCACATGAATACAACATTTGCTTTTTCTGTCCTTCTCCAATTTCTGTTAATCAATTGAATACTTTATAAAATAAATTTAAAAATTCCTCTTATTTATTTACATCTATTAAACAGTTAAGAATTATGTGCCATTGATTGATGGACAAATATTGATTGCTTTGGTCACTACAAAGATTAAACCCATATAAATGAGCTTATTTATAGTCTCTAAAGATGAGAAAAAAAAAATTCCTGACTAACCAACAAAGAATGTGGCAAGTTCCAAAAGCAATAAAATTCTGTGATTGTTAATGAGACAAATATTATTTCCATCTTGATGACATGAAAAGCTTTAAAAAATTAAAGCATGTGTTGGGTCTTTAAGCATTTGTTATTGATTCATTCATTTAGCAAGTATTAAATAGGTCAGCCTTTATCAGTCAAGTTTCTTTTGAGAATCAGATTCTGAAAAATATGATTTGAGTGACTATATTCTTAATTCTCCCCAGGATAATACCTAGTTTCTATTATTCTGAAAGTACAGATTAAAGTTATTTTAATACATGCAATGGATGCCTTAAGACATTCCCTTACACAATTTTGGTTGAGAAGGGTTGAATATGCAACAAGCATTGTACAGTATACTAGGTTTACAGCAGGACACCATTGCAACATTAAAAAAATAATAATAGGGCTTCCCTGGTGGCGCAGTGGTTGAGAGTCCGCCTGCCGATGCAGGGGACACGGGTTCGTGCTCCGGTCCGAGAAGATCCCACATGCCACGGAGCGGCTGGGCCCGTGGGCCATGGCCGCTGAGCCTGCGCGTCCAGAGCCTGTGCTCCGCAATGGGAGAGGCCACAACAGTGAGAGGCCCGCGTACCGCAAAAAACAAAAACAAATAATAATAATAATAAAAGGAAAGCAACAGGGACTCTTTTCTCTTGGAACTTACAAATAAATATTAAACATTTGTGTATTAATAAATACATGCACTAAGTTTGTGAATATTATGAAGTGAAATAAACAAGGTTCAATAGAAGAAAGTAAGAACTCCTTCATATTGTGTGGCCAAGGCAGAATACACTGAAACCAGAATGCTGAGCTGTGACGTGACCAACGTGAGGAGAGCATGGAAGGCATTCTAGGTTATGGGAAGAATGTATAGGAAATTCCTGAGAAAGGAGAGTGTTTAATCTCTTAGACTAACTAGACACCAATGTGAAAAAGCACCGAGGAGGAGACTAGAAAATGGGCTATCTGTGTAGTAGATGTGTGCTGGGTGACACTGGATCTTCACAACCATTTTGATCACTGTCTGTTCCTCCAGCCCTCACTGGAGGGCTGAGCAAATTAGCTAAACATATTGAGCAAATTAGCTAAAGCAATTAATTGTATTAATGGAGGAGCAGTAGAGCCGACAGCAAGACAGCAAGACAATTGGAAGCCAAAGCACAGAAGTGGTAAGTTTTCGAGTGTGTAAGAGGATCTAGGAATATATGTCCTTTATCCATTCTGAAGGTAAGAAGACAGGTTGAAAATAAAGTCAGCAAAGTTAATTGAAGCCTCCATACATGGGAAGTGAAGGCCTCTGTGTTCGTCTCACTCGCTGACTAATCTCTACACCTAATACTCTAATACTATTCTCCTTTGCTAATAGAAAACACAATCCTCTGTTGAGTCACACACAGGGAGATATTAGGAGCATGTGTTTCATATATTCCATGGTTTCCATACTGATTCATATAATATAGTTGTGAAACACTTCAGTCCACAATTAAAATCTCATCATAATGTGGTCCAATTTGTCCTTCTTTTATTTTTTTACAGGTATCACAATTTTTTAATTAACACTTTTTCCCCAGACATATTTGAAGATTAGCCATTCTCTTTCTTATATTTGTATTATGTGTTCCCCAAATCTTTAGGATTACAACCCTTCTATTCACCACCTTAAATTTTTCCTAGGTTGTTTTCAGTGATGATTAACTTTTTACTAAATAATTTTATAGAAAGTGAACACTTATTACAACATTTCCATGGTCCAATATGTATATGAATATCTCTGTTGGTGGATTATGAATAACTGTGAGTCAAAAATCAGCTCTTCTTCATATATTATGACTCAAAATAAACTTAACATCACAGGTGCACAATATTTTTCATAAATTTAGTATTATAGTTTTACATGTATCCATAATAAACTAACTTCTTCTAAGTTTAGGGGAAAAGTTAATTGTAGAGCCCTAATATTATGTTAGAGAAGAAAGCAGAAAATAAGTTGAGGTAAAGATAAGACATTCTTCTTCTCTCCCTGTGGTTTATCCTAACATAGTATTTTATTAAGATTCCACTACTATTAGTATTGTGATGGCCACTCTAAACTTCAGGCAGAAGTGGTGATTGACTTATTATTGTTGTATTTTTTTCTCCAGGGCAGCATCTAGCACATTGTAGTCGTTCAAAATGTGTCAAAAGAATGATTTTATGTTTGAATTCTTAAGAAATTAACTAGGAAGATGCCATGGTTAATAATGAAATAATAATTATAGTTTATTATGTCTTTAAAGGAGTCATAAGAATATCTTCTAAAATGGATAGAGAACTGCAAGATGAGTATTGGGTGATTATTCAAGCCAAAGACATGATTGGTCTGCCTGGAGCACTGTCGGGAACAACAAGTGTATTAATCAAACTTTCTGATGTTAATGACAATAAGCCTATATTTAAAGACAGTAAGTAAAAAGGATTCTAATAAATAATTTTTGAAAGTATGGAAAATAGCACAAACTAAGTCTTGATTTAGCAAAGTGCTTAAAGCATCTGCTTTCAGATTTAGGGTAGTGTCACTCTTTCCTCCAGATTAACTTGTTGGCAATTTTTAATTTGTACAATCAAATGAACGGTTCTTTTAATTTTCCCACAATGAAAGAGACACAGTAGCACAGTTACACTATTACTTCCTGAAAACAGCAAAATATTACCAACTTTAAAGTAACATTTCTCCCACTTAAAAAAGGAAAATCTCACAAAGCAGTCTGTGGAATGACCTGCTATATGCTACTAAGGAAGTCAAGAATCCCTTTAAAGAAAAATTATACTGAACATCCTCCTTTTTTTAATTCTAAAAAGATTTATTCTTTAGGATATTAACACCTGTGATTATTTTGTACATTTTAGCATAAATTACAAATGATATATGAATGACTAGTTCTTTGTAAGTTTTATGCAAGTTACTTTTGAAAAGTAAAGAGAAAAAACCTTATTTATATTTATATCTATGTATTTCAAATATAACTGCCAGTATTTTCTTGTGACCAAAACAATGGGGTCATCTGACTTCATCTTTCTCTCTCTTTTTAAAATTTATTTTATTGAGACATAGTCGATTTACAATGTTGTGTTAATTTCTACTGTACAGAAAAGTGATTGAGTTATACATATATATAATTCTTTTTGATATTCTTTTCCTTTATGGTTTATCAGAGGATATTGAATATAGTTCCCTGTACTATTCAGTAGGACATTGTTGTTTATCCATTCTATATACAATAGTTTGCATCAGCTAGCCTCAAACTCCCAATCCATCCCTCCCCCACCCCCATCCTCCTGACAACCACAAGTCTGTTCTCTATGTCTCTGAATCTGTTTCTGTTTCATAGGTAAGTTCATTTGTGTCACATTTTAAATTCCACATATAAGTGATATCTTATGGTATTTGTCTTTCTCTTTCTGAGTTACTTCAGTTAGTATGATAATCTCTAGGTTCATCCATGTTGCTGCAAATGGCATTATTTCATTCTTTTTTATGGTTGCATAATATTCCATATCTTTCTTTTCCATTTCCACTAATGGAATGGAATTAATGCAATCCAGGCTCAGATTCTCAAAGTCAAACTGTTACCCTTAGAACTCAACTATTTGTTTTTGAACTCTACCGTCTTTAATTCATACTTATATTGGGTTGGCCAAAAAGTTCGTTCAGGCTTTTTTGTAACATCTTATGGAAAAACCCAAACGAACCTTTTGGCCAACTCAATATTTATTGGTTATTTTAGGTATCAGAGAAGTCTTGAGTGAAATTGAAAAACTCTTTTAATTAAATTTAATTTGGCATGGTGGAAGGATACAATAAAAATAAACCTAAGAATATTGAGAAGGTATACATATGAATAGAAATTTGGAAATTATATGTACTGGTGAAAGACTTCCTAAGATATATTTAAGAGAAAATAATAGATACTCAAAAAGATATGAGGGAAATGTTCAGATTGCAAAATAATAAAGGGAGAGAGAGAGCAACAGAGAGAGGTATTTAGAACAAGTAATTGGTGAAAAGGGTGGGTATGATTTTCCCGACAGCCCATAATAAAGGGAGGGTGTTATATTTAGGAGTTTTTTATGTTAATTATCTGTGCAAAATATCCTGAATTTTGTTTTTAAAGGTTTATTTCGCTTGACTGTCTCTGAATCTGCATCTGTTGGGATGTCGATTGGAAAAATCATGGCATATGATAATGACATAGGAGAGAATGCAGAAATGGATTACAGCATAGAAGATGATTCAAAAACGTTCGATGTCATTACTAATAATGAGACCCAAGAAGGAATAATTATATTAAAAAAGGTAGATGCATTAAAATTATTTGTTTTGCATAATAATGCAAAATCAAATCAGAAATGCATATATATTTTGTGTAACCAGTTAGTTTTTGCTTTGTTACGTAATTAAAATAAGACCCTGTGATTTAGTTTAGGGAGCAAAAGAAAAGATATATTATATGTGCTTTTATAAAAAATTCTAAGATATTTCATTTTTTAGAATATTAACATATATGATTATTACCTACATCTTAGTATTAATTACAAATAATAATATACAAATAGCTAATTATCAGTTTTATGCAAGATACTTCTGAAAACATAAAGAAAAAAGCTCAGTTATTTATATTTTATATCTATATATTTCAAATATAATTGATGTGAGAGTTAATTGTTACCGAGATCTTTTGAATTATATTGTAGAGTAGTTTTTTTTAAAAGATTTTAATACACAGGGGAAACTTTTTGAAATTATCTTAAATAACAGGAAATTAATTCTCAACTCCATATTTATACTCAGAAAAGTATACTTTTAATCCTAGATAAAAAATATAATTATTAACCCAAAACATTTTATAATAGACATAAATAACAAAATACACATAGGGATTTGCTACACAACTACTTAATGAAAATATCAGAGGGATCCAAGAACATAAATAGTAAAACCTAACTGGAAAGCAACTGAGACTTAATTTAACAACAAAAACTTTTTTTTCTTAAGTAATTCCTCGGGTCACTGATACCAGTTTTCTGTGTACACTGCATTTCTTTGCAGAGAGTAGACTTTGAGCACCAGAACCACTATCGTATTAGAGCAAAAGTTAAAAACCGCCGAGTTGATGAGCAGCTCAGGAAATACCATACTGAAGCTTCCACCACTTTCATCAAGATCCAGGTGGAAGATGTTGATGAACCTCCTGTTTTCCTCCTCCCGTATTACTTATTTGAAATCTTTGAAGGAAGCCCGTACGGATCATTTGTAGGCACCGTCTCTGCCACAGATCCAGATCAGAGGAAATCTCCTATCAGGTATGTCTGGAAGGCCAGCTTTGCATTAGTAAATGAGGGAACACAGATTAGCTTGAAAATAAAATTTCATATTAATGTAACAAGGATATATCTAGATCTGTATTTCTCTCTAAGGTACTTATAAAATTTGCAACAGTTTAAACAAGTTGAAACAGGAAGCCTCACTATTGGTTAAGATGCAGTGAAATAAGAACTTGAAAACGTGCAAGAAAGAGGCAATCACCAACTAAAATTAGATACAGTCAACTCTCTATTAATTGGGGTAAGAAGGTGAGGGAAAAGAAACCCTTGATTATGCCGAATTAGAGCAGAAACAAAGCTGATCACAATGTGGTTCATCTAAACACTGTTTAATTAAAATGATATTCAAAAATAAACTAAGCTTTTATAGGGTACTGCTAAAGGAGTAAAAGTGAAGTAAGTCCAATCAATTAGAAATAAATTTCTGTGTTGCAATTAAACAATATTTACCATCTATTAAATTAGTCTGTTATATTCAGGTAGTATATTTTCTTTCTGTTTTTTTTTGTATTTGCATCATAGTTCTGGTTAAAAATAAAAGCAAAACCTTTTACATGTTTCCTTCCACCACCTTCCCTTGCTCATCCATTTTCCATACTTTACAGTCCAGGGACTTACACAAACTTCCATATATTTATTAAGGTGCTGGGTACTGCTTTGCTCTTTGGAAGAGCTACTGACACAAAGAAGAGCTTCTTTAAATTTCTGAGAGAGACGATGCTCCCACTTTTCCACTGTAATTCCTAATCATAAAATGCTGCCTTCTAATATGTAGATACAGTTCCTATTTATTAGCAGGAACTTTAATAATGAATATAAGTATATATGTGTGTGTATATACAAGTCAGTAAATTAATTGTTTAGATTTTAAAGAGTATATTAACCTGTTTGTTTTTCTGACAATACTAAAGAATACATAATTTTAAAAAATGCTTTCATGATTGAATCTTTCATTATATTATTCTTTATAATAATAAAATTGTAGAAACAATTTAAATATCTAATCTCAGTGGTGTAAATAAGGCAATGAATGATGAATGCTTTCTAATGATGCTTATGAACATAAAGACATGGCATGATTCTTTAAAAATAATACAAAATCAAAAATAATAATAATAATAAAAAATCATTAGAGTCGTATGTTTACTACAAGTAAAATATTATGTAAAATAAATGAGAAAAATAAGTGAGCACACCCAAATATTAACAGAGGTTGTGTTTTTTTGGTTTTGTTTTTTAATTTAATTTAATTTATTTTTTATACAGCAGGTTCTTATTAATCATCAATTTTATACACATCAGTGTATACATGTCAATCCCAATCTCCCAATTCATCACACCACCACACCCACCTGCCCGCCACTTTCCCTCCTTGGTGTCCATATGTTTGTTCTCTACATCTGTGTCTCAATTTCTGCCCTACAAACTGGTTCATCTGTACCATTTTTCTAGGTTCCACATACATGCGTTAATATACGATATTTGTTTTTCTCTTTCTGACTTACTTCACTCTGTATGACAGTCTCTAGGTCCATCCGCGTCTCTACAAATGACCCAGTTTCATTCCTTTTTATGGCTGAGTAATATTCCATTGTATATATGTACCACATATTCTTTATCCATTCGTCTGTTGATGGGCATTTAGGTTGCTTCCATGACCTGGCTATTGTAAATAGTGCTGCAATGAACATTGGGGTGCATGTGTCTTTTTGAATTATGGTTTTCTCTGGGTATATGCCCAGTAGTGGGATTGCTGGGTCATACGGTAGTTCTATTTGTAGTTTTTTAAGGAACCTCCTTACTGTTCTCCATACTGGCTGTATCAATTTACATTCCCACCAACAGTGCAAGAGGGTTCCCTTTTCTCCACACCCTCTCCAGCATTTGTTGTTTGTAGATTTTCTGATGATGCCCATTCTAACTGGTGTGAGGTGATACCTCATTGTAGTTTTGATTTGCATTTCTCTAATAATTAGTGATGTTGAGCAGCTTTTCATGTGCTTCTTGGCCATCTGTATGTCTTCTTTGGAGAAATTTCTATTTAGGTCTTCTGCCCATTTATGGAATGGGTTGTTTGTTTTTTTAATATTGAACAGCATGAGTTATTTATATATTTTGGAGATTAATCCTTTGTCTGTTGATTCATTTGCAAATATTTTCTCCAATTCTGAGGGTTGTCTTTTTGTTTTATTTATGGTTTCCTTTGCTGTGCAAAAGCTTTGAAGTTTCTTTAGGTCCCATTTGTTTATTTTTGTTTTTATTTCCATTACTCTAGGAGGTGGATCAAAAAAGATCTTGCTGTGATTTATGTCAGAGTGTTCTTCCTATGTTTTCCTCTAAGAGTTTTATAGTGCCTGATCTCACATTTAGGTCTCTAATCCATTTTGAGTTTATTTTTATATATGGTGTTAGTGACTGTTCCAATTTCATTCTTTTACATGTAGCTGTCCAGTTTTCCCAGCACCACTTACTGAACAGACTGTCTTTTCTCCACTGTATATCCTTGCCTCCTTTGTCATAGATTAGTTGACCATAGGTGCGTGGGTTTACCTCTTGGCTTTCTATCTTGTTCTATTGATCTATGTTCCTGTTTTTGTGCCAGTACCATATTGTCTTGATTACTGTAGATTTGTAGTATAGTCTGAAGTCAGGGAGTCTGATTCCTCCAGCTCCGTTTTCTTCCCTCAATACAGCTTTGGCTTTTCAGGGTCTTTTGTGTCTACATACAGATTTTAAGATTTTTTGTTCTAGTTCTGTAAAAAATGCCATTGATAATTTGATAGGGATAGCATTGAATCTGTAGATTGCTCTGGGTAGTATAGTCATTTTCACAATATTGATTCTTCCAATCCAAGAACATGATATAGCTCTCCATCTGTTGGTATCCTCTTTAATTTCTTTCATCAGTGTCTTATAGTTTTCTGCATACAGGTCTTTTGTCTCCCTAGGTAGGTTTATTCCTAGGTATTTGATTCTTTTTGTTACAATAGTAAATGGGAGTGTTTCCTTAATTTCTCTCTCAGATTTTTCATCATTAGTGTATAGGAATGCCAATTTTGTATCCTGCAACTTTACCAAATAATTTTGTATCCTGCAACTTTACCAAATTCATTGACTAGCTCTAGTAGTTTTCTGGTGACATCTTTAGGATTCTCTATGTATAGTATCATGGCATCTTTCACAAGTGGAAGAGGCTGTCTTTAAACATCTTTCACCTGTGCATTGTAAAATTATGTACTTTAAAATTCTTGAAAGATCTGGTGGAGTTGCACCTACTTGGGAATCTCTAGGCTTTGTATATGGGCTTGGCTATTATGTGCCTCAGTTTTTCTTCTGGGAAGTGGGAATAGTAGAGGCGTACAAAGATTAAGAACCTGATATAAAGACATCCTTATATGTATGGAAGAATCTTTTGTTTCTATCATTCTGTCACGAGCTCTTAGCAATGAGAAAACATTACATAGCCACATTCTATTCACTCAGCATTTTTAGAGGAATGAAGAGTCTTTAAAAAAGGAACTGTGAAGCAAACCAAAGATTAAAACTTTATTTTTTAAGCTTTTAGTTCAAGCTCTTTCTAATATGTATTACACACTTCTTTCCTTTCTTAAATGGTGTGTATTCACTATTATTTTAAATGTTACTGATGACTCAGGGTCATAATTTTTTAAAACTTTTATAAGGAAATAATCTCAAACTTTTGGTTGGTTTTATTTGGAATGGTGTATTATAGAAACAGGATACTCTCTACCCTTACTACAAAATATTAAACTACTGTTTCATTTTGTCAACAAATCTAAGTAGGAAATGTGACCACTTGTGGATATGTAAGCAAATTGCTTATAAAGGTTTAAAAATGAGTAGAGCTAAAACCGAATTCTTTTAAAGCTTAATTCTTTGTAGTTTCTGTTTTAATTTTCCCCTCAACACCAACCTACAAATTAGGGTGATATTTTTAGAGAACTGTCAATTCAAGATTAAAATATTCTCATCTTTTGCCACATAATTATGGTAAATCTCATTGATGTCTTATCAAAATCTTTAGGAATATATATGCAATGAGAAGGCATCACTGAACCCTAGTTATTACTCTTCTTTAATTTTAATTATTGATCATTTGCAAGCAGATAAGACATGCTGAGTACTTCAAAGTCTTCTTTCATTGTGGAATTTGAGATTATTTTCCGGGCTTTTGCATGAGAGAATTCTATTATCTGGCTTCTTTCCATGCATGATCTAATAATAGCACATTACACCTACTATCCTTACTTCCTCACTTTCAGGAGATATGTTTATATATGTATATATGTTTATATATGTATATATATAGATATGTTTATATGTGTATACACACACATATATATGTATATAAATATATGTAATAAATACATACTTTATTTTTATTAGATATTATCTAATTATTTCCTTAAATAAAAACAAACATTTCTCATATGTCAGCAATCAAGTAACTATAATATGATGCACAGATTTAGAAAGTAACTATGTGGTGTAACAAGGAGACTCAGCAGCCTAAACTGAGAATTTGTTTTACATTGCTTCAAAGGAAAAAATAGGTTCACAAGCTTTCATTTTTACCCCCGTTTATTTGTACTTCTCTTCATTTTGCAAAAGACATTTGCCATTTCTTTTTAACCAAGTCATTCACTTATGAAAATTCTCTTCTGGGAATAAGAATGAGTGACATGTGTCTAGATTTCACACGTGTCAATTGAAATCTAGAACTGTTTTAGGTTTTTGGTGTTTTTTGTTTCTGTCTCCATTGAGTTGAATCTTAAATGTAGAATGCATCTTTCTGAAAATTGTTCAGCATTGCATTAGCTGTGTAGAGTGTGGACCTGATAATATTTTATTGCTTAAAAAGAGTGTTATACACTCTTTAAAGAGTATTATATGGGGAAAATAATTAAATTAAGGAGTTATTTTTGTGTGTGCAGGTATTCTATTACCAGAAGCAAAGTGTTCAGTATTGATGACAATGGTACAGTCTTCACAACTAACCCTCTTGATCGAGAGATTAGTGCTTGGTATAACCTAAGTGTTACAGCCACAGAAAAATGTAAGTACTCATTTGGGAACCATATATTGGTTCCCCATATTTTTTAAACCATTCAGTAATCTCTAAACATAGAGACAAAAGCTAAAGTGTTGCTGAAATTAGAATTAAATGGTATTTTATATGTCAATTCATACATGTGTATTTAATTTATTATTTTAAATTCAAAATGTCTGCACATTCTTACTACATCTTATTTATATACTTACCACTAAATATCTTCATTTTTATTATGGCAATAAATAATGTTTAATGCAAGAAATAAATCATGGAAAATTCAGAAAAACGCAAGAAATAAACAAAAAATCCCTTGAAATTCTAAGAACTTTTAATTATATAATTATATGTTCTTACCATATTTTTCATGAATGCATTTTTAAATCAATTTTTAAAAATTGAATATAAATTTTGTAAGTTTTTTCAAACTGGATATATAAAATATTGCCCAGTAAAATGTGTTCAAATTAAACTCATTGTGTCAGCAGTGCTGATAGTCACATCTTTAATAATCAGTAGTGACCAGTTTTTTTCCACAGAGAAGCAGATGATTCCATTTTCAGGTTGCAAAACATAGATAAAATCATCCCAGTTTAACACTTAGATTGTGTCTTCAGAATTCTCAATCAGAATTAGATCAACCATATTCATTCAGGCTCAAAAGAATAGATAGAACACAATGGAAAGGATTATCAAAATCTTCCCTATTACTTAGTCAATGGTTTTAATATAGTACAGTAAAGGATTCAATTTGTGAGTTTTCAATATTTTAGATTGCATCCTTTCAAAACTGATTTTGCATAGAATTTTAGTAATCGTGTTTACTTTCTTGGCTTGTTCTTTGAAAGTCTTTGAACATATATCTCACTACTCACCTTATTGAGCAGTAGGCTGATGAGACGGTGGAGTACAAAGCATCTCTTGCATACTTTTTGTCATACATTGAATAGCTCTTTGGAAACTGCAGAAAGACTGGGTCTGGGTTTTGAATTTTCTGTTTAACTAAACGATAAATGATGGGGAGCAAATATTGCAGGGGAGTAAATGCCTGCTGCACAGAAGAAACGCCAAGGCTTTTGGTGTCAGAAAACACAAAGATGTTTGTCTAAAAGCAAGAAACTTTTATTCATTGCATATTTCTGAGAACAAATTATTTATATCATTACTTACAAGACTGCTGAGAAAAGAATTCAAATCAGTTCAAAGGAGGACTGGACATCTTTGAAAAATGTGTTTCTATGTAAAGTAGCCTTCAACTATTGAAAGAGCATGTTTTAATGAATTTATGTAAATAATTAGCCACTGTAATCTTATTTTATATATAAGGGGAATTTTTTGTAAGACTATATCATTAACTTCTGTTAAATGAGAAGTACTACAATTTAAGTTATTAAAAAGCAGAGTCTTTAAAATGTGTTATTTGTATTGTTAGACATAAATATTGTGTCCTCTTCTCTAAGAGGAAGGAAGGAAAGACTTTTCCCTAATTTTCAACAGGTAGAGTTAAGCCTCTTTTTTTTTTTTAAGTTTGTATTTGCCCTTATGAATTACAATTGCAAATATAATGCTTTGTGATTTTAAAAGAAAGAGCATGTAAGATTATAAATAAAAACACTGAGACCAACAAAAGAAACTCCCTCTCCCCACTCTTCAATGTATGTACCTTCCCATGGCTTTTTAAAATAAAAAAGAAAGATTTAAAATAATGATATACAAATATACAATACCTTATGCTGCAAATTGTTTTTTAGCACTTCACAAAACATCATGTATATTACTTCTAGTTAGTAGATAAATAAAATAATAGTATTTAGTGTTTATTGCTTATTTATATAAGTGATCTTCTAAATGTTTCATATGTATTAATTCATTTAATCTTTATAACAGCTCTATAAGCTTGTTACTAGTATCATTTCCATTTTACAGAAAACCAACTGAGACAAAGAGTGGTAAGCATTTTTCTCAAATTGAGAACCAAGATTAAAATACATTTTTAAAGTTCATGATATTACTACATGTGTTACATTGATGCATTCATTTTTAATAAGCATACACAATTTCATAGTTTGGTGGTAATTTATTTCCCCAATCCCTTTTGGGTTACTTCCAGTTGTTTGGTTGGGATGCAAACAATTCTGGAATAAATAAATTGAATTACAGACGCTGATATATTGGTGCCTTGGACTGTAGCATAGGTTTCCCAAACTAATGACTGGGTCAAAGATATGTGTAGTTTAACTTTTACTATCCATTGCCAGATTAGGTTCTAGAAAGGGCTAACATCCCACTATTTTTAATCCTTCCACCATCACTGGCTCTGTGTTTCATATTTAACACAAGGACTAAATTATCATTCTCCTCATTTCTGGTGAGCAAGCGCCTTTGTGAAAGTTATGATAGAGCAACACATCTCAACTGCAGGCACTTTTACCTCCTAGTACATTTGACCATGTCTGAAGACAATTTAGATCATCACAACTAGAGTGGACGGTGCTCATGTACCTGACTATCTCCTTTACTTTTACTACTTTTCCTCAACAGCTCCTACAGTCCATGGCAGATACAAGGCACTGGATTAACACTGGTTGAGCTGAATGTGTTGAGAACATTTTTTCTAGGCTGTATTGTTAATAAATAGATGAATTATATACCTATCCTGTCCTCAGCTTTTATTCAAGTAAAATAAAAATATACCATGTAGCCTCTAATGCAGTTTTCATGACCATTTTTCCCCTAAAGACAGCATTAGCATTCTTTATTTTCATTCCGTTTATTCAATTTGCAGACAGTATAGAACAGAGTTCTGCAGTCCCTGTGTATGTGCAAGTTCTCGATATCAATGATCATGCTCCTGAGTTCTCCGAATACTATGAGACTTACGTTTGTGAAAATGCAGTCTCTGGTCAGGTAAGAATCCATAATAAATTGCCGACGTCGAAACATTGCCTTGTATTATATAGAATAACTTTTGCTATGTATTCCTCCCACTTTGAAATGATAAAAATAAGCGTTATTTAGCTATATTAATTTCATGCTTTAATGCTGTAAATTCTGTATAATTTAAATTTCTTTCTTTTAAAAAAATATATAAACTTCACATTTTCTGCTTCCAAATTCCTCAAATGTTTGAAAAATCTGCTAACAGTCAGGATTCAAGAGTAAATCCTTTGTACTTTGTCAGTTCAATAAAGAAAAATTATTTTTTGTGATTCCATAGAATAAATAATTTTAATTAACTTTTATTTTTCCATTCATCATGAAGATAAAGATAAAATGATATATAAAATATATCAGACATCAACACAAATGAAGCTCAATTTCAAATGAATTACTAAGTATGTAAAGACTTATGAAAGCATACTCATTTTGAAATAAATTATCATTACTTCACAATTTTTTTCACACATTTTCTCATGTGGAGCTTACCTTTTTTCATTTGTAAAATGTAGAGTTTAAATTAGATTCTTCTTTGAGTGTCTCAGTTCCAGTACACAATAACTTTACATTTTTTTAGGTATCCTATTAAATGTCATAAAACATTTTAAAAACTTATAAACTAGTTTTCAAAATACCGAATAAGTATATATACTATAAAATCAATTATTCTAAGTAGGCTTGAATTTATCAATAAAGCTAGCTGAAGACAATTTGGATTTTACATGGGTCTTAAAATGTCTTGTGAAATTTATTCAGCTAAGTTTATGCTAGAATACGTTTTATTCAAATTTTCAAATCTTGCCTATAAGTATTTCCTAAATATTTTTAAAAATAATAAAAAATGATTATAAATATACAAATGAATTTAAACTTAAAATATCTATTTTAAATGGATTTGTACCCAGGGTTTTTGATAAAGTTTTTGATAAAGTGAAAGGTTAACATAAAACTTTCAGAGACTCTCCACAATGCAGCACACTGTCCTCTAGATCCAAAAGCAAACTGATTTAGAAACCTGTGAACATACAACATAGGATAGAAAGATTCAAAAACAGAATGCAAGTGAACTGGGACCCATCGCTTCTATAGACACTGGGCTTAGACATCTCTTTAAACTTGGTGTTACAAATAGATCTATGCTTAAAAATTTGATATATCTAAATTTCTCAAGCATTTCAAACATAACTGGTTACCTGGACACATCAACAAATAGGCAACTTTTTAAAAAATCACGTAAATAATTCATGTAAATCTAATAAATGATACTTTAAATGTAGTAACTCAGTTGCCTTAAAAGTCACATAATTTGGGGAATAATCAATTTATCTTACAATTTTCTAACCTATACATATTTACATATGTCAGGTAAATTATATTTTTACAATTATTATAAGTAGTACTATATTTTATAGTTATATATGTCAAATTTAAAGTATAAAACTAGTGTGGTTTGTTGTTTTACATACTTTACGTAAATATGAATATATTCAGAGTACCCCATTGATGGGACAATGTAGACTCAAACTTAAAAAAAAATAGGCTTAATTTACTTCATACGCTATACATTTCTTTCTGTAAATGTCCTTGGTGGTAAGTCCACTTACCCAACAAAATTGCATGTTCAGCGGTCTTGACCAGGCTGAGTTGGGCAGAAGATTTGGGAATGCAACATGATTTACACAGTAAAAGACTTAGACCAGAGCTCTAGCTCATGGTGATAAATGCTTCTAGAATAATGCTACCTATGTCCAATGACTACACTGGAACTTTTATCCTAACTCCTCAATTGTCATTTATAATAACAATCATAATTTAAAATGTTTATAAAAACCTTTTGCAACTTTTGCATCATGTGGCAAGATGGAGATATACATTCCTAGTAGGAGCTAGCTCCCTTCACTATTGCATTAGAATCCATTCATGTATTTACTGACTCAGTGGACCTTTCATTCTTTTCACAGACCCTGACTCTTAGGCAAGAACTCAGAAGTCAGTACATTTATAATATAGCAGAATAATCACCTTTTTTGAGAAATGAGTGTTTGTTTTTTCTACTCATTGCTCACTGACAGTGAAAGCATGATCATAAGAATCTTTGGACATTAGGTACAGAGGAAATAATAGCAGAAGGCAGAGCAGTTGAAATTTCCTACAGCACAGTTTTCTGACTTCAGTGTTAAAAAAAACTTCAGTGGCTTTTCCAAAACTAGCACATAAAAGTGCAAAACTCCCTGGCCTCATATTTATCACTGTCTTTGATTTGGTCACAATTTGATCTACCTTGATTTAAAAAAAAAATCTTGTTCATACTCTGAACTGCTTGTTTTTTAAAGCATAGATAACACTTTCTAATTTGTAGTTTTGTTCATATCAACTCTCCTTTCTGAAATGTCTTTATCTAATTCTGTTTAAATTTTAACTATATTGCAAACTGAACTCAAATTTACCATAAGTAATCTAACCAATTTTAAACAAATAAATAATGTTGACAATGTCCCACACATGATTCTAGCAAACACTATAGCATTAACCCATTTAATTCTCAAGAAATATATGAGGAAAATATATTACATGCCTCATTTTCCAGGTGAAGAAACTGAGGCCCAGAGAAGTTACTTCCTAAGAAAAAACAGATATTTTATAACAAGTGCTGGCATCAGAATCCACGCATTTCACCACCATGTTTTTGCTCCCTATCTATACCTAGTTTGAATAGATCTTATACATTTGTCAAACAAGTTGTCTCTAGTTTTGCATGTTTTCTAGATTATAAGATATTTGTGATAAATGAGCAAGTTTATTTTGATATTCTTGATAATAATAATTAGCTGAATATATGAACAGAGCATGAAGACTATGTTTCTTTTAACAATGATACGGTATTTTTCTCTACAATTCTCTGTAGATATACATTTGAATTTATTAGCCTATATGTGATATTTAAAACTTTTAGTGTGTTAAGATCCCTTAAGGAGAGAGGGTAGACAGAGAAAAGACTAAGTCTAAAGACTGAGACCCAGATACTCCGTAGTAAGTACTGGGGGTTGTAAGGAGCAAACCAGGAGAGTATGGGAGCCTAGAAACCAAATAAAGAAAGTGTTCCAAGGGGGAGGGAGTTATTACCTTTTTTATTTACTGCTTACAGTCAGGTAAAAGCAGAAAAGAAAAGGTCCATTCGAATTCAACAATTTGGGACTTACTAGAATATTTGTAGGTAAGAAAGTATATGATGTCACCCAGGAAGAAAATATAAAGTGAGAATATGAAAGAACATAGGGCAGAGCCTTTGGGAACAGCAATATTTAAGGATTTGCTAAAGGAAGAGAAGCCTGCAAAAGATACTAAGTAGGTGTGACCAGTGAGGTAAAAAGGAAACAAAAAGATTTTTGATGTGGACATGCATAGAGGTGATAGTTTTTGAAGGAAGAAGTATCAATAGCCTCCATTCCCACTATTTCAGGGGAAAAAACAGCTCTCACAGTTCACCATTTGGTCATTTACTTAAAAAAATGTATTTTATAAACAATTCACAGCTATATAAAGAGACAGTGCCAAACAACTTTATTAAAATGTGGCAAACCAAAATTGCACCGGACGCTTGTTAAGGATGCCAAGGAAGATGTTATTCAAGATTATTACAAAAGGTTGAGACTATTGCAGTAGGGGAGAGAGAACTTAAATCTATTGAAACCAAAAGCAGGAGAGTTTTTAAACACTGGTGTGAGCTAGTGAAAACGTCCTGGAGGGCACGTCAGCAGAGAGGTTGGTCAATGTGATTAGACCATCTACGTTTGCTGATTGACTCTTGCAGAAGTTAGGCTCCCGATCTCCCATAGAGACCGGGAGATAGGGGCCCTGTCTTTCTTGATGATTACATTTCAGAGGAATGGTTTCCAGGTCCTTGAGAAAGACCATCTGTCATTATAAAGTGAGAAAAGGCTGGGAGAAGATTTATCTCTATTCCAAAGGGACAGAGAAAGATTTTGTGATTAGAAGTTTTCTAGTGTAATTGTTCTAAGAAAATGTACATCAGGAGTCTCTAGTCAGGAAGAAATTTGTCTGAAACTGAGTCAAGCTGAGGGGAATGTTATGACCCTCCTGATCAAATGTTAATAAAATGCAAACATGGCAAATACATATTTGTCAATATATAATACTTTGAGAAGTTTTAAAAAATCTTTTACAGCTCATATTTTTGCTGGAGAATAGCTATCTTCTTTGTTCCATGATTGCAGAGCATTTAATCTTTAGATTTATAAAAAGCAAATAGCATAATCAATCTACTTAAAAAGAAATATTCTATTGCATCCTTTTCCTTCCAGGTGCATTTGGATACATTCTGTCTTCACCAATTTTCAGGATAAATCAAATAGATTTTGCTGCAAAATTTTTATATAGATGAAAAAACACTGTCACATTTAATTTTAGCAAAACAGAACAGCCCAGATTCTCATTAAAAAATATTCTGTAAGGAAGTCCTTCCTATTGAATGACTAAAAGGATGATTACTTTATCCTTAGAATCATATTGTTCACTCATTGATTCTTGATTTTGAAAATATTCATGTGTTCTGTCTTCATCTGAGGACTCACAGTCTAAAGCTTTGTTTACATGATCAGTTTCACCATCTTCTTGAGTCTATAGTGCTGGCTTCTGCTTTTGGTATTCATCTTCTAATTCACCTAAGAACTGTGAAATATCTTCCTCTGGCAATTTTATTTTCTTTGTCATTATGGATGTAAAATTTTAAATTTGAATTTTCTACTGTTTTTAATGAAGAACAATATCAGACTAAAAAGTTAGTGTATCATTGCTTTTATATCTTTTTTGAAAGATGATGCAATACTTTGAGCAATACATTTACAAAGAAGAGAAGGGTGCAATGGGAAAATTTATTTTATTGTTGCATCAACCTTCTAGACCATTCATCATACAAGTTTTATATAAGTTTTGAAAAGCACATTGGGAAAACTTTATGAGTAATGGTGAAATTTGTAGGATGATGAAATAGGCATAAAAAGAATCATATCACTAAGTTCTTATAATGTATCCTAGATCTATAAAAGTATCCAGTGTGACCATTCAGTAATTGAAGATAGGGTTAATTTATTTATTTAAAGATAAATTGATATTTCTTTATTATTTGGACACTTCTAAGAATTAAAAAAATGAAATACCAATGTTTAGAAATAAGTAAAACTGCTCAAAAAGTAACACAAATACTAATTTTTGGTTCCATGAACTCTAAAACTATACTGAGAGTTAAACTCTGCTGTGGAAGAAAAATGTCCATTGGATGCAGTGGCATAGAGTTCTCTTGTGACTTGCTAAGAGTTTACATGTAAACCAACATTGAAGATCTATGAAATTCTATATTTTTATAATTTTAGAGATGTGTATATTATGCTTCAAAAATTTAGGTAACTCTTTCAGCATCATATAGCTTATAAGTGGTTAAGCAGGAATTATTTGTGTCAATCTCCAAGAATGATGCTCATTTTAACTATGCCCTTCTAATCATAAAGACTAGCTATCCTTAGATTACTTGCTCAATCCAAAGAGAAATAGGAAAAACGTTTTTCTCTTTCTGTACTCATAAGTAATTACATTTACAAGTTTAAGGACAAAAATTAAAATAAGGTCAATACAGCTGATCCTCACCTCCTTCCCGGAATGTGTACTGCTCAAATTCAGAATAAGTCACATTGATCAGCCCTATATTACAATCAGTTTCCTTTAAGGAGGAAGGCCAGAAATCATCAAATAGTTCTTAGAGGGCTCATAGATGTCACTGTCAAACCTAGGAGTTTTTCCCAGGTCTATATGTACCTGAAAGAATGGTACATAGCATGGGTACCTATAATGTTCTTCCACTCAAATTCAAATGGACTCCAAAAATTCCCACTGGCACTGCTACATACACTATGATTTATGAATTGAAATCAGTTCAATGGATGGACAATTTGAGTTCTGCCAATATGTGCAACATTACCATACGTACTTTCTTCCTAGCACATGGCAATGACCTTATTTTAATAACATGGAAAAAGAAAAAATAATATGGGCATTAGGGCTATCATGGCTCCTGGATTGTCATGGTTTCCCCCATGTTTTCTTAGATGTTACATGTGGAATCAGACTAACTTACACTCATATTTCTGGTCTGAAATTTACTGGGTAGGCTTCCTTCAAGTACAACTAAAACAAAGCACCAAATATTAATACATACCTCCCAGTGTACCAATACAAACTTTCAAAAGTGCTGTTAATTTCTTACTCATTCCTAAAAGTTTGATAGTAATGTGTGAACGTTAAAACTTAATGGATTAAGCTCTCAGAAAATATTTGCTTTAAAAGATAGTAAAGCATATCTTGTGTAACTGAATGGTTTTTATGTAGAAACCATAATTAGTTTAAGTTTTATATCTATATAAATAAGTTTCATAAAAACATTACAAAGGGTAGTAAAAGTTACTTGTTTATCATAATCTTGACAACAAAACCAAATGGTGCTGATAAGTGAAATATTGTTAAGAGCATTCTGTTTAAAATTTTTCAGAGGGAATTTTTTTTATTAAAAATAAAGAATATATAATCAATAAAATAAGGAAGTGGCTGCACCATCAAAACATAAAATGAGAACTATACATGTCACATAGTGTAAATTCTGGCTTAAGCCGAGAGAAGATGAAGAAACAGCATATACTTCCCCAGATGGCAAACAGGAAATTTGGGTGGTGAAAGCAGAGAGGAAAGAATCTCACCTTTTGATTGCAGTTGAGAAAGGGAATGTAATGAGAAAGAGGAACCTTTTGCAATACACCTCTCAGCCTGAGGTTCCCCAAAGTTAATTGCTAAGAATAAAATATAGAGAATATGTAATTTAGAAAATATTGGAGTAAGAAACATAAAACTTCTTAATAGTAAAATCTGAGGGGAGACTTTGTGCCAAGGACAATAGACTTGGTGTGAATTTGTTTATACTAAGAATCCCAAAGTGAAGTTCACTCTTTTTTCTCCCACACACTCTCCTTCCCCACACCACACACACAAAGAAAAGTCCTCTTTGATGTTCAAAAAACCCAGAGCCATGCTAGTTTAAAAAATAAATACATGTGCGTTTGCATGGGTACACATACATACACTCAAGTAAAAACAAAAGAAAAGAATGTAAGCAATCTATATCACAGATTTATAAATGGGCAATGTTAAGAAAAATTTATCTTGAGAATTTGTATCCGTTTCTGTGTACTTTAGACACGACCTATTAGTCTTTGATTGCTTTCATCGTTTTTGGTACAGCAATATGTTCTAGGCTCTGCCACTTACCAATTTATTGCTTCCTAGCTGCACATTCATCCTTCACTACCTGCTTAAAAAGAACTGGCACTGTGAAACTATGATAATGGATTGGCCCATTAGAGCATCTTTTATTGTGAGTGCAAGGTTGAGTCTTGTCAATAAAGGGCACTGAATGCACATTGCAGGAGGAAAAGGGCTCCTCTTCCTGGTTCTATGTGTGTAGCATTTTTGCTTTTCCCTTTCTCATGCTGAACGGTTGACCAGCTAACTGGATGTGTGGAAATACATGTATTGCTTTGCCTAGCCACAAGTATGGTTCCCAAAGTCCCAAATGTACATTCCCTTGGCAACCGTAGGACTCCAGCCCAGGCCAGAGGAGGTCTTACAGCCCTGCCAGTGTCGTCACTGTGTGCTCCAGGCCTTGCACCTGCAGTGGTCTCCCAATTCCCTCTACATTTCCAACCACCAGCCCACTTGTACCCTGGAGGATTATCCATGTTTGCCTGGAGAATGTGGACTGGTTCTAGCCCAGTAAATTCCTTTGCCCTGCGTGCAAGATGCCGCAACCACACCTCCTCCAAGGACATCTGAAGCTTGTCTCCCTTCCACATTTTTCTGTCCTTAGGTGATCTCACTGAACCCCAGAGTACCCTTTGGAGTTCTCATTACATCTTTATAGTTACTCCCCTATTATAACTTAATAATTCTTTATAGTAAACTTCCTTCATTTAAATTACTGTCTCTCTCAATTGGAAATAGACTGATACATAGGATCATTTTATATTTCCTGTTCAAGATCTCAAATCAGTTATTTTTCCAAGATTCTGTGATATTTTTAGTGGAGAATTATAGAAAATGTAGATGCAATATCTAAATAAAATTGGGATATCTGTCCATGTAAACCAAGGAAAACCCTGCTCTCTCTTTCTCTTACCCTACTATCTTAGCTCTCTTCTTCTCTCTCTCTCATATTTTTAATAGTATTGAAGACCACTGTAAGGAAAACTCCATCTCATTTTGTTATTTCTTTGCAAGTTTCTTTATTTTCTTCAGTTATGTACAATTAATATATTTTAGAGAAAGATACGTATGATAATTTTCAGAGGTCCTCTTTAATTAGAACACTTATAAATATTTAGAGGTAAATAATTTTTTCTCAAATTGCAAAAGATAATCCCACTTATATTTCAGCACTAGTTAGGATAGTTCTGCCATAAATGTGTGTACAATATATATGTATACAGCTATGGCAAATAACGTGGGCTTTTTGACCAAAATACTTCATCTAAATGTCTAATAGAGACTTGAATCCTAGGACTAGTACAAGACTCTCTATTCTTAAATGTAATAGAATTAATATGAAAAATATTATAAGGTGATGATACCCAAAAGATAAAAAATCAATTTTACATAACACACACTCTCAGAAACTTAAAAGACAAAGGATGAAGAAGCAAATTCTATTTAAAAAATAAAATGATTGAAAACAGTGTCAAATTTAGTAAATGTTTTCCATTACAAGTAAATATATTCACAAATCCTATACATTTTTGGTATATCAATAAATTTTAATTAAAACTAAAGGCAAAAGATAGAGGGAAAATAATTATTTGCAAAAACTGAAAAAAAAAGTGCTTCTGTTATTAACATATAAGAGGGCATGCTGATTGATAAGAAATCTTCTTATTAAAAGCTGGTTCCTTGATAGTGCTGTAGTAACTGTCTTTTGGAAATACTATGAATAAATTTGTCAATAAATAAATATCCAGGTACTTTGTATCCAAAACAGATGACATGTTAATGATTTGTCAATGTGAATGTTTTCTCTAGAATATAGTGGTCCTATTGAAGTTTATCCAAATCATTTTCTATAATATGTATTACTATAAATTAATCTATTTTTCATTTTTATCAAAACCACATTTTACTGTATAGTCTTTTATAATAGAATCTACTACTAATATTCATAGGAAGTGAACATTTTTAATAAATTGACTTATAGAAAACATATTTGTAAATTACTTATGACTATAGAAATACCGAGTATATAAAAATGAGTATAAAATATAATGTAAGCATATAGATAATTTTACTTAATTTAGGAAAAACAAACAAAATGAAAGATGTTTTGGAATACCAATTACCTAATAAATCACCTTAAAACCAATAAAAGAAAAGCATTCTTTCTAATTAGCTCTTAGATTATTAGAACAACCAGACTAATGAGTCTTGAAGTAGCACAATTTGAAACAATTAGATTCCAGAACAATCAGTGTCATCCTGTAAAAGCAACATTTTCCCTTATCTTTATTTTGACATCAAGATTATCAAATTTTTAAAACTTGGGTTCAAAAACAATTAGGGAAAAATGCTTTGAATTGTGAAACTTGTTTTTTAAAGCTTATAATGTGACTATGTGTATAAGAATTCATGAGATTTTCCATGAGCTTTGCTGGTTCGTTTTTTGTAGTGCAGATCTATGAATAGGTAGGAAGGGCAAAAGTACCGCATTTTAAAATTATTAAAAATTTTCCAAACAAATTTCAACCAATATATCTATTTCTTAAAACCATGTTCTATTATATATACAATATTTTCTTGATTATCTCAAATCGGGATTTGATTGTTTTACAAACATTGGTAATTTGTTAATGAATTTATTTTGACATACTGAAGATTGCTTAACTGTGCTAGAACGTCAGAAAACGAAACAACAAGCCATTTTCTTTCCAGCTAATTATCATTCTTGGCATCAAAGTGACCACAGAGTCAAAAAAAGAAGTATTTATTAACTCAGGCTTCTCTAGGTTTTTTTTCTCTTTTTTGAGTGGCATTGTCTACTACATTTTTTTTTTTTTTCCGGTACACGGGCCTCCCACCGCTGCGGCCTCTCCTGTTGCGGAGCACAGGCTCCGGACACGCAGGCCCAAAGGCCATGGCCCACGGGCCCAGCCGCTCCGCGGCATGTGGGATCCTCCCGGACTGGGGCACGAACCCACGTTCCCCGCACCGGCCGGCGGACTCCCAACCACTGCACCACCAGGGAAGCCCTCTCCTACACTTTTAATTTAGTCTTAAGCAATACATGTACACTGCTTTCCAATGATAACTGTGTGTATTTGTGTAAGTTTGATGGATTTGCTTCTCTTAGCATTTGAGAGAAAATGAAAAGGATAGCAAAATATTTTTTCTTCCCTTTATTCTCTACCTGTTGTCCTTTGTTTTTTATTTGTTGTGTCTTGTTTTGTTTCATGTTTTTGAGAGACAAAGTGGTCCTTTAGAGAGGATTGCAATGAACGTTTGTTTTCTAGTGTTAATTTGGGGCATGGTATGGACTGATTGGTATTTTTTATTGTCTAAAAATCAGTTATGTAATTCAAATATGTTTCCCCTCCTGTGGGAATGAAACATCAATAACGACAGTTAAGCAGCAATAATAGAAAGATCGCCTGGCGTGATAGCAAGAGAACTTGACTAAACTCATCCACACTAACTGATTTCAGTGATAATCTAACCATGCTGAATACTGGTCTCCTCATATGAAAAAGAATGATACAACTTTTGCTCTACAAAAGGGTTAGTAAAGATAAAATACTTTAAAAATACTATTATATGAGAAAATTGGTAGAATTGAACTTTATTCAAAGTAATTTTGTAAATACTAACAGCAGCAAACATTTAAGAGTAGTGTCATACATTACAAGTTCTTAACATGGGGCCCATACCTTCTAAAGAGATTCTGATGAGCTATGAGTCGTCTGTGCACACTGGATAGTGCATAGAAACAACACTGTCACTGTGTATGCAGATGAGGGTGGAAGCAGGTCAATGTCTCTCATTCAATGCTTAAAGGAAACCATTACTTATAAAATAAAAATTGAAAGTTACAAAAACCAATATAAACATATTATTGATGTTGGTTTTTTTTTTTTGGAGTTTTTTTGGTCAGATTCTTGATTTATTTTGATTGGTTTGAAACATTAAGCTTTTTTTAAATCTCTGGAGTAATAATTCAATAAATTGCATTTATCATTTTTCTTTCTTTAAGTTAATATTTGTTTACCAAATTATTTTATTTCAAAACTATTGTTTGAAAGACAATGAAATGATACCTTTGAGAATGCAAATCAAGAAAAAGAAAGAATAATTAGGTAAATAGGAGTAAAAATTAAATCCCTGTTTTATAATATGATATTTGTGTGTTCTAATAATTTGAAAATCTGGATGATATGAGCAGTATTGGGGAGAAGATACACAAATACATTTAAATTCTCAAGTCTTTTCAACAGATTTTACTGTTGCAAATGGGTATTCATAGGGAGGAAATGGAAAACTCTACCTTAACCTCACACCTTATACAAAGATTATTTCAAAATGTATCATATATTTAAATGTCAACCTAAAGCAACAAAACTTTTAGAAGCAGAGGAGAAGAAATTCTCTTCTATGGCTAGGCAAAGAGTTCTTAAATATGTCACCAAAAGCCCAATCCATAAGAGAAAACATATTCAGTATTTTTAGGAGAATAACAAAACAATATTTTAAAACCTATTAATATTTTCCTTAGATATAGTGATATAGTATACACGTAATGTAAAAATATGTGTAAACTTTTCATTTGATGCTAAGAAGTCCTTTGAGAAAAACTTAAATTTTGGATTACAAATAAAATGAGTCAAAATGCAGACATAATATAAATAGTAAGAATGAAATAGTGTACTCAAATCAATAGTCAAAATCTCACTTAATACTGAAACACACATGGTAGCATAATTTAAAACAGTAATGAGAAAGGAATTCCTGCTTTCCACACTATCAATGCATAGTGTTCTGAAGCTTAGGTCCACACAATAATATATAAAATACATACAAAACAGAGTTACTGGAAAGAAGAAAATTTATTTGAGAAGATAAGATTATCTAGTAAAATACTGACAAATAAACATGACAGAATTTTAAATTTTCTTAAAGGCACATTTAAAAATATTTTTAAAAGAGGAGAGGTTGCTATCCAACAGGCATAAGGTTTCCATTAAGCTGGGTGAATAAGCTCTAGAAATCTGCATGCGACATTGTCTCTGTAGTTAGCGATACTTAAAAATGTGTTAAGAGGGTCGATCTCATGTCAAGTGCTCTTATCACAATTAAAGTTTTTAGTATGTCAAAGAGAAACTGATGAAATTAATTTTAATGTTTATTTGACATAATATATACAGAATATTGTGATTTTCACATGTAATGAATTAAAAATCAAAAGGGATATATTTTATATGTTTTCTCATACTATGAAAATCACTCCCATCCCATTTCCCACGGGCTCAAACAGCTGGACAAGATGACAAGTTAAAAGGTCTCCTATATCTATCTGCTTTGGGTAGATAATAACATTCATTATAGAAAATCAAAATACCAGAATAGCTGCACTGTATTCTGGAGGAAATCAGACATTTCCTTAACGACCTATGTGGGTAAACAGAAGTTTTATTTCTCTTCTTAGTGTGTAAATGGCCAGAATGGGGAGGAGAGGAAGGAGAAAATTTTTCATTGGTTTGCAAAATGTGAATATAATAAATGAGCTGACGTTAGGGCAATTTGTCTTTTCTGTTTAGTGTAAATAGTTATTTTTCAAATTAATGATTCCCATTATCTTGACTTATACCAAATCTCTTTTCCAGAAGTAAAGTGTAATAGCAGTGATTTTTAGATTCTTTCATACCAATACACTGTCTAATGTAAAGACATTTACATTGTCTCCATGTAAAAGTATTCTTTTGACTAAATTTCTGTGATCTCACAGTGTGATCCCTGGTTTCTCTTCATCTTCCTTTCTCTCTTGTGTCCTATACTTTTCATTTTTTTCAGACTCACTCTTCCTGCTATCCTCCACAAATATGTCTTAAATACAGTTCATACTCAAGTGACTTCTAGATCTTTATGCCAGTTCTTTCTCTTGTATTTTAAGCTATAGGTCCAACTAATTAGATAAAATACTTACTTGGGTGTCCTATGGTCACACCAGATTTGTTCCCAAGCCCGCCTTTTTTTTACAGTGTCCCCAGCAAAATAACTACAGTTCACCAAGTCGTGCAAGAAAGACAAATGGATATTATCGTTAATTCTTTCTAGGCTTTTATTCTTTATATCCAATCAATCATTAAGTTCAGTTGATTCCATCTCCTAAATTTTTCTGTCATCTGTCATCGTACCCTATCCCCACTCTTACTAAGCTCACAAGGGCCAGCAACACTTGCGCAGTGAACCTTAGTTCTGCTGAGGGACGTTCCTGTAAAATCAAATGTTGAATTACCCGATCTCACAGCCGACATGCAGAGATATACTACGGTTGTTCATTAGTTATCGTTAGGTAAGCCTGTAGGCACGTAAACCGCTTCTATGACAGTCAGTTTTAAGTTTTGCGGCAATGGTCAGAAGAATATATTGTGTGCCTTCTTAGAAATGATAAAAAGACCTTACTTTGGTGACATCGACCTACCCTTAGAGAAAATTGGGGACCTGGGAAACTGTATCTCCATCTGGAAGCATGTTGTACCATCTTCAGTTTATGCAAACACTTCAGTAATTTATATGTACTTTCTCATTTAAAATAACTTACATCCTATCACTGATTGTTGCTGTCTTTTTGTATAGCACATCCAGGAGTTTTGTTTACCAACCGGTTGCTCCCAAGCTTGCTAACTAGGTCTTCTATTTTCATACCCACACTAAGGATGTCCATAGAATGAGCCTTTTAAAATGCAAAACTTCCCCCAATAATTTGGGATTTTAAATAAAAATACTTTTGTCTTTCCCAGTTTAAAACTTGTGAGTGGCCATTGGTGTGAAGTCCAAACTCTGTAAAATGCCCTCCTTAAATAAATGTTTGTGTGGCCACCAATCAACTCTGAAGTAAAATCTAATTTCAGTTTAGATGCCAGGTCCTCTGACCCCAAAAGTTTAAGTATTATGTACTTTAGGTGTTTTATTATATGCTTTTATTCTGTACTTTAGGTATTAGGTCCTTACTCAACACTCTAAGTTTGCAGTCCTGCTTCTACCTCTATTCCACTAGAATGTAAACAGTGGTGAGAGAGACACTCTTGACCCCAGCCACCATGGGACACCCAGACCTGAGATGACATGGCATGTTCCAAGTGTCAATGAAATATTTGTTAAATGGATACATTTGGGATATTAATTAGATATTTTCATAATTTAATTTTAAATTTATATATGATGTTATGTGAACTTATAAAGAATGATTAAAATTTAATTTGTCAAAGGAAAATAAAAAATAAATATATTGAGATAAAAATCTAATAATGTATAATTTGTAACAGAATATGGGTAGATTTCTACAAGTTAATGGCAAAACATTGCAATATCTATGGCTTTTAAATACATCTAATAAAATTTTGTGAAAACTTATTTTTTTAAAACAGAGTAGCTCTGCCTCTGTCTAGGACCAAAATATTAGAATATCATGAGCATCTCAACATTTTTCCCCTAAAAACATTCTAAACAAAGAAAGAAAACAGACTACAGACTCAGTTATCTTGTGGCTCTATTATTTTATTAATTAGCACTTTGACCTTTTGAACAGGTGTTCAACAACCTTTTTGAATTCCATAGATTTATTTTGTCAAACAGATCTGATTTGGAATCTGATTTGGAAGTACTATAAGAAGTGACGGTCTTAACTAGATAAGCAATTTTGATAAGATTTTTAAAAATCCTTCCACATATTCATTTACTGCAACTCCCACTTTTTGGTTAATTAATATAGCTTGCATTGAGAGAAATTATTTATTAAGCACATTTCAGGGAATTAATAATTTACATCAATTGATACTCAGTACCTGTGTATTGATTTATAGTTTATAATTCAATTTATAGTTCATAATAATTCAAAAATGTGTTCCTCAACTAACCTTGGAAGTAGATTTCACTGATATCTGCCATTAGAGGTAAGGAAACAGTCAATTGAGTTGTTTGCTCCAAATCACAGTATATAACACTTGCTTATTGACTAGCTTTCAAAAAATTGCATGTTTAACAAAGGCCATACCTATAGTTTGTGGAGAAATGAGTATTGGACTGATTTAAAATCAGGCTATTTAATCTGGGAATGACATTTTAGTAAGCTGGTCCATGGGTGCCTCTTTAAAAAAAAAAGCCGTAATGAAAGGTAATTAATAGAAGGAAAATAGTTATATGTCTTCCTTGATTATCTTTAAATATCTTACAATTTTATTTGTCAATTATATCTAAATAAAGTTGAAAAAAGGGCTCTGGGGGGCACATATACTACTCATATTTCACACCAGCTGTTGCATCAGCTTACATTCAAATTCTGACCCTGCAATTTTACCTACCTAAGATATATAACTGACTTGAAGCTTAATATAAGAAAATATAAAGTTGGGACAATGATAAGGTTTATTCCACAAGATTGTTGCAAAGATCAGCTATGGTAATATATAGAACAAACCCCGGCCAATAGGTAAGTTCTCAGTGAAAGGTGGTTATTGTTAGGTTCTGTATGCTTACAAAATATATTTCCATTGTAGACTTCAAAGTAGTATAGACAGGAAATCACATGTACTGTGTCAGAGGGAAATTGGACAAAATTCTGCCCAGAGAGCAAAGAGAAATGAAAAAGCTACAGTTTCAGAATTTGTCAAACACAGCTGTTCTTTGTATGAGCTTTGCATTTTGATTTCTTTGCTTCTCTCATAAATGTATAAGGCCAGAGATAGGCTCCAGGTAAGTAGATATAAGTATATAGTTTAGAAATCTAACCAATGCAACAAATAGGGATTCTTCTTAGAATTTTATTTTAAAATTAAAATGAAAAACTTTCCATTGTTATATTAAAATAAAAAATCAATATCCTCACTCAAGGCTTGAAGGTAGGGCTTCCCTGATGGCGCAGTGGTTGAGAGTCCGCCTGCCGATGCAGGGGACACGGGTTCATGCCCTGGTCCGGGAAGATCCCACATGCCACGGAGTGGCTGGGCCCGTGAGCCATGGCTGCTAAGCCTGTGTGTCCGGAGCCTGTGCTCCACAACGGGAGAGGCCACAGCAGTGAGAGGCCCGTGTACCGCAAAAAAAAAAAAAAAAAAGACTTGAAGGTATATTAATGTTGACCCCTTTTTAGAGATTTGCGTTTTCAAGAAAAATATACGTGTTCGAGGTTGGTTCAATAGAATTAATGATACCCACTATGTGACTGATTCTATTATGTCAGTGGGCTCCTATTTTTGTAAAGTGGTGGAACCCAATAAAACATATGGAAACCCAGTTTACAAAGCAATTTATAAGTGGAGGTATGTTCATTGAAAAAGGCAGGAGAAACCTGTACATATTCCATTTACCTATACATATGTATAGGGTAGTTTGGGTTTTTTTTGACATCTTTATTGGAGTATAATTGCTTTACAATGGTGTGTTAGATTCTGCTTTATAAGAAAGTGAATCAGTTATACATATACATATGTTCCCATATCTCTTCCCTCTTGCGTCTCCCTCCCTCCCACCCTCCCTATCTTACCCCTCCAGGTGGTCACAAAGCACCGAGCTGATCTCCCTGTGCTATGCAGCTGCTTCCCACTAGCTATCTACCTTATGTTTGGTAGTGTATATATGTCCATGCCTCTCTCTCGCTTTGTCACAGCTCACCCTGGTAGTTTGGTTTTTAAAGTATTTTAAAATATATACAAAGTCAAAATCTCTCTAGTGTTCTTGAGCCTTCATACAGGAAAGAAAAACATTTTCAACATTTAGTCAGAGGCATGTGTCTAAAACAGGAAGTCAGGTAGTAAGATAAATTATTCCTTGTCTAAACATCAAGGCTGCATATGCCAACAAGATAAACGTGATTTTTTTACAATTTGCTATCCATCTTAACTGAGCAAATATATATATAACAAGATTACTCACAGTATTCAGGACACCATCCTATGCAAATCCCAACAAGACAATGTTTTCCCGAAGAAAACACGTAAAAATGAGTACTGCTTATATGACAAGCACTTTGGCAAGCTAAGACATTGAACCCTAAAAATGAATCCTAAAAGTTAAGTATTAGTATCTCCATTTAAAAAAAAATGTTATTGGAGCATAGTTGATTTACAATGTTGTGTTAGTTTCAGGTGTACAGCAAAGTGAATTGTCTGGCGGTCCAGTGGTTAAGAATTTGTGCTTCCAGTGGAGGGGGCACAGGTTCGATCCCTGGTTAGCGATCTAAGATCCCACATGCAAGCCATGCAATGCGGACAAAAAAATTAAAAAGTTAAAAAAAAAAAGTATCTCCAGTTTTTAAGCTTAGAAAATTAAGTGGTAAAGGCAGAATTCAGAGTATCAGACTTCCAAGTCCTTGCCCTTCGCCCTGGCTATACAAAATCTTATAATAACCCAGAATAAAATAATTATCCTCATACGATGAACATTTATTATTGTAGGCATGAATTGAATAAAAATGTTTTCTTTTATTAGATTATTTAATTAACATTACATGATTATGATTTAATTAAGAACGTGTTATGAGTGAAAAGATAAATCAATGTAGAGAAATAATGTACAAATTGCATTAGTTTCACAAGGTTCTTTATGCATGTGGGGAGATACTCTTTGAAGTGTAACATTATAAATTATGGGTCTGTCATCTTGTAACTAAGGATATTTTTGTTTGACACATTGTTAAAAGCACTTTCATTCTAGAAAATTCAAAACAATAACTTCTATAGTCAATTTACTTTAATTTCCAGAATTAATCACAATCTCATTATTTGATCTTGACAGCACATCTCTTTTTTGACAATAATTAACTACTTGACTGACACTTTCATGTCTTGAAAGCAAAGAACTAATTGTCGTTTGTTCATAGTTGCATTATTTCACTTTTTTATGATCTGAGATAGAGAGAGAGATTTATTTGACGTGGAACACTTTTCCTATAATCTTTGTGGGTCAAGGAAATCATGTACATTGCCCCTAAGCTTTAAATGCGTTACTTCCTCAAATCAATTTAAAAGCTCATTACTTTAGCAAATACTCTAGTAAGACAATAAGCTTACCACAGCTATGCTGTCAATATAAGCAGGAAAAATATAACTTCAGCAAATCATAATGGTTGGTATTCAGATAAGAAAGGGAGAAGGAAAAAAGGAAGGAAGGGAGAAATCGAGGCAGGAAGGATGGGAGGATGTTTTCTAACGAACTTAGCTTATGGAAATCTTCTCCTCTGTTAACAAGAGTTCATTTATTATGTAATATTAAAATGTTCTTTTGAAAGGAGCAAGTAAACATATATATATATATATATATTTTTTTTTTTTTTCTGTACGCGGGCCTCTCACTGCTGTGGCCTCTCACGTTGACGCGCAGGCTCAGCTGCCATGGCTCACGGGCCTAGCCGCTCCACGGCATGTGGGGTCTTCCCAGACCGGGGCACAAACCCATGTCCCCTGCATCGGCAGGCGGACTCTCAATCACTGCGCCACCAGGGAAGCCCCAAGTAAACATATTTTTAACCTGAAAAAATATTTTCATATTCTCCACCAGTTTGAGATATCCTCTGCAATATCCATAAAGATTTTGGTAAAGCAATTTTAATAAAAGCTAATAATGATAAGAATATAATAATGATAATGATCATTTTTCTGAATAATAATATAAAAAACTTATCCCTATCTTTTTCTAGGTGATTCAGACCATCAGTGCAGTGGATAGAGATGAATCCATAGAAGATCACCACTTTTACTTTAATGTATCTGTGGTAGAAAATAACTCAAGTTTTACAATCATAGATAATCAAGGTAATGCCATTCACTCATAATAACTTTCTATCCATTCTTCTTCGAGAATCTTGTTTAATTTTAAGGAAATTTGTAACATTACTTTTTATACTATACCTGAAATATGATAATGTTGAGAAATAAAGCAAGGAGTGGCAATGGAAATTGGAAACAGAACTCAAAGTAGTGTCCTAGGAATATCATTTCCCCATTTCCCACTGGATTTCTTTAAATTAGAAGCACTTTTTCAAGTCATCATTGGCTATAGGCCCCTGTAAAGTCTGAATGACCTTGCAAATATAATTGCAGTTCTGACACCATGGTTCCTTTCACGTCTTCACATAACTCAAACTTCAACCCATGTCTGGGGAAGAAAATGATATATAATCATGTTAGCTTGATTGATTGAAAGATATTTGGAGTCATTAATTAGGAGCTATAAGTATTTGGAATTGGCTTAAGACTATGCTTTTTCCTTCAAAACAAAGTGATTATATCAGCCTGAGAACAAAATGTTCTAAAGGATTTTGTACAGAGGGACAGAATTCCTTTTCCTTCCATATAGAAGGGGAATAACTTTTTACAAAGCCACTCTGTTCTTTTTTACTTCACTTCAGTAAAATATTTTTTTGTCATTACATGGATTTCTATTCTAATTTTGCTTCATATCTCAAAGATATGAAACACCGTGGGATTCATTACTCAAGCATCTATAACCAAACACCTGCAGCTGTCCTTCCTTGCAACTGAGTTTAAGCTCTATATAAGGGGAGATCTGTTATGGGAGAATAAATGCAGACACTTCCTTTTCCTTTTGCCTTTGTCAAATTCCCCAGTGAAGGAAACTCAAATAGATTTAGGATTTAAAAAAATACAAATATCAATATAAGAAATAAGCTGTGGGTTAGTTTTGTTTATGTAAATATAAAATAAGTTAGTGGGACAAAATAAATATATTGAAACATAAAGAGAATAATTGATTTGGTTTAATGTTTGCAGTTACAAGGAATTTAATGAAATACATACCAAAAATATATAAGCTCTCTCACCTCTTCAATCTGCCTAGTGAATAAAATCACAAGTGTTTTATAGACTTCAAGAGCATGATGGAGAATTAGTTTTTAAAAGGTGATTTGGGAAAAGTCATAAGTAGGCATACATTTCAAAAGACTTCCATTTATTTGCATTTGCCTATTTCAAATTCTTCCATTTATATATTTCCATTTATTTGTTTGTGTCTTCTAAAATTTGTTTGATTGCCACAGAAAATATTTCAGGGAATGCCAATACCAAAAATCAAAGTCAAGGGCTTCCCTGGTGGCGCAGTGGTTGAGAGTCCACCTGCCGATGCAGGGGACACGGGTTCGTGCCCCGGTCCGGGAAGATCCCACATGCCGCGAAGCGGCTGGGCCCGTGAGCCATAGCCACTGAGCCTGCGCGTCCGGAGCCTGTGCTCTGCAACGGGAGAGGCCAGAACAGTGAGAGGCCCACGTACTGAAAAAAAAAAAATCAAAGTCAAGTCGGGGGGAAACACTAGTACTGAGACACAATGAACTGCCCTGGAAAAGACTATTTAGAATAATTTGGGATTGAGGGAAAAGCAATTTCAAATGTGTTGAAGTATATATTGTTTATTTTTGTTAATTTTTTGAATCTTCTGTCAGGTGAATTAATCAGTACTACCAAGGTTTAACGATTCTCTGAAATTTAAGTAGAAAATGGGTTAATAATGTCAAAGTGAAATGAAACATTCTAATAGAATCTTTTACACCAAGTAAAATGAATTCTTTTGTCTTATTAGTAAATACATTATTTGAGATCACTTGCTGTGATAGGGAGATGACTTGAAAATCTTGTGTATTTATAGTATTTGTGAAAATAATGAGTTTCTACTAGAAAAAGCACTGTCATGAGTATTTAACCCAAATGAAACTGATACTGTCATTATAAATTTAATGCTAGTACCCCCTATTTACTATTGATATCTAATTAAAATGCTGTTTTCTTTTCTGTGTTCCACATGTACATTTCATATATTTATCAAAAAACATTTTGGAACTGATTCATATACTTTATCTAATTTTTAAATTGGGATTTAGGCAATGTCAAAATCAATAATGACTTTTTGAGTTGATCTCTTGTCTTTTTTATCAGAAATTTGCTCTTCCCTATTTGAACTTATTTGAGCTCTACACTGCTGCCTCTAGTACATTTAACTGGTCTGAATTTCTTTTGTATTATTGAAAAAATCATGCACATGGATTTTTGTTTTAGATAACACAGCTGTAATTTTGACTAATAGAACTGGTTTCAGCCTTCAAGAAGAGCCTGTCTTCTACGTATCCATCCTAATTGCTGACAATGGAATCCCATCACTTACAAGCACAAACACCCTTACCATACATGTCTGTGCCTGTGATGACACTGGTAGCACACAGACCTGCAGTAATAAGGATCTTATGCTTTCCATGGGATTCAGGACAGAAGTCATAATTGCTATTCTGATATGCATTATGATAATATGTGGTAAGTTGTGTGAACGGAGCATATCTTCATTTATTGACAGTAACATGATAAATATAGAAAAGAGTTAATTCCATTATAATGGTATGTGTGGGCTTGTGTGTGTGTCTGCATTTAATTGCCCTTCTTAATGTGTTACAATTCTAAAATCAAGTGGAGTGAATGAAAAATAGAGTGAATATGCACTTCAGGTTGAAAATAGTTGATCCTTGAATTCTATGAGTATATGAGTATACCTGTGCCCATCCTTTTAAGAGTGTTTTGGACACACACATTGTAACATATGTAGCAATATAAAAATTAGTAATAATAGTGGTGAGATTCCATTGAGTGCTTATTATACTCCAGGAGACTGTCCTAAGTGCTTTACAGAAATTATGCAGTTTGATCCTGAAGATAACCTTAAGAAGTGGCGACTATTATCACCTTCATTGTGTAGATGAAGAAAGTGAAATTCCAAGAGTTATATGGTTTACAAAGGGTCATGCAGCTAGTAAATGAAGTGCTAATATTCCATAACACACCTCTATCCAACCTGATACTGCAGCTCACTGAAGCCTAGGAGCATTGAGGAAGTAAATGTTAAGATGAAAAAATGTAAAAGAGAGGGTCTTACTTAAAGTGCTAAACACAAAAGAAATAGTAAAATAGCTCCACCTGTTTTTGTTTGTTTTTGTTGCTGCTGTTGTTTTCACAAGGAGATAAGTTATTCTCATTTTACGGATGAGGCAAATGAGGCCCCAAATGTTTTAGCCAGGCTTTCAAAACTACATGCATCTAGCAAAACATTTTCCCTTTCTTTAACATACCAGTATATATAATCTAAACCCTTCTCTTGCTTTCCCTCATAGCTTCATATCAAAGCCAACACAACTTTACAGAGTGTTGACAGCAATGGTATCAGCCATGGGTTCTGGAATCCCAAACTCACTGCTCAAAGGGACATACAAAATGTTTCAGGATTTGCTTTGCCTTCACTCTTCTCGTCTGTCTCAAAGCTTTCCTCTTTTACCATTCAAAGTTACCCTTCATTTCTACGTAGCTTCAGTTTTTCAAAATTATTTTTAATGATCTTTGATCATAAAACTGAATTTAGAGCTACATAGCTAGATATCAGAAGCAAGAAGTAGTAAAAACAGTATAATGTTTGCAGGATGCAAGTACTAAGTTACTCACTGGTACAGAACTAAACCTAGTTCCGAAACCCTGCAAGTAAATACCAAGGGCAGCCTCACAGTCAAGGGCACGAGTAATACTGAGAAGGTGGGAAATCAGGGTAAACCAGTAGTCAGCAGTTTCCTGTGAAAGTTTCAAGAATACGCTCTTCAATTTTCATAGATTGAAAAATTATTTATTAGATCCCTTTCTATTTCAACCATATACCTCTGCTGTATTAAAGTACAGTGCCAGGATTCAAACACGATGGCCTTATTTCAAGAACACTATTTCAATTTCTTTAAATGTAAAATTTATATAAAATATGGCCTAATGTATTTCTCTTTGTGATAATATTAATAACATTACTTCCTGTTTCAATTCTTATAGATGAAATGCTGAACAGCTACATAAGATCCAAGATTGTGTAAGGATTGGCTATCTATGAAACACACACAAACACACACATATACACACGCACTTTTCTTTAAAATTTAAAAAAGCATTCTGAAATTGTTCTATTTCTACACAATGCTAAAATTATCTTATATAATTGATCGATGTGGACATACCAGTGTTATGATTCAGAAACCTCATAGGTTTGGAATTTCTGAAATTAATATGGTATAACAAAGCACGGATTCTGAACCAACTTTCTGGTTTTGAATGCCAGCTTTTTGTTTCCTAGCTGTGTGACTCTGGGTATGTGACTTAATCTCTCTGCACTTCAGTTTCCTTATCTTTAATAGAGAATTATAATAAAATACGGGTATCATAACTAATCAATGAATAAATGTAAAGCTTTCAGAAAAATGACTGGTACATACTTTGTAGTCAATAAATATTAGCTTAGAAAATAATTATACCACAGAATTTGTCTCAATGGCGAAAAACAAATCAGTTCTGTGTGCTTAACTTCCACTAACATGGATCATTGGTTACTGAGATTGGCAGATGTATATAGATTCTGCTTTGTTCCGTTTTCAATATATAAGAAAAATATAAAATTTTTAATCTTAAATTGATCATCATAAACAATTCACTATATATATATATATTTTTTTTTTTTTTTTTTTTTTTTCTTTGCGGTACACGGGCCTCTCACCGCCGCGACCTCTCCCGTCGCGGAGCACAGGCTCCGGACGCGCAGGCCTAGCGGCCACGGCTCATGGGCCCAGCCGCTCCGCGGCACGCGGGATCCTCCCGGACCGGGGCACGAACCCGCGCCCCCTGCACCGGCAGGTGGACTCTCAACCACTGCGCCACCAGGGAAGCCCAATTCACTATATTTTTATGATGTTTTTCTACTTTAAACCATCAGCCAGAAAGATTGTTATACTTCCTTGTCATTCTGCAAGTCCCTTCAGTAAATTTTCAATAGCAAATATATCTTTTTGTCTTATAATCAGAAAATCGAAGCTTATGTCTTGAGCTTGTAACAGAAGCAAGAATTATATAGTTTATTATAAATAACAATATTTAACAATATCTTATATAATATATTATGACATATTATATATTATGACATAATATTTATTAAATAGTACATTATATTTTTATGTATAATATATAATATAAAATATTGTAACATACAATATTTAATAATGTGTTTAGTATAAATATATGATAACATACTAATATATGATATTTATTATATATTATATATTTATAATATAATAGTAATATTATGGGTAATATGAAGCATATGTATTTATAATATATAATATTGTATTATATTTGTGTTAATTAATGTTCTTGTATGCTCTCTTTGACAGGGTTTATTTTTTTGAACCTAGGTCTGAAACAACGAAGGAAACAGACTCTATTTCCTGAGAAAGGTGAAGATTTCAGAGAGAATATATTCAGATATGATGATGAAGGTGGCGGAGAGGAGGATACAGAGGCATTTGACATAGTGGAGCTGCAGGGTGGCACAGTCATGCGGGAACGCAAGACTCGGAGAGCCAGCAGGGTAGAGATTCGGAGCCTGTACAGGCAGTCTTTGCAGGTTGGCCCAGATAGTGCTGTATTCAGGAAATTCATTCTAGAAAAGCTCGAAGAGGCTAACACTGATCCCTGTGCCCCTCCTTTTGACTCCCTCCAGACCTATGCTTTTGAGGGGACAGGGTCCTTAGCTGGATCCCTGAGCTCTTTAGGGTCAGCAGTCTGTGATCAGGATGAAAACTATGATTACCTTAATGAATTGGGACCTCGCTTTAAAAGATTAGCATGCATGTTTGGTTCGGCTATGCAGTCAAATAATTAGGGCTTTTTTATTAATAAATTTTTTTAAATGCTAATGTGTATTTGGGCAAACTGGTAGTCTCTTGGTAAAGAGTTGTATACTCCGGTTCTTGGGAAAAAGGAAAAGACCCAATTTATAATGTTTTCTGATATTCTTGGGGTAAGTATCCCATGGTTATTTCAAGCTACCCATCCATTGTCACTGACTGCAGGTATGGGGAAGTGAAGCTAACAGTCAGCTCTCGGGTGCCAAGGCAGGCCAGCTCTAGTGTGCCCCTGAAATACTCCTCTGACATTTTTCCAATACCATCCAATACAAATTCTCAAAATTTTTGAAAGTTTAATGTGAAAAGGGCCCTGATCTAGATTGTCTTAATATTATTTCATTTATCCATTTTTAAAATCTTACAAAGTAAGAGTGAAGAGTTTATGTGTGTTAAGCTCCCGATACTCTATAGAGATAAACACCTAGGAGAATCTCGGTCGTTATATACATCTTTTAAAAACTGTTTCTTTTCTATGAATAAGCAAGCTTCTGACTGAGAGTCTATGATTCATTCTAGTTTGATATTTTAAAAATGTCATCAAGACCACATTTTAAAACTGATTTCAAATTTAGACAGATGCTTTGTATCTGTTAATTACTCAAAGATATAGTGTAAATTTGTATTCTCTTTGATATTACAGCTTTATATAAAAAAAGGGACATAGACTTTGTTTAGGAGATTTTCATATGTTATTTTCTTATGTATCCAAAATACATCTTTATCATGTCACAATACTATGATAAAACACATATCAACATTTACTGAACATTAAATTTGAACTTTAAGAAAATGGTAGAAAGTGTGAAATTTTTTTAGTTTTTGATTTCTAATTTTATTGCTACTAAAAATAATATAAATGAAAGGAGTACTGGATTCAAACTGGAGTTATTATTCATCCTAAATGTTACGATCAGCTGCCCTGCTCTTACCATGCATAAAATAAAACATGATAAAATTCTCAGCATTTCCTTTTTTATTAAGAGATTAGACTATAACTGATTCTTCTGTGTCATTTTTTTTATTATGGAATATAAAATTAGGTACAATAGTTACTTTTATGGTAACATTATGAAGGAAGTATGCTAAGCTGCTGGACATAAAGCTTTAAGGTAACATTAGATAGTAAGATAATAAAACACTTTAATTTTAATCAACCTTGTAAGAATGATTCTCAATTATTCTATCCAAATCAAAGTGGAATTCAAAATTCACAGGTTGAACAGAAAGAAAGTAGTGAATACTGTGTCCTCAAAATAGCTTTATGTGTTCATTTTTTATTAATAGCATGTGAAACTGAGCTGAACCAAATTGACCATATATGTTCTAATCAAGTACTTCAAATAATTTTGAGCTAAAGTTGGAGTAGTTCAATAGCTACAATATATTTTTTCTCTGTACTTTAAGACAATACCATCCATACCATGTAATAGAAGAGAATTTTTTCATCAGTATCAATCAGGTACCATTATGTCAGCAACACAGATGTCACCATTTTACAAAAGCCTGAGAAAATCAGACTTGAAATAGAACAATTTAGGAAGATATTAAATGTAGTAGAGAGGACATAAGCTGTAGAAACTCCTGGTATATTCATATCATTATTTACTTAGGGAAAAGTAGGAACAGTAAACAAAAGAAAATTCAAAAATAAAGTAAAAACTTGCAGGTAAAAAAATGTATGGGTTGAGAGAACATTTATATTCCTATCATATGGACATAAAAATTGAAAGAGTATAGTTAGGGAAATTTTCATGAATTATTCCATGAATGGCTGTACCCTGTATTTAGAAAATAGTGCTATATAATCTTGGTTGAACTGGAATGTATGATAAACAGCAGATGAAGCAATCCATGGAAAATAGATTAGAAAAAAAGAAATAGGGTCTTCGGAGGCCTGCAGTTAGTTCAGTCATGAATGAAAGCCTTATAAACAACTTATCAACTTGGATGAACACCTTATAAAAATGCAGTATCTGCATCACTAAGTTTAGTGTTTGAGTCCAGTGGCACTAAGAAGATGTGTTAAAATAAATTCTGGTTTAGTTAATGATAGGATTGTCAATCATAGGGTACATAGGAAAAGAGATTCAGGGCTGGATACCGATTTGCTAATCTAGAAAGTGTCCTTTTAAACTATATCAAGAAAATACTCTCTGATTCTAGTAGAGAAGTTGCAATTTTCTAGAAATTATACTTGGTAATATTTCAATAACTATTTTAACCTTTTTTTCTAGTCACACAGCTGTTGCAAGAACACAGCTGTATCCTAAGCTAAAGACATGACATTAAGGTCTCATTTTTGTAAATTTTAATAGAGGTAACTCAATGCGAGGATATTTATGAAATAGCACAGCTTTGCATTAATACCTGCACTACTTAAACAGCACCCTTCATTAACTTACAGGTTTATGTGTAAGTCTTAAGTTACTAGTGGTTGAAACAGGAAAATATTGAAATCCTTTATAGGGATCAGAAAATGTTAGCAATAATAGTTGTTCACTAAGCACATGG
Organism: Pseudorca crassidens; assembly: GCF_039906515.1. Lineage (NCBI taxonomy): Eukaryota > Metazoa > Chordata > Mammalia > Artiodactyla > Delphinidae > Pseudorca > Pseudorca crassidens. Next base: position 10,692,427 of record NC_090307.1, read on the forward strand.
CTTGAGACTATCAGATCTGAGTTTGAATTAGTTCACTTTTATTTAAATAATTGTGTGAACTTTATCGAACTGTCTAATCTTTCCGTATCTGAGGTTGTGATCGGTAAAACGAGGTCCAATGTATGTATTTCACACGATTGTTGTGAAGAATAAGTACAACAGGAAGCACACGTAGTACCAGACAAAACGCAAGAGTTCAATAAATATCAGCCCAGCATCGTAACAGCTGACCTTATTCTGCTGGAATGCACAGATCCCTTTCTTTTCTAGCACTGAGTGATCCCAAGGGCTTCACAGCGCATTTGAAATATAAATCAGTTTTCTGACCTGACATACAAGGTCATATATTATCCTGTGTCTGCTTATCTCTGTGTACTCTGACCTCTTCTAATGCCATGCTCTAGGCCTGAAGCAATCTTCCTCCAAACATTTCTATTTTTCATTCCCTCACTTCATTCAAGTCCGTGATCAATTGCAACTTCCTCAGAAAGGCCTACCGGGCCACTCTCTCCCACTGTGTGCCTTGCTCTGCCTTTCTTTGCATCAAATCACTCAGCTACTCTGTAGCAAGTACATTATATATATGTTACTTGTTATTGCCTTTATCCTTTATTAGAATGTAAACTCTAATTGGGCAAGGGGTTGTCGGACTTTTTCATTTGTTCTTGTCTAAAATTGTTTCTAGCACATGGTATGTGACCAATAAATATTTCTTAAATGAATGTAATAATGAATCCCAATCTATTTTACTTGGTCCTGTATAGAAGCCGTATTGACATTGTTGAATATTAATGTGAAATTAATGTATTTTTCTAACCAGGTTAGCACTGGGTAGTTCTGGGTTACAATAAGATTTTTCAAAATCTTTCTAGAAATTATATGAATTTGGTATTTTAATTTGTTTGTACTTACTGATATCATTTCCTGCTGTGAGGAAAGGTAATAATGTTATACTGTTTAGTCAAAACACATCCTTTGATGATTGCTGTAGAAGTTCTCATATGAATAAGTTCCCATGAAGTGTGATGAATAGGAAAACATTTTCGATGCATCAGAATTCTATGCTTCATGTTTTAGAATACAACTTGGTAACAAATGCATTGTTAAGCTCACAGGGCTACACAAAACCTACAAGGTAGCTTCATGTTCTTTTATATGATATAAATAGGCATTAGATATCAAGTACATTAAAAGCTGGAAATAAATGTAGAAAAGGATTATGTGGCTTTTACATATCCAATTACTTCTGTCTTATATATCTATGTACCCCTCCAACCATCCTCCCATCCACATATCCATCTATCAACTATCTCCTTTCTACTATCTATCCCCTCTTCCAGGAAACTATAATTTCACAATTACATTAGAGACTAGCATCTCAATCACAGATTAGATCCTTGAGACACGTTAGTATTTCTTGCTGTCTTTTTTTCCTAGAGAGCTCTAAGGATGGGAAGCTGCCTGATATGAAATGGCAGGGAAACAGAGAGGGCTAAAACTGGGAAAAATGCAGTTCCTAGCCTTTGGCAAGGCAAAACTGCATGAATTTCCCATAGGTTAAGTGGTTCCAGGTGTAGAAATTTTGCACAGAATGTAGAAGCTGAAAGGGAGCTTAAATCAGTCATCCAAAGACTGTGTCACACAGGCTAAGGAAAAACAGGGACCTCTGGTCCTTAAAAGGTCTCCAAATACCCAATGCATGAGCTCCAGAATAGAGTGCCAGCAGTCAGATGCCTGTCATCACACAGAACTTTGGCTGTGAAATTATGATAGAGCCAGCCTTGTTTATATGCCCTTTATCTCTCATCTCTCCATCCCCACCCAGAAACCAGAGGTCCAGATGCAGCAGAGTAAGTGGAACAGGGAGAGAGACAACCACCTTGGCCAAAGTGGGCATAAGAAAGATCAAGGCAAGTGTTTCTTAAAAACGGAATAAAATGAAACATTTTCATGATGTTTCTTTCAAGTTACAAACTAATCGATAAAGTGGATACATTAACATATCAAATCAATTTGGCATTTCATATAGTTTGAATAATTTAAATTTCACCTTACTAGTAGAAAACATTAGCAAAATACAAAAAAAGTAAATATAATTTATAGTGTTCTTAGGACATTTGAAAGCCTGTTACAATAGTTTATACAACTTTATTTCATGCTATTTCTTTGTGCTTATTCATTTTAATAGTTAAAATGTGATATGTTCTTTTGGCTTCTGCAGTGCTAAGTGGTTTATCTCAGCTAGAAATAAGGCTGGACATGGAAATGACCATATATTCATGATTACATAGAGGTACAAATCTATAGAATATTTTGTCCTAGGAAAGGGAATAGAGATAATATATGGGATTCATCTGTACAATAGGGATATTAAGGATATATAAGTCATCATATCATTGGAGGAATTAACTGAAATAATACATATAAATAATTAACTGGGCTTAATGTATAGCAAACATGACATTTTTACCTGTTGTGATTCTTAAAATAATAATTATTATAATTATATTAAGTTTAACTTAATATAGACTTATCTATAGATAAGTATCATAGACTTATTATCATAGACTTATATATAGACTTATATATAATTATCATAGACTTATCTCCTTACTCTTGAAATATTATGGCCAAAAAGAAAATGAAGTGGAAATGGGCAAAGATGGCTAAAAGGTACAAACTTCCAGTTATAAAATAAATAAATCCTGGGGATGTAATGTACAGTGTGCTGACTGTGGTTAATAATACAAAAAAAAATGGAGAGAAGAAAATGAATTAATTCAGGACAATAATTAACTTGCTGTTACTTCCTGCCTGCACACCTTCACCCTTTCAGGGTAATGTGCCATTATTACCAAAGGAAAAAATTAATTGCTCAAGTTATACATTATGTATGAGATGTTCTGATTGAAAGTCACTCCTCTGTGACATTTATTTGGAAAAAGACCTGCTAAGTTAAGTAGTAACAACATTTGCTGGCAACTTTTTCTAGGTATAAATATTTTAGAAACAAACAAAAACTATCAAAAAAGAAAGGGTTGGTTTTGCTCACTTTTGTAACTAATGGAGAAATGAAGTTATTTCTATGCTTTATTAGAACTACATGGAAAACGTGAAGTTCACATGCTAATGGCTCCAAGAGAAAGCTTTCATACCAGTTGTAATATCTAAGGTCTGATACCCACAGTTCTAATTTTATGTTAAGAATTTAAAATTAAATTACAAAGCAGATTGTTCTCAGCAACTCTGAAGATACAAAATGAAAAGCTGCACTTTGGCTTCTATCTACATTCCCCTGTCCTTTCTCATTTTAAAAACAAAAAATTAAGGACCTGTTGCCATATGTTCTCTGATGAGTACATTTTTATCATCTCCTTTTCTTCTATCCAATCTTAGGACTCAGGCAACTTCTAGGCAATTATCCAGCTCATACTGCCACCTCAATTTTCAGAAACTCCTTTCTTATCCCAGATGACCTCGGTATTATTCCTCTATGGAGCTAATTAACTAATTTTAACTCTCTTTAAAACTTAAAACATACCTGCACATGACAAATTCAATTTACATAGAATTTCATCTGATCAATTGAAAATGTTTTAAGTTTTAGCGATTATATAAATAAAATTAGAAGTTGATAAATCATATGGTATATTTATTCATACTACCTTACCATTATCACACATTATTAAAATAATTTGTCCCAATAACATAGTTTTTAAGAGCAAAAATTTCTCCCACTTTATAAAATAGTCTACAGTCATGTTACTTTATTTTTTTACATAAATGCTTGAAAATGAAATCTGTACCAAAGGACATACTAGCAAAAAGTGTGAACTGTGAAAATCCTACGTATTTCTCACACTTGTGTTCACCCATCCGCCATAAGTAAATAACAAACATCAAAGATTTTATCCACTAAAATCATCTACTGAGCATCTCCAAGTTGAGTACTGCATAATGAACCCTGATTGGAATCCTAACAAATGCTATATCTGCATCCTCGCTGGAAAAATTATGGTGAGGAACAAGTGGAGGTGGAGTGAGAGACTGTGACCAGGGTGACAGCTGGTGCTAAGGTGAGATTTGGTGTTGAGTTCAGCTCCCCTCTGTGCTTTGCAAAGGAGTCACTGCCTCTTACTGCTCTTCATTCAATTACGCTACTGGCCCCAAACAGGAAAGTATTAATGATGAGATTTGTATTCTTTCAGATGTTTCTGAATATGTCAAAGCTGTTCCTTTACACAGACATAGAGAATGGACTTGAGGACACAGGGAGGGGAAGGGTAAGCTGGGACGAAGTGAGAGAGTGGCATGGACATATATACACTACCAAACGTAAAATAGATAGCTAGTGGGAAGCAGCCGCATAGCACAGGGAGATCAGCTGGGTGCTTTGTGACCACCTAGAGGGGTGGGATAGGGAGGGTGGGAGGGAGGGAGACGCAAGAGGGAGGAGATATGGGGATATATGTATATGTATAGCTGATTCACTTTGTTATAAAGCAGAAACTAACACACCATTGTAAAGCAATTATACTCCAATAAAGATGTGAAAAAAGAAAATAAATAAAGCTGTTCCTTTAAATCTCTCTCACTTTTTTTTTCTTTTTTTTTTTAATGCAGTTGCATTTCCAGGTGTTATTCTAAGTGTTGTTCTAAGTGTTATTTAAATCTCTATTATAAGAGAAAAGTACTGATGTTACTCCTAGCATACTAATAAGGAAACTGGGACAAAGAAAGACTGAGCAATTTGCCTGAAGTCATACATGTAATACGTGATGATAATGTAAACCCAGGCAAGTTAGTTCTAGATTCCAGGCTTTCACCCATCATACCATACCGGCTTCTAATTTGCATCACCTCCTTATGTTATTAATGTAGGGGCTTTATTCATTTGGTTACCAGTGATTTTTTTTGTTACTTTAGTTGTTATGGTAGCATATAAATTATATATACATATAGATAGGATAAATAGTTGATTAGTATTCTTTTTTCAAAACATACTGAGCTATTTTTATATTATTATTACTGAAACTGTTTCTATCAAAATGAAGTGCTGAACATTTTACTTTTCCCATTATTATTACATACCATTCCTTATTGCTACTAATCAACCATAGAAATGACACCCTCAAAACATATTTGAGAACAGAAAGATTGATTATTTAAGGATACTCAAATTATTGTTATATTAGATAATGGCATAAAAATCCAGTATATTAATTTACTTAATATGACTTATATTTTTCCCTCTCCTTAGTAATAATCCCCCCATAAAGGGAATAAAATAAATACTTGTGTATATGTTGTCATGAATAGCAAATAAATAATGAGCAAAAGAAAGAAAGAAGATTAGGCAAGAATATGAAAAAAACACTAAATTCACATTGGGAATTCAGAGCAACTACCATTCATTTACATTGCTTTTGTCACGTCCCCCTGCTTCTTTCTTTGCTGTTTTTTTTTTTTCTATTTGAGCATTTTCTGTATCTTAGAATGCGCTTGATTTATTTTTCATAATTTAATCCTCAATCAGAGACAAGGATTAGCTATTTTTAAGCAATGACTTTTGAGATTCATAGAAACAGAGAACTGAACATCAAGACTCGCAGGATTGTTGAATTATTCTGATGTGGTTGGGTAGCACAAAGTAAGCTTTCGTAAATAAACACAGATGATTCCCTGATGTATTTTTCAGCAATGATCTGTGCCTTAGGAGTAAAAGCATGATAATAAGCCTGACATGTTCCTTTAGCTTTCCTCTACTGATATCAGAGTTCATGGTCTGAATCATATTAAAGAATGTAGTACTCTTTGAATAAGGGAGACAGCAACTGACCAAGAAACCACCTGAAATACCAAGATAATAGCCACCATCACTACTGAGCACCAGGTCATCTATTGGTTTCGCCAGCACACATCTTCTTCACTCAGGATGAAAACAAAATAGAAGTTTCTATTTCGTCCACAGTAATGTGTGATTGTATATTGGGATATATGGTCATCATATAAAATTAACACACTGGGAAGCATATCAATCAACTGATTTTTTGCACATCTGAATTGTAATTGTTTTTATTTTTGATCTTTCTACATACATACTCAAATATGGTCTTTATTCATTTATCTATTTATCTATCTATCTATTTATTTTTGGCTGCGCTGGGTCTTTGTTGCTGTGCGCAGGCTTTCTCTAGTCGTGGCGAGCGGGGTCTACTCTTCGTTGTGGTGCACGGGCTTCTCATTGCAGTGGCTTCTGTTGTTGTGGAGCACGGGCTCTAGGTGTGCGGGCTTCAGTAGTTGTGGCACGTGGGCTCAGTAATTGTGGCACATGGGCTCAGTAGTTGTGGCTCGCGGGCTTAGTTGCTCTGCGGCATGTGGGATCTTCCCAGACCAGGGCTCAAACCCGTGTCCCCTGCATTAGCAGGCAGATTCTTAACCACTGCGCCACCAGGGAAGCCCTCTGGTCTTAATTTTTAAGGTGGTCAACACAGAATGATACAAGTCAATTTAATTTGACTTTAAAAATTTCAAGTTTTTAACTTGAAATTCTTTGTTTAAACTTAAACTTTCGGGCCAAAAACGATGCAAATCTTTAATATAATAAACCTGGAAAGGATGAAAACAAGAAAGAGAATAACTCAGGAGCCACATACCTAGAGCCATTTGCAAAGGAAATGTATTCAAGTGACTATTCTCCATGCTCTCTTTCTACTCTCCATGTGGAAAGAATGTAACCTAAAATCCTTCCTCTTAATATTTGTAGAGTGAATATTAAAACATGGTGGGCAGTTATTAGCATTGAATCATTACTGTGTTCCTAACCAAGTAATTAAAATGCCTTGTTACTATTGATGAAATGAAACTTGACTCTGATCTGGGAAAGGCAAGGTAGACAAGACACCCATATAATCTGCCCCTGCAGGGGGTGCATTCTACCCATTTTTACTTAGAGAGAAGACTATGGGCCCTTCTGTATTTTGTGTCAAAGCAAACATTACCATTATCAGCTCAGAGTAAGAGAATATAACTGAATATGTTTGAGGAAGTAGCACCAACCCACACAGAATTTTATATTACATTAAAATCCTGAATTTCTTATGGTTTTCATCCTTTAAAAAAATTTTGGTTTGCAACATTAATAAAAACTACTAGATTTATTAAAATGTATAGATAACTAGAACTGAAAGTCATAGCTGAAGCTTTTAGGAATGAGTCATCGTATTGTATTTAACATTCCAGATTGCAGAAGGGTTTCTGCCCTTGTAAATCATTTGCTACCTTATAACGTATTCTTTTTTCTAATTAAATTGGTTGCACAAAGCTTATGGAACCTTGGGATTTGAACTCAAATGCCTTGTGGGGTCAGAGCTATTCATTTCCAAGCTGACTCTTGCTTTGCCACACGGCTTACACTTCCAAAAGCCAAATGCTACTTTTTTGTGGCATGTTAGCTAATCTTTGAGGAAGGTTTCAGCCCATATTTTCCCTTCCCTAATCACTTCCATTGATTTTCATACTGTATATAACATTAAGTTAATCAGAGTATTCCATTATGACCTCTAATTGCTTTTCTGAAAGGTAGGATAGTTAAATGTATTAAATATGTTAAACATGGCAACTTTCCCACTGAGAGACTGGGAATCTCAACAACATCACACCTTTATAAAGCAATTCAAGATGCCTCTCTTCTTCCAGACAGTTCCTTTATTCAAGCAGAAATTATCTGAGATGTGGCTTTTACAATTAGCTTTTGACTTAACACATTGCCCCAGATGAGAGAGGATCAGAATAACAATGAATTTTTAAATATCATACCCATACTGCTTCGCATTGGTAATAAAAGAGTCAAGCAATTTGGTTTGGAACACTCAAGTATTTAGTAGATATTCTTTGAGGAAATATAATGTGAGTAAACATTGTTAATCTTTTCAAAAGTTAAATTTCATACAGTTAAACCACTGTTAAACTACTTGTAAGACACAATGTCCTTAAAGTGTCCTTCACCTACTAAAAGTAGCAAGAAAAGTTGAAAATGCAAATTTTAGACGATATTTTGTTACTTAAGCAATTATTTTCTTCAAAAGATCCATTTGAATAATACTATTAAATATCTTTAAAATGTGATAGCTATGTGATCCTATATTGTTGCATTTTTTAAGATGATTTGGTTCTAGTTATACTAAGTACCTATAGAGTTGTGCAATGAAAAATACCATTATGTATATATAACAACTCATAGTAACATATATCATAAGAGGCAGAAGTCACATCATAAGATAGTGAGAATCTATTCTGCTATGTTCTCATCCCTGGTTCTTTCTAAGGACATGTAGCATATTTACTATTTATTCAATTTTCCCTTTAAAACCCCAATCAATAAATACTTACTGAGCACCGATTACATGGCAAGCACTTTAGGAGATGCTGAGAAAATCAAAGAGAATACTACAAGGTCTCTTAATACCCAATATATACTCTAAATGAGAGACAGGTGTGCAACGATACATTTCTCATAATCCCAAAGCTAGCAGTGCCCAGTAGGGGACAGGGCAGAGAGGTGTGGTGAGAAAACACTCCATAAGCTGGTGATATTTGAGCTGGGTTTGAAGAAGTTTGATAAGGAGATGGTTGTTCACGTGATTTTTGTGGATACAATACTGTACCTCATACACATTTACCTACCACACAGTGGAATTTCTTTAGATGTTAGACAGAACCTTCTGGTGACACCGTTGAGCTTGCAGGTACATAAGAATTACCTCAAAGCTAGGCTTGCCCCAAATATACAAGTAGTGAATGCCAGTTTTTGTGCAAATGCAGACAGCTAGGTAGAGGGCATACCCATGCATAGAGAAACTCTTAGGGGCGCCATTCATTTGCAATCAGTGTTGCAATAGGATTTGACTCATGAGGCAACTCTGGCCTCAAATGTCTCTCTCCCAAGAAAATTGTGAATATACTTTATTTTTCAAACAATTCTAGATTTACGTTTGTTATGTTGCATTTTACATTTACATTTGCGTAGATAGTACAGACTACTCGTATACCACACACCCAGTCTCCCCAGTATCAACACTCTACGTGAGTCTAGTACACTTATTACAATTAATGAACCAAGAATGAGATATTATTATTAAATAAAGTCCACAATTTATTAAAATTTCCTTAGCTATTAACTAATGTCTCCTTTGTTCCAGGGTCCTATTCAGGATACAACACACTTTGTTTTCACTGCTCCTTAGGCCCCTCTTGGCTGTGACAGTTTCTCAGGCTTTCACTGTTTCTGATGAACCTGACTGTTTTGAATATCTCTGGTCAGGAATTTTGTTGAACGTCCCTCTAATTTAATTTGACTAATGACTTCCTAGTGTTTCGACTGGGGTTGTGTGTTTTGGGGGGCAGATCACTGAGGTGCCATTTTAATCGTACCGGATCAAGGACACACTTTCCACATGATTTGTTGTTGCTGTTGTTGGCTTTGCCTGGTTGGGGTAGCATCTGTCACTTTTCTCCACAGTTAAGTTACTCTTTTTTTCTCCCTTTTCAAACTATATTTTTGGAAGCAAGTGCCTATGTACAGCCCACATCTAGGAAATGGGGAATTATGCTTCCCCTCATTGAGGGCAGAGTAAGTGCATACTTTTAGAGATTCTTATGCATGGGAGAGAGGTCTCCTGATTATGTATTCACTCAGTTATTTATACCAGTATATACTCATGGATATTTACTTTATACTTTGGGTTATTATCCAATATTACTTTATTTTGTTGCTCAGATTGTTCCAGCTTTGGCCATTAGGAATTCTTATATTTGGATTTTGTGTCATTTTGACACCCCCCCCCCCATGACTCTGTGTATGTGTATATGTCTGTGCGTAGCACTTTCTTACTTTCTGGCACAATAAGATGTTCTAGGTTTATTTTGTATATTTCCTGCTTCACTCCCAGAAGCAGCCATTTCTCCAATGAGCTCTGGGACCTTCTACTGGTGAATGATGTTAGAAACCAAGATTTGGGCAATAAGAGTGTTTATTGCTACTCGGGTACTGGTTTTTCTTTTTTTTTTATTCTTCCTCCTTTTAGGCTCTCAGCCGTAAGAGCAGGGAAATATACATGTGTTTACTGTCATGTGTAGATACACATATCTTAATCATATCATAAATATTTCCATATGCAACCATCTGCATCTGTATTAAGCAAAACCTGAGCTTATACTTATGTTTCCAACACTAATCCATTAGCTAATGGGTCATTCTAGCCTTCTACACTTGCTATTATCTAGACTATGCTCCAACAGTGAGAAACGTGGTTTCTAATATCTGCCATCCATTTACTTAATTATTCAATTCTAATATACATCTTTAGCAGTATCAGAATTGTTAACAAGTACCCTTTTGGGATGAAACTTTGTATGTGTTTATTCAGCTGTGTTTAGATGGAGTATTCTATAAATGTCAATTCAATTGAATGACAATGTTGGTCAGGTAATTATATTATTACTGATTTTCTGCGTGCTTGAACTGTCAGTTACTAAAAGAGGGTGTTGAAGTGTCAAAGAATGGATTTGTTTATGTATCCTTTAGTTCTTTAAGTTTTTGCCTCATGTTGGTGCTCTTTTGTTAGATGCATACACATTAAGGACCGTTATCTGTTGTATTTTCACGGACAATTGACTATATCTATTTCTATGTCTATGTCTATAATCTATATAATATCCCTCTTTATACCTGATACTATTCTCTGTCCTGAAGTCTACTTTTTCTGAAATTTATATACAGATTCGAGGTTTTTTAAAAATTAATATTTACATGGTACATTTTTCTCATCCCTTTACTTTTATTTGACTTTTTACATTTAAAGTGCATTTCATATACCCAGCTCATAGTGGGTTATTTTTATATCCACTCTTACAATCTCTTTTTTTTAATGATTATACCATTCATATTTAAAGTGATTACATGTATATATCTTCAAATTCGTCCTTCTGTTTGTCTCCTTACATGGAGTCCTTGGGTTGCGGTTATTTCATTTATAATCCATTCTTATTTACTGGAGCTCTGATGAGGCGGTAATAATGTGGGGGGGGGGGAGGGGAAGCATTCTATAACATTATGATTAAATCTCAGCTTATGATTAGTTCTCTTAGTGGCCCTCTGTCCCAATGCTGTGACCTTCACAAGTATTTCTTTCTTCCCCCCACCGCTTACGTAAGGCAGAACGGTAGTGGGAGCTAGACTTAGATAAATGCCCTTGTCTCTAGGTGGGTTTGTCTCTGGAAAGGTCTGTTTCCCTGGAGGGTAGGCCACGGCGATAACCCTGTTCTACAGGTCTACCAAGAATATTCGGGGCGTATTTTCACAAAGATGATTTTTCTTTCCCCACTGCCAGAAACACAAGGAAACTTTCTTTGTTACCTTCTCTTTCCTTCCTTCTTTCTTTTCTTCTTCTCTCCTTTCTCCCTTCTCCATTTTCTTTCCTGTTTGTTTTGGGGGACCTGGGGCTCTTTTTCATAAAAGCTGCTGGAATTCCAGAGGGGAAATCCACCAAAGACTGCAGCTTTTAGGAGTTTCTCACACTCACGCTAGACCACACTCAGTCCCCAGCAATTTGTTCAAACTACCAGTTAATGGGTCCAGGAGCTGAGACTGACTGGATTCACCTGTCTTTCCAAAGTTCAGCCTGGCAGTCTTCCAATAATAAGCTGCAATATCAGTTATCTGACGGGTTTAAGAAAAGTCAGTGAATTTCAGTTTGTTCAGCTTTTGCTGTTATTATTGTAAGAATGGGGGTGACGTCTTCCAAGCTCTTTATCTGTCGTTGCTTGTGCCAGAAATCTCTCGTCAAAATTTAAGCAAGGCAGAAGGAAAACATGAAGATGGAGCCCACCAGCTGGGGCAACGCAGAGGGGAGCACAAAGGTGACACTATCTGGAAAGAAGAAAAAAAAAAGACTACGCCGGTCTTCCCTGGTGGCGCAGTGGTTGACAGTCCGCCTGCCGATGCAGGGGACGCCGGTTCGTACCTCAGTCCGGGAAGATCCCACGTGCCGCGGAGCGGCTGGGCCCGTGAGCATGCGCGTCCGGAGCATGCGCTTCCGGAGCCTGTGCTCCGCAATGGGAGCATGCGCGTCCGGAGCCTGTGCTCCGCAATGGGAGAGGCCGCAACAGTGAGAGGACCGCGTACCGCAAAACAAACAAAACAAACATAAAAAAAGACTACGCCCACCAGTCTCTGTCCCTGGAGTTTATCTCAGCAGCCGCTGACGCTCAGACCAACGCCTTAAGGTTAGCAAACTGGCTTCCTTCATATAAAGTTTTGGTGCTTTTCAAAGTGCTGCTTCTGTGCTGGGCCTTGGGGTAAGCCTTTTAGGAGCGGTTTCTCAGTTCGCTGCCAGGTATTGTGGTCGCGAGCCTCGAGCCATGTTGCTTTTCAAAGTTGGATGTTTTGGGGGTTCATCTTTCAGGTGTCTCAGTGGGTGCCCAGCCAGATGAGCAGGTCGGGTGCTCAGTGTGGAGTTAGAACCATTCGCTTCTCTGGGAGAAGCTACGGTTTTGAATTCTCTCTTTGTTGTGGGTTGCGTTCTTCCTACTGTTTTGTTGTAATTTGAAATTGTTTGTGGCCCTTGTGAATCCCAGGTAGTGGTCAGCAAGTCTTTCTTTAAAAGCTCAGGTAGTAAATAATTTAGCCTTGCCGTGCATATAGTCTTTATTGCAACTTTTCAGTGTTTGATTTTATAGTATAAAGCAGCCACAGACGATACATAAATTAATGGCACGGCTAAGTTCCAATAAAACATTATTTGTAATATCAGGCAGCAGGCTCACAGGCCATAGTTTTCTAACCCTTGTTTTAAGGTATTCTTTGGAAATCCAATACACTTATAGCTGTATGTTAGTACTTCAGTGCTTTAAATAATGATTGTTTTTTCAATGTTCTAAAAGTTAAACAACCTGGTGTGGAATTTGCCTGGATTATGAAGAACAGGCTTTATGTAGATTCTGTCAGATGTCAGCAAGCAGTTAAAATTTCCTACTTCAGTTTATTCATGTGAAAAGTCAAATATAGTAATATCTCTATGAGAGAGGAGGCTAGAATTGAGGAAAACAAATTAAATGGTCATAACTTCCCTATGCCTATTACAGTTCTTTGTAGGAATTCACTAAACACACCTGCTTTATTTACCTGGCCTGTTTTTGAAGGTCAAATTAGAAAATGTATTTGAAAATATATAGTAAATGATATGATACTTGATACTTAAAGGTTATTGTAATTACGAATAGTAAACATATTCTGTTCTTTATAGCCAGGTAAATATTATCTAAGCTTCTAATTGGACATATTCCAGTGATTGATACACTATCCAATCAATTAACCAATTGAACAGCAATTACTTTTCTATCTGGTTCTTTGACCCCTTAAAGGATATGCTTCTGTAGCACAGGTTTTTTCGTTTGGCTCTGCTTTAACCTGCATGGTTCAAAGAAGATTGTATGACTTTGAAATAACCTAGATTTTCAGCATATGACTCTACAATTCATCCATAACTTCTCCCAGTGCAGCCATTTCTTTGAATGGACACTTTTCCCAAGGTGATTATCATATACAGTACTTCTTATAAGATACAGATCTTGTTTAAGTAGTGGCCGTCCCTGTCATTTCTTTAAAGCAAAAGCCTGTAGATTATTTTTTTCTTATATAATTTAACAGAGAAGTGGGTTTAATGTTTTACTTAAGAATTATGGAAACTCCTCTAAAACATGAATGTATCAGAATGGAACTACAGTATCTTTATGGGCATTTTATTCTGAAATATAGTCCAATGTGGATCAGCCTTCTTGATTTCAAAATTAAGATAAGTGGAGCATATTCTGAAATAGTTTTAAAGCACTCTCTCCATCCACATTCACTTTTTGAGAAACTTGTAAATGCATAGATAAGTACATTTAGAAAAGGAATTAAATGCAAGTCACTTTATTTGCAAAGTCCCAGAGTGACACTTTATAGGACATAGGAAGATGGAGTGGTCACTTATCTTTTTATCTCTAGTTAGCTTAGATTTAAAAATTCTTGTCTGATACTTCTTTCTGAACTGATCCTAATTTATCATGCCAAAAAGTTATCTCTTTAATAATCACAGGGCATAGTACAGAACTGACGGCTTAATAGGTCATCAATGAAATAATAAATTAGGCTCTTAAGATAGGTATAAATTATCCTTCCTTACAAAATCGACTTATCCAAAAAGGCAAATAGTTAAAGCTGGGCTGGGAGAGATGATTGCTGTTTTGGGGTCATAGGTGCTTCCTATTTCAAGTTAATAAGAATTAAATGAAATGCCACAGCCTGCATGCTGCTGTGCATGTATATTGCATGAATTTACACCAACTTTATTTTTATATATTCTTATGTCAAACATGGGAAAAAGTACCAAGCAGGTGAAAGATCTCCTGTGACTTCTTAAAAGTTAAATATTTGGATTTGATAAATGTCAAAATAAACATAGGTAGTAGACTGGCTAAAATCACAAAGGAAGGAGAATTTTCAACAGTATACAATTTATTCTTTTAATCTCTCAGCTTTACTGAATCTGATAATATGATAAAATGTCTTCTATTTTTTAATTGAAGTCTTGGACAAACATTTTGAAAGCTTAAATTTCAGCGTCGATCTACAAAAGATTATTAGTATTGTACCTTAAGGTATCAATTCTGGTGAGATACTCTCATTAACATGTGTATGTCTTCTAAAAACACTATTACAGATTTTGCATTATTCAGAGGTATCAGTAAAATATCATAAGAAACACTTTCAAGTTTGTTGTTAAAATACAGTTGCATTATTTTCTGACTCTATATCCTAATCTTGTAATTGCAAAGCATAATTTATAGGACTGAGTATGTACCTTTTGAAGCTTGATTATTATCACTCTAGGTAAGTCAAAAAGTAATTGAAGGAATTAAATGCATAAGAATTATTGGAAGATTTGATTTACAAAAGTCTAGGAGAACCTTTCCTAGGAAAGGTTTTAGGAAATCAAAGAGTAATCAAACTAGCAGGAAAATGCCAATGATCACAGATGCCTATAGCACAGGACAGGAAATTTGCAGGAAAAAAATATTAAAGCCTGAGGAGTTGCAATATATTACTCCCTCAGAAGCCCATGTGTCCTGCCCTCCTGCCCACCACGACTGGAATAATTGCCTTTAGTTTTCTCTTTCACTTTCCAGATCTCACAAACTACACCTTATCAGTAGAGTTAAAACCAAAATAAAGCAGACTGGGAGGGAGGTTCAGCCCATTTCTCACATCAGGCACAGTTTGGCCAGAATCAGACAGAAAAATAGAAACCTCTCTTTCCCGCAGATAGGTATTTAATACAATAAATGATATCCTTAAAATTCTGTTAGAATACTGGAGAAGTCAAGGCCTGGAGAGTTATTACTAACTCTTAATTTCAGTCTTAGATTTTAGAAAATCAGTTTTGCAGAAATACAAGGAAACTTTAGACAATAATAGGAACTGCCTATAACAGCAGACAGGGAAATTTTCAGGGGAGCACCTGCAGAGCCACATAAGTTCATGTCTGCCAAAACACAGGCTTATGCCTGAAACCACTGCAGGAGAAACAGTGGTTTCTGCTTCTTTTCTGCCTTCCAAACTGGCTTTGATTTTTTTCTTTTCAAAGTTTCTCATTGGTAACCTCAACCAGGAATTTGCTCGCAATGTTTCCTGTCCATAATTCAGCAAGGACCAGAAGATGATGGGGATGATTGTTAGTTGAAATATGTTGATTTCCCCATTTCTTACTCACCCATATCCAAACCCTCATCAAGTTCTGTTGATTCTGTTGAATACTTGTTATACAGATCTCAAATGTATTCACTTATCTCCATGTTTATTCTTATCCTCCTGTTACATGCCATCATTCTTTCTCACCTGGACTATTGCAACAGTTCTTAACTGGTCTGTAAATACTTCTAATAAGAATTCATCTACCGCAAATGTGCTCAGCTGGCAGAGTCATTGTTCTAAAATGTTTATTGCATTATGTCACACCACTACTTAAACTAGTTCATGTCTTACTTTGCATATAAAATAAAATCAAACTCCTTAAAATAGTGCCAGTAATAATAACTAACATTTATTATATATTTACCACATGCCATATTTGCTATGTGATAGTGACAAGACAGATGTATTGGGTTTTTTTAATAATTTTTAAAAATAAATTTATTTATTTTATTTTTGGCTGCATTAGGTCTTCCTTGCTGCGCGCAGGCTTTCTCTAGTTGGGGAGAGCTGGGGTTGTTCTTCGTTGGGGTGCGTGGGCTTCTCATTGCGGTGGCTTCTCTTGCTGAGGAGCCAGGGCTCTAGGCGCGTGGGCTTCTGTAGTTGTGGTGCGTGGGCTCAGTAGTTGTGGTGTGCAGGCTCTAGAGCGCAGCCTCAGTAGTTGTGGTGCACGGGCTTAGTCGCTCCACGGTGTGTGGGATCTTCCCAGACCAGGGCTCGAACCCGTGTCCCCTGAATTGGCAGGTGGATTCTTAACCACTGCACCACCAGGAAAGCCCCAGATGTATTTTTGAGCATGAGAAATGAGGCTAGTTTGGACTGAGATGTCATATAAGTGTAAAATACACATAGCTTTTCAAAGGCAATGTGAACACAAAGAATATATAATATCATTAATAATATTATATTGATTTCACGTTGAAATACTATAGTGAATGTGTTGGTTTAAGTGAAATATGGTATTAAAATCAACATAACAACCTTATTTTTACTTTTTAAAATGTAGCTACTAGAAAATTAAGTTTACATGTTTACCCTTCATTTCTTACTTGCAATGTACTTCTACTGGCAAGTGCTGGACCAACGTGTCCCCAGAAACATTAGTTCAGTTAGGTTCTTGCTTTGCATTCAATTCTCCTAAGTTCAGACATTTGCTGGAGGCGGTTTTCCCAGTGGTCCACAGCCCAGTCTAACCTGTGATTCTAAAGAGTCTGTAGAGGGACTCAAAAACTACTTTTTCTTTTCTTTTTTTTAATTTAATTTTTCTAGAGAGTGTGTTGGTATGTTTTCACATCAAAGGTTAACTACCTCCAATCAACTAAAGTCTCATGGTCAAAAATAACTTGATGTCAAAGTGTATTATATTCTTTCCATGTCAATAAGGGATATAAATATATGTTCTCCACTCAGAACATATATGTTAATTATTATTATTCTTTTAAACCAGATTTTGTAACTACTACCTTTCTATTTCTTGGTAATTTTTAGATAAATATTTTTTTCTAAATTTTAAAAATAAAAATGTATTTACTCGTTCGCACTAGAAGCACATTTCTGGGGCTTTATCTGAAAGAGGTAAATGTACAGTATAAAAAGATATGAACGTATATAAAGGATATATGTTGAGATTATTTCCAGATTTTATGCATTGCTATATTCTCCATTCTACCTATGTGGTATGACACTGTACCACTGTGTAACTTGTCATTATTTTTTCCACTACACACATTCATCACAGTCAATACATACTCATTAAAATATGCACAGTATGGATGGGCAATTTTTTATTCAACATTACATCTTATATCTTTTGTTTTTCCTTGCTGTCCCTGATGATTAATTTTGTGTATGACCTTGACTATGCTATGTTGATCAATAGTTTTGTCAAAGACTAGACTAAGATGTTGCTGTGAAGATATTTTCCAGATGTGATTAACATTTAAATCAGTAGAGTCGGAATAAAGCAGATTACCTTCAGTGACATGGGTCAAACTCATCCAATCAGTTGAAGGTCTTAAGGACAAAGATTGAGGTTACCCAGAGAAGGGATTTGGACTCAAGTTTGCAACATCAACTGTGACCTGAATTTCTAGCCTGCCAGACTGTCCTACAGATTTTGGACTTGTCAAAACCCAAGTTCCTTAAAGTATCTATTTGTCTGTCTGTCTGTCTATCTATCTATCTATCTATCTATCTATCTATCTATCTATCTATCTATCTATCATCTATCTATCTATCATTCTAACTATCATCTTCTATTGGTTCTATTTCTCTGGCGAACCTTGACTAATACAATGTTCTTTGTAATTTCAAATGTACTTCTTAGTTCCTTGAGGTGGGGCATGATGAAAAATTATGGAATAAAAGCAGAACTAGCTCATGAAAGATTTATGTTATATTGACAACTTTGGGGCAGTTTCTCTACAGTTGCAGTAAGGTACGATGAAAGAATTTTCATCATTATGTTTAGCTTTTAGAACTATCATTTCAACTGTAATATAGAAAAGGTGCTGCCTTTTTATAGGTAGATATCTGGAAATGAGTTAGTTTGAGATTCTCTTAGGAAAAAGTTGATGGTGTTCATCACAGGAAGGCTGTATGGTGCTTTCAGAAAACAAGATGTCTAAATACCCTTTTTTTTTACTTAGGAAACAAGTATTTATGGTGATAGGATTCAGGGTATGATCCTGAGAGTGGGTAGGTAAAGGGGAGAGGATGAATCATCTGTATTAAGATTTTAGATCAATAATGAAGATAAGATTTGGGTAGAGAGAAAGATGGATAAATCGGGGATAATGAACAGAAAATTGGTATACAACACTGACAGAAAGAGTGAGAGGTACATAAAGCAAATTTCTACTCTACCAATGAACCTGGTGTAAGGGCAACGTGAGAGATAATAAGTAGCCTACTTTATAGGAGACCCTTAGGCAGAAGTCAGATAGGAAGGGAGAGGAAAGCATTTCTTAACACTTTGATAACAGAGTTGATTCTTCTATGAAACAGAGATTAAAAGGAGACTGTGGACTCTATTGATGTTTCAAATATTCCACATCTTGGGTCATCATCATGGATAACATGGATGTGAATTTTGAAATTGGCTCTGAATAAATGTTGGGTAAATGAAGAAACGCATGAACTTACTTCCACACATTTATCTCTTTTACTCTAATAATTTAGATTTATTCCTTTTAATCTAAAATTTCGAGAAGTGGTCTCAATGATACTTGAAAATTCCTTCTATATTTTATTAAGCATTACTGTTGTACACATAACTGAAAGCATTTGGAAACAGTCTGACTCTGGAAACCCTCTTGGTACCCAGTTCGTACAGCAGCAATATTGGATATTCATATTTAAATTGGGATTTCAATTTGAAGTTCGAATTTTATCACAAGCATGAAAGGAAGATTAATGAAAATTTCCTGAATTATTTAGCAGGGTTCAAGGATCCTTCATACCCTGATATAGTGCGGATACTCAAATGATTTACAATAGCAAATAGTTGCTCACGCTTGCAGCGAAATGGAAAAATGCCGCAGTTAAAACATGGAGTTGATGTTTAAAATGTCTCACATTCAAACCCTTTATGCATGCGAATCGCAATTTTAATCATATAAAATGAATTCCGTAAAATACAAAGTGAAAAAACATATTTCTTAATTCCAATAAGAAGCATTATAACACGATGGAAATTAAAATTACTTTCTAGGGAACACTCTCGCGCCTCATAGGCTGAGTATGAAACCAGCTGAGCTGTTTCCAGCTTCAGCAGGTCTGAGCCTCTCTGTGGCTTGTTTTCTCATAGGTAGAATGGAGCTAATAATAAACCTACAACCATTTAGTGACTTAACGTATGTTAAGCAATTCAAACAGTTCCTGGGAAAAATAGTGTTTTATGAGCATTAGTTATTTGATGTAGTTTTGAAAATGAATTATGCTTAAATGCACCTATATTATTACCTTATCTGTATATGTTATTTGATTGCTGTGCGTAAGAAACTATACACCACAGATTTATTCAATGGTGGTGTTTATTTCATAAACCTGATCAGATTAATTTAGTCTAAATAAAAATGGAGAGTAAGAACTTGAAAGCACACTGTTTTCCCCTTTTTATTTTTAATTTTTTTATTTGAAATATAGTTGATTTACTATATCATATTAGTTTCAGTTGTATAGCATAGTAATTCAGTATTTTTACAGATTATACGGCATTCAAAGCTATTGCAAGATAATGGCTATAGTTCCCTGTGCTAACAATTTATCCTTGTTGCTTACCTATTTTATACATAGTAGTTTGTATCTCTTAATCCCATACCCCTAACTTGCCCCCTCCTGCTTCCCTCTCCCCACTCTTAGCCACTAGTTTGTTTTATCTCTCTGTGAGTGTGTTTCCATTTTGCTATATACATTCGTTTGTTTTATTTTTTAGATTCCACAAAGAAGTGATATCATACAGTGTCTGTCTTTCTTCGATTTATCTTACTAAGCATAATATTCTCTAGGTACATCCACATTGCTGCGAATGGCAGAATTTCATTGAAAGAATACTCAGTTTTAATCATCTGTAATACTTACCAAAATACGTAAACCCCCCACTAAAACTAATGGTCACTTTTCTACTGAAAATAATATTGAGTGAGAGATGTGCAAATAAACAGGAGATAAAATATTAGTATTTCATTTTTTAGATCCTAAAGGTATTTCTTTCAGTTATATAGAATATGCAATGTAAAACTTAAGAACTTAGGCTTACAGAAAAGTCATCAAATAAAGACAACAAAGATCAACTTTTTTAAAAAAGTTGAAATGAAAATAATGTCTAGATAAGCACAAATCCCATTCCTCTGATTGTGATAAATTTTGGTAGTGTTATTCAAGTATTTCTAATGAAAACTAGTAAATAATTCATGGTACAAACACTGCCAACTTGTAATAATTGTTCTTTTTCTCAAATTTATTTACCAAGATGCTGAAATTTTGAAAAGTTTTAACTGTACCAAAAATAAATTCAAGAAACAACAATATTAATAATCATCTCTCTTCTAACTGTGAAAAACAGAGCCAAAACATTGTCACCAGGACCAATGTGTGAAGTTTGAATTTAGAATTTTTCAGTAGTGGGGTAGTAATGGGCCAAATACCATCATGTTAAAACTTTGAAGGCAAGTGAATTTATAAAACCCAATACCGCATGATTTGCTGAAAGGAACATAAAGCCAAGTAGGTGGGATGGAAATACAATTTTTTCATGTGTAGGCCCTTCAGATATTAGGAGCCATTATCAGCTAGCATGTGTAAGTTTTCTCATATCAAGCTTTCTCTTCTGCAAAATAAGCAATTCTCACTCTCCAATAATTTTTCACAAACTGGTGTTAGGTAGCCCTCTCTGACTCTCCATAAATGAACTACAGTCCTCTTTTTCTAAGGTGTATTGTACAAAGCTAAACATATAACACATGTGTAATCTCACATGTGTGGAAAGAAAATTAGCAACAGCTTCGTTCCAATACAAAGATGTGAATGAAGACAAAGATTATTTTAGTTTTTGTGAGTGAGATCTTATTATCAATTTCCTTTGAG